>NC_064921.1:986964504-987612362 GCF_023897955.1 Schistocerca gregaria | reverse complement strand
GAGGGGGAGAGACGGGGAGAGGGGGAGAGACGGGGAGAGGGGGAGAGACGGGGAGAGGGGGAGAGAGGGGGAGAGACGGGGAGAGGGGGAGAGACGGGGAGAGGGGGAGAGACGGGGAGAGGGGGAGAGACGGGGAGAGGGGGAGAGACGGGGAGAGGGGGAGAGACGGGGAGAGGGGGAGAGACGGGGAGAGGGGGAGAGACGGGGAGAGGGGGAGAGACGGGGAGAGGGGGAGAGACGGGGAGAGGGGGAGAGACGGGGAGAGGGGGAGAGACGGGGAGAGGGGGAGAGACGGGGAGAGGGGGAGAGACGGGGAGAGGGGGAGAGACGGGGAGAGGGGGAGAGACGGGGAGAGGGGGAGAGACGGGGAGAGGGGGAGAGACGGAGAGACGGGGAGAGGGGGAGAGACGGAGAGACGGGGAGAGGGGGAGAGACGGGGAGAGGGGGAGAGACGGAGAGGGGGAGAGACGGAGAGAGAGAGAGAGGGGGGGAGGGAGAGAGAGGGGGAGAGAGGGAGAGTGAGGGGGAGAGTGAGGGGGAGAGAGGGGGAGAGAGAGAGGGAGAGAGAGAGGGAGAGAGAGAAATGATAAGCAAATGAAATTGTTAGACATTAATGATATATTTGCTCTTTATACATTACAACTATGATACAGACAACCAAATTATAAGTTTAAAAAATAATTAAATATTGGCTTTGTTTCTCTGTCTAGGATAAACATTATCTTTGATAAACCGTGGGGCAAAAGATTTTAACATTTGTATGCAACTGAAATCAAAAAACTAATTTAAATTTATGTTATTGAACAATACTTCTAAAATTAACTGTACTGTAAGTTTCCAAGTCCCCATTAGCATAGCAGGAAGCAACAGGAAATATTTCTACAGTCATATGGTACATAACAATCATTGTACTTTTAGCCGTAATTAGTAAAGCAACACAATTTTGTGTGTGTGTGTTAATAGATAATAGTATTAATTGTGAAAGCAGTACTTTTATTTCAAAATATCACTTGCTCTGCTAATCATGTAGTTCACTAATTTGCAGGTTTTCAATGTACAAGCATCCTTGACTAACAGCATATGCTGCCTGGATAATGCTAAATGAATTAGCAAATATTGGTTGTCAGATAATCTTTCAATGTCCTGACCATAGGACACACTCTACTTATCTCAAAAAGCGAACAAGCTATACGCCAATTAATTGTCCTCCTCAGGACCTATGAATCACAAAACCAGAAAACTCGGTCCCTCAATCCGAATTTGTCACATAAATATATAAAAAATATACTACTCAAAAAGAATATCTATAAAAATTTTTAAATGCTACTAATATCGAGTTAATCGCCTTACATGAAACAAAGCAAAATGGAAGATCAACTCCAAAAAATCTACATAACAAACTTAATTATATAGAAAGAAAGTTCATCCATTCTGGGAAGTGAGAATTCCAATGATTTTTGCGTGTTTTCAACAATGACACTGGCAAGATATTAAAATATGACATAAATGGCCACATATTTTGAATGCTTTGATGTAGAAATTTACATTTTTTACATCGTCAAAGGACATAGATCTTAGTATGTGACATAAATTTCAACTTGCTACATCTACACATTCTTGAGAAAAGGAGTCCTCAACAGTCAACACAGACAGACAGACAGAGAACGGATGGACAGTATAGTGATCCTATAAGGGTTTAGTTTTTACCAGCTGATGTAAGGAACCATGAATTTCTAAGGCTATGAACTGCTAGGTGCTATACATCATCGATCATATAATGTAACAACGTACGTTAAATAAGATGCAGAAAACTTCTCTCTCATTTCTATACAGACCTGTGACAAAATCCATAAAATTGTTGTAAAAATTTGAATCATCACTATCTCCAATAGTTACAAGCTGCCATCCAGATTCTGGCCAGCACCAGTTACCCAAAATCATCCTCATCCTGTTATGTATGTGGGTGTCTACAACAACCACAGTGAGTACCGGAAATACAGAGATTGCAACAATAATAAGAACATACTAGCTATGTGAGTGGAAGATGAACACCTTACACTTGTATTAAATGCTACAAGGTGACCAACCTTTCAGTCAGAAGCATGGGGAAGCCAGGATACAAACCTAATCTATGTTTAGTTTTTACTGAAGACAGTGGCAAGTGCCTATTATTCTCACATAAAATCCTGGATGACTTCCCACACAGTCAGCACTGACAGGAATAATAAAGGTAGGAACACAGATTCCTCTAATCACATCTATCCATTGCCCAAAGTGGAGTCTCAAGAAGACCAATTGGACAAAGATCACTTTGGAAGTAGACAGATACTTGGCCTGGATATCCCACACCAACAGAAAACTACAAAAGATTTGCTGGTGCCTTAATAATCACTACCAAAAGAGCATACCAAGAGGCTATCGATAGGAATACAACCCTGGCTGCTCCCAAATTAGTAAGGTGTTGTGCCAAATCTTAATTGAAAATTGAGATACGGAAATAGCAGATGAACTACCCCAGGGCCTAGGTGTGGCGAGACAGCAAAAATGGATGGAAACAGTTGAAAGCTTGAATTTTCAAACATCAAGAAGACAAGCTTGGAAAATGGACACTGTTGAGGTAGCTAAGAAGTGGGGCCCACACAAAGAAATAAGACAACAGTCCATCCAAATGCCATTGCTTCACATCTAGTAGTTCCACCTAGAGCAACAAAAGACAAAGCACATACAATCAACGTGAAACGAGAAGCCAGAACCACAAAAACAAACACAGAAACAAACAAGCCCTTCCCCTCAATTGGGAAAGCTCCAGTGCTTGACAATATTTATGCCGAATTTCTAAAAATCTAAGGAAAATGCACAAAACTATGGACAACTCATTTGTTTAAAAATATTACATAAACCGGTAACGTACCACAAGAATTTAAATGTTCAAAGATGATCATTATATTAAAAACCTGGAAAACTAGCTGATAGCCCTGGGAACTACAGATCAATATGACCAATATCTGTGACTGAAAAGCTACTAGGATGGCTTACCCATAATAGAAACAGTACATGGTAACTTGAAGCAATCCCAGTCAAAGAAGCAGGCTTTTTGCTAAATCAAAGCTGCACAGACCTATTTCTGTCTCTCATCACCTACACTGACACAAGATTTCAAAGAAAACAAAACCACAGCTATATAAATTGACCTATCAGTGGACTGTGGTACAATGTGGAAAGAAGATATAACATACAAGCTTATTCTCCAATTCCTTGCACATGAACCACTTGATTAATCAAGAGTATGGTAAATGAGCAAGTGTCTCAAGTAGTTATGGTATCCAACATCAGCTCCAAGAAAATTAAAGAATGGTCTACCACAGGCATCACTTCCAGCTCCACTTCTCATCAGCTTCTACATTACATATGGCCAAAAACAAAACTTAGGAAATTTGGGAACATTACTGGCTATACACTTGCAACAAGATGTAGCTCAAGTGAACAGTCAGAAGAAATCATTATTATGGGTTTAGATGTAGTGAGAAAGCACCTTTGCAAATGGAAACTCCAACCAAATGCCACCAAAATGTGGGTTTCCTGCCTCCACCTAAATAATAAACTTACCAAAAGAAAACTATTCAACATACAGTCTGAAGGGACTACACTATTCACAACAAAACTTTGAAGTGCCTGGGTGTAATACTTAATCATTCAGAAACTGCCTAACTAAAACAGCTGAAAAACTGAAAATTAGGAACAACACAATCCAAAAGCTATGTGATACCAGCTGAGGACCACTGGCAACCAACATGCCTTGTTCTGCTCTGTTCTTGTCCTCTCAAACACTGAATACTATGCTTCAGCTTGGTTAAACAGCCCACAAGCACAAAAAATAGACACCCAGCTAAGTAGCACAATGAGAACTATTGGGCTATCAGCAGCAAGCAACATTCCACCCTTCCCCTACACCAATTACAATGCATTAATGTCCTCATGAATGAGTACAAAAATATCATTGATAGTAAAAATCTACCAATCAATCAAAGTATCAATTATGCAAACCATAACCGACTCCACTCTAGACGATTACAAATGAGTTCAACCTTACCCACACATGAACTGGCCAACAAAATAACGAATAACGACATGCCATTTGTCACCAAAACACCACTGGCATTTGATCTGCGATTTGAAACATGGGCAACTTTCTCTCTCTCTCTCTCTCTCTCTCTCTCTCTCTCTCTCTCTCTCTCTCTCTTTTGTGAGTGCAGAGAACACACCTAAGATCTAAGATCATACAATGGTAGAGCAGAAGACTTTCTGCTAGCAACTCCAAAGTCGACAGACTACATGAACATTTTAGATGTTCGATGTCTGTCTGGAATCATTTGACACCCATGACTGTACATCATTAAAACATAACTGAATTAACTAATTAACATTTGAAATTCTGCTGCAACCCCCCCCCCCAACAACATAATGAGAGGGTACCCAAAAGAAATCGAACTAATAATAATAATAATAATAATAATAATAATAATAATAATTATTATTATTATTATTATTATTATTATTATTATTATTATTATTATTATTAGTCATATTTATTCACATTTTAAGCACAAAGCTTAGTCCCCTTCAAAGCACTTTCCACTTGCACTGAAACACTTGCTTAACCTTTTATTCCATTTTTCAAAACATTGCTTGAATTCATCTTTTGTGATGCTTGACAGACCACAATGTTTTTTCTTCACCTCAGCAACATCAGCAAAACACTTTCCTTTCATGTCTCTTTTCACTTTAGGCACCAAAAAGAGTCAGGTGGGTATTGGGGGGGGATGAGGAACAGGGGTCATACCATTTTTGGTCAAGAACTGTCATACAGACAGGGCTATGTGAGCAGGGGCACCGTCATGATGAAAACTCACTCAGCTGATGGCCACAAATTAGGCCACTTCTGCCACACACTGTTGTGCAATGTTTTCAAATCTTTCAAGTGGAAAGCCTGGTGAACTGTCTAGCCCTGCTGAGCAAACTCTGAATGGACAACGCCTATCACGTGAAAAAGACAGATCAGCATAGTTTTAATGTTTGACTTCACCTGACGAGCTTCCATGGAATGAGGCGAACATGAAATCCTCCACTGACTTGATTGCTGCTTTGATTCACGATCATAAGTATAGCACCACGTTTCGTCTTCTGTGACACTTTTTGACAAAAAGTTTGGGTCATTTTGGGACTCTTCTTTCAAAGCCCAACATGCTTCCATGTGACCTTGTTTTTGTACAGCAATCAGCAGTTGTGGTATGAATTTGGCAGCCATCCTTTTCATTCCCAAATTTTCTGTCACAACTTACTGCACTGAACTCCAAGTCACTCCTGACAACTGAACAATTTCTTAAATGGTCTGTCATTGATCTTCACTGATTATTACACAAATGTTTTCAATGTTTTCATGCATTCGCGCCATGGAAGGAGGACCATGTTTGTCATCAATTGACATTTCACCATTTTTGAAATAGGAAAATCACTCAAACACTTGAGTTTTCCCCATAGGATTGTCCTTTACATGGTTTTTAATATTTCAAGAGTTTCTGTTCCACTTTTTCTGAGCAGAAACCAGAATTTCACCGCTGCACACTTTTAACAAAAATCAGTCATTGCAAAAATGACACTCACACAAAACAGCTGTCACCAGAAATTCTGTCAAAACTAGTCCTGACCTCCTTCAATGATGGAACTTGACTTACTGACTCTGGAATGTCCACTATACATGCTACAAGTGGCCAAATGTGGTGCTACAAAAGCTCTGCTCATCAAAAAATTAGTTGTTTCTTTTGGGTCCCATCATGCATATTAATCTCTACTGGTAACGCATACTGAAATGTGGTGGCTCATTTTCATGAAAATAAAAATGACAGAACAGTGACATCACTAAACCATTCAAAAATGTAATGGCAGGGAGCTCGAGCCCTGTTCTCACAAACAGTCTGTTAATTGTGGAATTGTGTGAAGAACCCAAGCAGCAAGGATGTGCTTGGTAAACTTTAAAACTTAGGACAACTGATCGGACTGGCCTCAATATCAAGCTGCTGGCAGATGATACCACTGCAGTGCAGCCACAGTCTTAGATGTGTGTATTGCGTGCCATCAACTAACAGTTCTAACATGTATTACATAGTTCAAAACAGTAAAACTATTATTTGTTGGAAACACTACTTGAATAATTAGAGAGGGGTGTGGGGGGGGGGGGGGGGGGGGGAGGCGTGCATGCACATGCATGTGTTTAGGGCACTCAAATGCAAGGTTATCAGTGGCTGTGCTAAAATAGTCCATGACAAATGGGTCAAGAGAGTCAAAAATCAGTCACCAATCCAAAATTGTTTCGAACATCGGTGCATAATTAGACATGGGCCTATTGGAGGTAGTATGCCGTTGCCTCCTCCTGACTTTCGCAGACTCACCCAGCCAATTATTCGGGAATCTACAGTTTAACATGAATTCTGAACCACGGTGGATCTAGGCATTTTTCACACGAATAAACATTGCCAGATGTGAAAGAACTGGTTGACTGGGGATCAAACCCTAGAACTTTGGATTTGTAGTCTGGCACTTTACCACTGAAGCACCGTTCCTCTTAACTTAAAACTAAACGTGCCTAAAATATAATTTCACTTAAAATTACAATCATTCTCTCTCATTTTCACTCATGTTCATTAACCTACTCATACCCAGTTATGAAGACTGTAAAATTTAACTTTGTCAGTGTTAAAATGTGTTATTAAAATCCTAACTGAACTATAGGACAAGGATTAAAAAATCTCAGGATAGTGTAACTGGCTAACCACTTTAAAAAACCCATGATGAAGATGATGAGAAAACCATCCTGAAAACACATTAAAACCTACTCCCTAACAGTTTAGGGAAGAAGTCAAACATCTCATGAAATCTTAAAAGTCTTATCGCATTCATCTCATTTCAGCTGAAATAGATGACAGATCAGCAAGTGAACTACCCTTAACGTCTTGCTTGGATGTAAAATACATTCAAGTAAATTGTGGAATACTGAAATCAGTCCATCACAAGCACAGGATATTGGAGGGTCTTCCTGCGAATGTAGGAAGTCATGTATTATTAGACTGTGCACAATATGAAAATGAGTACTTCACTGCACCTCTGTGGGCAGAAGGTGGTGTGCCATAGCAGAGTAGCTGGTTTTACCAGCCATGTTCATCGCTTTCAGGCACTCTTGTTTGCACCGATGCACTGCTCTTTACCACAACAGGAATTACTGCATATTAAATGCACATCTATTTCATTACCTTTACACATGGGTCTAAAAAAGAGGAGTGTCTTGGATGCTCAGTAGTTTTCACTGAGTGTGCGCTCAAAATTTGGTTACCAAATGAATTTACTGTATTTGAAATAGAGTTGCATACAATTTTGAGGAACAGGGGAAACCTTTCCATGTTGAGAAATCCCCCATCTCCTCCAATTCTAAGTGCTCTTAAATCTGTTCAGTGAAGGTATCCAGCAGACGAATACACCCAGGAATCCTTTCTCCACTTGCTAAGGCTGGGCAGAAGGGAATTCAGGGAAATGAATAACCAGCTGGCAGTCAAGTAAAGGTATTCGAAATCAGGTGGCTCAATGTGCTGTCACCTCCAAGCAGAATCATACCTTACCTACAAAAAAAGTCAACAAGATGTGGATGCTGCAGAAAAGCCAGTTCATTGCCCAAGATACCCATGATTTGAAACTCAGAAAAAGACAACTGAGCAGCAGTGTCACTAAGGACAGAGAGAAGATTATGAATAGCAGATATCAAAGGGTGACAAGAGTAATATCAATCAGTAACCTGGAGACTGTACACTGAGGCAACACAAATTGATACACAGTTGAGAGAGTCTGCTTAATCAAATGTAGGGCTCTTTTAATGGCTATCAGTTACACTGCAAAAGCACTACACATTCCTAGGAGCAAATGATGTTCCTCATGGCAGGGATGTTAAAGCCTATCCCATCATATCCACGGGTTTAGAGTAATCAGTGTCAATGACAGTAGCACCCTGACACTCCTGAAGATCTGAGAGGAACATATGCCAAAAGGTCCACTGAAACTTTAGACCCTTGAAAGAGAATGGTCCCAATTCACAGTCTGGGTGCTAACCAAGGAGGGTGGAAGAGAGGGTGCAGATGAGGGAAAACACGGGGGAGCACATTCTAAGGGGGTTAGGTAGATGTTCCGGCACAAGGCCTCGAGGCGCATTCCAACTGGTAATCCCAACTGAGGGCAAGTATCATGAGACTTTTCCCTTTCATGTAAAAATAATTTGAAAAGCTGGATGATTAATAAATTGTTAGATGGTGATTGTATAAATGAGCAAGAGCTGGTACTGTTGCAAGTGAAAAAAGAAGAGCACTGTTTCAGAAAGAAGACTGACATGAGACTAGTACGGAAGGTGGCGGTGGCCAGTCTCACTCCAGGATGACGGACTGAGTTCAATAATTTCAGAGCACAAGGTGCTGCCAAGCCATGAACCTGGAAACCAAAGTCCAATCGGGATGAGACCAGGACACAGTAAATATTGTGTAGACTACAGCACCCCCACTACAAGGGGTGTTGGCCAGAAGCAGAGGGCCTTAAGATTTTACCTCAGCTAGTCTTTAGTTTATGAATGTGAGGCAGCCATGTCAACTTTTTTTTTTTTTTTTTAAATCAAAGACGGGTTCCAAAGATCAGAACTGTGCAACACCCTTTAAGTACTGTACAGTTCTAGGCCAGGATGGACAATGGTATGACGATAGAAATGTGCAACTCACATTTTTGTGGGAGAGTTGGAAGCTATGGGAAAGTGTACAAGCGGACATCCTTTGGACAGCAGCCTGGAACTGGCATTCAGGAAAGGCTGCAGATTGGGAGCTATGTCAAATGAAAAAGTCATCAAGATTCAGTGTAGGGGCGACCACTGGCCCGATTAGGACACTAGACCATTGATGGTGATTAGGAAGAGTGCAACACACAGCACTGAGCCCTGCAGGATGCTGTTCTTTTGGGCTTGTGGCGAACTAAGTGATGCACCAACGCCAATCTGAAACAACCAACTGGATAAAAACTTATATTCAGCCTTGAAAGCCCCAGTCATGAAGGATGAGTAAAATGTGATAGTGGCATATGTAGGTAGAAAAAGTATCACAATTAGGAGTTGTTCTTTAGAAAAAAAAAAACCTGTAGATTGCTGTTTCCAACCTAACCAAGTGGTTGATTGTGGATCGTCCCTCCAGTAAACCACATTGACAGGCCTCACAATTCGAGAACCTAGCATAATCGTCAGGTTACTATCCTTTCAAGCAGTTTGGAGAGCACTTTGGTGGGGATAATTAGTCACTAGCTGTCGATGGATATACCTGGTGTCAGGCTTGGGGTAATGATACTATCTCAACACTGCAAAGGGAAAACATCTTCTAGCCAGATACAGTTGAAAACCCTGAGTACATGATGTCTCTTAGAAACATTTCAATGTTGATTCATCTGATTAGGAATTGAATAAGGGTCTGGGCATCTTATGTGATGAATCAGAAGCCTGAAGCAGTTCCCAACCCTGAGGGGCTCATTAATTTGGCAGAACAGTGGAAGGGGGTGAGAGGAGGGGGGGGGGGGGGGAGATAAATTGTATAGATATCTTCAACTTGTCTTTCATGTATTTGATTGGTAGATGGATAAGACGAGGATGCTGACACTGCTGCAAAGTGGTCATAAGGTGTTCAGCAAGAACTGATGTATCAGTAGAAACACCACCATGGAAGAAGATACCAGAAACAGTAGTTTGATCATTGGTGGCCCAGTAGAGTATGGAACTTAGCCCACACCTGGGTGAGGGGCATATGTTGATGAGGAGGAGATGTAGCACTCATACTATGCCCTTCTTACTCTGTTTTATTAGATATGAGAGCATTAGCATGGGGCTGCTTAAAAGTGATGAGTGTGAATCATGAAAGCTGTTGCTTGGTATGTTGCATGGCCCTTCGTTGGTCCTGAGTAGTTATTGGAATGTCTTTGGTGCACATGGCATTGGTTGGTGGCAGAAGATGCCTGCAGAAAGGGGAACAGCAGTTCCTTGCTTGTGATCGGATCAGAGATGTCTCCCACAACCTCACTGATGCAATCTAATAGAGAGGGGATGACGGTGACATCAGAGGTATACAACTGCCAGATGGCCCATCGAAAAGCCCGCTGTAGCAATTATTGGTCTGTCAGCTGACGACAAGGAAATGGCAGGATCACTGGAAAGTAGTGACGTCATGTAGCGACTATTCAGTGAAGCCAAGAGATTGGAGGGTTGGATATCGAAAGGTCAATAGCACGTGCGACACTAAAGTAGATAGGAGTACTGACATTGAGGAGAGAGAATCTGAAATTGGAAAGCAGCTGGTTAATTAAAAAGTCCCTACCAGATAACATGGTACTTCCTCTTAAGAGGCGTGCATACTGAAATTCCAAATAAAAGAAAATGGGGAGGGGGAGTGACTTGTTGGATTAAGGTGGTCATCTCAAGCTATGGAAGCATGTTGCCTATGGGTAAACAAATGTCACAAATGATAGTGATCACTAGGGCCATTCATCCTCCTACTGCTATTGCTTCCACTGTAGTATGGATCATATCTGTTTGAACCAATTTACAGACCCTTCCAAATGGTATTTCAAGGCCAGTGCTGTACTACCAGAATTCACAGTAAACTCTTAGAGTTTGGAATCGTAATCAGTGAAGCGTGTTTCTTGAACAGCAACACAGATCATAGAACAAAAGGAAATTAGTTGTTTTTGTTCTGGCACGTAACAGGAACATCTATTTCATTTTCGTTGTGTCATCACGCTGAGGGTGACCTATTTATATGTGATGGCACCAGGAGGATAGATCGCGCTCCAGGTTCACTGTCTGTCACTGCTGGAGGAGGAATAACATCAACAAACACTGCTTCACAGTCTGATAGCATGACGGAACTAGTGTCTCTGAGGTCACAAGAGTAGCCTTCCCTCGAGATTTATTCTTTTTTTCTTTCACTGCTTTTGGCAGTTGAGAATCTTGTGAGGGCTTGTTCCTTGTTGTCTTAGGATCAAAAGAGGAGTGGGCAGACATTAGACCCATGACTATTTCTGCCATTGGCTAGTGTTAGGTCATTGGTCCATGAACTTCCAGGAAGGTGTTTCCCAAATAAAATGCCCTGACACTTGTAGGTGCTGTAGGAGAATGCTGTTTCTCCAGTCCAGTGTGGGGAGCTGAGGCTTCCACAGATGGTGCTGCAGAAACCATGAGATGTGAGGACCTATCACCCCTTTGAACTAATTTAGTTGCACAACTACAGGAGATAGACTTTGAGGGGATAAATATGCCAGATACTGTCAATGACCTGGCCTTTGCAGTGGCAAAGGTCAGTATCAGTAAGACAGAATATAAATTATCATATTTTTATGAGCTTTGAAACGAGAGGTGACTGAATATCTTCAGTTCCTGAATTTTGCATTTTTTATTTAGGGCAGTATACTTTGGACATCAGGGAGGTTAGTCATTTCTACAATTGACACACACAGGTGGCAGCACACACAGCGAGATTTCACATAGTGCTCGACCATAGACTCCATAAATTAGGTCACATGCACACTGGGAAGACGTCTCAACGGCATCCCAAGCACCATATTAGGGATGGGAAATAAGGGATCACTTCACAGTGATAATACGATGTTTTCCATCTTCTCCAGAAGTGAATTCCCATCAAAAGCATGGATGAATGTGCCAGTGTCTACTTTGTTATCTGGTGAGCCTCCATGTATGTGACATATGAAGTTGATGCCATGCTTCTGCAAGTGTTCCGTAGTTCTTCATTCTTCTGCAGCATTAAGATTAAGTGAAAAATTACACCCTGTGCCATGTTTAGACTCCTGCGGAGTGTTACTGTAACAGGAACACTACCAAGATTTTTACAAGAGTGCAATGCACAGGACTGGGGAGGATTCAATGTTTTAATTAAAATGAAACAACTTTGTTATTTACTAAGGGAAGAGATTTTCCCAAACACATTTTCAAACTTCCCCACAAAGAACATTGGCTTAGAGAGAGAGAGGACCCTTCATCTGTCCGAGTGGAAACTGGGAAGTATGGGGAGTAAGTTTCTGCAAGTTGTTTGATTTTGCTTTCCTTTCCTGGTGCGGCCAGAAAGGAAAAGTTATTAGGGTCATAACAAGCAGCAATGAAGAATCCTAGTCTGTCTGAAGAGGCTACTGGAGCCACATGGCGACTGATTGATAGCTTAGATTTTTTTGTGGTGCCAGATATCTCACCATAATACCAAGGGCTCTTTCCATAGGTGCCACCCAGTCAGAGCAATGGCCATCTGGCTTTATGACCTTTGCCTTGAGTCCCACTGCCTCCCAATGGACAGGCAACTACGCTTCCACTTGCATGCGGAGGTAACAGCTCATGCACAACTAGTGTGTTCCCTGCAATTTCAAGAAGCTACCACCATACGGGTACCTGGTGACCTCCAACATGGACTGCCTTCCAAATCAAACAAAATGCAAGTAGTATGTTGTGATATGGTAGCAAAGCATTGTTAACTTTGGACACGGTGACTGATTGGAGCTTGTATCGAATATAATTGGTGGTCTGTAGAGTTTATAGTATTTTGTACCGAGTAATTTGATCTGCTGGAATCTATGTGCACTGACCTGTGTCAGGTATAGTCAGTGGACCAATGAAGAAAGGTTATTTAAATCTGTTACCTAAAGATGGGCCAGCTGAGGTACGAGTTAAAGATCCATGGAGAACTAGGAGAAGAGGATGTGACAGAACTGGTGACATGGCTGTGCACAGTACTAGGGAGGCCAGAGCAGTTTAACGCAGCTGTTGTTGGTCGAGCGAATGTGGTCGTCGAGCACCGAACAGTTTTTCTGAGCGATACTGACAAATATTTACTCTTTTTGGAAGGTAGTCAACCTTCGTGTGTGCATATGTACTGTGTCCAAGTCCAGATCGCACACAAGCTGCCGATCTCTGCACCATGTTGAAATCTTATCAAGATCTGACTGAATATCTGTTCATCGTTTTTCCAGTATACTACATTATAGATAATGGCATCATCTGTAAAAATCTTGATTTTACTATTAATATTGTCTACAAAGTCATTAATATACAACATGAACAGAAAAGGTCTTAACACACTTCCCTGGAGTGTACACAATTTACTTCTGATGACTGCAACTGTCCATCCAAGATAATATGCTGTGTCCTCCCTTCCAAGAAGTCCTCAATCCAATCACAAATTTCACTTGACACCCCCTTATGATCCCACTTTTGACAACAAGCTTAGGTGTGGTACTTGGTCAAATACTTTTCGAAAATCAAGAAATACTTCATCTACCTGGTTGCTTTCATCCAAAGCTTTCAGTACGTCATATGAGAAAAGTGTGTTTTCGAAATCCATGCTGCTTGGCGTCGAGGGGGTCATTCTGCTAAAGATAACTCATTATGTTTTAGCTCAGAATATGTTGTAAGAGTTTATGACAAATCAATGTCAAGGATATAGGATGGTACTTTTATCAATCACTTCAACTATAATTCTTGTAGACAGGTGTGACCTGTGCTGTTTTCCAAGACTGTTTTTGTTCGAGGAATCTACGATAGACTATAGTTAGAAGAGGGACTAACTCAGCTGCAAATTAAGTATAGAATCCAACAGAGATTCCAACGGTCTGGAGCTTTGTTCAATTTCAATGATTTCACTGGTTCTCGACATCACTGACATCAGTTCTTATTTCATTCATCTTTTCAGTGGTATGAGGATCAAATTGAGGCAATTCTCCTGGGTTTTTCATTGTAAAGGAATATTTGAAAATGGAGTTAAGGATTTCAGATTTTGCTCTGCTACCCTCAATTTCAGTTCCTGTCTCATTCACTAGGGACTGGACACTAACTTTGCTGCCACTAACAGCTTTTACACACTAAGGGTAGTCATTAACAGTGCAGAGCACTGACAACTTGCATGCCAGTGTCATCCTGGAGCAAAATAGCAGCTGAATGGCTTCCGCCAGAAGATGCGACGTGTTAGTGGTGTTCTGCCCCAGACTTTTAATAAAGTTAGGGCCGTAACATGAATTCCCTTCACCAGGCATGAGCTAGTCTTAACCACGAACCAGCGTGTGCCCTCTTGGACTCTGGTGGTAGAATTTCTTTATTGAATTATCAGTGGTACCTCAGGTATCAAAGAATTTTCAAATGTTTCTAAGGGGAAGCCAAATAGTCAGACTTGTAAACTGTAAATGGTCGTTATCTTCAGTTGGACCACTGTCTTTGGAAATTTTTCTTGGCCTTTAGAAGTTCTTGTGATGAAGGGGCTGTGTATTAATTTAATACTAGGCTGTGATTTTATGAACAGTGCAGGGTTAATTTTGGATTATTCTCAAGGGGGTATTGCCTTACATTTAATCCCACCTTTAAGTTACATTTTTGTCAGCATGTTAGGGATTTGGGTGCGGTACTGTATCCAGTGTGTCCATAACATTTGATTTGGATCATTTACCGTTGAAGGAGATCCAAGACTAGTTGAGGCCTTAGAAGAATTTCCACATGTGCTCACAGATCCGTTGGGAGTTGCCAAAATGACTGAGTTATCAGATCAAATCCCAGTCAGGCAGGACCTCTGTAGGTTATCCCCTCCCAAGATGAAAGTCTTGCGGCAATCAGTGGAAGGTACGTTGAAAGACAGGGTGGTACGACCTTCTACATCTCCATATGCTTCACTGATTGTTCTGGCAGCTAAAGCTATTGACAGTGGGTATTGGCCTTTAGTGAGTTGAACAGTAAAGTTGTTTTTGAGTCTGTTCCCCTATTATATCTCCATAACTGCTTTTACATGGTCTGTCAGAGCCCACTATTTCACTAAGTTGGATCTTAATCAGGCCTACTACTAGATTCCTTTAGCACAGCACTCTAAGCCGTGACAGCCTTTTCCACCAACTATGAATGAACAAGGTACCCTTTGGTCTATACACTGGTGCAGTCCAGACAACCTGATCCTCTTTTGGAAGACATGAAGTTGCAATTCACCTACAATTATCTTGATGATATGGTCATTTATAGCAGAACTTTTCAAAACACTTAGAGCATATTAAGCAGGTCTTGCAACTGTTGAGGGAAGCAGGGCTGTCTGTAAAGCCTTCACAGGTTAATCTAGCGTGAACGGAAATTTTCTTTTTGGGGCATCTTGTCTCCACTGAGGGAGTCTACCAAGATCAGAATTGGACTCGGGCTATCCATAAATTTCGATCCCCACAGACCAAGAAAGGAATAACTAGGTTCATAGGAAAGGTGAAATTTTTTAATAGGTTTGTATTCCAGTTTGCAAAACTTGTTTACCCTTTAAATCAGTTGTGTAAAAATAGGCAAACTGTTGAAATGGAGCAAAAGCCAGCAGGCCATTTTTGATGCTCTGGAAGTCACCTTGAGCAATGCTCTCACATTAGCAGTTCCTGATTTTGAACAGGGCTCACCATGCAGACCTAGATTTCTAACTCAGGAGAGGCTGCAATCTTGTTATTAGAAAAGAATGGTGAGCGCATACTTGTTGCATACAAATCCAGGCATTTGTTTCCAGATAAAGCCGCTATTCTGCCTATGAGTTAGAACCCTTGTGTTCTAATCTGCCCCTGAAAGGCTTAGATTTTATTTGGAGCACAGGGTTTTCTGTCTTGAGACCAACAATCGAGCTCTCGGTTGGATCCTAATGTGCCCTTAGGAGACCGGTAGAATTGTGCACTGGGCAGTACAGGTGAGGGGGGGAGAGAGGGGGGGAGAGAGGGGGGAGAGAGGGGGGAGAGAGGGGGGAGAGAGGGGGGAGAGAGGGGGGAGAGAGGGGGGAGAGAGGGGGGAGAGAGGGGGGAGAGAGGGGGGAGAGAGGGGGGAGAGAGGGGGGAGAGAGGGGGGAGAGAGGGGGGAGAGAGGGGGAGAGAGGGGGGAGAGGGGGGAGAGAGGGGGGGAGAGGGGGGGAGAGGGGGAGAGGGGGGAGAGAGGGGGGAGAGAGGGGGAGAGAGGGGGAGAGGGGGGGAGAGAGGGGGGAGAGAGGGGGGAGAGAGGGGGGAGAGAGGGGGAGAGAGGGGGGAGAGAGGGGGGAGAGAGGGGGGAGAGAGGTGGGAGAGAGGTGGGAGAGAGGTGGGAGAGGGGGGGAGAGGGGGGAGAGGGGGGAGAGGGGGGAGAGGGGGGAGAGGGGTGAGAGGGGTGAGAGGGGGTGAGAGGGGGGAGAGGGGGGAGAGGGGGGAGAGGGGGGAGAGGGGGGAGAGGGGGGAGAGGGGGGAGAGGGGGGAGAGGGGGGAGAGGGGGGAGAGGGGGGAGAGGGGGGAGAGGGGGGAGAGGGGGGAGAGGGGGGAGAGGGGGAGAGGGGAGAGGGGGAGAGGGGGGAGAGGGGGGAGAGGGGGGAGAGGGGGAGAGGGGGGAGAGGGGGGAGAGGGGGGAGAGGGGGGAGAGGGGGAGAGGGGGGAGAGGGGGAGAGGGGGAGAGGGGGAGAGGGGAGAGGGGAGAGGGGGAGAGGGGGGAGAGGGGGGAGAGGGGGAGAGGGGGGGAGAGGGGGGAGAGGGGGGAGAGGGGGGAGAGGGGGGAGAGGGGGAGAGGGGGGAGAGGGGGGAGAGGGGGGAGAGGGGGGAGAGGGGGGAGAGGGGGGAGAGGGGGGAGAGGGAGAGGGGGGAGAGGGGGGAGAGGGGGAGAGGGGGAGAGGGGGGAGAGGGGGGAGAGGGGGGAGAGGGGGGAGAGGGGGGAGAGGGGGGAGAGGGGGGAGAGGGGGAGAGGGGGGATATATTTAACTTTTATGTTTTATTACTGAGTTCTCTAAGTATCTAGTAAGAGACCTCTAGACAGAATAAAGTAGATTTTTGCATATGTCAGAAATCTGTTCATTCTGAAACTCGTTTTGTAGACACAGGGACAGCATTTTTATCACAAAAATAGTCAATTATAATCGCTCTCAGGTCAGCATGCAAAATCTTGTCATACAAAACACACAAGTATAGCAATATTTTAGCAGCGGATGTTGTGTACAAATATTGCCTGAAATGAGACAGTGATTGCAGCATTTTATGACAGCCTGAAATCTTTACAGTCATCTAAACAATAACCAAATACAAGGGGATATTGAAAAGTAAAGATACAATGGCTCGCAGTCCTTAAATAGAACATTTCTTTAGAAAACATTTGTTACATCTTATTAACTGGATTATTTGTTATTTTTCGACATAATCACCCCCGTTATTCAAACATTTGTTAAGTGGGTGCACAAGCTTTTGTATCCTACAGTCGCAGAAGGTTGCCGCCTGTTGTCAGAACCACATTTCAACTTCATCTTTGATCTCTTCATCGTCATGGAATGATTTTCCACCAAGATGTGACTTTAGGTAATGGAAGACATGGAAGTCAGTGGGTGCAAGGTCTGGGCTGTATGTCGCATTTGAATTGTTTGAGTAGTGCTTTGGTTACGAGCACTGTGTGAGGCCGAGCGTTGTCATGAGGCAAGCGGACTCCACTTGTCAGCATTCCCCTGCGTTTGTTTTGAATTGCCTTCTACGACGTTTCAAAGTCTGGCAATATGCAGCAGCATTAACTGCCACTCCAGGAGGCATAAACTCCAACAGAAGAATGCCTTGTCTGTCCCAAAAAACAGACGCCATGATTTTCTTCGCTGAAATCGACATTTTGCGTTTTTTGCTTTTGGTGAATTTGAATGGCGCCATTGCATTGATTGTTGCTTGGATTCAAGAGTATGGTGATAAACCCACGTCTCGTCACCTGGAACAATGTGATCAAGGAACTCATCACCTGCTTCAGCATAGCGTGTGAGGAAGTCGAGCGCAAAGCCCATCCTTTTTCTATTAACAGTTTTGAAACCCAGGGCGCACACAGTTTCCTGTACCCTAACTTAACAGTCACAATGTCATAAAGAGATTGTCCGGTATGATCTGATGCAATTCTTTCATTGTGAGATATCTATTTGCACGAACTGCTTCCCCCGTTCTCTGAAGAAGGGCATCAAAGATCACAGATGGCAGACCTGTTCTTTGTTCGTCATGAACATCGGTCCTACCTTCAGAGAAATGACGACACCATTTCGTTACATTTGTCGATTCATAATGTTCCCATGAATAGAAACAATTTATTTGTGAATATCCACTGGTCGCTGACCTTTTGCATGAAGTAAACGTATGACGGAGCGGACTTCGCATTTGGTGGGATTCTGAATCGGCGCAACCATTTTAAACACAACCTACTCCAACCAGAAGCAACGTTCAACTTCTGAACGACTGCGAGGAGAAAGCTGACAGTTCAAGGTTAACACCAGTGTTATCAACTTGCTCTCCAAAACTCTTCTGTTCCTCTGGCGTACGGTGTATCTTTACTTTCCGAAATACCCTCGTATATTAACACTTATGACAGCTTAAGATACGGTCATCAAAATACAAGAACCAAAAATATGCTATACTGTACTCAAATTCATAGTTAGGAACAGTTCTCATTTTTTCAAGAAAAGGAAAAAACAAACAAATGAAGAAACTCACCAACAATGAATCGGTATCTTGCAGAGGTTCAACCCAGAGTGTTGCTAATGGATGGATTGATTGTGAGCTTCCACTAACATGGACTAACACATCACTTAGTAAAATAATCCAATGTGATGAAAATCTGCCTGAATTGTGAACCATTATAGGATGAGAGCGTGATTCTCGTATTAGACGTCTCTCTGGTGTGCGTAGAAGTTCAATTAGCCGTCCTGCACTTTCCCAGAAACGGCGGGTAGTATCAGCTTCTCTCCTTCGTCTCTCTTGTTCTTCCCACAGCTGATCCCATTTAATCAGAGCATCTTGAAGGTTTTTGTAATTTTTTTGTTTACTAGGAGCTGGATGATCAGAGAGGTTGTTGCATCTGAGCAGAGATTGGACCATGCATTTATAAATGTTAAGCCTAGTCAGGGGATTTAAAAAAGCAAATGACACTACCGACTCTTGTGATCTCTTCATATTGCGTGATTTCATCTTCTCTGAATAAAAAGTGGAAAGTCTAGATGGATTGTCAACAACACGTGATATGTGAGAAAACCCACTTATCGATATTATATCACATACAGCATTAAGATAGTTTCTGTATATCCTAATGCACTCTTCAACATTATTAACTACAACAATATTACTTGTTTCACCATCACTTTCAATGTACTCTGTAAAAGTGTGTACATTAAGACATGTTACAGATATTATGTCATTGTAACACACACACAGTTGTTCATAAATAACTGTGTCTTGATCAACTGACATCCTTTTCTGCAAAGGTTTCACGAGGCAGTTATAAACTAGTAACATTTCTTCTAGAAATGACTGTTCTGCAATCAAATCTTGGACGGCAGGGAAGACAGTCCTTAAGGAAGTACTATAACCATATATATATCTTGAACAAAATATTCTCTTGTATAGCTGCGATTCACTATTTCCAGTACTGAGTTTTTTTAGGTGTCCAACCGGTTCTGTCCTGAAAACCAGGTATAAAGAAATGTGTGTCACACAACATGTATTTCAAGGGAAAGAAGGACAGAATAATGATTAAAACCAATACTTACCCAAATTTTTGTTTTCCCATGTAATAAACATCACCATCATTTGTCAACATAAGTGTATGGTGGTCTCCAGCTGCTATATCTTTCACTCTTGCTGAATTTGGGAGTAAGATAATTTGCTGTGGAGAACTTTGATCTGAAGAAGACTCGAGTGTTACTTGATACGCATTGTTCTTGCCCCAAGCAAAAACACGTCCATCCAAAGTCAGAGCCACAGCATGAAAACGGCCACATACCACTTTTTGAATTCCAGTTCCAGACAGTTTTGAAACTAAAACTGGACGGTTTTTCTTAAATGTATCTCCTGCGCCCAGTTGACCATGGTTAGGGTTGCCCCATGACCACAGCTCAACTGACAGCAACGAGTTACCTGACTGTACCAAGGAAGTAACCTGTTCTGTAAGTCCGACTTCAGAGTCCTCACCCCGTTCACTCGTTCCAGCACTGAAAAAATTGAAGTTTTTATCAAGTAAAATCTTCAGATATGGCAGTGACATTTTCTTTTTTAACACAATAATACCATTAAAAATAGCAACAGCGAAAACAATAATGAACTCAACATATCTTCACTGATTTTATCTGTGGTGAACAGTCCATAATGAACGATCAGTTTATAAGGCCAAGCTAGTCTATAACTTTTGAGAAATCTGCTTATGGCTAAACATAACTGCATTCACATAGCTAGCCGTATAGCTTAGCTGGCCGTGCGGACCACCCGACCGCCCACCACGCTTCTTGACCTTATACCATTATAAGACAGAAACATGGGTTTGGATATTTTTCTACCCGTGGAAAACGCGTTAGAGTCAATGGGTTTAAAATAGGAACACCTGACCAGTGAAACAACGGATAGAGCCCCTGCACTACGAGGAATACACACTGGAGTCCTGGGTTACGTCAGGTCAAAAATGGCTCAAGTTGGCTGTTCCTTATTCGCGGCAGTCCATTGTCAACATAAAAATTGTTACGGACACAGTTCTTCAAACGGTTAATTATCTTCGATCGCACGGACTCACACATCTCCAATTTAAAGAATTCCTGACTGATATCAATTTAAAGAATTCCTGACTGATATCTAAGTGGAATACCCGGACATCCCCTACCACACCGAAGTAAGATAGCTGAGCAGAGGAAAGGTGCTTCATTGGTTTTTCTCCTTGAGGGGTGAAATAGATACCTTTTTGAAATGAAAGGACGTCCAGAAGAATTACTTTGTGATCCTAAGTGGGTGGCGAATTTGGCTTTATTGAGTGACCTTACTGGTCATTTAAATACTTTGAACATTTCACTCCAAGGTGAAAATCACTCTGTTGCTGATTTAGTGCAGATGATTCAAGCATTTTAAAAAACTTATTCTGTGGGGAAAACAGTTGCGCTAAAAGAATTGTGGGCACTTTCCTGTACTAGACAGTGTTAAAGAAGATGTGGATTTTTCAGATTATGTTCAAACCATTTACGAATTACAAGAACAGTTTGAAAACGAATTTTTGGAGATAAGTGAGCTTCAACCGGTCTTATATATGTTTGTTCGCCCGTTTTCCCTTCGGGCAGAGGACATCTCACAAGTGCTTCAACTAGAGCTGATTGACCTCCAGTGCGATATCCACCTGAAGAACCGCTTTCTTATGTGTAAAACTTTGGATGACTTTTACAGATATCTTCCACATGAGAAATATCCTCTTTTGCACAAGCATGCGGCCAAATTTCTCTCAATGTTTGGTTCTACGTGTATTTGTGGGCGCTTTTTCTCTCTTTTAAAGCTTGCTAAAACTAAGAATCATTCATTACTTGGTGATAAAAATTTGACTAATTCTTTGAGGTTAGTAGTTTCATGGAATATTGTACCGAACCTAGACAAAATTGTTTCCTCGAAAAAGAAAAACGTGTAAAATTTTAGTTGTCTTCTTTAACAATGTTGACTGTAAGAATTAAAGAGCTTTATAACCTTAATTCTATTTTTATAAGTTTTCAAACTTGGTCAGTTAAAATTATTACGTACAAAACAGCAAACTAAGGATCCAATTTCTAAACTCTGAAAAGGGATACAAAAAGCTGCAGCACAAATTATAACAAAAAAATATTAAATTGTAACTACTAACAGTAATAATCAGACACTATATCCCTTACATAAAACTATTTCTAAAATAGAATATTTTGTTTACGTTGGATCAGACCGCGGGACAGTCCAGCGCAGAGCAGCGCTGTGCGGTCTCACTAGCTCCGCAGCTCTCTCTCTCTCTCTCTCTCTCTCTCTCTCTCTCTCTCTCTCTCTCTCATGTCATGGCGACACTAGCGACACACGGTCGCTGACGGGGCTCAAAACTACACTGTCTTGTGCCCACTTGGATGAACCTGATATAAAGAATACTGACCATTCAGTGTGGTGGAGGTCAAACAGGAGATCCTGGATAGTCACGACCAGAGGGTGTCGAGGGAGACACTGCTGATTAATAATAACTTGCCAGTGCTAGAATGAAGAAGACTGAGGGCTCGAGCAATGACCACCAATTTTGCAGTGAATATACTGCATTGAGGGCTTGAGCAATGGCCACTAATTTTGCAATGAATATACTGCAACCGTTAGGCAGGGAGCGTAGTTTGCTGCACCTTGCATTCACACAGGCAAAACTGGTTCATCTGTTGACCACAGAGTCATCGGCACATATGAATTCTGTGTCTAGAAAGACATTCCAGAACAGGCGGTGAAAAACTATAGGGCATACTGACTCTTTCAGCCCAAAGGAGAGCAGATCTGAGGATGGGGTGTACACCATGGGGGCCACATGTAATTTTTCCCCGACAAGAGGCAACAGTGGTGAAAGATGGAGTTCAGAGCAGGGACTCTGTGAGCAAACTGTGAACGTGACTCCACACCTTGGCCTCTGTTGTGGGAAGTAGAACTCTGTACTAGGAAAAAGAACACCGTAGTTTGGATGCTCTGAGAAGCAGCAAATGTGTATTGCTTAGTTGAGTAACAGCTGTTGGCACCTGATCTGTAGGGCTGGGACACCAGCTTCAGATCTCTGTACTAGGAAAAAGGACACAGTAGTTTGGATGCTCAGAGAAGCGGCAAATGTGTATTGCTTAGTTGAGTAACAGCTGTTGGCACCTGATCTGTAGTGATGGGACACCAGCCTCAGTGAGTAGGCTGTTCAGAGGGCCAGCCTGAAAGGCACCTCTCAAAAGTCAGACCTCACAAAGGTGTTTTGGGTCCACCATCCACAGTGATGAAGGCGATCCTGAGCCATACACCAGGCTCCCACAGATAATTTGTAGACAGAGTAGCTAATAAGGTATGTTTCTAATTTTCTTTTGAGTGGACAGAGATTCCAAATTTCTTGCTTTGTGTTACACGGGTTATTATTGTACTGACAAGGAGGCAAAGACTACACGAAAATTGTTTTTGTACTTTGTTTCATGATTGTGTATATCATAGTTCAGTTGAAACTGAGTTTTATCAGCAACAAAAACCACAAAGGAGTACATGTATGAGAAGTGAGTGTAAGTCCAGGTCCCTTAAAAAGGCCTCTGCAAGATTTAAGATTATCAGCTTTACACAATATTCTTACAGGGTGATTCTGCTAGACACTTTATTTACTTCCAGTGCACAGCTCCAGAAGCTATTTCCAGAAAACGAGAAGGAGTGAAAATACATGAAATAAGCAAACATTCTTGTCTTTAGGTCAGTACAATGGGAGATGCTTCTCAGGATGTAACACACTGAACTGAGTTCCCTGATTAGTTTATCCATTTGTTGACTTTATTTTAACCTTTTACTCAGCTGGACCTAAAGCAATTTTACACACTGTGCTTCATTCAGTGTATGACCTTTAGTGACTACTTCTGGTGTTTGAAATTGCATAATATGAGTCTTTCTGATATGAAGGCCAAAAGTTAGCTGTGAATCACTTTTACTGCTGTTCAGCAGTGTCTGCAAGGTTTGAGTCAGGACCCTTGATCAGTATGTCTGTGTCAGCAGCAAACATTAAAGTTTTTGAACTGCCCCTGTAAAGTGATGGGAGGATTATTTATGTAAGTCAGATACAGGGGTGGGTCCCTCTGGCACTCCACAGGCCATCTTTCCCCAGTCTGAGCATCTGTTCATGCTTGAGATACAGTCTACTATGAGACCCTGAGAGAGTCTATTAATGGACAACAGATGGAACAATATTCACAAAAAAATATTGATTAGTTTGTGATAAAAGGCTTATCACTTAAGTTAGAAGAAAACACAACACAGTTCATTTACTTCTATATAAAACAGGATATACTGCCATTAATAACAATAGTGACAGGAAATGATAAAAAAATGAATGTTCAAAATTCCTAGGTGTGCACACTGCCTGGAATGTGAATGGGAAGTTACATTTAATAGTTCTTCTCAAATGAGTCAGTTCAGTAACATTTGCTCCAAGTGACACTGCCTATTTTGATGATGAAAGTGTCAGAAAGATGGTTTATTTATATTCTGACTTTGATTAATGTCATGTAGAATAATTTTAACTCTGCCACTGTCAGTCCCATCTTGCAAGTGGTGGGGAAGAAGGAGGGGGAGAAATGACAATGTTGTTAGAAAAACTGGGTCCCTCTGGCACCAGAAAGAAGCACCCACTAACAGCTACAGGTGAAGGTAATCACAGGGTTCGAAAGTGTAAGAACTGTTTTGTATCCTATCACATATAGGAATTTTACACACTGTGCTTCATTCAGTGTATGACTTTTAGTGACTACTTCTGGTGTTTGAAATTGGTCACACTGGAAGCAGTCTAAACCCATTCTGGCAGTAGCTCTAAAATGCCTTTGGGAATGGCAACTTCATTCTAATAATAGCCTACATATATGGATAATAGCAGAACCAGCTCCAAAGAATATGTGGAAGCCCAAGAATACACAAGTGACAGGATGACGACGATTCTGCTCAGGACCAGCAAAGGATTTCATCAAAGTATACACATCACAGACAGGAAATAAAGAGGAGAACATTGGGTAATTGCAAGAGAAATTGAGAGACTGAAATGAAGGATGTGGATGTGATAGTGATGAGTGACTTAAATGCACAGGTGGAAATGAAAGACTAAGGAAGTGGTAATTGGTCCAGACAGATATGGGAGAAGGGGAATTAGGAAGGAGAGAAATTCGGTGATTTTTGCCAAAGAAATGATCTGACTGTGGGTGACACATGGATCAGGAAGAAAAATAGTCAAAAAATTACAAGATACGGTTGGAGAGAGTGAGAAGGTTGGAGACGTAATGAAATGAACCACCTATAGCCATCCTTTTGATGTTATTTATTATATGGCTACCACTTCAAGAATTGTAGTCAGTGGAATAATCTACAGAAGGTCTGTGAGTGATACTTATATAGAGAGGATACATTGTAATATTTGTGAGATCTGTAATAATCTAGGAGTAATATTTATTGATCCAAATAAGTTTTTAAGCAACAAATGTCTGGGGAAAGATGGTACTCACTTTAACAGGTTAGGCTCAAAGATCTTCACTAAGATAACTACTGAATTTTGCAACATTATAAATAATAAGGGAAACTAAAAAGCAGAAGAGGGGATGATCATGCACAAAATGTGCCTGAAGAAAGCAACATTTCTTTCCTTCATTATAATGTAGATGGATTAGGCTGTAAGATTAATGTTTTCGACCACTCTCTTTCAGATATTACACCCCACATACTAGTTGTCAGTGAACACCAAAAACCTGTAGATAACATACACCTGTTTAAAATCCAAAATTATTCATTAATTTATTTTTACTGTAGTTCTAACCATAAAGGCGGAGGAGTGGGTATCTACCTGAGAACAAATAACCTAGTAGAATCTTACGAAAATATCGCTTGGGTAAAAGAGTATTCCACTGATTTGCACTGTGAAATTGTAGCAATTAAGTTAAAATTCTTGTCTGTTGTATACTTTATCTTAGCATTGTATAGACCACCAAATGGAAATTTTAAATTATTTCTTAATTCCCTTGATACAGTATTATGTAAATTAATGTCCTAGCAAGAGCATATAAATGTTATATTATTAGGGGATACTAATGTCAACACATTACAAGATTCCCAAGAAAGCAAACGCTTCAGAGACTGTATCTATTGTTATGGTGCAAAAGATCTGTTGGGAGACATACCCACTAGAATCTCTCTAACTAGTATAAGCTCTATAGACCATGTTATTACTAATTGTGAAAATATTGCCACAGCTGCTGTTGTAAATGGTCACATCTCTGACCATCTAGGCCAGCTATTAGTGCTAAAGGGAGATCCTTGTATAAAACCAAAGAAAATTTATGAATACAAAAAGAATCTCTCTGTTATCAACATTGCCAAACTGAGAGAGAGCCTGGTCATGAATCTTGGCATCTAGTACTTCAAGCCGAAGGAGTGAATAATAAATGGGATGCCTTTCTAGATACATTATCTTATCATCTAAATAATGCTATTCCCATCAGAACGATAAATATTAATAAGAATAAGGCAAGAGAATCAAGGCCCGTGGAATTTGATAATACTATCAAAGAACTGAAAGAAAAAAATGGAAGACATGTATATGATACAAAGAGAGACCAAACACAATGAGCACGAGGATAAATACAAACAATACAAGTACCAGTTTCGCAAGCAAGTCAAAAGATTGAAGGCTGAAAAGATTAACTCGAAAATACAAAATTCAGATTGTGTCTCCAAGACCTGCTGGTCAATAGTAAATGAAATAAGAGACAGTAAAACAAAACTAAAAGGTAATATCAACATACAGATATCTAATAACAATATTGATGTCACCAATCCTCAAGAGATCAGCAACATTTTTAATGACTATTTCATAGATATCGTAGAATCTGACTTTTTGTACCACAGATGAAGTACCTGTTGGAAGTCTTGCTGAGGACAATTCTGAAGCTAATCAACTCCATGAACTTGAAATCAAGGATATTTTGCAGCTCATCAGAGAATGTAAAAAAAAAACTGCTGGATGGGATGAAATTTCTCCATTTTTACTTAAACAGTGCGAAAAAAATCTGGCGTATTCCTTGGTGCATCTAATAAATAGTGTCTTAAAAGGAGGAGTGTTCCCTGACATACTAAAATTAGCCATTGTCAAACCTCTCTACAAAAAAGGTGATAAACAACTAGTAGAAAATTACAGACCACTCACCTTAAATTCCGTTTTTAGCAAGTTAATTGAAAAAATAATTCTGAAATATATGTTAGAGCAATATAATAAGCACAACATCCCGGGAGATTTTCAGCACGATTTCAGAAGGGGTCATAGCACCATGAATGCAACACTTCAATTTATGCTGAAAGCTCTAGACAAAATTGATGAAGGCATGCAAGTAGCTGGAGTTTTTGTAGACCTATCAAAGGCTTTTGATAGGGTTGATCATAAGGTACTTCTTTCAAAATTGGCACCTCATCACGTCATATTTACAAAACAGAAGACAGTGTACCTCAATCTCAGACAATAGTGGAGAAACATTAAAAAGTTATACATCAAGGGTCAGGAGTATTAAACTTGGTGTGCCTCAGGGACCGATAATTGGTCCCTTCCTCTTTATATGTTACGTCAATGACTTTCCAAAGATAGTAAAAAACGATACCTTCATTACAATGTATGCAGATGACACTTCAGGCCTTTGTTGGGGAAATGATATTCTTAATCTCGGCATAGAGGTAAAAAAATTTATAGATATTGCAAAGGAAAAGTTTGAAAATGACTATCTAAAAGTCAACTTACTAAAAACAAATATAATCTCCTTCAATGTTGGTGATTTGCAAACTTGTATTGATTGTCAAGATAGCAATATTGTAGGGAAAATCTGCAGTGAGTGTAAATTCCTAGGTATGTGCATAGATATCAAACTACTATGGTCACAACAAATTGACAACGTATGTGCAAGGCTATCATCTAGCCTGTATGTTTTAAGAAGAATAGCTCATATGTCAATACCCAAACAATGAGGATGATGTATTTTGGTTTAATACATACATTTCTAGCATATGGCCTTGCACTGTGGGGCGGGGCTTCCAAAACTCATGTAGACCAAGTATTTAAACTCCAGAAAAGAGCTTTGAGAATATTAGGCAAAAAAGAGGCTTGAACATCATGTAAGGAATTGTTTATAGAATTTAAAATTCTGACTATCTATTCAATGTATATGTTTGAAACAATAGTATTAACTGTAGAAGATAAGAAATATACTGGTGTAATGCAGAAATTCATGATCACAATACTAGACAAATACAAAATTACCATATGATACACAGAAAACTGAAAAAAAACCGCAAACAGTCCATATATTAATGGAGCAAAATACTTCAATGCACTGCCAAATGAACTGAAGGTAATAACTGGAGAGACATTCAAAAAACATCTAAATTTGTGGTTCATTGAGGAGTGCTTCTATAGCCTACTGTAGAAACTAAAATCTAAAGTATTATTATGTCAAATAATTTGGACTACATTCTTAAGTTCCTATTACAAAGTAAAATTAGATTTATACTGTTATATTGTACTACCAATTGCTATGCATGTAATTACATGTTTCATAAATTACAAATTACAAAGTTTCGGTGATTCAATACTCCATCTTCAGCCCTTAACTGATGCTGAGGGGTTAACTCCAATCATTTACACAATTCCATCAGTAGCCAACATCTATGAACTGTTTCCATGGACTACAATAATGATGTTGTGTTGGTAGTTGATGGTTGGAGACATAACATCGCTGTTACATTCTACGGAAACCAATTCGCAGGTGTTGGCCACTGAAGGAATTGTAAATAGAATTCGAGTTAACACCCTCAGCATCAGTTAAGAGCTGAATATGGTGTATTGAATCACCAAAACTGTTAGCCATATATTAAATATTAAATAAGATTGAACAGGTGGCTGTAGGAGTTCCATTTTATTACATAAGTGAATGGCCAAAGTCCCTCAAATCTTCAATCAGAAGGATAGACATACAAAAGGATGGAGATGGTCATTAACTACTTTCTGGCAGAAAAGCAAAATAGTAGATAGGTAATGGATGTAACTGTGCTCCCAGAAGCAGCTTTTGATGGAGACCATCGAGTACTGGCAGCAATGATGAGGATGGGTAAAATAGATACAATAAAGGCAGAAACGAAGAAGAAAATAAAGATGTGGAGATTGAAAGATAGGAAGGTACAAGAAAAGTTCAGGGAGTTACTTAAGCTTACAATCCCACACACCGAACATGGATGTAGATGTAGAAGTGTGGAAGAGGAATGGAGTAAGTTCGAAGAGGCATTTGTAAGATATGCAGAGAACACCTGTGGCAAAATGTCTAGAAGGCCAAAGAATAAGGAGACACCATGGTGAAATGACCAGGTGAATAAAGCAGTAAAAGAAAAGAAGGAAGTGTTCTCTCAGGTTTCCTCGGTGCAAGTGATTAATAGTGTGCTTCTGAGTGTTCTGCTGAGTTGCTGTTTCCATTTTCTGCACAGTGAAAAACCACCATTTGGTAGAACACCTGGAAGCATACTATTAGAAGAAAGCATGGCAAGAATCAACAGAAACAAAAAGGAAGGAAGTAAAAGTAAATAGTAGAAAAGCAAAAGGAAATGTAAGAAAATGGTACAGGAAGAAAATATGAAATTTGGGAGGAAATTGGAAAACAAAGCTGTACGGAATTTGAAAACCCACTAAATGTGAAAAATAGCAATGAGAAGGGAATAGAAGTGTGGCAGGGGAACCTGGACCTAGAAGAAGGGAAGGACATTACAATGTCAGAAGTGGAACTAGCATTTAGAAAATGAAAACAGGAAAGGCAACTGGGTCAGATGAAATACTGTGAAGATGATAAAGGCAGCTGACCTACTGGACTGCAATGGTTACACAGATTGCTAAAATGCATATGGATTCAGAAATGTTGCATTAAGAATGGGAAAGTGTACGATAATTCCAGTGTACAATAAAGGAAACAGAAAAGTATGTGATAAAATTATCAGTGGATCACACTCATATACAAGTAACAAAGTAGAAGAGGAGCAGTATGACTTGCGATGAGGTATATCAACATTGCACCTAATCTTCAGTATGAGACAGTTGATGGAAATGCACTGGGTAGGGAAAAGATCTGGCATTGACATTTCTTTGCTTAGTGAAGACATACAATAGTATCCTAAACAAATGTGATTGGAGACCCTGAAGTTAAGGAGTGTTAGAAAATGATGTTGTTGTTGTTGTTGTTGTCTTCAGTCCAGAGACTGGTTTGATGCAGCTCTCCATGCTACTCTATCCTGTGCAAGCTTCTTCATCTCCCAGTACCTACTGCAACCTACATCATTTTGAATCTGTTTAGTGTATTCATCTCTTGGTCTCCCTCTATGATTTTTACCCTCCATGCTGCTCTCCAATACTAAATTGGTGATCTCTTCTTCTAGTCAAGTTGTGCCACAAATTTCTCTTCTCCCCAATTCTATTCAATACTTCCTCATTAGTTATGTGATATACCCATCTAATCTTTAGCATTTTTCTGTAGCACCACATTTCAAAAGCTTCTATTCTGTCCTTGTCCAAACTAGTTATTGTCCATGTTTCACTTCCATACATGGCTATGCTCCATACAAATACTTTCAGAAATGACTTCCTGACACTTAAATCTACACTCAATGTTAACAAATTTCTCTTCTTCTGAAAAGCTTTCCTTGCCATTGCCAGTTTACATTTTATATCCTCTCTACTTCGACCATCATCAGTTATTTTGCTCCCCAAATAGCAAAACTCATCTACTACTTTAAGTGACTCATTTCCTAATCTAATTCCCTCAGCATCACCTTATTTATTTAGACTACATTCCATTATCCTCGTTCTGCTTTAGTTGATGTTCATCTTATGTCCTCCTTTCAAGACACTGTCCAGTCCGTTCAGCTGCTCTTCCAGGTCCTTTGCTATCTCTGACAGAATTACAATGTCATCAGCGAACCTCAAAGTTTTTATTTCTTCTCCATGGACTTTAATTCCTACTCCAAATTTTTCTATTGTTTCCTTTACTGCTTGCTCAATATACAGATTGAATAACAACGGGGATAGGCTACAACCCTGTCTCACTCCCTTCCCAACCACTGCTCCACCTCACTCTCAGACACAGAGCTTGTAGGTAGTGGTGGTGTGGGTGCCACGGCAGTGCCTTGGTTATTGGGGGTCTTTTTCCTTTTAGGTTTCTCTCGCCACTCCTTAGGTTTGTCCAGCTGGGAGGGCTTCACTGATTCAGTCTCAGGGACTGAGGAGGACCATGAAGCCCTACAATCAGCTACCGGAGGTTGCTTCAGCCACAGGCGGGTGTCATCTTTCTCACTAGCAGAAACCTGAGAAGGGAGGGGAGGGACCCAAGGGATCCCTTCCTAGAGAGAGAAGCCAAAGAAGATGCTTCTCCAGCTTAGAAGTGGGGACTGATGTCCCTGATGGTTGGGGGGGGGGGGGGGTGTTTTTCTTGAAGTAGGTTGTGCAGGAGATACAGGGAGGGAAATGCCCCCACCATCAATGGGGCAGAAGGATTCTGACGGCTCTGAGAGCCAACTGTTCGTGGCGGAACCGATGATGGTAGAACTGCTGTCATAGCGGCAGTGTAGTTTGACATCATGTGCACAGGATGTAGCCTTTCATATTTTCTCTTAGCCTCAGTGTAGGGCAGTTAGTCCATGGTCTTGTCCTCCATTATTTTTCTTTCTTTCTGGAGAATCATGCAGTCTGACGAGCAAGGCAAATGGTGCTCTCTGCAGTTGACACAGATGGGAGGCAGGGCACATGGAGTATTGGGATGTGAAGGATGTCCACAATCCCGACATTTGATGCTGGAAGTACAGTGGGAAGACATATAGCCAAACTTCCAGCACTTAAAGCACTGCTGTGGGGGAGGGATTTATGGATTTATGTCACAGAGACAGACCATCACCTTGACCTTCTCGGGTAATGTGTCACCCCAAAGGCCAAGATGAATGCATCAGTGGCAACCTGATTATCCCATGGACCCCAGTGGACATGCTGGACGAAATGGACACCTCGCTGCTCTAAATTGGTGCACAGTTCATCGTCAGACTGCAAAAGAAGGTCCCTGTGAAATATGATACCCTGAACCATATTTAAGCTCTTACGGGGCGTGATAGAAACGGAAATATACCCCAGCTTGCCACAGGCAAGTAATGCCATTGAGTGCGCAGGAGACGCCGTTTTCATCAAGACCAACCAGGATCGTATTTAGGACAAGTCCTCTACCTCCCAAAACTTGTCCTCTAAATGCTCAACAAAAACTAAGGTTTCATTGACAAGAAACATTCGCCATCAACACTTTTACATACGAGGTACCGGTGTGAGTAAGCTTTGCTGCCGTCCTTAGACTGATGTTCCTCCCATGGAGTGTCCACGGGGGTAGGGGGTTACCATTTGGGGTCTTATTTCCTTTCCACACTTAGAGAGTGTTGGTGTTTGACGTTGACACTTCATGGCATGTCATCCGTCCTGAGGCCACCCACTTTGACCAGGTGCCCTCCCCACAGGTGTCACCCAGCTGCAGCAAACACCACCTGGCAGGATGGCCATTGCCAGGAGTCCCGATGCCCCAGGGTCACGGGCATCTACTCCTTGGCATATGTGGGGAGTTAATGGCGCAGACATCAGCAGAGTGATCCCCGAGTGGTCAGGGGCCTACAACCCCAAGGGTACGTGGTGGCCCCACCACAACAGACTGGCTACCGTGCAGGATATCAGGCACAAGCGAGCTAAGAAGTCCATTATTGTCGGCAGTGCAGAAAGTGATACTGCACAGAGGATGGAGGAAAATGCAGCAAGGCAGGTGACTTTGCCCAACAGCTGGAGAATGAGCAGAAGTGAAGATCCACATTAATGAAGGATGCGAGCAGCGCATGATGGACACTATGCACCATGTAAGGCGCCCTTCCCCAATTGGCTCACTCTCCAGGAAAATTTTGAAAAATAGGGGTCAAACCCTACAGGGCACCATCACATAAAGGCCGAAACGTGAGAGACTGCTTTTAGTCACGTCTTATGACAGGCAGGAATAGCTCAGGCCTATTCTAACGCCCGGATCCACAAGGGGGAATGGCTGTGATGTGGGGTCTGAGTGGGGTACAGTCAAGTAGGGGGTGCCCCAGAGATCAGTGTTGGGGCCACCCCTGTTCCTCAATGATATGCCCTCAAGTATTACGGGTACCTCTAAAATATTTCTGTTTTCTGATGTCACTAGCTTGGTAGTAAGCAATGTTGTGTGCAAAAGGGCCATGCAATGTTTGCAGCAGAGCTTGTAAATGACATGGCTGCTTGCATACATGACATGGTCCCTGATGGGGTTGGATAAACTTGTGACAGCACTGGAATAGAAAGTGCTGGGTGTGTGGATTGGGCAGGTGTTGCAGCTGGGTCTTCCACAAGGATATGATCCTTGTGGTAAGGAGTTGGAATAGGGAGTGATGTAGGGATGTACTAGGATATTATGGAGGTTCGGTGGGCAATAGAACACCACTTGAAAAGGGGTGGGAAGGATCTTGGGTAGGATGCACTCCATTTCCGAGCACGATGACAGGTAATCATGGCAATAGATGTGGTTCAGTTTTTCCAGTCTAGAGTGGTATGGGTGATGTCGTGGGCACTCCTTTATGGCTGTTTTTTTGGGGCAGTGGGAGGATGTATGGTGTGAAGGGAAATGGCACGGGCAATTTGTTTGTAGGTAGGTCTGGGGGGGACGACAGTGCCTGTCTGTGAAGGCCTAAGTGAGACAATCAGCATACCATGTTAGGGAGTTCTTGTCACTGCAGATGCAACATCCCCAGTTGCCAGGCTGTATGGGAGGTATTTTTTGGTGTGAAGGGGAAGAAAGCACTGTAAATGCAGGTACTGATGGTGGTTGGTGGATTTAATGAGGACAGATGTTTGGATGGAGCCATGAGAGAGGATGATGTCAACATCCCGGAAAGTGGTACACTGTGTTGAGGAGGACCATTGAAGCAGAAACACACACACCATTCATTCACACAAGCAAGCACATCTCATCCACACCTAACCACCACCTCCAGCAGCTTAGGCAAGAATGTAACCTCCATGTGGGAGGGAAGCAGCAGTCAGGAGGAGTGGCAAAGAGGAAGGGATAGCAGTGTACGGGTGGAGAAAGAGAGGAGCACTGTCTGGCAGAGTGTGCGGGGATACATTTAGATCCTTCCCAGAACCTCTCCCCTGAATCCATTTCCTTCCTCATCCCTATGACATACTGCACACCCAACTAAATGCTCCCCAAAATCCACAATCACAACAATCCTGGACATTCCATTATGCCTGGTTATTGTACCCCCATGGAAAGAATTTCAGCCCTCAGTTACCTACACCTACAACCAACTGACAGTAATTTAGCCTTCGACATTAAAGATACCAACCACTTCCGTCACTGACTCCCCACCATCCCCACATCTTTCCTTCCTGGATCCCTACTGGTCACTGTTGATGGCACCTCCCTATACCCAACGTCCCAAACACCCATGGTATTACCACTATTGACCATTACCTTCCCCAACATCTTTCTGACGCCAAACCCACTACTTCACTCCTCATACACCTTACTAACTTTATCCTAATCTACAATTACTTCTCCTTTGAAGGGAAGGCATACATACAAATCTGTGGCAAAGCCATGGGCACCCACATGACACCCTCCTATGTCAACCTGTTCACGGGCCATCAGGAGGAAATCTTCCTAGCCTCCCAGAATGCTAAGCCCTTACTCTGGTTCAGGTCATCATCATCACCACCACCACCACCACCACCACCACCACCACCACCACCACCACCATCACCTAAGACTGCTTATGCCTTTCAGCATTCAGTCTGGAGCATAGTCCCCCTTACAAAATTCCTCCATGATCCCCTATTCAGTGCTAACATTGGTGCCTCTTCTGATGTTAAACCTATTACTTCAAAATCATTCTTTAACCGAATCCAGGTACCTTCTCCTTGGTCTGCCCCGACTCCTCCTACCCTCTACTGCTGAACCCATGAGTCTCTTGGGTAACCTAGCTTCTTCCATGCGTGCAACATGACCCCACCATCTAACCCTGTTCGCTCTGACTGCTACATCTATAGAGTTCATTCCCAGATTTTCTTTGATTTCCTCGTTGTGGACACCCTCCTGCCATTGTTCCCATCTACTAGTACCTGTAATCATCCTAGCTACTTTCATATCCGTAACCTCAACCTTGTTGATAAGGTAACCTGAATCCACCCCACTTTCGCTCCCATACAACAAAGTTGGTCGAAAGATTGAACGGTGCACAGATAACTTAGTCTTGGTACTGACTTCCTTCTTGCAGAAGAGAGTAGATCATAGCTGAGCGCTCACTGCATTAGCTTTGCTACACCTCGCTTCCAGTTCTTTCACTATGTTACCATCCTGTGAGAATAAGCATCCTAAGTACTTGAAACCGTCCACCTGTTCTAACTTTGTTCCTCCTATTTGGCACTCAATCTGTTTATATTACTTTCCCATTGACATTACTTTCGTTTTGGAGATGCTAATCTTCATACCATAGTCCTTACATTTTTGATCTAGTTCTGAAATATTACTTTGCAAACTTTCAATCGAATCTGCCATCACAACTAAGTCATCCGCATATGCAAGACTGCTTATTTTGTGTTCACACATCTTAATCTCGCCCAGCCAGTCTATTGTTTTCAACATATGATCCATATATAATATGAACAACAGTGGAGACAGGTTGCAGCCTTGTCTTACCCTTGAAACTACTCTGAACCATGAACTCAATTTACCGCCAACTCTAACTGCTGCCTGACTATCCATGTAAAGACCTTTAATTGCTTGCAAAAGTTTGCCTCCTATTCCATAATCTCGTAGAACAGACAATAACTTCCTCCTAGGAACCCGGTCATATGCCTTTTCTAGATCTATAAAACATAGATACAATTCCCTGTTCCACTCATAACACTTCTCCATTATTTGCCGTAAGCTAAAGATCTGGTCCTGACAACCTCTAAGAGGCCTAAACCCATACTGATTTTCACCCAGTTGGTCCTAAACTAATACTCGCACTTTCCTTTCAACAATACCTGAGAAGATTTTACCAACAACGCTGATTAAAGAGATACCTCTGTAGTTGTTACAATCTTTTCTGTTTCCATGTTTAAAGATTGGTGAGATTACTGCTTTTGTCCAGTCTGATGGAACCTGTCCCGACTCCCAGGCCATTTCAATTATCCTGTGTAGCCATTTAAGACCTGACATTCCACTGTATTTGATGAGTTCTGACTTAATTTCATCCACCCCAGCTGCTTTATTGCCCTGCAATCTATTGACCATTTTCTCCACTTCCTCTAATGTGATCCTATTTCCATCATCATTCCTATCCCATTCTACGTCGAAATCTAAAACATTACTGATTGTATTTTCACCTACATTGAGCAACTGTTCAAAATATTCCCTCCATCTGCCCAAGGCATCCACAGGATTCACCAGCAGTTTTCCTGACATGTCCAAAATACTTGTCATTTCCTTCTTACCTCCCTCTCGAAGACTGCTAATTACACTCCAGAATGCTTTTCCAGCAGCTTGACCCTTAGTCTCCAACCAGTTTCCAAAGTCTTCCCAAGATTTGTTCTTGGATGCTGCAATTATCTGTTTGGCTTTGTTTCTTTCTTCAACATAACTTTCTCTGTCTACCTGAGTTCTAGTATGTAGCCATTTTTGATACGCCTTCTTTTTCCTTTTACAGGCTGCCTTGACTGTGTCATTCCACCAAGCTGTTTGCTTCATCCTACTTTTACACCCTACTGTTCCAAGACATTTTTTAGCCACTTCTAGTACTGTGTCCCTGTACCTTGTCCATTCCTTTTCCAATGACTGTAATTGACTACATTCAACTACCTGGTACCTTTCTGAGAGTGCTGTTATGTACTTGTGCCTGATTTCCTTATCCTGAAGTTTCTCCACTCTTATCCTCCTACATATGGACCTGACCTCCTGCACTTTCAGCCTTACAATCCCAATTTCACTGCAGATTAAATAATGATCAGTGTCATCAAAGAATCCCCTGAATACACGTGTGTCCCTCACAGCCTTCCTGAATTCCTGATCTTTTATTATATAGTCAATGACAGATCTGGTTCCCCTGCCTTCCCAAGTATACCGATGAATGTTCTTATGTTTAAAAAGGAGTTTGTGATTACTAAGCCCATTCTGGCACAGAAATCCAAGAGTTGTTTCCTGTTCCTGTTGGCCTCCACATTCTCTCCAAATTTACCCATAACCTTTTCATACCCTTCTGTTCGATTTCCTATCCTGGCGTTAAAATCACCCATGAGCAGAACACTGTCCTTGTCCTTTACTCTAACAACTACATCACTGAGTGCCTCATAAAAACTATCCATCTTATCTTGATCTGTCCCTTCACAATGCGAATATACTGACAATCCTAATTTTCTTGCTAGACACTGTCAAATCTACCCACATCAGGCGTTCGTTTACATTCCTTATTGCAACTACGCTGGGTTCCATTTCTTTCCTGATGTAAAGCCCTACACCCCATTGTGCTATTCCTGCTTAGACTCCTGACAGGTAGACCTTGTATTCTCCCACTTCCTCTTCTTTCTCACCTCTTACCCGAATGTCACTAACAGCTGAAACGTCCAGCCCCATCTTACTTGCAGCCTCTGCCAGCTCTACCTTCTTCCCAGAGTAGACCCCATTGATATTAATAGCTCTGGTTCAGGTTCACTAATTAAATCTTCATGATGTGGACTCAGGGCCAAGACATCCCTATCTTGATTCCTTCACACCCTCAACATCCTCTGTCCCATCGACTTCACCTTGTTCTCCTCAACCCAGTGTGCCACCTTCCTAGGTGTCGACCTCTTCTTCTCTGATGGCTCCATCTGCACCTTTATCCACATTAAACCTGCCAACAGTACATGCATTACAACAGCTCTCATGCCTTTCACACCAAAAAAATCAGTCCCATACAGCCTGGCCACCCAGGGATGGCATATCTGCAGTGACAAGTATTTCCTTGCCCAGTATGATGAGTGTCTCACAAATGCCTTCACAAATAGGCACTATCCGAAACCTAGTCCACAAACGAATCTCCCGTGCCATTTCCCACAGCCTCAAACATCCCACTACACCCAAGAACCAGCCACAAAAGAGTGTCCCATTCGTCACCCAGTACCACCCTGTACTGGTGCAACTGAACCAAATCCTTGCCAGGGCTTTGATTACCTATCATCATGCACTGAAATTAGGGGCATCCTACCCCAGATCGTTCCCACTCCATCTTGTCATTGTCCACCCAACCTCCACAACATCCTAGTCCACTTCCCCCTCCCCTTTTCCCTGAGTCATCAATCTTCTGACTGGTTTGATGCGGCTCACCACGAATTCCTCTCCTGCGCCAACCACTTCATCTCAGAGTAGCACTTGCAACCTACAGCCTCAATTATTTGCTGGATGTATTCCAATATTTGTCTTCTTCTACAGCTCCCTCTAGTGCCATGGAAGTTATTCCCTGATGTCTTAACATATGTCCTATCATCCTATACATTCTTCTTGTCAGTGTTTTCCACATATTCCTTTCCTCTCCATCCTCTCCGATTCTGCGCAGAGCTTTCTCATTCTTTACCTTGTTTTCAACGTTTGTCTGTAACACCACACCTCAAATGCTTCAATCCTCCTCTGTTATAGTTTTCCTGCAGTCAGTGTTTCCCTCCTGTACAAGGTTGTGCTGCAAACATACATTCTCAGAAATTTCTTCCTCAAATTAAGTCTATGTTTGATAATAGTAGGCCTCACTTGGCTAGGAATTCCCTTTCTGGCAGTGCTAGTCTGCTTTTGATGTCCTCCTTGCCTCATCCACCATGCGTCATTTTGGTGCCTACATAGCAGAATTCCTTAACTTCATCTGCTTCATGACTATCTAACCTGATGCTGAGTTTCTCACTGTTTTCATTTCTGTTACTTCTCATTATTTTTGTCTTTCTTCAATTTACTGTCAATCCATATTCTATACTCAGTAGACGGTGCATTCCGTTCAGCAGATCCTGTAATTCTTCTTCATTTTCACTGAGGGTAGCAATGTCATCATCGAATCTTAAAATTGGTATCCTTTCACCTTTAATTTTAATTCCACTTTGAACCTTCATTTTACTCCCATCATTGCTTCTTTGCTGTGTAGATTTAATGTTAGGGGCAAAAGACTGTCACTGTCTTACTTCCTTTTTAATACAAGACCTCGTTCTTAGTCTTCCACTCTTATTATTCCCTCTTGGCTCTTGTATATGCTGTGTATTACCCATGTCTTCATGTAGCTAACCCCTCTTGTCATCACCATTTCGAACGTCTTGCACCATTTGGCACTGCGAATGCTTTTTTCAGGTCGACAAATCCTATGAACATATCTTGATTTTTCTTCTTTTAGTCTTGCTTCCATTATCAAATCCAATGTCAGAATTGCGTCTCTGCTACCTTTACCTTTCCTAAGGCTAAACTGATTGTTATCTAACACATTCTCAATTTTCTTTTCCATTCTTCTTATATTATTCTTGTCAGCTACTTGGATGCACGAGCTGCCAAGCTGATTTTGCAGTAATTCTTGTACTTGTAAGCTTTACAGTTTGGATGATATTTTTCCAGAAGTCAGATGGTAAATCGCCAGACACACACATTCTACACACCAGTGTGAATAATCTTTTATTCCCAGTTGCCCCAATGATTTTAGAATTCTGATGGAATGTTATCTATTGCTTGTGCCCTTTTTTGTTCTTAGATCTTCCAAAGCTCTTTTATATTGTGATTCAAATACTGGATCCCCTATCTCTTTGCTATCGACTCCTTTTTCTTCTTTTATCACATCAGACAAGTCCTGCCTCTCATAGAGGCCTTCAATGTACTCTTTCCACCTATGTCATCTCTCCTCTGCATTTAACACCGGAATTCCCATTGGACTGTAAATGTTACCATTCTTGTTTTTAATTTCACCGAAGTTTGTTTTGACTTTTCTATATGCTGATTCAGTCCTTTCAACACTCACTTCTTTTTCAGTATCTTCACATTCCTCATGCAGCTATTCTGCCTTAGCTTCCCCTGCACTTATTATTTTATTCCCATGCAATTTGTATTTTTGCATTCCTGAATTTCACTGGAAAATTTTGTACTTCCTCCTTTCATCGGTCAACTGAAGTATTTATTCTGTTACATATGGTTTCTTTGCTGTTACCTTCCTTGTATCTATGTTTCCCTTTCCAACTTCAGTGACTGCCCTTTTTAGAGTTGTTCATTCCTATTTAACTGCATAGCCTACTGAGTTATTCATAATCGAAGTATCTATAGCCTTAGAGAACTTCAAGCATATCTCTTCATTTCTTAGTATTTCTGTACCCCACTTCTTTGCGTATTGATTCTTCATGACTGGTTCTTACACTCCAGGCTACTCTTTATCACTACTAAACTGTGATCTGAGTCTATAACTGCTTCTGGATATGCCTTGCAATCCAACATCCAATTTTGGAATCTCTGTCTGATCATAATGTAATCTAACAGAAATCTTCCTGTATCTCTGGTGTTGTAATTCTTGAACAGAGTATTCATTATTATCACCTAAAATTTACTGCATAACTCAATTACTCTTTCTCCTCTCTCATTTCTACTACCAAGCCCATACACTCCTGTAACTCTTTCTTCTACTACTTACTCTACAACCGCATTCCAGTCCCCCAAGACTACTAAGATTTTCATCTCCCTTTATGTACTGAATATCCTCATACACATTCTCCATCCCTTCCTCTTCAGCTTTCAGCTTGTGACGTCGGCATTTATAACAGAACTATTGTAAATTGGTGTTGTTTTGCTGTCAATCCTGATAAGAACAACCCCATCACTGAACTGTGCACAGTAACACAACCTCTGCCCTATCTTCCTATTCATAATGAATCCTACTCCTGTTATACCATTTTCTGCTGCTGTTGATATTACCTTATACTTTTCTGACCAGAATGCCTTGTATTCTTTCCATTTCACTTCGCTAACACCCACTGTATGTAGATTGTGCCTTTGCATTTCCCTTTTCAGATTTTCTAGCTTCCCTACCATGTTCAAACATGTGAGATTACACACCCCAACTCCTAGAACACTATAATTTAATTGGTTATTCAATCTTTTTCTCCTGGCCACCTCTCCCTTGGCAGCCCCTCCCAGATATCTGAATGGGGAACTATTCTGTAATCTTTTGCCAATGGAGAGATTATCAATACACTTTTTCAATTACAGGCCACATTTCCTGTGGATATGAATTATGTGTCTTATTGTTCGCTCTCAAAACTATTCTGGCTTCAACCTACATTAACATACTGTCCACATGCCCTTCACCCAGCAGTTTCCACCCTCCTCTGACCCATCAACTCCACCCCATTCTCATCTCTCACCCTCTTTGTTTGCCATCCTCTGCCAATGCACCCACCCATCTTTCCCCGATTCTTCTTTTTCGCTCCCTTTTTCCCACGTTCCTGCCCCCACAACCTCTTGAAACTGCACCTGTTTGCATTCTACTTCTTGCACATTACACCAGACAATGCTCCTCTCTGCCCCCCACCCATACATTGCTATCCCTTCCTCACCCCCTCCAGACTGCTGCTTCCATACCATGTGATAGTTGCATTTTGGCCTGACCTGCTGGAGTTGGCAGTCAAGTGTGCTTGCTTGTGTGAATAAATGGTGCATGTTTCTATCCTTATGACGAAGACTGGATGGCTGAAGGCTTACATGTAAGTGTCATTTATTGAGCCTGTCTGTTACTTAACATGACATCTTTGCAGTAAGTAGCAATCTATCTTTTCCTACATTGCTGAGATTCCTACCTCGAGTTTCCATTGTTTCATCTTTAAGAAAGAAAATCTTCATCATGCAAGTCATGTTGTCAGGTGCTGGTGCACACCCACAATCATCTTGTAGACATCTGTTTAAGGAGTTGGGCATTCTGACTACTGCTTCATAGAATATTTATTCCCACATGAAGTTTGTTGTAAATAAACCAGTACAGTTCAAGAGGAACAATGATCTACATCTACATATATACTTCGCTAGCCACCAAGTAGTGTGTGGCAGAGGGCACAATTTGCACCAAAGTCATATTTCCCCCCTTCTGTTCCACTCGTGGATCGCACGAGAGAAAAATGACTGACTGAATACCTCAGTACGAGCTCTAATTTCCCTTACCTTTGAATGGTGATCACTGTGTGATATGAAAGTTATTGGTAATAATATATGCTCTACATCCTTGGCGAAGATTGGATTCCAGAATTTAGTGAGCAGCCCCTTCCATTTAGCATGTCCTCTATCTGCAAGTGTTTCCCACTTCAAACTTTCTATTAGATTTATAACACTCTCACGATGACTAAATATACCCTGTTATGAATCTTGCTGCTCTTCTTTGGACCTTCTCAATCTCTTGAATGAGACCCAACTGGTAAGGGTCCCATACAGACGAACAATACCCTAACAATGGACAAACTCATGTATTTTAAGCAATTTCCTTTGTTGAAGGACTGCATCGCTTCAGGATTCTACCAATAAACCGCAATCTAGAGTTCGCCTTGCCCGTTACTTGTGTAATCTGATCATTCCATTTGAGATCATTTTGAATAATCACACTCAGATATTCGACGGATGTTACCACTTCCAAAGACTGGGCATTTATTTTGTATTCATACATTAATGGGGATTTTCGCCTTATTATACACAGTAGGTTACACTTACTAACAATGGGAGACAACTGCCAGTTATTACACTAAGCATTTATTTCCTGCAAATCCTCATTGATTTGTTCACAGCTTTCGTGTGATACTACTTTCCTGTAGACTACAGCATCATTGGCAAACAGTCTAATGCCGCTGTCAGTACCATCAGCCAGATCGTTTGTGCAAATTGTAAAAAGCAGCGGACCTATTACGCTGCCCTGAGGCACACCTGAAGTTAATCTTGTTTCTGTCGAAGTCACCCCATTCAGGACAACATACTGCTCTCTGCCTGTTAGAAAACTTTCAATCCAACCACATATGTCATCGGGCAGACCGTAAATGCACATGTTTTGGAGCAAGTGACAGTGCAGAACTGATTCAAACGCATTTCGAAAGTTGATGTACATAATTGCAATACCAGAAGGAACTGACTGACTGACTGACTGACGGTGCTGTCCAAGTGTAAAGGTGGAGTGATACCTGCTGAACTAACACCGAAAGAGACCAAGCAGGGGACTGGATTCTAAGGGATGCCAGTTGGCCATCTCGTCCAAGGTCTTCCCCATGCAACTACTGAGGACAAGTCATGATAACTACTCAGGCATGTACAGTCCTTCCCAGGTATTAAAAGTGGAATTAAAACTGATTCTTTCCAGGAACCAGGAAAGTTTCCTGTTGTTCAAATGAGTTTAAAAGGGGCTACGTGGATTTCTTTCCTTTGCCCTGTAAGACGACGTAACAAGCATTAATGGATCCTATCATAACAAGGTGAAATGTCACAAACCACAGACAATGCAAAATCCTGCTCCCACACGGAAAAGGTGCAGTTGTATTTTTCGACTTTGATGGAAATGAAGTATTAACTGATCCTCTCAGTGGCTCCTCTGTTGTGTCAGGAATCATGGTCCTGACTCGCAGCGGTGGTAACTCTGGTGAAATATTCCACCACTGTCTGAGTAACATCTTGCAGGTTAATGTGGAGCAACCACTGGTAACCTCCTACATCTCCCAGAAATCCTTATGTGGTCTCCCATATGACTGCACTTTTAGCAGGATGCTTTATGGTGTTCAGGAATGGTAGTCATGATCTCTTCCTGCTCTCTCTAAGAGTTAGACAATAATTCGCTCTTGCTACCTGAAATGCTGCAAGGTTCTCTGCTGTTAGCCAACACTTGAACCATGGCACACATGTCTGCCAGGCCTTGATAGAGGATTGACGTTCATCATTCCACCACGTGACAGGCTGCCTTTCTAGCTGGTCTAAAGACTGTGGAATGGATGCTTCAGCAGCAAGATCATTTTGGTAACATGAGCCACCCATTCCTGGATGCTGCCATGGTGTTCAAACATAGCAACACAGCTGTAGAGTGTCCAGTCTGCCCTACTCAGCATTCATTGTGGTGGGTTGCTTTCACGCACAATTCTGTGTAGCAGGTGAATTCTGACTGCGAAGTGATCACTTGCCATTGGGCAGTGTTTGCGAGGGCTGGAGAGCATACCGAGAGATTGGGAGTGCTGAAAAGTCTGCTCTTTACAACATTCAACAGACATGTTTATGATCATATAAGAAGGATCTAGATTTGGGGAGATGGTTGTGGAGCTCCAAAGCACATTGTGTGCAAGAAAAACATCACATAGGAAGAATGGTTGAGGTTTGGCATTAAGGGTTCAGTGAGAGCCTCTTCGTAAAGGACTAAATGTGAGGGCACATAAGGGAAGATATTGTCAAGCTAAAATGCAAAAGCATCAATGTAGCCACTACTTCTAGGATAGTGGTTAGGGAAGAGCTGGGACTGTACTGTGTTGTTTGCCAAACTAGCCTCTTCTCCTTTAGCTCTTTCACCACTAAGATCATCCTTTATGTGGAGGATGTAGCCATGTAGCTCAAGAGGCATCAGACCACATATAAAGTGTCTCCTAGAGGCACATAGAAATTGGTCTTCCCCGACCTAATAACCGTAGTTCCATTATGTGTCCTGAATCCACTGGCATTTCACTGTAAAATGGGAACCCCCTTAGTGGTGATGTTTTTCTTTGCCTTACCCCTGTCATTTTTCCATAGTGGGGACTCTGCAGTGGAAAGTGGAATATTAAGGGACTTGCCAGTTCCTTCAGACAGACATTACCATACTACCAATGATCTATCAGACAGGACCAAGGTCACATGGCCTCAAGATTTTGGACCTGATTGTTCTGGTTTTGTCCCAATCTTGGATTATGGGGATGTTGGTAAGGAGGTTTTAATATAAATATTCTTTTGGTTCTCTTTTTCTGTCTGCAGTGGGGTGTGAAATTCTTACTGGCATTAGATTTTGCTGCCACCTTTATTTCAAATATAGGAAAGCTTGATTGTTTCACCAGTGATGCAGGTTTCAGGATACGTTCACAGCTGAAGGTGGTTGTGCTCCACTCAGCTGTCAATGTCTGGAGTCAACACTACTCTTTTTGTAAAGTCTGCTTCAATGCTAAGGGGGATGATTTCATGAATGTAGGTGGCTCTTTGACATAAATACCTTCTTTGTCTCAGAGTAGGAGATATTTTGTAACTTTTATCTCCTGGACTTTCTTCTTTTCTGTCAATAAAGGACTTTCTTTGCTCCAACTAGATGGCTTTGGAAGAAACTGACACAAATGGGTGAGGCACTGCATTCAGTACCATCTGGCCCTTGCAGTCCTTTTTTTTAGGGGGGGAGGAGGGGGGGCGGACGAGGAGAGGCACCATGAGGTCTTCTGCCCTCACTAGTGAAGAAGCATGTCATCACTCTCTTGCCTCTTGCTGAATGAGACCAATCCATATTTGTCTGTGAATAATTTTGGTAGCTTCCATGGTCGACTTCCATACCCTCGTAAGATCTGTAACATTCATCTTCCCATTTGATATTCATCACTGATCAAAGCCTTTGTCCTTGACAGTGCTCCAATTTCTTGGTGTTGAAGGTTGAGAGACTAGCATGGATTCTGTTTTCAATCTAGTTTTCAGAAGGGCAGTGTTCTAAGAGTGTGTTTCCAAAGTAAGAAAAGTGTTTTACTGGCTCCAGATGTACACAAGATGTAATAGGACCATAGTCTGTGCGGGCAATTGCAGATGATACAGACATTGCAATAAATAGAATGACAAGCACAGATTTATAAATGGCTGCTAATCAAATTTTCACTGACATTAATAAATGGTTTAAAGGTAATTCTATATCATTAAACTTTGAAAAGACCTGCTATAAGCAGTTCAGAACCTGTAAGAGATTTCGTTCCAGCATGTGTATAATGCATGAAGATTTTCAAATTGAAGAGGTTGACAGTGTCAAATTTCTGGGATTACTACAGCTCAGTAATAAATTCAGTTGGGATGGGCATACCACAAAATCGCTGAATTGCGTAAACTAGTTTGTATTTGCTGCGAGAATGATGTCAGAACTAGTAGATACAACTATAAAAAAAAAAACTTGAATACTTTGATTACTTTCATTCTATTATGTCATATGGGTTCATATTTTGGGGTCAAACCAAGCAAAAGTTTTTAGCATGCTAAAGTGTGCAATAAGACTCAATTGTGGTGTAAGTTCAAGAACTTCTAGAAATCTGTTCAAGGAACTTGGTATTCTAACCAATACTTACCAGTATATTTATTCCTTAATGACAACTGTTGCAATAAAACATTCCTGTTTCCAACCAATTGCTTGATACATAGTATCAACACTAGGAATAAGAGCAATCTTCATAAAGATCTAAAATCACTTACCTTGATTCAGAAAAGGGGTACAGTACTCAGGAACATACATTTTCCATAAATAGCCAGCAACCATTAAAAACTTGGTTTCAGGTAAAGCACTGTTCAAACAGAGTTTGAAAAACTTTTTGATAGGCAACTCCTCCTGCTCTATAGTTGAATATCTTAACAGGTACTGTCAGACCAACTTAAGTAAAAATGTCTGTTAGATTTCAGTTTAGATAGCACTTGGTCACAACAGTCAAGATTAGATATTTTGTTTATGATAAATTTATTAAAAATTCATAACTATGTTTCATTCTGACAATGTATTAATTTTGTAAATACTAGCAGTTCCACTTTACAGTAATTTATTCACATATTTTGACCATCTCCTGACAAATGATAAGGGTAGTGAGTATTATATACAGATGGTTTATGTTTTTTATGTTATGCTTTTTCATGTGTTCCACATCCACGAGGATCATTTCATTTTTGGGTCAATGGAACAAAAACTGAATCGAATCTAATCTAATCTACTCTAATGGACAGGTTGTGCAAGCACTTTATTTTTATAGTAGTTCACATGTCACACAAATTGCTTATATGCTCTCTTGAAGCAGCTGAATAACATGCTCCACATACAACAGCAAGTGTGGAAACCAGATAATGTTTTTATGGAGAAATCAAGCCAGCCAGATTTGGCTCAAAAAAGGTTGACTGAGCTCATCCAGATAACAGAGCTGTAATATGCAAATGACAAAATATCTCTGGTTCATCCATCTAATGAGCTGAAACTGTTATTCACTACTGAATTGTAATCCCAGAAATTTTCCACTGTCAACCTCTTCAATCTCCATGTCTTCATACATTATACACATGCTGGAACGAAATCTCTTACAGGTTCTGAACTGCTTATACCAGGTTTTTTGAAGTTTAATGCAGTGAATTAGCTTTAAACCATTTATTAATGTCAGTGAAAATTTGATTAGCTGCCATTTATAAATCTGTGCTTGACTTCCTATTTATTGCAATGCCTGTATCATTAGCAACTGCTCGCACAGACTATGATCCTTTTACCGCTGGTATGCATCTGGAGCCAATAGAACACTTTTCTTACTTTGGAAACACTCTCTTAGAACACTGCACTTCTGAAAATGAGGTTGAAAACAGAATCCATGCTAGTCACACAACCTTTGGATGCCTCTCCCACTAGGTGTTCCTGAATTAATGATGTACAGAGAAGTGCTAAACTAACGGTGTTCCAGGCAGCAGTTGTCTCAGTCCTATAGCATGGATGCAAAAATTTAACTCATTACTGCTGCAACACCAAGAAATTGGAGCACTTTCAAGGGCAAAGGCTTCAATCAGTTATGGACATTACATGGGAAAATGAATGTTACAGATCTTATGAGGGTATGGAAGTTGAGCATAGAGGCCACCAAAATTATTCACAGGCAAATATGGATTGGTCTCATTAAGCAATATAGTGATGACAGGCTTCTTTAACACTGAGGGCGAACTCAGTGAGGGCAGAAGACGTCACAGTACCTCTCACCTCCTCCTCCCCAAAAAAGCACTGCAAGGGCCACATGGTCAGCTCAGAAAGAAGTAATACTGCAGATACTCTGCTTCATAGGTCCTGTAGGAGGGAGCCTTTCACTATGTCAGAAGACGACGAGTAAGTAACTTATTGAAACATTGCTTCAAGTCAATGCTGCTACTCGACTTAAGTCTAGAACAGGGCCAGCGGCAGTCACAGTGGTGCTTCTCTACTGCTATTTTTATTGTTATTTATCCAAGTCAGAAGAAAATACAATACATGGCATTTACCATTAAAAACAAAAGAGAAAAAGAATTATTAAAGTACACCACTGTTGCTCAAAATCTTTCAACAACAACTGCATTCAAAAGTCGCGAACAGAAGATTTTCTTCTGCACAACACGCAGGCCGTTGTTGACAGACCAGTAGATCTTCCATGGTGTGTTGTTCTCTGCAATCACAGTTAATGGTAACCACAGGGAAGTGCCATTTTGGGATGTTACTCCTTGATCTTCCAACTCCAGACTGAAGGCGGTTGAGTGATCTCCACAGGTTACACTCCTGATCATACCTGGGGGAGAGGGAGGTAAGGTTTCTGAAGAGGGCGGGCCAGTTGAGTTATTCTCAACTCAAGAAATCCACAGTTGTTTCCAACACTGAAGTGGTCTTGAGGAAACTACTTCTGGACCTCAACCTTGTGGCTGCTGCTTGTTTTTACAGCGTGAAACTACAGTACTAGTGACCAAAAGTGATCAACATTAACCTCATGCAGTTCGGTCCAGCCATTTCTGTGATATAGAAAAAATGTCAATGGGGTGAGATTGATCAAAGGAATAAACATGTTCCAAGTTATATTTAAAGATATATTTAATATAGGTTATATGGTTTTTACTGACAGGCTACTATAAAAACTAGTTTCAAATGTAGCACTGGTTTTCTGCAGAAACCCTGTTAAAAGGAACTTAATTTGTGTAGGCTACTTATTTACTGTACCGTGTGTTATTTTGTTTTTGTTTCATGTAAATGCATACACTGAGCCTAATGGAAAATATAGGCCTTCAACATGTGCTTCCCTCCAAACTGTACGCATCACTTGATATCTAAGATGGCCACCACTTTCAAAGATAGTTTACAAATACTGCCAACGCTGAGAAAGAAAAATATCTGTACTCGTTAGCTTGGAATTTATTTACAAATGGAAAGTTGAACAGTGATTAATCTCACCCTCCGAGGTCAACTCACTCCATTCCATGGTAATGACCTTGGCTGTCAAAATATTTTCCTATTTCATTTGAATGTGTTATGGTTTTCAAGGTAGTGATGTACTGACATGAGAATATGACAACATGCCTTTGAAACAAGTCATCTGTCTGCTGCTCTCACATTGGCTGCCCTCTTTCCTTCCCATCATAGCTCATGGCAAGTGCGACATCACTGCAGCACAAAACACGTAAGTACATCACTGGCCATGATCTAGACTTGCACCCTCCTAGCTGATAATTCAAGAGGATTTGAACAGTGAAATTTTGTGAGGAAGCCTTGAAGACTGTTGCCGTTCTACTGACTTGCCATCTGAACAAACTGACTTCGCTAAATGAGCACGAGATTAATTCTTAGGGCTGTAGAGCTCCTTAAAGATATCTGACATGTTGTTCCTATGGATCCCAGTATATAAGACAAACATCAATTTTTTTTATATTCACACAGGTTAAGATCTAAAAAAAAATAAGAAAACAGCATTTCGTGATTGTATTAAAGTAGTTTGCAGTTGTAGCAGTTATTTAACATTTTAATTCTGATTCTTTAAATTTTCTCATTATTTTGTTCATGCTTAAGTGCCTTTGTTTCGATTATTGTTCCACTTGTGTATATAAAATGTAACAAGTAAGTCTGGATCAGTCAATTTCTTGCTCACCAATTATCCATTTGCACATCATCTGCACTTTTGTTTCTAGATCTACATTCCAGTAGTTTCTTATAAAAATTGCTGGTAGTCTAGGAGACCATTGACAGATGTGTTCAAGGGGCACAGCCTTTGATTTTTTTCTATAGCAGCCAAGGTGTTTATATATGTTTATGTAGGCTGTCAGGATGGCCACTCTGACCACCTCATGGTTAGGGTACACGTTCACTTGTGGCGAGCAGGAAATAAACCCAGTGATATCGTGCTGCAACCAGATTCATTTTTTCCATCTTGTACCCAGTATAGTGCTGCTCCTGGCTCATGTCCAGTTGGCAGAATAAGTGTCAAACATATCGTCCTTGCTGGCAGTTCGTTGCCAGGATCCTGGCTGCAGCCACAAACTGCACAGCAAGAGCGTTCTTGCTGAGCAGGAAGCTCAGCGGCAACTGGTACTGAGTCAGTGCTGGTGAAGCAGTTTTACTTCATGACCACACAGCAGGTAGGTTGTGATGACAGCCTGCCTGGCAACAGGTTGTGGTGAAGGTGACATCATATGGGGAGCGAACTCTGCCCATCTCCTATGGTTGGAAGTTATCGCTAAGTGGGTTGGTGGCTACTAGCATCCCATTTAAACCCCCAGACCAACAGTGTGTGATGCACCCTGTATGGCAAGCAGTCCTGTTGAACAATGCTGATTGACACTGATAGCTGAAACAGTGAAGGGTGACTGAGTGATGATGCTTCTTTGGAACACACAGCTGTAGCCCTTGCTGCAGTGGTTGCCAACTCAATTTCATTTTCCATCTGGGCAGGTGCCATTTATATACACCTTGATCGAGGTGTCACGGTAACTTTGTTGCAATGCTGAAATGACATCCTTAATTTTAGTAAAACTGCTGGTTACTGAATAGGTGGTTGTAGCAACACATTAGGGCCAAATGGGGTGGAGTAATTGTGAAACAGCTGCAAGCTGTGGTGGATACGTGGTCATCACGCAGTGACACGTAAGAGTTGGCTATCAGCCACTAAAGACTGCATTAGGCGGACTAATCGTGTGCTTTTGGAAGCTGTTGTGAGGCAGGCTGTCAGCAGAACCTACTCACTGGGTGGTTGTGAAGTACAGCTGCTTCATCAACACTGACTCAGCACCAGCTGCCACTGAGCTTTTTGCCCAGCAAGAGCACTCTGCTCCTGAGCCTTGCTGTGCAGTTTATGACTCCAGCTGGGATCCTGGCAAGGGGATAACAGAAGTGTCCGATTCCACCCCTCTGATTTGACAAATAGCGTCACCAATATGGTGAAACCGACCACTCACAACAACTCCCATACTGCTCCTATGATGTCATCATGTAAACATGACAACAAACACGAAAATAGATCAAAAAACCACCAAACAGATATTCCTCCAAAAATATAATGAAACTAACGGGACAAGTGGGGGAAATTGGGGTTTTTTGGGTGGGGACAAACTAAATATAAACACAAAAAAACACTGGAGTCAATTACTTCCCTTGACCTATATAGATCAACAGCAACTATCTGTGGTTGCTGCACAAAGATAGAGAAGATCCAACGAAGAGCAGCGTGCTTCGTTACAGGATCATTTAGTAATCGCGAAAGCATTACAGAGATGATAGATAAACTCCAGTGGAAGACTCTGCAGGAGAGACGCTCAGTAGCTCGGTACGGGCTTTTGTTAAAGCTCCGAGAACATACCTACACCGAAGAGTCAAGCAGTATATTGCTCCCTCCTCCGTATATCTCGCGAAGAGACTATGAGGATAAAATCAGAGAGATTAGAGCCCACACAGAAGCATACCGACAATCCTTCTTTCCACGTACAATACGAGACTGGAATAGAAGGGAGAACTGATAGAGGTACTCAGGGTACCCCCCGCCACACACCGTCAGGTGGCCTGCGGAGTATGGATGTAGATGTAGATACTACAATATAAATCTCAAAACTTTCAGAACCACCACACTTAATCCTACCACAAAAACAACACCTAGAAAATCAAAACTGGAATCTAACACTTCCCTTGACCTATATAGGTCAACAGCAACAACTGATACCACACTATAAACATCAAAATTTTCACCACCACCACCACCACACTTAATACGACCTTTTTTTAAAAAAAACCTAGAAAATCGAACTCTTCCCGTTTTCCTACTCACACCCACCTCACGCGCACAGATACTGTGAGAGGATTTATAACAAAAATGATACATCACTAACACAATTTCTCGCACGTCTTGAACCAGGTACCTCACCTAATGGAGCGCCATAAGTTATCCTTACGATATCTCCACATATAGCTGTCCCTGGTCAGAGATGCTGGAACTTTAGTAAGCCTCATTTCGTCACGACACTGAACACTTCACAACTTCAGCCAACAGACCGAACAGCTGAATAAATTTTATTAGAGACAACACACTGTCCCCCATCATCGCCAACAACCGAAAACTGTTGACCTTATCAGTCATATCCATACCTACCAAAGACATAAACAAAGCTAAAATTCACACTCGACAAACAGAAAAAAAACTGTAATAATGTCACCATAACAAAACCAAAATTTTTAATTCACTGAAAAATATTCCGCTGAAAGCACAGTAACCACCGATACCACACACGTGCAGTGCTACCACGCAAATGAACCCAATACGCCACATAACACGCTACGCATAAACACACAACCGGAGAAAACCACCAATGGCAACAATATGCCACCTATAAACATGTCACAAATGACAACTAAACCAAAAACATCACCTCACACACAACACATCACCAGCGAGCACCACCAATCACATCAAAATGACATTTACAAACACACCACTCTCACAAACTAAACTTTGTGCTGTCGTGACATTGCACACTACAACAGCCTTACATCACGGATCAAAGCCGACGGGTGGAATTGGACACTTCCATTGACCCCTGGCAAGTAGTGCCACCAAAGACCATGGATTTGACACCTATCCTGTCCAATGGGTGTGAGCCAGGAGCATCACTACACCATGTACAAGATGAAAAAATGAATCTGACTGCAACGTGAGTATGGATGAGTTTATTCCTCCTTGCCACAAGTGAATGCGTACCCTAAGCATGAGGTAGTAAGAGCAGCCACCCTGACTGCCTACACCTTCTCCCCCACCATCTGACAGGGAAAACATGGCATAACACTCCAGACACAGTGGCAATCCATATGAAAGAACAGGTTCAATCCAGTTTCTAATGAAGTAAAGTTCCCTCAAGATCCCAGAATGTCATTCAAAGATGATATCTGGTCTATTGAAATATTACTTTTGTAGTTATTTCACTATCTTCAGAACACAATTTCTCAGATTATGGAATATCCCAAGAAGCTTTCACAGCACATGTTCATTTTTGCACCAATTAGATATTGCACTGAGTAAGACACTACCTTTACTAGTACTTTCAATTGCACCCATTCCCTCCCAAAGCATAACTGTTATTATCATTAAGCAGAACTGTGCAAGATGTGCAGGCTTCAGTAGACCTAAATCAAATTTATGTAACTGTTGTGGTAATAATATAGCCTATTTCACATTATAATGTTTATCATAGTTACAATGTACGAAGTGTTGGCTAATCATCATGTAGCTAGTCAAGATATGTAGTCTAGTTATTTTTAATAATAATAATACTAATAATAACGAAACTCAACTCCCTAAGAGATCTAATTCAAAGGAACTCCACATTTCAAATGAACTTGCTCATACAGGTGAACTGACATACACAAAGAAGAAAGACCAAAATATATTATGTAACTAGTTAGTAGAAAGTTATTTACCTTTTTAAACACTAAAGACTATTAGTAATAGTAAGAAGTTTAATAGACTGTCTCACCTTGAACTTAGTGCTGGCAGATGATCAGCATGTTTTTCTTCATCACAATTTAGATCGTCAAATATTTCAAAGTCTCCTATACTACTTTGTACATTTTCACTAGTTTCTGAGCCACCACTCATATGCCTCGATAGAGTAGCAACTCTATCACCAACAGTCTTGACGCCCTCATATACTAAATTTGCGACAGTTGATACATTCTGCTTTATTATACGAGATGGACGAACAAGTGATGCTTCAGCACATTCAACCAATAAGTCCTCCCCAGCACCTCCATAAGTTGAAACCCAAGACAGCTGTCTAGTCAGAAACTGTCTTGCTGCATCAGTATTTATAAAAAATTCGTTCCTCTTCTCTGCTTTAATCTCGTCATTCTTGTTTTCATTTAAAATGTCAGTTTCTTCACAAAGTATTTTATCAGATGTAGAATCCTGACATTCAATTTCATCTGAAATTTGGTCGGTTTTTTCACACTCATTTGAATTATCATGACGGATATTCTGCTTCTGAGCTGTACACTCTCTCGAAGAAATGGATGTAGACTCATCTGATGTCCTTTTGTCATCAGCTGAGTTGTCTTTGCTTGCTGTTGATGATGAACAGTGGTCGACAATGGGCTGTTGGATGTGGAGCCCCAAGGGGCATGTATCTGATAATGACTGCTGTGACACTGGCGATACAGCACACTCACTAAGACATGATGGGCAATTTGACACGAACACCTCCTCGTCCTCATCTGATTCACCTTTCTCTGAAGGACACTTCTCTACTTTATTCACTAAAGCTAACGAAAAATCTGAACCACAGGCTACATTAATAACACGCCTGTCAAAAAACAGCACTTTCTGTGGTTCAATACTTGGTACACACAGCTGGGGATGTTCACCACACGCCCACAACTCACCATTCTCAGTTACAAACAAACAACCGTAATCTGTCGCAGAAACTTGTTTTACTTTGGCCGTATGTCCTGCAGTTTGGAAACCGTGGGCACAACATCTAGAATCTTGATTTAAGACAATTTCCTCGTGATCTTCCAGATTGTGTGGAGACACCTTAAAAACTCTCCCACTTTCATTAACGTAAAATAGAGTTGTAGCATTTGAAGCAATATCGACAGCTACAATACTTGTTTCTTGCAGTATCAGCGTAGTTATTTCACCTTCATGCACGATAATTCCGTGACAAACTATTCCTCCTAATGTCAAAACAAAAACGTTGTCCGAAACACAACAAATTTTTCTTATACTTACGAGCAGCTCGGGTATTCCGCTAGTAATAGATAGCTTTTCTAGTCCGTAAAAGAAATTATGTTCACTCATTCTGTCACACTCCATGCAATTGCAAGTGTACAGTGCTTATACTATACCGTGACAGACGACCGTGGTGTACACAAACTAGAACTTTGAACACTCTATCGTTACAACAATACAGTCAATTCATTTGAACTGATAAGAATCATCCTTCTTAATCAGATCATCCCACTACTCTTCCGTGTTGGGCATTACGCCTGCTGCTACCTAACATTTTCCCCTCAAAAACAAACTGATACTTTACTTTAAATTTCCGCACTGCATTCGCGAACCCTACTGTCAAAAATTTGCAACGAAAGTCTTTGGTAAAGCAGCAACATTTGACAAATTCAAACTGTAATATCTCTGCCAGACATTTGTTAGGTCTTCCATTGCTGCTCATTGAAATATCTTTGACAGTAAAGATTTGTTGATTGTTGTTTACTGGTGGGAAGTGTGGAACACGTGCGTGTGTGTGAGGTGCATTCGGATGATACTGATTAGTGAGACGAAGTTAAATTACTAACTACCATGCAAGTTTCTAATCCAAATAACGTGAAGATCTACAATTTGAGTGTTGGGAAATCACTGCCCGACGTAAGTAATGTCTTGTTTATATCCAAAAGTGTTTAAATAAAGTTCGACATGCAGTTCAACTCTACCAATATTGTTTCCGAAACGAAATTTTTTAACAATATGATACGGATGTCGAGAAAGTGAAATTCGATAGTTACCAGGCGAAAACTAATATAATTGAAGTAATGATATTCGATTTTTCGAATAAAAAAAGTAGTTTTAATCGCGTATCAATATATAATTTTACGAACTACAGAAATTTAACAAATACATTTAGTAAGCTTTGACGTGATCAAGTGAAATAACGTATTCATGTCCAATTTTTAGTGCAGAGTTAAGACACTGATAATCTTGCTATGTTTACTCCCTATGAAGTTCGTTGTGAAAAATCGGACTCAGTTTGAGAATAATAGTTTCAATGATAGATGTAACGCTAAGAATAAAGGCAGCATCTATTACCTACAACTTATTTCTCCACAGAAGGTAGGAGAATAAACAGCCATAAAATATTTACCACCACTTTTGTGGATGACAGTTGCTGACAGATAAAAACTTCGAAAAGAACATGAACCCATTTCTACTTGACAACGTCGTCTATGTCTTGTATGAATTTCAGAATAGATGACAGAAGCCTCCGATTCCACCCGTCTGTTTCGAACCATTACGTCACCAATATGGCGGAAACGAGCATTCTCGTTTCCAATATAACGCTTATGACGTCATTACATAAACTGCAACAAACATAAAAGTACATGTGAAAGCTTCACACACATCTCTCTCCGAAAATATTATCAAACTAAATGAACCATCGCGGGAAATTGTGGGTTTCTGGATGTGGACAAACGAAATATAAACACATACAGACACACACACGATCCCAAACTACACAAAACGAAGACATAAAAACACCACGAAATTCCCAAGTTCCGCTACACATGCAATATCGACAGGAATCGGTCACTTCCTTTCACCTACATAGCTCAACCGTAATTGTCGACACTACAAAATAAAAACCAATTACTACAAAAATATAATCACACTGCAACTATCGATACCAACAAAACCAACACCTAAAACAACAAAAATTGGAATCGGACACCTCCCTTGATCTACATAGGTCCACAGCAACTCATGATAACAAAACACAAACAGCTACGATGACCAAGTGGAATCGAACTCTTCCCATGACCTATGCAGCTCAGATACAACTGACGTTCCAAAAAAATTGAAATAGAGTACTTTAGCCTAAGATACATAAATTAACTACAAGTGCCGATACCAAAACATCAACCGCCAACACATGTAGTAAATAACATAAACACAATGGAAACTCTAATGTTGGATCCTCTGTTTCTGTATCTGTGGTGTAATAGAATGGCTGCTCATTTAGGATTGCCCTCCAAAATTCCCTTGAAGTATTATTCTCCTCATATATCTAGAACATCTTGTTTATCTGTCACCAAATTTCCCTCTTTGTCTTTACAAGCTGTTATTTTCGTTCTATTTTGTGTAGTTCCTTCTCTAATTTTCTTGTCGAATTTTCTGCTTTCATTCCTTGTAGTGCCCTTCCATCTCTATCTTTCTCTTCATGGTTTCTCTTTTTTCCTTCTACATACCCTTGCTACCTCTATTCTCTTTTCATTATATAATGCCTGATTTGATCTATTTCCACTGCAAGCATTTCAGCCTTGCTTCCTTTTTCTGTTCCACTGCCTGTCTACATTTATCCAAAGGATTGGAAAAGGGCACAGGTCATCCCCGTTTTCAAGAAGGGACGTCGAACAGATGTGCAGAACTATAGACTTATATCTCTAACATCGATCAGTTGTAGAATTTTGGAACACGTATTATGTTCAAGTATAATGTCTTTTCTGGAGACTAGAAATCTAATCTGTAGGAATCAGCATGGGTTTAGAAAAAGACGGTCGTGTGAAACCCAGCTCGCGCTATTCGTCCACGAGACTCAGAGGGCCTTAGACACGGGTTCACAGGTAGATGCCGTGTTTCTTGACTTCCGCAAGGCGTTTGACACAGTTCCCCACAGTTGTTTAATGAACAAAGTAAGAGCATATGGACTATCAGATCAATTGTGTAATTGGATTGAGGAGTTCCTAGATAACAGAACGCATCATGTCATTCTCAATGGAGAGAAGTTTTCCGAAGTAAGAGTGATTTCAGGTGTGCCGCAGGGGAGTGTCATAGGACCGTTGCTATTCACAATATACATAAATGACCTGGTGGATGACATTGGAAGTTCACTGAGGTTTTTTGCAGATGATGCTGTGGTGTATCGAGAGGTTGCAACAATGAAAAATTGTACTGAAATGCAGGAGGATCTGCAGCGAATTGACGCATTGTGCACGGAATGGCAATTGAATCTCAATGTAGACAAGTGTAATGTGATGCGAATACATAGAAAGATAGGTCCCTTATCAGCAACTGGAAGCAGTTAACCCATAAATTATCTGGGAGTACGCATTAGGAGTGATTTAAAATGGAATGATCATATAAAGTTGATCGTCGGTAAAGCAGATGCCAGACTGAGATTCATTGGAAGAATCCTAAGGGAATGCAATCCGAAAACAAAGAAAGTTGGTTACAGTACACTTGTTCTACCATTGCTTGAATACTGCTCAACAGTGTCGGATCTGCACCAGATAGGGTTGATAGAAGAGATAGAGAAGATCCAACGGAGAGCAGCGTGCTTCGTTACAGGATCATTTAGTAATCGCGAAAGCGTTACAGAGATGATAGATAAACTCCAGTGGAAGACTCTGCAGGAGAGACGCTCAGTAGCTCGGTACGGGCTTTTGTTAAAGTTTCGAGAACATACCTTCACCAAAGAGTCAAGCAGTATATTGCTCCCTCCTACGTATATCTCGCGAAGAGACCATGAGGATAAAATCAGAGAGATTAGAGCCCACACAGAAGCATACCGACAATCCTTCTTTCCACATACAATACAAGACTGGAATAGAAGGGAAAACCGATAGAGGTACTCAGGGTACCCTCTGCCACACACCGTCAGGTGGCTTGCGGAGTATGGATGTAGATGTAGATGTATCATCATACCAGTCTTCATTCCTAAGTCTCCTTGTTTCCCCCAATATTGCATGCGCTGTTGTTCTAATATCGTCTTTAATAGAGGTCCACTCTTTGTCTACATTATCTCCACCACCTTTGTAACTTGTAATTCCTGTCTGTTTGCTCTGGTAATCCTTGACAGTAGTCCTATCTTTCAGTTTTTCCATATTCCATGTCTTTACTCAGGTACTACTTCCTTTGGCAGGTGTATCAAGGTTTTGTCTCATTTTGGCTCCTGCTAGGTAATGGTCAGAATCAGAATTAGCTCCTCGGAAAGTGCACACATTTTCCATATTGGATGCCGACCTCTTTCACACCAATATGTGGTCTACTTGGTATGTTTCATTTGTTCCAGGTATTTTCCAAGTCCCTTTGTAGATGTTTTTCCTGGAAAACAAGTACTTTTTGCCTTCATCTTGTTTGCAGGAGCAAACTGGCAATGCTCAAACCATTATTATTAGTTTCAGCATTCAGACTTTCCTTACCAAAAACACTTCTTGATGCCTCTTGCTTTCCCAGTTTTGCATTATGGTCACCAAGAACTATTTTGGAATCATATTTGTGTATTCTGTCACAAACTTCCTGTAGCTGATCACAGAAGGTGTCCACAGTATCTTCATATGATTGTTCTGTATGTGCATTTACATTCACAAAGGTCACATTGTGAAATTTTCCTTTAATATGTGGAGTACATATACCCTCCTCACTGCCATAACAAATACCTAGAAATACAAAAGTCCTCAGGAATACTCATCCATCAGCAGTCCCCCCTTTGGGTCCGGGGGTAAGAATAGGCCGCAGGTATTCCTGCCTGTCGTAAGAGGCGTTTCACATGTTTCGGCCTTTATGTGATGATCCCCTGTAGGGTTTGACCTCCATTCTTCAAAATTTTCCCAAAGAGCCAGACAATTGGGAAAGGGCACCTTACATGGTGCATTGTGTTCATCGTGCATTGAGATCTTTGACTCACATTGTCGTCGTCGCATTACAGTACCGCCCATTCTCCATCTCTTGGGCAAGGACACCTTCCTGGGTGCATTTCCCACCATGCAATATGCAGTGTTGCTTTTTGCATCGACGATGGCCATGGACTTTTTTGCACCTGATATCCAGCACAGTAGCCAGTCCATTGTGGTGGGGCCGCCATCTACCCTGTTGGTTGTAGCCCCCTGACCACATAGGAATTGCTCTGCTGACACCTGCGCCATTAACTCCCCCCGTATGCCAAGGGGTAGATTCATATCAACCTGGGGCATCAGGACTCCTGGCAATGGCCGTCCTGCCAGGTGACCTTTGTTGCGGGTGGGTGGTGCCCATGGGGAGGGCCCCTGGTCGGAGTTGGTGGCATCAGAAGGATGACACGCGATGTAACATTGTCCATCACCTTTTGCTGGTGGTGAAACACCAGCAGACTCTAAGCGATCACGACCTCAATTCAACACACAGATGTACGACCCCAAATCGTTCCCCTCCCTGGCCACGCCATGGGAGGAACGTCAGGCTAAGGATGGCAGCGGATCTTATTTTCCGCGGTACCTTGTATGTTCAAGAGCTGATGGGGAATCTTTCATGCCGGTGAAGCCACAGTTTTTTGTTGAGCATCTAGAGGCAATTTTGGGGAGGTGGAGGGTTTGTCCAAAATGAGATCTGGGTCAGTCTTGATCAAAACAGCGTCCTCTGCCCAGTCACAGGTGTTACTCGCTTGTGACAAGTTGGGTGATGTTTCTGTAACCATCATGCCCCATAAGAGCTTAAATATGGTCCAGGGTATCATATTTCACATGGACATTCTTTTGCAGTCTGATGATGAACTGAGCGCCAATTTAGAGCAGCGAGGTGTCCATTTCATCCAGCGTGCGAGAGGTAATTAGGTTGCCACCGGTGCCTTCATCTTGGCCTTCGAGTGTGATACATGGCCCGAGAAGGTCAAGGTGATGGTCTACTGTTGTGATGTAAAGCCCTATATCCTTCCCCCAATGCGGTGCTTTAAATGCTGTAAGTTCGGCCATGTGTCTTCACGCTGTACCTCCAGCGTCACGTCGAGATTGCGGACGCCCATCTCATCCCAATTTTCCAAGTGCCCCGTCTCCCATCTGTGTCAACTGCGGAGAGCACCATTCACCTTGCTCGCCAGACTTCAGGATTCTCCGGAAAGAAAGGAAAATCATGGAGTACAAGACCCTGGATCGACTGACCTGCCCTGAGGCTAAGAGAAAATTTGAACGCTGGCATCCTGTGCGTATGACATTGTCCTATGCTGCCACTACAATACTCCCCCCCCCCTCCTCCACCCCAAACATCAGGGATGTCCGTCCCCATTTGTAAGTTGGAGAAGTGTAAGTCTTCTTTGGTTTCTCTCACTAGGAAGGGGTCCCTTAGGTGACTACCTTCCTAGGTTCCTGCTAGAGGGAAAGATGACACCCACCAGTGGTTGAAGAGCCCAAAAGCAGCTGGTGTAGGGCTTCACGTGCATCCTCAGTCTCGGAGACTGAGCAGGTGAAGTCCTCCCAGCAAGAGAAAGTCTAGGAGCAGCGAGAGAGAGAGAGAGAGAGAGAGAGAGAGAGAGAGAGAGAGAGAGAGAGAGAGAGAGAGAGAGAGAGAGAGAGAGAGAGAGAGAGCCTAAGACCAAGTTGCAGTGGCACCCACACCACTGCTACCTACAAGTTCTGCGTCTGAGGATGTGGTGGAGATTTTGGTGCCCGCTGAGGACCTAGATCTCACCGGACCCTCAGACACAATGGATATAGACTGCCCAGGCAGTAAGTCGGTGACAGCAGGTGACAGGCATAAACTACCTCATTGAATGTTCCATGCCTTCCCCGTCTTACGATGACGACATCCTCCAGTGGAATTGCGGCAGTTTTTTCCACCGCCTGGCTGAGCTACGACACTATTAAGCTTTACACCAGCTATCTGCATTGCTCTCCAGGAAATCTGATTCCCGACAATGCGGATCCCTGCCCTCCGTGTCTATAAGGGATATTACAGGAACTGTAGTGACTGTAATCGAGTGTCAGGTGGAGTTTGCGTTTATGTCTTAAACTCAGTCTGTAGTGAAACTGTGCCCCTTCAAACCCCTCTTGAAGCTGTGGCTGTCAGAATAAGGACGATGCAGGAAATAAGTGTGTACAATGTATATCTTCTTCCAGATGGTGCAGTACCGTTGAATGTATTAGCTGCACTGATTGATCAACTCCCTAAACATTTCCTTATTGTGGGAGATTTTAACGCCCATAACCCCTTGTGGGGTGACACTGCCTACTGGCCGAGGCAGAAATATCGAAACTTCACTGTCTAAGTTTGACCTCTGCCTCTTAAATACTGGGGCCCCCACACATTTCACTGTGTCGCATGCTAGTTACTCGGCCATTGATTTATCAATTTGCAGCCCAGGACTTCTCCCATCTATCCACTGGAGACCACATGACAACCTGTGTGGTAGTGACCACTCCCCCCATCTTCTTGTCACTGCCCCTGCGTGAGGCCCCCAGATAGGCTTTAAACAAGGCAAACTGGGAAACTTTCACCTATGCTGTCACCGTTGAATCTCCCACATATGGTAACATCGATGTGATGGTTGAGCAGGTGACTACAACAATTGTTTCTGCAGCAGAAATGCGATCCCTCACTCTTTAGGGTGCCCCCAGCGTAAGGTAGTCCGTTGGTAGTCGCCAGGAGTCACTGAAGCAATTAAGGAGCGTTTGTGAACACTACAGCTGCATAAGTGGCACTTATTTCTTTGTAATCATACAGCAAGTATCATTAAAATAAAAAACTCTTAACAAAATATAGATATCTGTTCCAGAGATACAGCATTTTTTAAAAAAATTCCAAAATTCGCATCTTCAAAGTGGTATGTGCAGTCTCATCTTTGGAGGGCTGTATTTCAGAGCAGAATTTTTTTTTGAAAAAACAAAAAATTACATCTTCCTTACTCAGTCCTTCATTTTAACATAAGCTAAATTCAATAACATCCGAGACTATGAAGGTAAAATTTTTTCTAGCCTGCCTGAATTGATATGGACTATGCCAGCAGTATTTTTCATTGGGCCTGCGTGAGACTCAACCCCTCCTCTGTGAGATGAGTAGCAATGTATCCTTTCCGTATTGTTCTTTTTACATCTTGGAATTTCCATTGTTAAACATGTAACTCTGTATGTTACTAAATATCACAGTAGAAAAGACAGCTGATTACGTAGTTTTTATAAACCGCATACCACATGTGTTGTGCCATGGAAAGGAATCCTTATATGGCATATAAAACTTTTTTTCTAATGCTCCATCTTATTTGTGTTGGGAATTTACACTGAAGTGCCAAAGAAACTAGTATAGGGACGTGTATTCAAATACAGAGACATGAAAACAGGCAGAATACGGCACTGCAGTCGGCAATGCTTATATAATACAGCAAGTGTCTGGTGCAGTTTAGATTGGTTACTGCTGCTACAATGGCAGGTTATCAATATTTAAGTGAGTTTGAATGTGGTGGTGCAGTCTGTGCACAAGCGATGGGACACAGCATCTCTGAGGTAGCGATGAAATGGATTTTCCCGTATGACCCTTTCACGAGTGTACTATGAATATTAGGAATCTGGTAAAACATTAAATCTCTGACATCGCTGCAGCCGGACAAAGGTGGTTTAAGAATGGGACCAACGATGAGTGAAGAGAATTGCAACCCTTCCACATATTGTTGCAGATTTCAATGCTGAGCCATCAGCAAGTGTCAGCATGCGAACCATTCAATGAAACATCATCAATATGGGTTGGTTGTTTTGGGGGGGGGGGGGGGGGGGGACTGGACAGCGAGGTCATCGGTCTCATCGGATTAGGGAAGGATGGGGAAGGAAGTCGGCCGTGCCCCTTGAAAGGAACCATCTCGGCATTTGCCTGGAGTGATTTAGAGAAATCACGGAAAACCTAAATCAGGATGGCCAGACGCGGATTTAACCGTCGCCCTTCCGAATGTGAGTCCAGTGTGCTAACCACTGCGCCACCTCGCTCGGTCATCAATATGAGCTTTCGGAGCTGAAGGGCCACTAATGTACTCTTGATGACTGCATGACTTAAAGCTTTATGCCTCACCTGGTCCTGTCAACACCGACATTGGACTGTTTATGGCTGGAAACATGTTGCCTGGTCAGATGAGTCTCGTTTCAAATTGTATTGAGTGTATGAACGTGGAGGGATATGGAGACACCTCATGAATCCATGGACCCTGCATGTCAGCAGGGGACTGTTGAAGCTGGTGGAGACACTGTAATAGTGTGGAGTGTGTGCAGTTGGAAGTGATATGGGACTCTTGATACGTCTAGATACAAATCTGACACGTGACATGTACGTAAGCATCCTGTCCATGTCCATTGTGCATTCCAGTGGAGTTGGGCAATTTCAGCAGGACAATGTGACACCCCATACATCCAGAATTGTTACAGAGTGACTCCAGGAACACTCTTCTGAGTTTAAACACTTCCGGTGGCCACCAGACTCCCCAGACATGAACATTATTCTGGGATGCCTTGCAATGTGCTGTTCAGAAGAGATCTCCATCTCTTCGTACTCTTATGGATTTATGAACAGCCCTGCAGGATTCATGGTGTCAGTTCCCTCCAGCACTACTTAAGACATTAGTTGAGTCCATTCCATGTCATGTTGCAGCACATTTACATGCTTGCGGGGGCCCTACGATGTATTATCAAGGCAGTTGCCTAGAGGCTCCTTTACTGTTCTCTCACATCTTAATCAGTTTTCTTCAGCAACAACATCTACAGTCTTAATATGCTCTTTCGATTCCTTAATGCCTCAGAATTATTGTCCTTTAAGGTTGATTTTTGCCCCTTTTTATGTGGACCACTTTGATTATCATTTTTTAGGCTGACCTGGTGAATGTGTATTGGCTATGATTGTTACAGTCTGCAGTGTTGATATTGTGCAAGGATTTTAGGCTTTATTGGCATCTTGTGAATGCTGTATTTGAACAATGAGCTGTGGCCCACAAATACAATAATTCTTCATAGGTACACTCAACCTGTAAAGAATTGGGTGTACTGATGGCAGCCTTACAGTTTGAAAACAATAACATTCATAAATATAAGGCTAGAAGGAGAAATGATGTATGCTCTCCTTCACTCAAGGAGAGAAGTGAAGTATCCAGTAATAAGAACCATTGATCACCAACCCAATGATGTGTGGAACATGCAGATAACTAAATGTTCAGCAGTCACTGCACCAACCAAAAGTCTTGTACTCCATGTTATACAAGGTCATTCCTTGCAAGAGAAGCCGAAGGCCACCTAATCACAAACTGCTCACTAGTTGATAACAGCTGTAACACTGTTGCTGGTTTCCCTTTTGTGGACTGCAGAACTTAAGGGACACAGAACAGCAATTTTTAGTAATATAGGGAAACATATATAAAATGTAAGGAATGTTGTGTTTACTTTCAGTTTGTCGCTTATTTATTTTTGTTTATTCAGTTGAACCTCTGTATCAGTGAAATAAGGTAATAAAACAAATTGTAGCAACATAGAATTAATTAAAAGGCTGAGAAAAATAAAATAATTTTGTTTTAACCTTAAAATAACAGTGAAAGCAAATCAACATGCACTGAGGTGGAAAAAGTCTTGAGATACATCCTAATCTTGTGTTGGACCTCCACTTGCTTGGCGTAGTGCAGCAACTCGTAAACTCGAAGTGGATGGATACAACAAGTTGTTGTAAGTTCCCTTCAGAAATATTGAGCCATGCAGCCTCTACAGCCATCAGTAATTGCAAAAGTGTTGCTGGTGCAGGATTTTGTGCACAAACTTACCTTTCAGTTCCTATAAATGTTCATTGGGATTCATATTGGGCGATCTGGGTGGCCAAATCATTCACTCAAATTGTCAAACCAGTAGCGAACAATTGTGGCCTGGAGACATCGCGCATTGTCATTCATAAAAATTCCATCATTGTTAGTGAACAGAAAGTCCATGAATGGTTGCAAATGGTCTCCAAGTAGCCAAAGACAACCATTTCCAGTCAATGATCGGTTCAGTTGGAGCAGAGGAGCCAGTCCATTCCATGTAAACACTGCCCACACCATTCTGGAGCCACCACTAGCTTACACAGTGCCTTGTTGACAACTTGGGTCCATGTCTTCATTTGGTCTGAGGCACACTTGAACCCCACCATCAGCTTGTACCAGTTGTACTTGTCTGACCAGGCCACAGTTTTGCAGTTGTCTAGGGTCAAACCAATATGGTCACAAGCCCAAGAGAGGCGTTGCTGGCAATGTTATGCTGTTAACAAAGGCACTCATGTCAGTTATCTGCTGCCATAGCCCATTAATAACAAATTTCACCACAGTGTCCTAATGGATATGTTCGCCGTATGTCTCACATTGATTTCTGTGGTTATTTCACACTGTTGCTTGTCTGTTATCAGTAACAACTCTACAAAAATCCTACTGCTATCGATTGTTGAGTGAAGGCCGTCAGTCACTGTGTGGTCTATGGTGAGAGGTAATGCCTCAAATTTGTATTCTCAGCACACTTGTGACACTTTGGATCTCGGAATATTAAATTCCCTAATGATTTCCGAAATAGAATGTTCCATATGTCTAGCTCCATCCACAATTCTGCATTCAGAGTCTGTTAATTCCTGTTGTGTGGCCATAATTACATCAGAAACCTTTTCACTGAGTATAAATGACAGCTCCAACAATGCACTGCCCTTTTATACCATGTTTACGCAATACAGTTGCCATCTGTATATGTGCATATTGCTATTACATTACTTTTGTCACCTCAATGTTTATACTGTGAAAGAATTTACTAACTTTACAAATCAGTTTTACTGTGTCATATCATTGCAATTAATACTGTAACAAAAATCACAGAAATAATTTTTGGTGTGTACGAAGAGTTCTTGCAGCCAGCAGTAGTGTGTGTGTGTGTGTGTGTGTGTGTGTGTGTGTGTGTGTGTGTGTGTGTGTGTGAGAGAGAGAGAGAGAGGGGGGGGGGGGTGCTGCTTTAGGGCTGAGTAAGCCACGTATATTACCAGTTCCAATTTTTTTTCCCCCTTACAGTGGCTGTCAGAGAGAAAAAGGAGAGCTCTTCAGAAGAAGCATGTTGGTAAGTCTACTAATGTCCTTATATAAGAACATAGTTTTTACTCTTAAGTTATGTCACATCTCCTGAAATTCCATCCCAATATTCGACAAACCAGAACCTAAGCAAACCCAAAATATTGTCAGCTTATGCAACAAAAACCTCAGTCCTACAGAAATTTCAACCCTATCCAAAGACCTCACTTTCAGTCCCACACTCCGACTTGGCCTCACCATCCTCCTTCGGGTTCCTTCCCAAGAACAAAAGCCTCTCGATGTGCCACAGAACAGCCATCTGCAGCCTCAAGGCAGACCATGATTTAATAATTCTCCCTGCAAGCAAAAGCTCCACCACTGTTGTGATGAATCACAGCACTTACCTTACAGGAGGCATCTGCCAGCTCAGTGATCCATCCCCAAAATCCAGTATAAGTGTCAATCCCCACTCAAACCCTTTGGTCCATACCAGAATCTTTCTCCCGATTCCATCTCCCTCTTCATCCCAGTGACTCCCCCCTCCCCTACCTCCCCTCCCCCCTACTCTCTCTCTCTCTCTCTCTCTCTCTCTCTCTCTCTCTTTCTCTCTCTTTCTCTCTCTCTCTCTCTCTCTCTCTCTCTCTCACACACACACACACACACACACACACACACACCTTTTCATGCTTCCCAAAGTCCACAAACCAACAATCCTGGGCACCCAGTTGTAGCTATTTACTGTGTTCCAACTGAAGGAAATATGAACCAATCCTCGGTATGGCAATGGCCATCTTGAGGAAGCCTTCCTATCCTTCCAAAAACCCAAACCATGTCTTTGATGGGGCCATCCATATTTCTGTCCTTATCAAGCCCATTAACCATCAACAATACCTGCATTTTGACAGCTGTCATTCCTTCCACATCAAAAAATTACTCCCACATAGTTGCAACCTGTGGATGACACATTCACAGTGACAAATTTCCTGTGTTCAGTATGCAGAAGGTCTCACTAAGACCTTTATGGACGGGCACTATCTCCCAAACATAGGCTGCAGGCAGATTTTTTACACAACATTCTCATGTGCTCCTAACCTTCCCACCACCTCAAAAACCAGCTACAAATGAGCAATCCCTTGTCACTCAGTATCATCTCAGCCTCACAGTTTAATTTGGCACCTTATCTGGGCTTCGAGCCTTCAATTAGCCATGACCATGCCCTGAAATGTTAACCATCCTACCCACAATCTTTTCCCATCCTTCCTAAATTGACATTCTGCCACCCAACCAGTCCACACGATATCCTGGTCCATCCCTATGCTACCCCTACTCCCGTCTTCTTGTCACATGGGTCATATCATTGTGTAAGGATCTGGGTGCAAGATGCAAGACATGTCTGATTCACCTACCCAGCACATCCTACTCCAATCCCATTACAGGCTTATCATATCCATTTGGTGGTAGAGCCGCCAGTGAAAGCAGCCATGTCGTGTATAACCTTTGCTGCCATGTCTGTACAACATTTATATGGGCAAGAACACCAGCTGCCCACCGGAATGAATAGCCACCACCAAACTTTGACCAAGAGCAGAATTGACTATACAGTGATGGAACACACTGCTAAATGCAACATCCTTAATTTCATTGACTGCTTCACAACCTGTGCCATCTGGATTCCCTCCCCCTGCTACAGCTTTTCTGGGCGATGCAGCCTTCATTCTGGGAATCCTAAAAAACTGCAGTCATGGCATTGTGTATTCAGCCAACACAGTAGTTGTACAGTTGTGACACAGTGCCTCTACTAATAGTCTAAATAATTTATGAATAAAGGTAACAATGTACTGAGTAGTATGGGCAGTGAGTTGGCAGGTGCATAGACAAGACTGAAAACGTTGCTAGCTTTCGGACAGTAACTTTTTTTGGGCTAAAGTGATACCCCTGCCCTCATAAACACACACACACACACACACACACACACACACACACACCGGTATGGCTACAAGTGTAACAGTTCCAGCTGTGTTGGGAGAGCAGTTCTGCAGCTTGACTGGGGTGCGGGGCTGTGTCGAGTAAAGTGAGTGAGAGAAGAAAAGGAGATGGGAAATGGGAAAGAGGTTTGGAAAATAGTGGCAGTTAGTTATGATGGATGCAGGAGGTGTACAGAATAGGAATGCAAGAGGATGATGCAGCTTGTGCACAGGATAAGAATGCAACAAGGGCAACAGCACCAGTGAATTTGTGCAATGCAGGATGACATGACAAAGCAGAGGAAGGAGGTAATATGGGGAAGAGCAGGTGCGTGCTGGATGGGTGTAGTTAGGATCTAGATCCATGGTGGATTTGAGTGTAGGCAGGAGGCTCGCGGAGATTGTGGAAAGAGGGAAATGTTGTAAATACAACTGCTTTCCACATAATTTAGATAAGCTGATTTTGGGGAAGGATGCAGATGGCACAGGTAATGAAGCAGCCATTGAAATTGACCGTGTTGTCCCAACAGCTTGTTTCACTACTAGGTGCTCAGCTTCATTCATGGCCACCATATTACAGTGGCCATTGATTCATATTGATGGCCATACCCACATAAAATACTGTGCAGAAATTACAGCAAAGCTGGGTAAAAGTCCAGAATAGCCCTCCCCCCCCCCCCCCCCCCCCTCCCACGTGGTTCATGCAGGAATGTTGTCAGCACTTACATGATGTGTGATGGGAACAAAAGATGATGTGTCAGCTGTTTGTGTTACACAGCAAGTTAGAGAGCAGCAGGCAGACGACATGTTTCGAAGTAATACATTCAGAAGAAAGGTTGAAACGTTGCTGTAAATGAAGATATAAATTTAATTGCTGCTTCTTGGACTCACTGCTATTTAAACTGTGCTAGTATAACATGCCAAGGACAGCATCACAACCCATGACACACTGGAAAAAGCAGTGAAACATTTCTCTCTTCTGTGTTGCTACACAGTCGATCTGTGAGAGCACACTGAGTAAGTGGATCATTGTAGTCTAAGTAAATTGTGGGAGGGATACGGGCAACTCTTATGAGTAAACGTTGATCCACTAACGTTCACCACGATTTAGTTAAAGAATGTTGATCAACTTCCTCAGTGTGCACACACAGATTGATTGCGTAGTCAGTTCACCACCACATTTGATACATTTTCGTGTCTCTGCAATTAATGCAAGAGACAAGCACCAATAGACGATAGCATTTGCTGTTATAATCACAAAATGTTACTCCCAAAACTCACTAATACACTGAAAAACAGCAAATAAAACAATGGATTAAATTTCAATGATAGAAATACATGGCCTCTCTTCTTGGCTTTCATTGCTTATGTCAAAAAAATCATCCCACAGGCTACGCGAAACTGACGTGTTGTCAACCTATGAGCAGTAGATAAGAACTGCCGCGACTGCTCCTGACCCTGATCTAGAGTTCAGTCTAAAGCTGGTATATGACATGGCTGCTGTTACTGGTGATCCAGCAAGTGATGGGATTAAATAAACCTGTGACAGTACTGAAGTATCCCGCCTGCAGGTTCAGTAGTTATAATAGGCTCAAAGTATTCCTGCCTGTCATAAACTTAAGAAATGTTCGCTCGCTGTGTTTTTTAGAGTTTCCTGTGTGTTAAAGTCATTTAGTAAATTTCGTGCCTTGGTTTTCAGCTGAAGTTTCTTATTGTTTCTAGTGAAATATTTCAGTAAAATTTTCATTCAGTGTTTTAACTTCGTTGAGTGTTCAAGTGGCCACTTGAATTTTTGGTTTTAGCTAGTAATTTTGTGAAGTTTTCTTGGTACTGGTATTAGCTGTGGTGTAGTAGTATTAGTACAAGTAGATGCTTTCTTAATAGGCAGAGAATTTTGAGACCGGTGTTGTTAGTTTTATAAATAGTTCTACTGGTGTAACTGAACTTAGGTAACATAGATGCATAGTTTTTTTTTTTTTTCCAGTAACTGTAAAAATGTACCATGAGTGAACAGTGTAGGTTTGTGAGTAGTGGGTTACGGTGTGGGATTTGTTCAAAATATTTTCATTTGGTGGAATGCAGTGGGCATTCTAGCAAGATCCTCCCTTGGGAATGCAGAATCTGTAGTAGAAATAAGTTGATAGAGGAGCAGGAGCGTAAGATCTGTGCCCTTCAGGTGCAGTTACCACATGCAAAGGAGGAACTAGATAGGTTGAGGAGGTGAAGAGTGGTGGGGAATGGGAACTGGCAGTTGACAAGAAGGCAGCTGGGATGAGGAGGTATTCAGACAGTTATAATTTGTGCACATGCAATAGATTTGATCAACTGTCAGAGTTGAGTGGAGAGGAGCCTCTTGTAGCTGTAGATGTAGGGAACATGTAGCAGTCCTCAACAGTTAGGAGACCTAGGTCCATTGCAAAGTATAACAGGAAGAAGTAGCTTCTGTTGCTAGGTAGTTCACATGGTAGAAGTGTGGGCCAGCAGTTGCAGAAAGTGTTGTGGAGTGAGTACCAGGCCACCACCATTGTGAAGCCTAGTGCAGGGTTGGCTCAAGAGACTGACAGCATAGGGGAATTATGTAGGAATTTTACAAAGGAGGATCAGGTAGTGATATTGGGTGGAACAGGGAACAGTCTTGATAGGGACGGGGAATATGATGTAGGTGGTGACCTGGTAAAGATAGCTACTCAAACTGGTGCCACTAATGTCTGTTTCATGCTACTGTTTCAACGTCATGATCAGTCTCATCTTAATGCAGCTGTTAGGCGCGTTGACATGGGGCTGGAGGAGGCGCTGATGGAAGAGGGCATGGGTCACATTTCAGCGGTGCCAGTTGGGTCTGTCAATAGGTCGGGTTTCACTAGGCATGGCGTGCACCGCAATAGGTATGGGAAGGGGAAGCTGGCAAAGCTTATAGGTGACAGTGTAGTGGGTGGTGGGATCACTCGTGGAAAATTCCTATAGTAGTTGGTGTTAGAGCTGCCCCTTTTTTAGAATGAAGTGAGCTGATCGGTATACCTGCTTAAAGGAAGTCCCTCTAAGGGCTCACCTTTAGAGGATGTCATGTTTCTGGGTGGAGAAGGAATTAACATATTTCATCAAAATATAAGAGTTATTAGAGATCGGAGCACCACTTAAATAATTTGACAAGTCAGAGGCTTCCTTTGCCAAGATACAGATTACCTGGCTGTTTTTCAAGAGCTCCTTGTGGGGTGGGGGAGTGGTTATGTACTTAAAAAAAACAGTATCCCATTTTGAGTCCATAGGCATATCATGGCAATGTACTGAACAGATATTTGAATGTTGTGCGGGGACAGTTGAATTTATTGAAACTAAACTTCTAATTGTTGTTGTTTATAGGTCCCCTAGCTCTGACTTCAGAGCATTTCTACTCAAGCTAAAGATGGTTCTCGATTCACTTTGTAGGAAGTACTAGAAATTAGTTACATGTGGTGACTTCAATTTAAATTTTGTATGTGATGCTGCAAGAAAAATATTCATAGATCTCCTAAATTCATATGGTATATTGCAGACTGTGTTTTTATGAACTAGGTTGCAGGGGAACAGTAGCACAGCCATAGACAATAGTTTTGTTCGTTCTTTATTAGTATATGGGCATTCTGTTATTAAAAGGGTATCAGACCACGATGCACAAATTTTAACACTAAAAGGCTTCTGTACTCAAATACTATAATAATTACAAAGTAAGTAGGAAAGTTAATCCAACAGCAATAGAGAGCTTTTCAAGCCCTGCCAAGGAACAAGAGTGGCAGGATGTTTATAGAGCTGATAACATAGATGATAAATATAATGCTTTCCTTAACACATTTCTCATGCTCTTTGAGAGTTGCATTCCATTAGAATGTTCTAAACGGCGTACTAGCAGTAATAGGCAGCCCGGGTGCCTGACCAATGGGATAAGGATTTCATGTGGAACTAAGTGGGAATTGCATCAAAATGTTAGAAGTAGTCACAATCAAGCTACAGTAGCCCAATACAAACAGTACTTTAAGGTGCTTAAAATGTTATTAGGAAGGCTAAGAGTATATGGTATGCAAGTAAAATAGCTAATTCATAGGATAAAATTAAAACGATATGGTCAGTTGTGAAGGAAGTGTCTGGTCAGCAGCACAAGGTCGACACTATAAAGATTTCTGTTACTGATAAATCAGATATATGTACAGTATTAACAATCATTTTCTGAGCATTACTGGAGAATTAAATAAAAATTTAGTTCTACAGGGAATCACATAACTTTCTTGGCAAATGCCTTTCCAAGATTGATATCTGAAATACACCTCTGTGATACAGACAAGGGGGAGATTGAGTCAATAATTAAATCACTGAAGACTAAGGACTCTCGTGGATTTAATGGAGTGCCTAGCAGAATATTAAAATACTGCGCTGTACATGTTAGCCCTGTATTTAGCCATATTTGTAATTTTTCCTTTAGGAATGGTCAGTTTCCTGAACGATTAAAGTACTCAGTAGTAAAGCCACTTTATAAAAGGGGAGAAAAGGATAATGTATACTATTTTAGACCAATTTCTAGTTGGCCGGAGCGGCCAAGCGGTTCTAGCCGCAACAGTCTGGAACCACGTGACCGCTACGGTCGCAGGTTCTTTGTCAGCTTAAGGAAAAGTGCTGGCAGCATCTTTATATTATTCAATGCTTGAGCCACACTGACTGGAGTGCTGATCACCCTACACTGCTGCAGCTGTGCAAAGTCTTCATGCAGTCCCATCTGGACTATGGGAGCCTGGTGTGTGGTTCAGCATCGCCCTCTATGTTGTGGCTTCTGGACCCTATACACCACAGTGGAGTTTGACTTGCGAATAAGACTAGTGAACAGCCTCCTCGTGGAAGCTGGTGTTCCCCCAGTGCAGCTCACGTGGCAACTACTGCTTGCGAATTACATTGTCCACATAGTTTGACTCACCATCCAAGTTGTTGTTTCCTTTACCTTGACATGGCAATCCACCTCCGCAACAGCAACCTAGAATGGGGATTCCAATTGCAGTCTGTGTCCGGTTGCTTCTTACTGAACTCGACACTGTCCCTGTGTCACCTTTCCTGCTGGCCCACCTATACACACACGCAACTCCATGGTCTATTGTTCCGCCACAGCTTTTTCTGGACCTATTGCAAGGCCCAAAAGGCTCAATTCCACCTGAGGCCCTCCACTGGCAATTTTCCTCTATTCTTGGTGAGTTCTAAGGCTCAGAAGTAACCCACACCAGTAGATCAATGGTTGATGGTCTTGTTGGCTTCATGTACCCTCACATTGGAGGAATTGAACATCGCTCCTTACCGGATAGCTTGCAGTGTTTCCACTGCCGCATTGGTAGCCATTTATTGCACTCTTGACCATGTCCGTTCCTGCGCCGGTGAGTCCTTCTTCATCTTTAGTGACTCCATAAGCAGCCTACAATCTCTCAACAAGTGCTTCCTTTGCCATCCTTTGGTATTTGACTACCGAGGAGCCTATTTATGCCCTCAGAAACAGTGGACGTTCAGTAACCTTCATTTGGACTCCAGGGCATGTTGGGATCCTGGGCAATGAACTTGCTGACAGCCTGGCCAATCAGGCTACTGGTAAACCAGCCCTGGAGATTGGGCTGCCAGAGACTCTGATCAATCTTCCACCATGAATTTTTCACAATCTGGGATACTGAATGGTGCACCCTTTGTATGCCAAATAAACTATATGTTGTCAAGGAGACAACGAATGTGTGGCGATCATCCATGCAAGCCACTTGCAGGCACTCTGTTGTCCTTTGCTGGCTCCGCATCAGCTATACATGTTTAACACATGGTCACCTCATCCGCCGCGAGGACCCATCTCGGTGTTGCTATGGCTCCCACATGATTGTCGTCCACATCTTGTTGGACTGCCCAATTTTAGCTCCTATGCAGCGGACTTTTAATCTTACTGCCGCACTGCCAACAGTGTTGGGAGACAGTGCCTCAATGGCTGATGTTATTTAACATATATGTGAGGGGGGTTTTTATTTCACAATCTAAGGGTGGGTGTCTGGCCTTCTCTCCCAAGCCTCCACCCTCCCTCCATTTTTACTCTTCCTCACTCTTTTTTTGCTGTTTGTTCGCCTTTTGCCTGTATTCCTGTAGCTTTCTCTTTAAGACTTGAGATTTTAGTGTGCTGCAGGGTGGCTGGCTCATCCTTTTTCATTTTTGCGATCAGTCAGCCCAGGCCATCTGCTGCTTTTAGTTTCTGTTTTCCCCTATCTGTTAACTTTTGTCGTTTTCTCTTTCAGCATGTTTTGAAGTTAGTTTTACGCCTTTTACTTTCCCCAGTCTTTTGGGACTGTTTTTAACTTGAGACCTGTTTGAATGAGGAAAAATGGACTGATGCCCTTGTCGTTTGGTCCCTTTGCTCCCCAAACCAACCATGGTGTATTGGACGGGTCTGACAACTGGGCCTTCAGAGGTGTATGAATGACCCTGCTGCATGTGGTCAGGAGTGGGATGATATAAGAATGGACCAGGATAGTGCACAGATTGGATGGGTGGTGGAATACCAATTTAGTAGGGATGGGAAGGGTTGTGATTAGGATGTTTTCCATTTGATGTTGGTGGGAAGATTAATGGTGTGCAAGGGTATGGTGCAGGAAATCTACTTGCAGACTAGAATAGTGTATGTTTTCTGCTGGCTCCCTCCAGCATGTAATCATGGTCCCATGACTGTTTACATCATTCTCATAGGAACTGGTGAGTTAATTGGCTACTTAGTAACTTTCCAGATTTAATTTACATGGAAGAGCTGAAGATAATGTTTGCATTTCTCCACTCTTAAAATTGATAACATTTGGCTTTTTTAGCACAAGCGCACATCCATTCGCCACTGCCACTAACAGAATTTGAGACAAATCAAGGCTCCCATCATCCCTAAAAAAGTCCAGACCTGCTCCATCACTCCCGTTGTTGAAATCAAGCAAGAAAAGATAATAGTAAGGGGCTGTTATAAATAGTTGCTTATGATGAATGCCTAGGAACCTCCTGGGAGATCTGTTATAGAACCTTTGCCTATGATCTACTGATGGCCAGAGGTGTTATTTTGAAGTATTTGTGAAAATTTCTACTAAGCAATAATTTTTCTATATTTTTCTATGTTTACTGAACACAGCTTGGGTCCTTCTGCATCAGACTTTGTACATATAGCATGTTGCACATATTAAAAAAATAAAAAATGAGATAAGAGGATGCATTGATTTTTGTCATCTTCTTCCTACTTCCAACAATTAAAAAAAAATGTACCTGTATTTTTATTAAGAATTTTCTAAAATCCAGATGATGCCATGCTCTAATCAGTAGTGAATGCATGAAAATAGCTCAGCTTTAATGCCATTTGAAAGCTGTTGTGGCTAGCTGAATTTAATCCATTATTGTGAAGAACTCTTAGTTACTTAAAACACCTAGCATCCGTTGGGAAAAAGGCATAAACAGTTGAAAAGTTGGATACTGTTGTATGTATGATGTGCCACTGAACTGATCCATTTATTAGGCAATGAACTCTTAAAAGTAACAGTTAATGATTGTTACTCACCTTGTATGCCCATTTTGAATTTTTGTCACAGATATTCGAAGGCGGATAGAACTTATCCAAGATTTTGAAATGCCTGGACTGAGTACATCTGTGAGACTTTCGAAAGATGGGAACTATATTTTAGCAACAGGAATCTACAAGCCCCGTGTTAGGTGCTTTGATGTGAACAATCTTTCCATGAAATTTGAGAGATGTTTTGATTCTGAAGTTGTAACATTTGAGATACTTTCAGAAGACTATAGTAAGGTAAGTATGGTTTTCATAATTTGGTATTGTCTTTTCATGTCCCCCACCTTCATCCATTTCTCAAGAGTATCAGGAGTTCTTACTGCATTTGTTTTAGGTGGTGTTTCTACAATGTGATCGTTACATTGAGTTTCATGCAGCCCATGGCCGATATTACAGGCTGAGAATACCAAAATTTGGAAGGGATATGAAATATCATTACCCGTCATGTGATTTATATGTAGTTGGAGCAAGGTACTGTATGCACATATTTTTGATACTTTTTAAAGGCATTATTAGTTCTTCTGTAGGATGTGCTTATTAATGACTCTAGAATTTGACTTATTGTGCAGTAGATCATCCAAACTTAAACTGGTGTATTATAGCTTCTCATATCCACCATACCAACATGATAATTTGAGTGTATAATAGACTATCCCAGGGTGTATCTCTTTTTGTCATGAAAGAAAGACATTTATTTAACAGCAGCAGCATAGAAACAGTATAAAGTGAAGTGTTATATGTAGGTGCAGCTTGAGCACTGTGTACTATGCTACTGTCAGCGAAGGAATCAAATTACCAATAGCAATATTTGGAATCTATATCTGCATCTTTATTCTGCAAACCACTGTGAGGTGCATGGCAGAAGGTATGTCGCAGTGTACCACTTAAGGGTTTCTTCCTGTTCCATTCATGTATGGAGCACAGGAAGAATGATTTTCTGAATCCTCTGGGCGTGCAGTAATTATTTCAATCTTATCCTCACAATCGCTATGTGAGCGATATATAGGGTATTGTAGCATATTCCTAGAGTAATCATTTAAAGCTGGTTCTTGAAACTTTGTTAATAGATCCCACACACTTGACTGATATTCTAGAACCACTTTGCACGGGTGATTTGTAAGCAATCTCCTTTGTAGATTGATTGCACTTCCCCATTATTCTACCAATAAACTGGAGTCTGCCACCTGCTTTACCCATGACTGAACCTACGTGATCATTCCATTTAATATCCCTGCAGGATGTTACACCCATTATTAGTATGGGTTGGCCGAACAGTGACTCACTGATATTTTAGTCATAGGGTACAACAATTTTTGTTTTGTGAAGTGGAATATTGTATATTTCTGAACATTTAGAGCAAGTTGCCAATCTCTGCGCCAAGTTGAAATCTTATCAAGATCTGACTGAATATTTATGCAGCTTTTTTTCAGGTAGTATTTTAGTATAGACAACTGCATTATATGCAAACTTGTTTTACTATTAATATCTTCTGCAGGATCATTAATATACAACATGAACATCAAGACTCCCAACATGATTCTTGGGGCATACCCGAAGTTACTGTGTTTATTTACCCGATTATTGGATGAGGTTTTTTCTCAAAATAGTTGTTCCGAAAGTATGGAGTCATATTCATAGATTAAACTGTTGCTGCTGAGGTCAAAGTTTAGATTAATAAAGGGACCGCCTTAAATTTACATATGAACCTTTGGCTGTTGAGTTTTTGTAGAAATTTATTTTGAAGAGATCCAAAGGGTAGGGCTTAGCTAACAATGCTTTCAAGTGAATAGGCTCAAGAAGTCCCGATACACTGTACTGCTCGATGCAGTATCGACATTCTTCGAACAGTCGCATGACATTTGACTCAGCTGTAGTTCAAGGAATATGTGAGAAATTATGAGCTTATGCGAGAAATTATGAGCTAGCCACCACAATGATCTAATGTTTGCAATAAAAGTTCTCGTGCATATACAAACGCCATACACATTCATTTATGCAGCTTTTTAAGTAAAGGTAACATTCATCTTGTCTTTCAAAAGCCATTAGTTGATTCTTAACCCAAATCAATTTCTTTCTGGTTATGAGAAACTTTAATGACATACCAGCCGGGTTAAAATGAGAAATTCAGTCTCTGTTCATGCATTAAAATACTGGGGAAGAATGTCACCAGCTTTTAATCAGCTTTAGAACAAGGTGGTGACCACTTTAAAATGAATGCAGTTGTTATAGCAAGAATAAATTACAGCGGTAAGACCCATTGTGTGGACAGTACCAACAGATAACACTAGATCGCGAAACGAGCGAAAGTTCGAGAATTGGACTGAATCGTGACTGCTATCTTATATTTCTATATTAGTTGCTGTTGTTACACATGAAAACGCCGTAGAAGATATTGCTGTCCATGTTTCACTATTGCTCAAGCACTGCACTACACCAAAGGCTTGGACTGGGAACTATGATAAGCCCAGGGAGGGAGTGGTGAGTGGGCAGCAAATTTCGTCATGCTGCAAACCATGAGAATTTATACTCCTTCAATTTCTTATGAACATTTACAGTGTTTCAATTGCAGTTTGCCTGAATCCATCTGTACTTAGAATGTGACATTAAAATTGGACAAATACTCAACAATAGAATATTTTTTCTAGTAAATACTAAAGCCTAGATTGGGGTCAGTGGTGTACTTACACAGTTTATGCTGCAATGTTGTCAAAACTCATCCTGAATTAAGATGGACAGAAACAATAGATTTGTCAGTTGCTCCTTCTTCACAGCCAGTGAGAGAGCAGCGGTCAGATGATATGGTTGGAAGCGAGAGACATTGTAACATTCAGTCAGAATAGAGGCGAAATACACTATGTTTTTTTTAACAAGCTGTGTTCTCAGGTCCCACCATAACCGAAACCTCATAATTGCAACATATGTGGAATAAATACCCAAATATCTGTGACAACAATGATATAATTTTCACTGCTGCCTTGTTAGTATGACGACAATGTACAAAAATATTGACACCACAGACGACAGGCTAATTAAACAAGGAAAGCAGTGAAGGTCAAAATTGATGTAAACAGTTCCTTTTTGTTTGTTTTATTTCTCCTTGTGCTATCAAAATGCAGACAATGAGTAAATAGCATAAGTTCAGAATCGGTGTAATATTAACTTTGTGGGCAGATACCTTAGATCAGCAAAAGCTGTTAATTTTTATTAGACAGAATATGTTAAAAATAATTTTTTCCCAAAGAACCTTTTAAAAAAGAGGGAGTTATCTTACATTCAGGGTCTTTTGTACTCAAGTAAATATGGTACTTATACATCTGATGTCTCCCCATCCAAGATAACATGCTGTGTCCTCCCAACCAATAAGTCCTCAGTCCAGTCACAAATTTCACTTGCTACCCCGTATGATCGTACTTTTGATAGTAAGCGTAGGTGCCGTACTGAGTCAGTGCTTTTCAGAAATGAAGAAATACTGCATCTACCTTGTTGCCTTAATCCAATGCTTTTTGTATGTCATGTGAGAAAAGTGCAAGTTGGGTTTCATGTGATTGATATTTTCGAAATCCGTGCTTTTTGACATTGAGGAGGTCATTCTTTCCAAGATACCTCAGTATATGCGAGTTAACAATATGTTCTAAGATTCTGCAACAAATTAATGTCAGTGATATGGGACTATAGTTTTGTGAATCACTTCAACATTCCTTCTTGTGGGCGGGAGTGACATGTGCCATTTTGCAGGAACTGGGCTCCGTTTTTTTTTTTTTTTTTTTTTTTCAAGGAATCTACGATAAATTATAATTAGAAGAGAGGCAAACTCAGCCACAAATTTGGTGTAGAATCTGACAGGGATTCCATCGGGACTGGAGATTTGTTCTGTTTTAATGATTTCAGCTGTTTCTCAGCACCACTGACACTAATACTTGTTTCATTCGTCCTTTCAGTGGTAAGAGAATTAAATTGAGGCAATTTTCTATTCTAAAGGAACATTTGAAAATGGAGTTAAGCACTTCAGCTGTTGCTTTATTGCCCTCAATTTCAGTTCCTGTCTCATTCACTAGGGACTGGACACTATCTTTGGTGCCCCTGACAGCCTTTACATGCAATTCTGTGAAAGATCAGTTGTCAATATTCTGCTGCAGTAGTCTGATATTTTATCTACTTTACTGAACATATATATATTGTTCTACTTGTTTTAGTTCTTTGGTAATCATTGTTGCCACAACTGATATCAGTTTGGATGTGGACATCCTTGAAGAGGTCAGGTCTATTTGTTGCCATTAGATCCAGTGTATTTCTATCATGCATGGAGTTTCTACGGTAACTATCTGTTCTAGATAGTTTTCAGAGGAGGCATTTATTAAAGTTTCACAGGATGCCTTATCTTGCGCACCACTAAGAAAACTGTAATTTTCCCAAATCATTGTTGGATGTTTAAAGTCTCCACCAATGACTACAGTATGATTGGGGGCATATTGAGCAAGCAGTAAAGGAAACAAAAGAAAAATTTGGAGTAGGTATTAAAATTCATGGAGACGAAGTAAAAACTTTGAGGTTCGCCGATGACATTGTAATTCTGTCAGAACCGGCAAAGGACTTGGAAGAGCAGTTGAACGGAATGGACAGTATCTTGAAAGGAGGATATAAGATGAACATTAACAAAAGCAAAACGAGGATAATGGAATGTAGTCAAATTAAATCGGGTGATGCTGAGGGAATTAGATTAGGAAATGAGACACTTAAAGTAGTAAAGGAGTTTTGCTATTTAGGAAGTAAAATAACTGATGATGGCCGAAGTAGAGAGGATATAAAATGTAGACTGGCAATGGCAAGGAAAGCGTTTCTGAAGAAGAGAAATTTGTTAACATCGAATATAGATTTATGTATCAGGAAGTCGTTTCTGAAAGTATTTGTTTGGAGTGTAGCCATGTATGGAAGTGAAACATGGACGATCACTAGTTTGGACAAGAAGAGAATAGAAGCTTTCGAAATGTGGTGCTACAGAAGAATACTGAAGATAAGGTGGATAGATCACGTAACTAATGAGGAGGTATTGAATAGGATTGGGGAGAAGAGAAGTTTGTGGCACAACTTGACTAGAAGAAGGGATCGGTTGGTAGGACATGTTTTGAGGCATCAAGGGATCACAAATTTAGCATTGGAGGGCAGCGTGGAGGGTAAAAATCGTAGAGGGAGACCGAGAGATGAGTACACTAAGTAGATTCAGAAGGATGTAGGTTGCAGTAGGTACTGGGAGATGAAGCAGCTTGCACAGGATAGAGTAGCATGGAGAGCTGCATCAAACCAGTCTCAGGACTGAAGACAACAACAACAACATATGGCCTTGGCATAACTTTTCAAAATAATGACTAATACTGTCAATTATATCAGTTGGTAAATTCAGTTACAAAAATTGATAAAATTACAAAGAAACATTGGCAGGTCGGCATGTACCTTGAGTAAATATAACTCTTAATACAGCAAATAGATACACATTAAGTAGAAATTCGAAATTCTAGTTTTTGGAACTTTACATACTGTCTTCATGTGGAAGTGAAGAAGATGAATGAAGAATGGGAATTGGGGGGAGGGGGAGGGGGAAGGGGAGAGACAGGTCACTTAGACTGTAAGTTGAGAGATACCACCTCAACCCACAGCAGGTAGATGCCTTTCAACTTAGGAACTGAAGAATGCTGTTATTCATATAAATATTTATTATGCAGAATTTTTAATTTTGTCTCCTTCTGATGAAACATTCTGTTCCAGTTCTGAAATTTATCGACTAAATCTTGAGCAAGGACAGTTCCTGCCTCCATTGGTCTCTGAGGCATCAGAGATAAATAAATGTGCCATCAATCCAGTTCATCATTTGGTGGTATGTGGATCCAAGGAGGGGAAGTTAGAAGCTTGGGATCCTAGAACAAGAGGAAAAGTTGGAACATTAGACTGTGCTCTCGATTGTGCTGGTGAGTCACAGTAAGTAAACGTTTCATTTGTAGTTAAAATGCCTGATTTTTAGCAACACTTTAGAAGTAGTATCACATGGCAGTTTAGCAAATCTGTTTGTAATGTAATTCTTGTAAATTTTTGTGACTTTAATAATACTCTTAATATACACCCAACTTCATAACATTTCAGCTTCCTCTTATCCTTTTCTCTTTTAATTTTTAAGTATTAATTACCAGTTGCACAGGTCCTTTGGATCTTAAAGGCTCCTTAGGGATTTGACTGCCACTATTTAGATTTAGTTTTTACAAGTGCCTTGCATGCATGCAAACCCAGGATGACAATTTGAAAAACATGGACTATTCAGATGAATTTATCTTTGCATGGAAATCAAAGAAATTTAAAAGATTCAGGAAATGTCTTTCAGGATCTAGTGGGAATTTCCAGCCATTTGTTATCTACTTGAGTTATTTCATTACACAGGGCACTTAGATTCTGCTTTGGAGAGCAACTGGTTGTAGAGTTTTCACATGAGAGAAGATGAAGCTGTGAATTGAATTGTTACTATATTGTTGCTTGTCCATGATAATCTCTGCCTTTTGTGCTGACCTTTTTTCTAGGTTTTTGTTATTGCCTATGGGTTCCTGGTCTTGCCATGCCTGTTCTCCATTGTTTGATGCAAGTGCTATTCATGTATCTGCAATTTGTTCTCTACATAAAAGAAATTTTTTTTTAAAAAAAGGAATATGGTTATTTTCCATGAATGTTTTATTGACCTGCAATGAGTGTTTGTATCTCACACTCCTTCATCTGCTTCCTCCAATTTTAATGGGAAATAGTACTTTGTCAAATTTCAGAATTGCAGACAAGCTGTAAACAAACTACTTCAGTGTTATTTTATCCATGTTGGATCTTGGGAGCTTCGTGGCCGTTAGTTATCGTTGGTGGATGACACAACCAGCCACAAATGCTTTTAAACTGCTTTATTTCAATACCATAACCAGTTCTGGACTACCATGCCCATCTTCAGAGGGGTAACATTTCCAATCACATTGATGTTTTGGTCAGCAGCAAGCCGTCTGCCCCTGTACTGCACAAAATTATTTGAATGTTTAGAGCCACATTAAATTATTTACATATAAGGTGAAATAATTTTACACACGTACTTGTGTAATCGCCTCCACTGGAACATATGTAAGTATATAAAACTGTTTCACATTATGTGTAAATAAATTCAAGCACATTAACATGTTTTTATTAATAAAGCAGCATGTAATGTGGCCCAAAAACTTTAATATACTTGTGCCATGCAGGAGTAGATGATGTGCTGCTGACCAAAATATCAATGTAATTGGAAAAGTGAACCAAATGAAGGTGGTTATGGTAGCCCGAAACCATTGTGGCATTAAAATAAACAATGTAAAAGCATTTGTGGCTGGCTGTGTAATTCACCAACAAAACTATTTCACTGTTTTTAGCTAATAATACTTAGTAATAAAATTCTGCACCAATGGACTTGGACATCTGATGCTTACAGGTTGTTTGCCCTGTCTGTGTAACATCACTACTTTCATCAATTAGAATTAAAAAGAAAAAGAAAAAAAGGTATACTATTTATATTGCAAGTTTCCAAGTGCAGTCTCACACTCAACTCTCCACAATGTACTGAAAGATACACCATTCAAAGAGCTCTTTATTTTAAATACTCTGGCTCTAATATTATTCCTCTCAAGTTTTGTCCTATCTTGTTGTTGTGAGAATTCAAATGTCACATAAAGGCAATTGCACTTACTCTATATACAGAGAAATACATTGATTGTATGAAGGACAAACTTGCCCACAATGAAATCACCCACTCAGTTTACACAATATTGCAGTTCTTCCTTTCTCCACACTTAAGCACTCCAAACACATTGCCAAATGGGTCATATCACTGTAGAAAGCCCAGGTGCATGACCTGTTCGATACACACAGTCAGCACATCCTCCTTCAGTCCTGTAACAGGCTTGTCGCATTCTGAGGCAGGTCCATCTGTGAAAGCAGTCATGTCATAAACCATGCCTACTTCACAACTCATACCATCTGGATCCTTCCTCACAATGCCAGCTTCACTGAATTATGTTCGTGGGAGTTGCCCTTGCAACTCATTGTAATGCCCCCTTTCTCCTTCCAGATATGTAGACCACATTTAGAGGGTGTCATAGCATGAATTTTGAGGACTCATGTGTGTTTGAAAAATAGAAACATTGCAATACAAATATAGTCGAGACAGCATAAGAAGATCCCTGACAGTAAGTAGCACTGTTGTCAGCTTTCAACTGCTTAGTACTAATGGCTGCAGGTGAGAACAGTAGTCACCCGTGTAGTTGTGACAACACTGAGGCATTGCCAGACACATTTACAAAATTGTATCACACGAGTAGCTGAGGAGGTGCGTGAAGCTGCCGTGCCCACTCCACTGCAATTGTCAGGGATCAGGTTACACTATCTTGACTGTAGTCTTGTTATTTTTATTAATACTTTTCATCACACTGTTCCATATCATGAGCCACTAAACAACCTTTGTTGGAGCAGATGTTATGAAAGATTGCTACTCACATATAAAGCACATGTTGAGTTACAGACGGGCACAACAGAAAGATTGTTCTACATTTGAGCTTTTGGCCAGGACTACAGCTAAAGTATAAAATCCACACACGTTCCAGCAAACACAATTTGCACTCATATGACCACTGACTCTGACCACTGAGACAGGACTGCAAGCAACTGTGCCTGATAGTAGAAGCAAATTGTGGGTGGTAGAGGTTAAAAAGGAGATTGAGGCAAGGAGGGGGAGGGGTGGCAGAGAGTATACTGTTGCTTTTGGAAGCATGCAGATATGTGGTGGGGACAGGGTAGGGCTACTAGGTGGAGGCAGGAGATTTTTCTTTTTTTTTGGGGGGGGGGGGGGGGACACATCAAAGAGGAGATAAGTACAGGAAGAGAGAAAAGGGCTAGTGACTACATTCATGAAATAGAAGGCTGCATGGTGATGGAGTAGGAGCAGAGATGAGGGTGAAGGGCAGGCACTAGTGCAGCTAGAGGTCAGGGGACGTATGGGAACGTAGTATATATTGCAGGGAGAGTTCCCACATGTGCAGTTTAGAAAAGCTGCTGTTGGTAGGAAGGATCCAGATAGATCAGGCTGTGAAGCAGTCATTGAAGTGAAGCATATTGTGTTGGGTAGCATGTTCAGTAACACACTGGTCCAACTGTGTGTTGGCCACAGTTTGTCAGTGATTGTTCATGCAGACAGACAGCTTGTTGGTTGACATGGCCACTTAGAAAGTAGCACAGTGATCACAGCTTAGTTTGTAGATCACACGACTGCTTTCACAGGTAGTCCTGCCTTAGGTAGGATATAAGATGCCTTTGACCTGACTGGAGTAGGTGGTCGTGGAAGGATGTATGGGACACATATTGCATCTAGGTCTAGGGATATGAGTCATGAAGCAAGCATTTGGAGCATGGTTGGAATAGTGATGGTTAAGGATACCCTATAAGTTCATTGGGGGGGGGGGGGGGGGGGTGGCAGAATACCACTGTGGGAGATATGGGAAGGATAGTGTGTAGGATAATCTTCATTTCAGAACATGACAAGATGTAGTCAGAACCCTGGTGGAGGACGTGGCTCCATTTCTCCAGTTGTGGGTGGTACTGAGTTTCAAGGGGAGTGCTTCTTTGTGGCAGGATGATGGGAATACCTCCTTCAATAGTTACACCCATTTCATACCAATATATCCCTCCCTTACAGCCTAGCCAGAAACAAGCAATTCTTCTTCAAATATCTCCACAAACCAAAGTTACCCTCCAAACATTATACAGAAACAGATGTCTCATGTCTTCTCTCTCCAGTCACCTGTCACCTCCCAAGACTGGAGAAATGTAATCAAATTCTCCACCAGGGCTTCAACTCTCTCTCATCGTGCCCTGAGTTGAGGAATATCCTACACACTATCTTATCCAACCCTTCCACAGTGGTACTGTGTCAACCACAAAACCTATGTAATATCCATTTACATCCCTGCTCCACCCATGCTTCCATCCCCTTGCCTCAGGGCTCATATCTCTGTAACAGACCCAGCTGAAAGACCTGTCCCCATACATCTTCCCACCACCACCACATACTCTAATCCAATCACAGCCATCACCTATCCCACCAAAGCCACGGAGAAGAAATAAAAACTTGGAGATTTGCCATTGATACTGTAATTCTGCCAAAGACGGCAAAGGACTGGGAAGAGCGGTTGAATGGAATGGACAGTGTCTTGAAAGGGGGTATAAGATGAACACCAACAAAAGCAAAACAAGGGTAGAGGAATGTAGTCAGATGAAATCATGTCATACTGAGGGAACTGGATTCGGGACAAGGCACTAATGAATTTTGCTATTGGACAGTAAAATAAATGATGATGAAAGATGAAGTAGAGAGGATTTAAAATGTAAGCTGGCAATGGCAAGAAAAGCATTTCTTCTGAAGCAAAATTTGCTGATATTGAATGTAGATTTAAGTGCTAGGAAGGATTTTCTGCAGGTATTTGCCTGGAGCAGTAGTCATCAAACATTTTTGCTCAATACAGATATTTTGGGGCTGCATCTCAGGCCACATATGTACCGATCTTATTATTAACTGATAACCTACATAAGTTGGTATGTTGTGAGCTCCAGACACACTAACTGTAGCCTCTCTTTCCAAGCTTAAATTCCGACGTTGCGGGGTCTGCTGTTATGGTTAAATGGACGTGGCATGTTAAGTTTAAGGGGTGGCTGGATGCCCTTCTTGTCACCACCCCGTACCCCCCGGGACAGAATAAATGTACCCCCAGCTGTCTGCGTCTAGTGTAAGCCATGGAATAGTGTGATCGTTTTCAAATGTCTGTGAGTCATGTAGTTGAGGCGGAATGTGGGAACCAGCCCAGTATTCACCTAGTGGGATGTGGAAAACCACCTAAAAACCACATCCAGGCTGGCCGACACACCGGCTCTCATTGTTAGGTTGCCGGGCGGAGTCGATCTGGGGCCGGCATGCCTACCTGAGTCCAGGAAGCAGCACATAAGCACTCTCAGCTACCCTGGTGGGTAACACACTAACCATAGTAAAGGATCAAAAAATTGGCCATTGGCCCTCAAGACTGATTGTTAAGTCGCACCATTTGGAACGCTTCCTATTGACTGTTCCCCATTTCATATTGCCGCCATCCTTGGCTGAGAAGACTTGTCCAAGATACTCCATTTCTGTTTGGAAATTTATCCAAATTGATGATGAGCTTAGCCTGATCTGTGTCCAAGTTATGGAAGTGTTAGTCAGCAGAGGATGCAGTGACAATGATGTCGTCAAGATAGTTTGCCGACCCTGTAACATCAGAAGCAGGTGCTTGAAGTAATGTTAAAACAAAGCTGGAGCCGAACTAACAACAAAGGGTATGAATTAAGAGTCCAAAAGGTATATTGACCACTACAATTTGCTGGCTGGCTTGATCGAGGGGCAGCTATTGGTAGACATCCATCAAGCTGATATGGTAGAATAATTTCCCGTGACTCAGCCTTTGAAGTCAGTGGGTGTTGACAATGATCTGAGCATTCACTGTTGACTTAAAGTCTCCACAGTGGTAGAGAGTGCCACTTTGTTTTTCTACAATGGCCAATGGCATTCTCCACAAACTGTTGGAGATTGGTTCCACAATAACAGCTGCCTCCAGGCGGTCAACTCCCGCTGCACCCTGTCCCGCAAGACAAGTGGAACAGGATGCACTTTGTAAAATTTTGGAATGGCATCCGGATGGAAAGTAATATGAATGGTATTGCTCTTGGCGCCACACTGGAATGCGGAGAACAGGCTGTGACACTTAGAACAGAATTGCTCACATGCTGACCTGCTGTCGGACAGCAGATATAAATAAATGTTGAATAAATAGCAACATTGGTTGTAAATTATGAAATCTCTTATTTTACAGATTGATTTTGGTCACTGTGTGACCATCTTCAGTACTAAATATATGTAAGAACCATCAGATATGAGGATCTTAACTAAACACAAATGTGACCCTATTTATAACCACCATCAAAAAATACAGAAACAGAAAGATATATGCAAATATACAGTGTCTCGCACATACCAGATTATTCGAATCTTGTAGGCCCATATCATAACTGCATAACATTTTCTATGAGGTGTAACATGTAGTGTGATAATTATTTTCAACAGACATAATGATTCAATGGATGTGATGTAAGCAAACCTTGGCATTGTGGTCCGACTTGTGGCAGAAGGAACATCTCATATTGAGATAGTACAAGACATACGGTCATTAGTTACCAGCACTGGGTGCAACCAAGGTGTCACCTGAGGTCCCAGTGCCTTTTGACGCGGCTGGTGCCGCAGCAGGAGGAGGACATCACGACCTGCACAACATAGGCAGTTCACTCAAGTGTGTACCCTGAGGCCTTGGTTGGCTTGAATTTGTTGCTGAAGGACAAACATTTGCCCAATGTTGGATTATGGAGATGGAAAAGATCCTTACAGAGCTCTGCATACATAGTATAGACAAACAAATTTTCGTGAACAGCAATATCATCATAAGGGAGGGGCCACAGTTTTTGTTTTCACACTGGGAGTGACATTTGCGAGTCAGGCACCACAGAGCAGCTACCTATTCTGTATAGGACTGAGAAGCTTCTTGGAATTGCAGTAAAAGGAATGACTGAGTGTGGAAACAAAAGGACGACTCTGGAAGTTGGCCTCCAATCTGTCCTTAAAGTCCGAGTAACTCAATTCACCCAGTTAGGGAAAAGTCAGTGCACCAGCTCATGCAGCTAAGTGTCGGTGTTAGCCAATAGAAAAGTCCGCTTTGTAATATCACCAAGGGTTCTACAGACTGTTAATGCAACTACAGCTGCTTGATGTAAGTTGTCCATTATTCATGGTTCGAGTCCAGAGATGAAGTATAGAAGGCATGCACCTGAGGTCGGCATAATATTTGTTCTGGTCAGCCAAACAAAACAAGAGACGATCCTGAATAACACTCATCTTGAGAGAAGCTTCGAGCAACATGAGGAGTTGGGGGAGTTGCAGAGGTTGCGCCATCTGCAAGAGGTATGTACCACAAAGACGTGGGTGCATCTGGAGACCACCGGTGTCTACCACAGACAGTAGACCAAGGAGCAAGTGGTGATGTCCCCAACTGGGAGGAGCGAGGCCAAGACCATAGGAACTCCTATCTCCAGACCATAAATCATAGATTGTACCACCTGGGTCCAAGCAATCAAACAGCTGCAACAACCAAAATAGACAACAGACAACTGTCCACCGCTGGAAAAGATGTGGAAGAAGTGTAGGGTACAAATAAGTACTGACTGCTTCAGTTTTGTGACATAGTTAGCTGACCAGTAGCATGTCACCTCAGTATCATGGTGCTAGTGTATTGTGTTACAACAACACAAGAGGGTGTCCACATTAAGAACCATTTATTAGAAAACTCAACCTCATAAAAATGGAATACAAAAAACGTTCCATGTAGTCTGCCAAGAGACATACAAGATCCTTGACAGTGACAATCAACGAAATTCCAGCTGCAGACTCACTGAAGACTGCCACGTAAGTCTAGCAGGATTGATTATATCATCACATGGAGGGTATACTCGCTCTGCATGACTGGGTGTCATAGGTTGCGATGGCGAACTATTTGCCAGTTGGCTTTCCGGGGGAGATAATTTCATTTGACGTTTGGTTGGTGAAACATTTCCCCATCTGAAGTGTCCTGTGGAGGAGGCCGTCAGTGTCTGCCGTGATGAGTGGTTGCATCTGTGAGGTAGGCTGCTGGTGATGCTGTGATATGTGGAGGGACGTTGGTCTGGCAGGTGCCAAAGAACGTAATACACACACACACACACACACACACACACACACACACACACACACACACACACACAGAGTTGCTACAGATTACATACACTAAGCAGTGTATTTCAGTCATGTTAATCACACAGTTGTGTGCTACATAACCAACTAAAAGTGCACCCTAAGGTAAGTCTTTCCGCTCCTGGGATTGGAATGACTCCTTACCCTCTCCCTTGAAACCCACATTCTTTCGTCTTTCCCTCTCCTTCCCTCTTTCCTGATGAAGCAGCCATGTGTTGCGAAAGCTTGAATTTTGTGTTTGTGTTTCTTTGTGTGTCTATCAACTTAACAACGCTTTCGTTTGGTGAGTTACATCATCTTTGTTTTTAGATATAAAAGTGTACTAATATTGTTACTCTGTGTCCTGTGCTTAGTTTTGAGTTGTAATGGGAAAACAAATTATCTTGGTGCTGATAGGGATTAAGCACTGTAAGTTTACAGTTACGTTTTCTTCTATGGATTAGAGATTCTACTGTTAGGTACAGTGCATCAACTCCAGTAACAGTCATCTTTTAAATTACAGACTTGATGGCTTCCCTTCCATCACTGCAATAAATTTTCATGGCGGCTTGACAGTTGGTGTGGGCACAGCTACAGGCCAAGTTTTATTGTATGATATACGCTCAGATAAACCTTTCTGTGTGAAAGATCATATGTATGGATTACCAATTTTGGATGTCCATTTTCATGAAAAGCAAGATCTTGTATTATCTATGGACAGGTCCATTGTCAAGATATGGGACAAGACATCTGTAAGTTGTTTCCAATTTAAAAACATAATAATATGATATTGCAGTTTTCTTCACGGTTGCATCAGGCAGAAAAGTGATTGTTTTTGTAAGCACTGGATTGACATCGAGTACGTTAATGTTTGGCATTTTATTTGCAGGGAAAACTTTTCACAGCAATAGAAGCAGCAGTGGACTTCAATAACCTTTGCCTTGTCCCAAACTCAGGAATGATGTTTGTTGCTAATGAAGGAGTTAAAATTCAGACGTACTATATACCCGTAAGTTCAAAAGCTGTAAATCTAATATATGTAACAAAAACCCATTAGCATGGCAGTGACTGATGTAGTTTTGAGTTGCTGCCAGGACACTAATGGCTTGTGAAAGAAAGAACCTGAACTGTTATGTACAGCCATGGCAACTTGGCTGCAAGAAAAGTGAAAAATTCAAGGATTACTCTGAAGAAATAATCATTAACATGAATGAGCAGTTGCTATTTATAAGTGTATATGGTCTGTGTCTTTAGTTTCTTATGAATTTTATTTGAAAAAAATAATGTCATGGTTATTTTTTCATGTATTATTTTTTTTTAAATATACATAATCACACAGCATAAATAACTTCATCTGTGGCTAACATTGTCATCAATTTGTGGTTAACATACTTACAGAGTATGGGACCAGCGCCAAAGTGGTGTGGATTTCTGGACAGTTTAACTGAAGAACTTGAAGAAAATCAATCAGAAACTGTATATGATGATTATAAATTTGTAACAAGGAAAGAACTAGAAGAGCTGGGATTAGATCATCTTATGGGCATGTATTCATAACTCTTATTAGTTCTCCTGAATTTTGTTTTTGTGTCTTTTATATACTAATTTGTAGATTTTCAAACATTTTAGGCACAAATCTTTTGAGGGCGTACATGCATGGTTTCTTTGTGGATATTAGACTCTACAGGAAGGCAAAATCTGTGGCAGAACCATTTGCATTTGAGCAATATAAAAAGAAAAGAATCAGAGAAAAAATTGAAGAAGAAAGAGCAAATCGCGTGAAGTTACAGGTTAAGCAATTTCTTCATATTTTACTATAAACTGTTTGAGATATTATCAGTATATATCAATTATTTCATTTATTTTCACAGAAATTACCAAAGGTAAATAAGGACCTTGCTCTAAAACTTATGGATGAAGAAACAAATGTAAAGAAAAAGAAGAACACAGGTACAAATTTACTCAAGGATGAACGTTTCAAAGCACTTTTTGAAAACCCAGATTTTGAAGTTGATAAAAATGCTGAAGAATACAGGTAAAATTCAAATATCTACTTTGAAACAATAGTTTTTATCTAAAGAAATGCAAATTAGAATTTATTTTCAAATATTTACTTTGAAACAGTAATTTTTATCTAAAGAAATACAGATTAGAATTTATTTTCCTTGTTATTCCAGACTTTTGAATCCTGTAGTGTCCAGGCTTGACAAGGCACGTAAGAAAGAACTCAAGAAACAGATACTTACCCAACAGTTTGAACAGATTGATGTAAGTACTTATTGTTTTTACTGGGCTTTCTTACATCATTTCCTTGTATGAGACAAGAGATACATTATTTGATGAATTAATTTCTTTGTGCGTGAGCGAAGTGTTGATCTATAGGAATGGCATTGTGCTAAGTCTCTAACTACTGTACCGTTGCAAAACTTTCTAAATTTGATCGACTTTCAGCTACTTTTGAATGTTATTTTCTCCTCCTAAGATGTGTTTGAGGAATTATCTTCCACATATGAATTTAGTGTGCTATGCTGCCAAGTGCTTACATTATGAACTGAACTGCAAAGAAAAGCCAAACACATATCTATTGGTTGTTGCTGCAAGATTTGTAATGTGTATTATGTTTACATTGCAGTATCATGATCATGATAGTAGAAAGCCCTGACTGGGATACTAATATTGCAAGGAGCGAAGGAACCAATCTACAATATAGTAGAGGCCTTGATCAGACAATAGGCACATAAACAAGACTTACAGTGGTACTAAGCTTACAGTGTTCTCTTTCACAGTTAACACAGCACACACACACACACACACACACACACACACACACACACACACACACACACACAGTCTTACTTGACTACATCATACCAGCACTGCAGGGGGGAGAGAGGGGGGGGTCATGTAGAGAGGGTGACGGGAGAAATGCATGAAGTTTAAGAAGGAAGACTGGTCAACACACACACAGTCTTACTTGACTACATCATACCAGCACTGCAGGGGGGAGGGAGGGGGGGGGGTCATGTAGAGAGGGTGACGGGAGAAATGCATGAAGTTTAAGAAGGAAGACTGGTCAGAAGCTGGAGGGGGAGAGGCAGCAAGAGTATTATGACACTGGCAAATTCACACTAGCATGGGCAGAGGACATGTGTATTGAACACTACCTATTATCATGTCCGAACAAAAGAAACATCCTTCCACCTCTCCTAAAATGGTATTCTACCATCCAACCAATCTACAAAATAAGCTGGTCCATCCTTACACTACACCCAATTCCAGCACCTTGTCACTTGGGGTAATGCCGCTCTGAAAAACTCACATGCAGTGTCTATCCTAAGCTATTTCATACTATTACGTTTCCTATCGTATCCTATGACAGTTAGTGCTGCCTGTGACAGCACTCATATTGTATACAAGCTTCACTGTAACTTTTCAACATCATTTAATTTGGCGATGTCCATCGGCCAACTGTCCAGCTGAGTAAATCGTGGGCAGGAACAGAATTGGCCACCCAGCACAACATGCTTGACTGCAATGACTGCTTCACAACCTTTACCGTATAAATCTCCCACTAACAGCTTCTCTGAATTACACAAATGGGAAATTACTTTATATTGTACTGACAGTCTCCTTCCTCATTCCCCTTCTGTTTTCTATCCCCCCTTCAAAATCCATTCCTCTATTCCATTGTGTGCCTCATGCAACTCCCCCTTCCTGCCATCGTTTCCTTCCACCTCACTTTCTCCTTCCCATATCCTGTCTCCTATCAGCCACTCCATCCAACATGACCCCTCATCCTCTCATCCTCTCATCCTAGTGAGGTGCCAGTAAATTGTAAGAGCACGTGCGCGCGCACTGGCGCGCGCGTGCGTGCGCGCGTGCGTGCGTGCGTGTGTGTGTGTGTGTGTGTGTGTGTGTGCAAGCGCGCGTGCGATCGTCCAGTAGCTTAGCTTAATGTCTACCCAATGATGCCTCAGCTGTACTTTCAGTTGTTACCTTTAATCCCTCCAATAATATCAGGTGTTTAAAGATGAATAACAACCACAAAATAAGCATGTTTAGTCACACACATTAAATTTCATTAATTAACAAATAAACTTTTATCAACTCAGTCTGTGTCTATATGCATAATGGAAAAATCCAAGATGGAATAATGACAATATTATGAAAAGTATACCATATAAACCTGAATCCAAGCCCCTCTTTTTTTTTCCTGGTTTTCCTGTTACAAAAACCACCTGCAGTGTAGAATTGAGTGCAGAACAAATTGGAAGTTCTGAAAAAATGGCACTAGGAGCTGCCACATGCGACTTTTGCTGTTGAATAGAAGCATCACTAAATATGCAAGCTTTTCAGGCACAAAGATAAATACTGGTGCCAAAACTTCCACACTAGTAAATATATGTAAAAACAAGTCAGAAGATAGTCTACCTTTTTTTGAGTTTCGACCATTGAATTGTAATATATCAACCAACAAAAGAAATAGAAATTCAGTATTGCTCATCTTCGAATATAGCAGCTTTTCAAGTATTTGTAGTAAGCAGCTCGTGGTCTCGCAGTTGTGTTCTCGCTTCCCGAGCACGGGGTCCTGGGTTCAGTTACTGGTGAGGTCACAGGTTTTCACCTGCCTCAAGATGACTTGGTGTTTTTGTTGTCTTCTTTATTTCAGCATCATTCATGAAAGTGGCGAGGTTGGACTGAGCAAGCGTTTTGACTTTGTACGGGCGCTGATAACTGTGCAGTTGAGTGCCCGACAAACCAATCATCATCATCATCATCATCATCATCATCATCATATATTTGTAGCAACAACAATAAATTTCTTTACGTAAATACCAACTATGCATATGGCTTTAGGATTCTTGCACGAGTTAGTAAGATGTGATTCATTCTCATCAAATTTTGTGAAGTCTGGTTTTAGTGAACAGTAATGAAGCACTCTCATTATACTGCCAAATACAAGAAGGAAGTTATTTCTCTTGTGGAAAAAAGTGCTAATCACGCTGCCAGAGACTGGTTTGGTGCAGTGCTACCTAGAAGTGGTTACCTCATTTACCAGATTATATGGAGTATATGCACTTTTATGTTCTAAAAATTGCCTCCAAAATTCAGGTGTGCCTTATACTCAGAAGTAATATAAAAATGTCCAGTGTGTGATATAAAATTCTCGCAAAATGGCCAGATGTTTGATACCGAAGGAAACCTGTCTCTACCTGGCAACAATGGATTCAACTGGCAGCAGCAGTGCACTGATGCAATGAACTTACGTCTTGCTTATGATGCGTCATTGCAATCTACAGTGCCATTGAACTGTAATTGAGAGTAATTTGTGTTATCACTAACAGTACAACATTTTTGTTGTAGTAGCCAGTTTCCTAATGGAAAAAATGAAAGGTATTCATATCTACATCTACACCCATACTCCGCAAGCCACCCGACGGTGGGTGGCGGAGGGTAGCTTGAGTACCTCTATTGGTTCTCCCTTCTATTCCAGTCTCGTATTGTTCGTGGAAAGAAGAATTGTCGGTATGCTTCTGTGTGGGGCCTAATCTCTCTGATTTTATCCTCATGGTCTCTTCGCAAGATATACGTAGGAGGGAGCAATATACTGCTTGAATCTTCGGTGAAGATATGTTCTCGAAACTTCAACAAAACCTGTACCGAGCTACTGAGCGTCTCTCCTGCAGAGTCTTCCACTGGAGTTTATCTATCATCTCCGTAATGCTTTTGTGATTACTAAATGATCCTGTAACGAAGCGTGCTGCTCTCCAATGGATCTTCTCTATCTCTCCCATTAACCCTATCTGGCACGGATCCCACACTGCTGAGAAGCATTCAAGCAGTGGGGGAACAAGCGTACTGTAAACTACTTCCTTAGTTTTCGGATTTTATTTCCTTAGGATTCTTCCAATGAATCTGTCTTGCATCTGCTTTACCAACGATCAACTTTATATGATCATTCCATTTTAAATCACTCCCAGATAATTTACAGAATTAACTGCTTCCAGTTGCTGACCTGCTATTTTGTAGCTAAATGATAAGGGATCTATCTTTCTATGTATTCGCAGCCCATTACACTTGTCTACATTGAGATTCAATTGCCATTCCCTGCACCATGCGTCAATTCGCTGCAGATCCTCCTGCATTTCAGTACAATTTTCCATTGTTACAACCTCTCGATATACCATAGCATCATCCGCAAAAAGCTGATGTCATCCACAAGGTCATTTATGTAAATTATGAATAGCAACAGTCCTACGATACTCCGCTACGCCACACCTGAAATCACTCTTACTTCGGAAGACTTTTCTCCATTGAGAACGACATGCTGTGTTCTGTTATCTAGGAACTCTTCAATCCAATCACACATTTGGTCTGATAGTCCATATGCTCTTACTTTGTTCATTAAACGACTGTGAGGAACTTTATCGAATGCCTTGCGGAAGTCGAGAAACACGGCATCTACCTGTGTGGTCTATAAACTGAAAGTAATAGCATATGTTGAAGAACATGGAAACGGGCAGCTGAGAGGCATTTTGGCTCTCCTCCAACAGAAAAAACCATTCACGATTTTGGGGGGGTGGGGGGGGGCTAGTATGGAAGAACAGGAAAAAAAATGAAGACTAAATGTCCAAATAGAGGACTGAATGCAAAATGGCCACAAGTAGATGATGATGTACTGAAATAGATTCAAGGACACCACCAAAATGGCATTTGAATTAATACAAAAATTATACAGTAATACATAGCAGACTTTAATGGTGGAGTTGGTGCTACAGGTTTATGAAGCATGATGGACTAAGCATGCAAACCAAGATCAAAATATCTGAGAAAAAGCCACAAGACTATGAAGAGAAAATATTAGGTTCATTCAAATGAAACCTGGTCAATGCATTTGCCTTACACGTAAGGTGGCACCATGTAACTGCGGGTATGATGGCACTATCTGTCGGTAGAGAGACTGACACATGCACACTGATGTTGCATGGCGACAGTATGGTTTCATGCCGAAGAGAAAGTGGTCACACAAGTTATCGTCCACTACCGAACATGCAGGCGAGTAAGCAGGAACAATGAGGAGTGATTCGATTTTTGGTGGCGGAGGGAGTTGAAGGCCTTGAAATGTATTGACAGATAAAGGCCGTGTATGGTGAGTACAGTCTGAGTCATTCAAGTGTTGTGGAATGGCACAAATGATTCCATGAGGGGCATAAGCTACTGGAAGATGATGCTCATCCTGGATAGACTCATCATGTCGTCATACCAGAAATGGTTGCGGAAGTGAATGCTTTAGTCATGGACAACCACAGATCCATCAGCTACTGGGTATTGGCGTGAGCCCCGCCCACATCATAATGTATCAACATTTGAACTTTTGAAAAATCTGTGCACACTGGGTTCCTCACCAACTGACCACTGAACAGCGCAATATTCGAATGGCACTGACTTTTGAGTCATTTGCAATGCTGTCATGAGGAGGAATACAGATTTCTGTCACGTATTGTCACAGATGATGAAACACAGTGTAACCATTTTGAACCGAAAAGCAGGCACCAGAGCAAGCAGTGAAGACATGCAACTTCACCGCCTCCAAAGAAATCAAAGGCCGTGCACACCAGTTGTGGTAAGGTCATGATATCCTCCTTTTTTTACCACAAGGGCCCACTGCTTATCGAGTTCCTGGAATGGGAAACCTCCATCATTGCCCAGCGTTATCAAGCCACTTTACAGAACCTTAGACGAGCCATCAAGTCAAAACATGTTGTCCAGTGGCGTTATCCTCCTGCATGATAATGCCCGCCTACACACGCCCAATGCAGTGAAGACGACATTGCAGCAGTTTTGGTGTGACTTGCGTGTATTTGGACCTCTAAAACAAGCTATTCGCAGACATCGATTTGCAAGGGACTATGAAGTGTGTGACTTGGTCCAGGCCTGGATCCGACAGCACCCTACTAGCTTCTTAAAGGATGAAATCAACCGGCTAGTGTTGCAATGGGATAAATGTGCCAACAGTTTTGGTGACTATTTTTGAATATGTGTACTGTATATATAACTACATTTTTAAGTTAATAAAATCGTTACTGTTACTTTACACTAGTGACGGGGCTTCATTTGAATGTCCCTTACATCATCATTCCATCACTTTATTATTCAACATCGAAGGAAAACCAGTGTGGAACTAAGCCAAATACTGAATATGGACGAGACTCCTCTGATACTTGATGTGCCGAGTAACAGTACTGTTAACATGAAAGGTACTGAAACTGTAGCTGTAAAAACAAGTAGACATGAAAAAATGTTTTTTGAGTGCAAAACAATGCCAAAACCTTCTAAAACACTGTTAGGCGTTGTTTGCCTACATGACAAGTGTTGGATGGACAAGGATGGTATGAAATTACAAATTAAAGGAGTGTGGAAGGTAAAGAAACGTACTTTATTGAAGAAGAGTTCTCTTTTTGTGCCAGATCAGTCATTTGAAAAATTCAGTGAAAGAGAAATTGAGACACGGAAAAACAAAGCTTGCTGTTATTCTGGGGGGGACTTGCTTCACAACTGCAACCTCTTGATGTCTCAATAAGTAAAGCTCTCAATGATAGTGAAGACTGTCTTATATATGAAGAGGGCAACGACAATGATGAAGAGGTAGAAGAAGAAGAAAGTTCAGATGACAATTTCAGGCTTTTGAAAGTCAGTTCGGTTTCATAAACTAAGAACTTCTTTTAGTCTAGCTTTGCAATCTAATTGTAATTAAGGCATTTCTTATACAATGAAGTGTCGTATAGTCTATAATTTTGGTAAATCCTACCCCCTAACAAAGTGAAGTGATAAAACGGCAAATGTCGACGAATATACATGTCATGTAATGTTTACATTCGTATTATTTTTATACTGAATAGTCAGAAATGAAGCAGAGAAACTGACTTTCGTATTGATTTTTAAATCATGTACAGCTATAAATTCTGTGCAGGCAAATTATGTCATTTTAAATGTTTTAAAGAGTACATTAATCTATAAAATAACATTGCTTACGCTTGGTTACCAAGCTTATGAATCGACCACAACTGCTATAGCTATATCTTCATCCAATCTATCTAATTTGTATCTAATGTTAGAATGAACCAACTTTGTTTCAGTTTTGAATTGTGTATATAGAACCTTACAGCTGAGGCCCCCTTCCTCCGTCATGTATTTGCTTGCACTACTATTGTATGTTGTTTCATTAAGCAGAGCTATGTGCGCACTGTAAAAAATGCTGATTGAAACACCAGATATCGCTCTGAATCATACTTTTAACTGCATGCACTACTATATGATTCACAGGATGAACCAGAAGGAAGACCCAGCTCTGATGAACAATCTGATGATGAATCCAGTTCAGATGATGATAGAGAATGGACAAAGGAACTTAAGCGGCAGCATCGTTTATTGCGACGGGAAGCAAGGCAAGAGGTAGTGGAAGAGGAAGAAAAGCCAAGTAATGAAGCAACACCTAAACCAAAATTTTTTGAAATAAGAGAAGGAGAAGAGTTCAAGGGAATCAATGCAGCATCCTACCAGAAAAAAAATAGGTATGTTGTCAACAGTATTTTGTTTTGTAATGGCCTTAATCCATTGGTGAGAGTTAACTTTTAAACATGTTTCTGCCTTTAGAGCAACACTAGGTGAAAGGTTGCAGAAGGAATCTAAAAGCAGTGTCAGAATTCTTGGGGCATCTGGAAGCAGAGAGATGACATTTACTATACGTAAGGTAAGCATCTTTTAATGTTTCATTCATCTGTGTGTGTATTGGGGGGGGGGGGGGGGTGATGATACCACTTGAGAGTAATTACAGTTCTTCAGTAATTTGTTGTTTAATTATGTAAATATTTTTTACTTGTCACTGTATCCTTTTTCTCTTCTTACAAGAACTCCTTACAGACTGCTCTGCCACTTTGGTTGTCTTTATACTTAACATGATTTGAAGCTTGTTAAAACAGTACTACACCAATTCTCATGCAAACTAGATATAATCACCTTTGAAGCACTGTTAAGTACAACACATTTCGAGCACCTTTGACAGAGCAGCCATTGGCGGAGTGCATGGCCTATAAGTATTATAATTTGAAGTCATGCCTTGATTCTCAGTAGTAGTAACACCCCTTTTTTACTTGTGTTTCAATTCTGTATTTGTTTTCAAATAGAAATATTAATAAATGAATATAGTATCATAATTTTTAATAAAAATAACATCTTTCTATTTTTAATTGTTGATTATATGAAAATAAATTAAAATTTGAAACAGAAATGCAAAGTGCCTAATGTTAAGTGAAAAAAAGTATCAGTTATACTGTTCATCTCTGTTAATGGAAAAGCTTTTTATTTTCTATTTGATGTTTCACATTTTTGTATCAAACTTTCATGTACTATTATTAAATTTTTATGTTATTAGTTATAAACAAAAAATTTGTTTTTATTGAAAATTATGATTCAGTTATTTGTTTATTAACATTTTTATTTGAAGGTAAACATAGAATTCAAATAAAAGGAAAGAATAATGTTGCTAGTAACAAGAATTGAACCAGCATCTTTTAGATTATATGGCTCGCATTACAAGACTTGTACACTATGGCCTCAGCTACCGGCAGCTATGTTAACCTTTTGCGGGCCATGGGGGATATTTTAAAGGGATTTATGTTACGACTTCTGTACACTCTTGGCATCTAGTGGCAGTCTGCTGCACCAGCTGTAGTTTCTGTTTGGTATGAAATACAGCCATCAGGACTGTGGGAAGTATATATCCCACTAAACAATGGTGTTTTAATGGTTATTGGGAAGTATGGTTACCATCAATGGAGTTCCTGGAAGAGACTTGGGAAGTATATTTACAACAAAATTAAAGGGTTCATTTGTGGTCCTTGGGAAGCATGTTTAGTACCAGCTTAGGGGTATCCTAGAGCTTTTGGGAATACTTTTTACCATCTCTGTCTAAGCTTGACATCCTGTGCTAGGACACTGTACCAGGTGTACAAAAACTGCTACAACACTCAGTTTCTTCTTGTCGTGAAGTTACTACTGTTGTCGGAACACATTGCCTCACTACTGCAGCATACAATATTGCGACCTGTGTCAGCTCATACCACTATTGCGTTTCGCATTGTGGTAAGTAAACTTTAATATTTTTTTAAACAAAGTAAAAGAAAACACAAAATAAATGTTCATTATTGTTTTACGTTTAATGGCAACACATAACAGGACATAAAAGGGAAGGGGGAAACCATTTACCACCATTTTTAATATCTGACAAAGGTGCCACGGTGGTATATGTACCACCATAGTTTTTGGTCCTAAATCACAAAAAATATAATTATAAAAAATAAATACAGTCAGCTGATCACATTTCTAATAGGATAGCAAGAAAATTATCTTTGCGGAGTTGTTACAAAAACTGTGCCCGCGGAAGTGTTAAGAAGCTCAAAATGTGTTGTACTTTTAGTGTTCCAAAATCTTCGAAGGTGAAAGTGTTCCCCCCCCCCCCTCAATGTTGTATTGCTTACGGTAACTGATGAGGGCACTGACCTCCAAATCCACTGTAAGTATGAAGAAAATAAAAGAGGGCGAGTCCATAAGATTCATTGTCAGTACTCTTGTTTCAGTAGTGGAATGTATTAAGCAGCTTGATTAGTTAGCATCTCTGAAGATACATTTTATTTGTCAAAAGAAGGGTTCAAATCCTTGTCCATCTATACAGTTCAAGGTTCTCTTTTCCTTTCTTTGTTTAGTTGAGTTTGTCCATTATCTCTAATGGCCTCACAATTGACAAGGCATTTTAGTCTAACCTTATTGAAATACCAGATAAAAATGAAGCCTGTCAGCTTAATTGGACTTGCTTTGTGTTTTCATGCAGATGCTACAGAAAATTGAATCCTATAATTGACTTCAGCATTCTTATTTGGAAGTAGATATGGAAACTCTGTAGATGGTAGCATACAGACCCAATATTGCAAGTAATTGCCAAATTGTATTGTTAAATGTGTGATATCCAAAACTATATTATAACGCTCTACTAAATGTTTCACAATTATTCATTGTTCACCATTTGATAATGGCAGTTTAAAAAATTGTAGGCTGTTTTGTAGTCCATGTCTTTCTTCCTTTTTCTATCTGTACCCTGTTTTTCTATGTTTGAGAAAGAAGAATTCTGAAGGGTCTGTAATCTCAAGTTTTTCTCTGTTACACAATAATGTTTCCCTGTGGATTAAACAATTTATATCTAAGTTGCTATTTTATTTGGAAGATGAGAATTAGTAGTAATTGACAAGGAGAATACATACAATATGTTTCAGTGAATGTGTTGCTGTCTACAGTAGCCTATCACTCTGATATAATAAAATGAGATGCATGCATATTGTCCATATATATGACTATTGCTCCTCTCCTGCAGTTGTCTTGTTTCTGAGTCCTTTTCCACTAGACAGCTGTCACAAATTAATGCCTTTTGCCAATCTGATCTATCATATATGAGAAGCAGTACAGTGGTTACTAAATTTGTTTAATTGTCTGTTGCTCTTTATTTATTTATTATGTGCTGCCAACTTGAGTCCACCAACTGACAGATAAGCTACTTTTCCTAAATGCAATCAAGTGTCTTCAGTCTGTATTGATTTCTGTTTTTTTTACTTCATCATTTTGCCCAAGAGTGATAGCTGTGGAAATGGGCTATTTGTGTGAATGTATTTCAGAAACAATTATCATCAGCAAGGCCAAATTATTCATGTTACATTATAGTAAATATCATTCAGTGCATACCTTAGGATATTCCATCTGACTCCAAAGTTCAAAATTTCTATACTACACTCCTGGAAATTGAAATAACAACACCGTGAATTCATTGTCCCAGCAAGGCGAAACTTTATTGACACATTCCTGGGGTCAGATACATCACATGCTCACACTGACAGAAGCACATGCACATAGACACAGGCAACAGAGCATGCACAATGTCGGAACTAGAACAGTGTATATCCACCTTTCGCAGCAATGCAGGCTGCTATTCTCCCATGGAGACGATTGTAGAGATGCTGGATGTAGTCCTGTGGAACGGCTTGCCATGCCATTTCCACCTGGCGCCTCATTTGGACCAGCGTTCGTGCTGGACGTGCAGACCGCGTGAGACGACGCTTCATCCAGTCCCAAACATGCTCAATGGGGGACAGATCCGGAGATCTTGCTGGCCAGGGTAGTTGACTTACACCTTCTAGAGCACGTTGGGTGGCACGGGATACATGCGGACGTGTATTGTCCTGTTGGAACAGCAAGTTCCCTTACCGGTCTAGGAATGGTAGAACGATGGGTTCGATGACGATTTGGATGTACCGTGCACTATTCAGTGTCCCCTCGACGATCACCAGAGGTGTACGGCCAGTGTAGGAGATCGCTCCCCACACCATGATGCCGGGTGTTGGCCCTGTGTGCCTCGGTCGTATGCAGTCCTGATTGTGGCGCTCACCTGCACGGCGCCAAACACGCATACGACCATCATTGGCACCAAGGCAGAAGCGACTCTCATCGCTGAAGACGACACGTCTCCATTCGTCCCTCCATTCACACGTGTCGCGACACTACTGGAGGCGGGCAGCACGATGTTGGGGCGTGAGCGGAAGACGGCCTAACGGTGTGCGGGACCGTAGCCCAGCTTCATGGAGACGGTTGCGAATGGTCCTCGCCGATACCCCAGGAGCAACAGTGTCCCTAATTTGCTGGGAAGTGGCGGTGCGGTCCCCTAAGGCACTGCGTAGGATCCTACGGTCTTGGCGTGCATCCGTGCGTCGCTGTGGTCCGGCTCAGGTCGACGGGCACGTGCACCTTCCGCCGACCACTGGCGACAACATCGATGTACTGTGGAGACCTCACGCCCCACGTGTTGAGCAATTCGGCGGTACGTCCACCCGGCCTCCCGCATGCCCACTATACGCCCTCGCTCAAAGTCCGTCAACTGCACATACAGTTCACGTCCACGCTGTCACGGCATGCTACCAGTGTTAAAGACTGCGATGGAGCTCCGTATGCCACGGCAAACTGGCTGACACTGACGGCGGCGGTGCACAAATGCTGCGCAGCTAGCGCCATTCGACGGCCAACACCGCGGTTCCTGGTGTGTCCGCTGTGCCGTGCGTGTGATCATTGCTTGTACAGCGCTCTCGCAGTGTCCGGAGCAAGTATGGTGGGTCTGACACACCGGTGTCAATGTGTTCTTTTTTCCATTTCCAGGAGTGTATAAAGCGTTACTCAGCAACACACAGCATATTTGCTAAACATTCAGAGCAAAGAAGTTGCAATTAATTTGTATGATTTGCGGAATGCTAGCAAATAACTTGTTGCTGCAGCCCTGAAAACAACAGATTTTTGAAGGTGAATACTTTCAAATAAAGAATTTTAAGTACCACTGAACGATCTCACTCAGCTTTACCACATATCTGAAAATACTTGAAGAAGAAGAAGAAGAAGAAGAAGAAGAAGAAGAGAGAGTAGGTGGAAGATAGAAAGAAAGAAAGCAGATTAACAGATAATAGCATTTTTTGTGGTGGTCTGAGAGCTTAATTCTGTGTAAAATCTGAATGAACTTAAAATAACATATATACTTATCAACAAATCTAGATTGGTCCATATGTACGAATAAATATCTACGTTGTAGATTTGCAGTTTTTGTCTGTCTGGTTGAATTGATAGAAAACGCTGCATCTGTTTGAGGTAAAGTTTGAATTCACTCCTTCATGTAGATAGTAACAGTAGGCATAACCAGAAACACATTACATTTTATATTTTATGCTACGACCTTTTTTCAGGACTGACTTAGCTGTTTGGAATCTCCAAAATGCTGTTGTCCTCTATATACACTTTTGGATGAACACATCTTGAGTTTATTACACACAAAAGACTTCTAGTAGTGAAGACAACTGCAGAAGTAGAAACACTACTTTCACATGTTGTCAATAATGCCTAGAGTAATTTATCACATTGTAAAAGCATACTGATAAATCACTACCAATCATCTGCTTTTTCTTGGGTTAACTCTTACTTCACTCATTCCTGTATTGTAGTTGTAAAGTAATGTGTTTATGCTGGACGAATGTTTCTGTACCAGGAGACAAGTAAGGCATAACTTTTGTGTTACACTAATAAATTCCCTAATTAGAGCTAATACCTTATATACTAAGTAAGATAACAATTTCAGTTCATGACACGGTCAGAAAGTTCACTCAAACCTGTCAACCACGGCAACAGGTCAAGCTTACCACAATGTTTCCCAGAATGTTAATTCATTTTTATTCACCTTTAAGTTTTGGAATTCTATTTCTCAATTGCTCTTAACGTAACGCCTACGACCGCTTGCACTGTCAATATATTCCAATACATCGCATATAAAAATGGGATTTTTCTGGTGCTATTGGTGATAGAAGTTAAGGGTCATGTGTTGTAGATAGCCCTTGGGCTAGGGACCATATGTATACCCAACAGAAGGATCATTTTAGTATAACTTTCATACAGTACAAAGTCAAAGTTTGAATTTCACACAGGGAGGCACCATTTAGTTCATGGGCTGTTCCTGGGTTAACCCAAAAAAAGCTTTATTTTAACAGTGTTTTCTCTGTGCATTTATCTAGAAATGCCATCTTCCCATTTTCAAAAATCTTTATCCGTAATCAAGAAAACCAAGCCACAGATTCCAAGATGGCAGTGCACTGCAAATGGCTGAAATTTTTATGACATACCATGGGGTACACCCCCACCCCCAAAAAAAATTCTTGTGCAGAGCTTGTGTAGTACACATTTATGCTGCTAGGCATGTGTAGCACAAAACTCATTGCCAGTTCAATGCTGACTGTGTTGTCAACCTGGCTTATCCTGTTCACTTGCAGCAATTGTTTTTGCTAGTGCTGTTTTGTTATTGTTTCATTTTTTATGATGCCAAGTTTAAATTAACAATGGACAGCTGTGAAATGTTATTTTCTACTTGGTAAAAATGCTTCTGAAACTGTTTTAATGTTGAAAATAGGTTACCAAGATAACACTATGGGAAAATACTCAAATGTACAAGTGGTTTGCTCGATTTAAAAATGGCAATATGTTGATAGATAACGAAGCTCGTTCTGGATGTCCATGAACTGCCTAATTCAACGAAATTATTGAAAAATTTTGAGAGCTTGTGCTCACTGACTGTTGACAGACAACTGATCAACTGTCAGAGATTGATGGTTTACCTTGGAGCTTGGTGTTCCCCGATTTGTGGCAGACAGGAGGCTGTTTCTTCCAGCAGAACAACACATCTACCCACACAGCCACCTCTGTTAGACAGTTTTTAGTTAAAAATGCCATGGTTCCACTGCCCCATGCACCTTGCTCACCTGACTTGCCTCCATGTGAATTTTTCTTATTTCCAAGTGCGAAAAGGGACATGAAAGGACACCAATTTGATGACATTGAAGAAGTCAAGAAAAAGTGAGGGAGCAGCTATCAGCCATCCCTAACAAGGCTACAAAAAATGTTTCAAGCAGTGGAAGTACTGGTGGGACAAATGTTACAATGGAGAGTATTTTGAAGGGGATAAGATCCCCCTCGTATTGCTAAGATCCCGAACATTTTCTTTTCATAAGAGTGACATGCCCTGATGTGGGGGAAAAAGAAGGGAATCAGTGGAAAAATGCGTCGGAGTGCAAGAAAGGGAAATATACTGCTGCTTAAAAGACTCAGCTGAACATTTCGGTACCAGCTCTCTCATTCTACCTTCCTCAGCACCGTTAAAAATGTTACCATGCAAACATATTTGTGTTTTCTTATGCAGAGAGAGGAGGAGATGGTGGTAATGGGGAAGAGATGGAAAAGTAATAAATACTGGAAGACAGGAGACAGTGACAGTAATAGGACAGGGCTAGGAATAGAGTGAATGTGGTGGTACCAGTGGGAGAGAAGATAGAGAGGAGTAGGAAGTGGGCAACAGCCAGTTGACAATGAGAGACAGTCTATGGCAATGAAAGCGAGACAGTAGCAGTGAGAACAGGAGGGAGTAGTAAGCCAGAATGAAGGATACTGTGGCTGTGAGACAGTGACAGTTAAAGTGATAATGACAATTAGTTGGGATGAATGAATGAGTGAGAGGGAATGGGTGAGTTTCAGTGGATGGGTTTGCGTTACATACAGTGATGGGCTAGTTGGTGTGAGTGAGATACTTTATGGGAGCTTATAGAAGTGAGAGGTGTTGAGTTGCGTATTAGAAAGAGTACGAATATGTTTGTATGCCAAAATTTTTGTGAAAATTTTTAAAGATGCTAAGGAACACACAATGAGGCAGCTCATACCTCACTTTTCAAAAAGTTCAAATGGCTCTGAGCACTAAGGGACTTAACTTCTGAAGTCATCAGTCCCGTAGAACTTAGAACTACTTAAACCTAACGAACCTAAGGACATCACACACATCCATGCCCGAGGCAGGATTCAAACCTGCATCCACAGCGGTCGCACAGTTCCAGGCTGTAGCGCCTAGAATCGCTCGGCCACCCTGGTTGGCCCTCGATTTTTAGTCGGAGCCAGCCTTTTAAACATGAGCATATTCACCTTTTTTTTGTGCTCCGATAGGAGTATTTTTCCACTGGTATTATTTGCTACATTGTGTCAAATGGTGCTATAGTACAGCCCTGTTGTTGAAAGATTCGAGTAAAAATTACAACTTTTTTTACTTCATTTTTAAAATGATGATAAATGAAAACAAGTCTTATTCATTCAGAATAAAAACTCAAAACTTTCTATGTTGTATTTGTTCATGTGAGAATAGTACGAATATGCAGAAGTGTGAAGTGGAGAGAAATGACACGTGTAGTCAAACCTAATAGTGAAAACTACTTTCCTGGTTTTAAATGTGAGACCTTGCAATGTTTGTGATGAAGTAGCATAACCAAATCTGTATGAGTGCAGTGTCAAGAGAAGATCATTATCATTTGAAAATAGTATTTGGCATGGCACAAAACAAATGTTTTCAAAGTATCATTATGCAAAATGAACTGTGACACTGCAAGTGTACTCATTTGATTGCTGTTGACTTCCATCCTCCAAAGCTGCACTTAGGTAAATTAATGTTTTTACTTATGAACATGATTCAGTTATAAGTCATGACACAGTCCACAATAGAAAGTTCAACTGGCATTATTCATGTGGTGAGACAAAATATTCTTTCTGGGGGCAATTGTTTTTAGGAAGGGATTTTGGGATATTGTTCCAGAAGTGAATGTTGAAAGTGCCTTGTAGTGATGCATTATAAGCAGGAGCTTTGAGGGTGATCTGTCCTGGGTTTCCTGTTAAGGGGAAGAATTCATTTGTGGCTGTCAGTATTTCTTCACAAGTTTTGGCATGTGCTATCTACAACTGGCAAAAGCTGTCTGAAGAAATGAGTTATGGCAAAGCAACCATAATAGCATGACTGACTTGCGGACAAGCCTTCAGGTGCAGACTGTGTACCCAAGCATGAAGTAACAGGTGTTTATAGACATCTACACATAATCTCAGCCAGTGCGGTGGTGTGTCATAGAAGTATTATAATAAGTTCGAAGGATGGCATGTTTACCATTAGCTGTAAAAAGTTATTCTTTATTTTCTATCAGTTTTGGTTATAGTTGAAGAAGAAAAATTTGTTAAGATAGAGTGTAGATTTAAGTGCCAGGAAGTCGTTTCTGAAAGTATTTGTATGGAGTGTAGCCATGTATGGAAGTGAAACATGGACAATAAATAGTTTAGACAAGAAGATAATAGAAGCTTTCGAAATGTGGTGCTACAGAAGAATGCTGAAGATTAGATGGGTAGATCACATAACTAATGAGGAGGTATTGAATAGAATTGGGGAGAAGAGGAGCTTGTGGCACAACTTGACGAGAAGAAGGGATCGGTTGGTAGGACATGTTCTGAGACATCGAGAGATCACCAGTTTAGTATTGGAGGGCAGTGAGGAGGGTAAAAATCGTAGAGGGAGACCAAGAGATGACTACACTAAGCAGATTCAGAAGGATGTAGGCTGCAGTAGGTACTGGGAGATGAAGAAGCTTGCACAGGATAGAGTAGCATGGAGAGCTGCATCAAACCACTCTCAGGACTGAAGCCCACAACAACAACATTGGTTGTAGTGATCATCTCACAGGAAGGAAAAAAGGTTAGGTGTATATGCAATTCAGCTTTCCATTGGATCAGTTGAAAACAGTTATAAAATGTAACAGCCATGATTTCAATACCATCACAAAGTTGATTTCCCTTTGGTTAAACATAATGATCATTAAGGTTCATACCTAAGTCAGTTTTATGCTGGTATTGAAATCATGGCCTATTATACGTGGTTCTGTAAACATTTTTTGGCTGTGATAGTTTTCAACTTACCCAATTGGAACCTGGAATTGCATATCCATTTAATGTATAACTGTTTTTGTTCCTGTGCAGATGGTCACTAAGAGCGAAACCAGTTGAAAATAAAGAATGAATTTGTGCACCTGACGGCAAATGTGCTATTCCTCGAATTCCTGACAGGTGTATTAAGTCACCTCATTAAATTGTTAATTACAATATGTCTTTAATTTTACAACTTACATTGAAAAATTTTGTAACCCATAATTACACCTGTGAATTCCTGGTACATTTCAGAATGACAAATATTCAAAAATGAAAAAGCAAGCAGAGCTCCATAAAGAAGAACGACGTAAACTTTCAAGGCCTGCAAGAGGCCTACGTACCAAAGGGAAGTCCAAGTTCTGGATGGGAAGACGAACATTGTAGGATAAGAAGCTGCTGGAAATTGGAAGATCTTTAGTTACAGATAAAGATTTTGTTTGCAGTGTATATTTTGTACAGAAATATATATAATTATTTTTTAGAAACAATTAATGTGCATTTTTATTTACAGAAATTAGTTTACCTCCTTTCTTCTCTGTCTGTACAGATCTGAGAAACATATTTACATGTTTGCTGTATTCGTTGAGTCACACTCAAAATGAAATTTTCATTTTTCTAATTCTCTTCCATGTTTATCAGTAACCTTTCTGAAGTATTTTGGCAGTATCAACCCACTGTCATTTCCTGGGCTCAGTATAACATTATTTGAGGATCTGTAGAATTTCAAACCATCTGCAACAATACAAGAATTAGAGATCAGTGACATTTGAAAACTTATATGGAATTGGCCACATTTCTTGAACTATGTAGCAAGTATCTGAATTTATTCTGAGTGACATTTCAGTAACAGACTTCGTGACTGTTAATGAAACCTGTTTCATTGAACTTACCTCTGCTGCCATCATTGTTTATAAACTAGGAAGAAAACCTGTTTTCTCACAGTATTACCAAAACATGTGCCAAATATTCCATTAAATTAGCTGTGCATGGGATCACCTTATAAAAATGGAGGAAGATATGAGAGAGAGAGAGCGCGCCAGCTTTATTCTTACAACTTGTTCTGAGAGTTGGTGATAGTAAAACTCAGTTAAACCTGAACTATAATCTGCACAAGCACAATAAAAGACACAAAAAGTAATTTCAAGTGACTTTGCCTCCCTGTCAGGGTTCAGAGAGGAGTTATGTTCTCTGATGAAAAGGTATTCAGCACGCTGCTGTCTAACATAAAGCAAGAAAATGTGATTCTCAATCAGTTCAAAAGAAACTTAGAAACATTGGTCATTCCTTTTGCAAATTATAGTTATCTTGATTCAAGGTTGAAAATTTCAGTTATTTTTGTAGTAAGAAGATGTTAACTGTAAAGCACCATGAAAACTAGTAGTCTATTGTAAACAAGTCTGTTGTTATAGCTGCACGTAACTACACTCCTGGAAATTGAAATAAGAACACCGTGAATTCATTGTCCCAGGAAGGGGAAACTTTATTGACACATTCCTGGGGTCAGATACATCACATGATCACACTGACAGAACGACAGGCACATAGACACAGGCAACAGAGCATGCACAATGTCGGCACTAGTACACTGTATATCCACCTTTCGCAGCAATGCAGGCTGCTATTCTCCCATGGAGACGATCGTAGAGATGCTGGATGTAGTCCTGTGGAACGGCTTGCCATGCCATTTCCACCTGGCGCCTCAGTTGGACCAGCTTTCGTGCTGGACGTGCAGACCGCGTGAGACGACGCTTCATCCAGTCCCAAACATGCTCAATGGGGACAGATCCGGAGATCTTGCTGGCCAGGGTAGTTGACTTACACCTTCTAGAGCACGTTGGGTGGCACGGGATACATGCGGACGTGCATTGTACTGTTGGAACAGCAAGTTCCCTTGCCGGTCTAGGAATGGTAGAACGATGGGTTCGATGACGGTTTGGATGTACCGTGCACTATTCAGTGTCCCCTCGACGATCACCAGAGGTGTACGGCCAGTGTAGGAGATCGGTCCCCACACCATGATGCCGGGTGTTGGCCCTGTGTGTCTCGGTCGTATGCAGTCCTGATTGTGGCGCTCACCTGCACGGCGCCAAACACGCATACGACCATCATTGGCACCAAGGCAGAAGCGACTCTCATCGCTGAAGACGACACGTCTCCATTCGTCCCTCCATTCACGCCTGTCGCGACACCACTGGAGGCGGGCTGCACGATGTTGGGGCGTGAGCGGAAGACGGCCTAATGGTGTGCGGGACCGTAGCCCAGCTTCATGGAGACGGTTGCGAATGGTCCTCGCCGATGTCCCAGGAGCAACAGTGTCCCTAATTTGCTGGGAAGTGGCGGTGCGGTCCCCTACGGCACTGCGTAGGATCCTACGGTCTTGGCGTGCATCCGTGCATCGCTGCGGTCCGGTCCCAGGTCGTCGGGCACGTGCACCTTCCGCCGACCGCTGGCGACAACATCGATGTACTGTGGAGACCTCACGCCCCACGTGTTGAGCAATTCGGCGGTACGTCCTCCCGGCCTCCCGCATGCCCACAATACGCCCTCGTTCAAAGTCCGTCAACTGCATATACGGTTCACGTCCACGCTGTTGCGGCATGCTACCAGTGTTAAAGACTGCGATGGAGCTCCGTATGCCACGGCAAACTGGCTGACACTGACGGCGGCGGTGCACAAATGCTGTGCAGCTTGCGCCATTCGACGGCCAACACCGCGGTTCCTGGTGTGTCCGCTGTGCCGTGCGTGTGATCATTGCTTGTACAGCCCTCTCGCAGTGTCCGGAGCAAGTATGGTGGGTCTGACACACCGGTGTCAATGTGTTCTTTTTTCCATTTCCAGGAGTGTATTTCCTTATAAATTAATATTAAGCTACCAATATGAAAAAGAACAGCAGCTATTTATTTTATACCCTAGATGATGGAGAAAATGTGCCCACACCTGAGACTACTTGGGTGATTATTACAGAAACTGGAGATAGTGTCCTAATGCTACAAAAACTGAAGTGACAGCTTTCTACTTCAACAGTTGCTTAGCAAACCAACCACTAAATGTCACCTTCTGTAAAAAAAACACCCTCCCTCACCCGAAGTATCTTGGAATCACAATGGATCATTCAGGATTCACCTCACTCACTTGCAGAAAAGTTAAAGACCAAGAACAACATTATCCAGAAGCTAACTGTAACTTCTTGTGGGGCTCATTATCTGTACAGCAGCCTTGTATATTCTGTGACTGAACAGCACACCAGTATGGTACAAGGGTGTGCATGTCAGTAACATAGATCATCATTTGAACAATACCATGAAAATCATAACGGGCACCTTGAGAAAAACTCCCCTATCTTGGCTGTTTTCTCTCAGTAACATTGCTCCACCACATTTGAGATGACAAGAAGCAGTGACTCGTGAATCGGAAAATATTAAAGAGTTTTTCTAAAGAGTATCTGCCCAGGAAATTGTGCTCAGTCCACCCAGCATCCAGACCTCAAGTCAAATAAGCCATTCTGAACAGCTCGTGAGATCCAGCCATCCAAAACTGAAGATGTGTGGAAGGAGGCAGGGAGAAACACCAACATGGTCTCAAAGACTGCCACATGTATGTCAGGCTGCAAATGCCTAAAAGAATCTGGTGTCAACTGATGTGGACACAGAAGAATTCCTTCATGTACAACTGGGGACACTCAGGCTCCCCATTTCGTGACTGTGGAGCTTCGGAGCAGACCATTGACCACATTGGAGAGCAATGCCTCTAAAGATGTTTCAATGGAGACTGGAGGATATCATCAGTGCCTCTCCATTTGAATATTCCTTTTGTGCTTTATTGTGTAAATATTGCTGTGAATTGAGTAAGTGTAATCACATGATAAATAAATAAGAAAGCAGTTATTTATTGTAAACTCTTCGGATCCTGCGTGTCGTATACAACACACAAAATCGATTATTTTTCAGCTGACAGAGCAGTAGTGTTTATGCGATGAGGCCTAACTAGATGTGAGGAGTGGCAGAAATCTGATTTCATAGTGGTTTTGCTCATGTGCACTGACCTGTGAGCCATTTTCCTGAGACGTGTAAATGGATTAGAGCACAGCCAAAGCAAAGTCATTTAAGTATGAACACTATACTTTCATTTCTTTATATATTGCCTGTTTTTAATTTAACCATGTTTAGGATAGAACAGAGTTTTTTTAGATATGACGTTTGAAATAATATCTGCCAAGTTTGCATTTTTTTTATTTACTGAATCTTAATGTGTCGTATATAACACAATGGGACTGTGGGGGTGCAGTTTTTCTTTGTGTGTAATTTGGAATTAGTTTTAATTAAAAATTCGTGTGCAGGTTAGTGATATTTGCATTAATTTCTTTTACTATGACAAGCAACTTTGGACATGGATAGTGCTACCTCTGATGTAGAAGTGAAGACGATGCTGAACAGACATTTACTCTGCTTGTGACCAGCACTGGATGAGAAATGTTGAGTAAATCTGAAGAGGATAGTGATTACCAGTGTTTTAAAACTGGACTACATGACCAGAGGTGAGCCTACCTGGCATCATACAGACATTTTTAAGCCTCTTCCACCTGCTCCAAAATTTGATGCATCCCTGTGCCAAGGGAAACAAACATAGCATTATTTCGTAAAATATATTCCTGAATCCGTGTTTGAGCTCGTGTTTAAATTGGCATACTTTATTCATAAAGAAAAACTTCTGATTTTTTGGTGTGTGTGTGTTGCAGTGTCATATTTAGGGTATCCCAGAATACGTGTGTACTTGGTAGATGCCACCAGTGTACCCAAAGTTGCCAAACATGTTTTAAGAGGCCGGTTCTTTCAATAAGGAACTAAAAAAAAACTTATTGTATGTGAAACTGTGGCAGCAGAACTTAAAATCAAAGATAAATTTTTGAAGGTTCATCCTTGGCTGTCTTCATAATCCAAGAAACGAAAGTGTTTTGATTTATGAACAAATGATCCCTTGTGGGCTTCTACAAAAATGAGGCAATATGTGAGATAAACAAAACCCATGTGGCCTCAAGGATTTTTTTTTTGTGTATGAAGGAAAAGGTGACACCATCATAGAGGGCTCTCATCGTCTCGATATTGGTGGGAAAATGATAATGAGACTTGCCAGATCATTGCCTCGAGTATGCAAGATTTACATGGACCATTATTTTACATCAGAAGGGTTACTTGATGCCCTACATGTAGATGCGTGTTGTCAAGTAACAGGAACAATCCATATTGAGGACTCCTTGCATACGCTGAAATGGAAAGAAGAGGGGGCCATGCTGCTATTCACTACTCTGTGTGAGGTGATGGACAAATTGCTGTTGTTAAATTGTTCGACAACAAGCCTGTGAGCAATTTTAATAAACATTTTTGGAACAGCGATCAAAAATTTTTTAAGCCTATCATCCGCAGATAGCAAAATGCCCACATCACAACGTAGATGATGGTCAAAGGAGGATCATTCTTGCTTTAATGAACCAGTACCACTCACTGTATCACAATACAAAGCAAATATGGGTACAGTTGATTTGTTGGATAGAGTGGCTGCCGCTTACAGACAAGCAAAAGCAAGAAAGGGGACAGTAAAAAGGATCTTGTATTTCTTTGAATTTGCATGTGCTGCGGACTGCATAGAATACAGGAAAGACTCTGCTGCATTGAGGAACATATGTCGTCATGCTATCTGAAATTCAAAGCAGACATTTGAGAGTGGTTGATGGTTTTTCAAACAACATATGAAGAAGTAGTGTCTGAATCAGAAGCCCCATTATCAGTAGTCATCCATCTAAACAGAAAAGAACATCAGGAATCCGTCTCATGTCTGATATAGTAAATGATGGAAAGAATCATTGTTGCAGAATGCCTGGATGTAACAGTGTTGTAGTGATTCGAGAATTTCCACATAAATTCTGGAACCGCTTGACCTTCTGCTGCCTCGAACACACGATGTTTTAAAGATAAGTGTGAGAGAGCCTATTTACTGCGCAACACCTGTACTGTTCCTAAAGGAAAAAGGGCAGTATCATGACAGAAGTCACACGTTTGGTAGGAATTATACTGGTAAGTTTGGATTCTATATACCACTAGTGCTACTAGGTTTTATGAATGTCAGAAAGAACATGTTCATTTTTCCTAGAGTCCCTCCAGATTGCAAACGGCATCAAATAATGTCAGCACTGGGAAAAAAAAGTACAAAAAATTAGAACAAAGGACGAAATATTTAAGTGTCCATGACACCTGGAGCTGAAGAGTGTGTCCTCACCATTCATAAGTAAGAGTAATGCAGAATGATATCATAAGTAGAGCCTTACATTCTAAAAAACAAAGTAGAGTAAATAATCAGTGGAAAGACAAAAATCGGAAGCCTGCTCTATGGAGTACAAGGAGTTATGAAAAAAAAATGGTGTGTATAAACTTATGTAGTAAATGATTACTTTTAAAATGTGGATTGTTACTAGGTACGATATTAATGTACATAATGATTATGTATAAAATATCACGTGTTCAATCTAAGGAGGGGGATATGAAGTGGTTCGAGAATTTCCACATAACTTCTGGAACCACTCGACCTTCTGCCGCCTCGAACACGCGATGTTTTATAGATAAGTGAGAGAGCCTATTTACTACGCAACGCGTCTCTGTGTGTGTGTGTGTGTGTGTGTGTGTGTGTGTGTGGGCGCGCGCAGGAGTGACGTTTGTCATGGGAGGACAGACAAGTAGCACCAACAAGTGTTTGCCGGTCAAGCCTTGGAAGCTGTATTAAAAGGACAAGGAGTGTTTGTGTAATATTCCATGGTTTATGGTACAGTGATAATTGTTAAAGAGACAGATGAAGCATGGACTGAACAGAGACTTTCACTTACTTCATGTAAGGAACTCACTAGAGGCGAGATATGTTAATAATTTGTGGTGGTTATTAAACCAACCATGACATAAAAGTATATTAATAGAGTCTAATGTTTGATGACTCAGTTGGCTTAACATAGTTCAAATGTTTATACAAGAAATGGTAAAGTGGTTTCCTGTTGAAGTGAAAATATACAATGTTTGAACTGAAAGTTTTCTACGAGTACCCAATTATTTCAAAAGTAGAGCCTTTTAAATTCTTATAACCAGCTATGTCTTCGGAGAAGAAGCTTTTGGGAGATTGACGTAGCTGATTATGAAGAGAAGAGGGTTGGCTAGACCTGTCACGTAACTCATCTGATGAGAGAGAAGTGTGAATGCAATCCAGTTTCGCACTTCTCCTCGTGTTGTCAAAACATTAGTGTGTCACTAATTGTAAAGTCCATCTGTGCCTAGTAGTGAATAGAAACAGTTTTAAAACTTACCACCAAATGTAAATTGTGTTTAAATATGGCTTGTGGGTGAAAATAACATTTAAAATAAAAAATAGCTATTATTTGTGACTCGTTTTTTCAAGTAATTTCCATCCTGAGACACAATGTGCTGAATATCCAAAACATAGGTTTTAAAAATTTGGGGTTATTATGTTGAATGATATGAATGTCTATAGTACATATGTAGAAATGAAGCAAAGCCCAGATTTACTTATCCTGTGTGTGAAGAGGATAACTGATGAAGCAGCACTCTTTTTCACTGTATCTACATCTACATCCATACTCCGCAAGCCACCTGACGGTGTGTGGCGGAGGGTACCCTGAGTACCTCTATCGGTTCTCCCTTCTATTCCAGTCTCGTATTGTTCGTGGAAAGAAGGATTGTTGGTATGCTTCTGTGTGGGCTCTAATCTCTCTGATTTTATCCTCATGGTCTCTTTGCGAGATATACGTAGGAGGGAGCAATATACTGCTTGGCTCTTCGGTGAAGGTATGTTCTCGAAACTTTAACAAAAGCCCGTACCGAGCTACTGAGTGTCTCTCCTGCAGAGTCTTCCACTGGAGTTTATCTATCATCACCGTAACGCTTTCGCAATTACTAAATTATCCTGTAACAAAGCGTGCTGCTCTCCGTTGGATCTTCTCTATCTCTTCTATCAACCCTATCTGGTGCGGATCCGACACTGTTGACCAGTATTCAAGCAGTATGCGAAAAAGCGTACTGTAACCTACTTCCTTTGTTTTCGGACTGCATTTCCTTAGGATTCTTCTAATGAATCTCAGTCTGGCATCCGCTTTACCGACGATCAACTTTATATGATCATTCCATTTTAAATCACTCGTAATGCGTACTCCCCAGATAATTTATGGAATTAACTGCTTCCAGTTGCTGACCTGCTATTTTGTAGCTAAATGATAAGGGACCTAACTTTCTATGTATTCGCATCACATTACACTTGTCTACATTGAGATTCAATTGCCATTCAGTGCACCATGCATCAATTCGCTGCAGATCCTCCTGCATTTCAGTACAATTTTTCATTGTTGCAACCTCTCGATACACCACAGCATCATCTGCAAAAAGCCTCAGTGAACTTCCGATGTCATCCACCAGGTCATTTATGTATATTGTGAATAGCAACGGTCCTATGACATTCCCCTGCGGCACACCTGAAATCACTCTTACTTCGGAAGACTTCTCTCCATTGAGAATGACATGCTGCGTTCTGTTATCTAGGAACTCCTCAATCCAATTACACAACTGGTCTGATAGTCCGTATGCTCTTATTTTGTTCATTAAACGACTGTGGGGAACTGTGTCAAACACCTTGCGGAAGTCAAGAAACACGGCATCTACCTGTGAACCCGTGTCTATGGCCCCCTGAGTCTCGTGGCCAAATAGCGCGAGCTGGATTTCACACAACCGTCTTTTTTGAAACCCATGATTCTTACAGAGTAGATTTCTAGTCTCCAGAAAATTCATTATACTCGAACATAATACGTGTTCCAAAATTCTACAACTGATCGACGTTAGAGATATAGGTCTATAGTTTTAGAGATATAGGTCTATAGTTCTGCACATCTGTTCGACGTCCCTTCTTGAAAACGGGGATGACGTTTGCCCTTATCCAATCCTTTGGAACACTTCGTTCTTCTAGAGACCTATGGTACACCGCTGCAAGAAGGGGGGCAAGTTCCTTCGCGTACTCTGTGTAAAATTGAACTGGTATCCCATCAGGTCCAGCGGCCTTTCCTCTTTTGAGCGATTTTAATTGTTTCTCTATCCCTCTGTCGTCTACTTCGATATCTACCATTTTGTCAACTGTGCGACAATCTAGAGAAGGAAGCACAGTGCAGTCTTCCTCTGTGAAACAGCTTTGGAAGAAGCCATTTAGTATTTCGGCCTTTAGTCTGTCATCCTCTGTTTCAGTACCATTTTGGTCACAGAGTGTCTGGACATTTTGTTTTGATCCACCTACCGCTTTGACATAGGACCAAAATTTCTTAGGAATTTCTCCCAAGTCAGTACATAGAACTTTACTTTCGAATTCATTGAACACCTCTCGCATAGCCCCCCTCACACTACATTTCGCTTTGCGTAATTTTTGTTTGTCTGCAAGGCTTTGGCTATGTTTATGTTTGCTGTGAAGTTCCCTTTGCTTCCGCAGCAGTTTTCTAACTCAGTTGTTGTACCACGGTGGCAGTTTTCCATCTCTTATGATCTTGCTTGGCACATACTCATCTAACGCATATTGTACGATGGTTTTGAACTTTGTCCACTGATCCTCAACACTATCTGTACTTGAGACAAAACTTTTGTGTTGAGCCATCAAGTACTCTGTAGCTGTTTTCCTGCTAAGTTAACAGGTTAGGTTATATTGAACCTTTTTGGCTACAAATAAAATTAAGCATTATAGTCATAATTTATTGTTAATAAAGTGTACAGAATAAGTTTTAAAGACTTGTACTCTCCTTTGTTAATGGGTACTATGACTCAATCCACATCTCTAGAAATTATTTTCATTGATGGCATCCAATGTTTTTAGTCCCTACTAACTCGCTACTGTCATTCACAGACTGCATATCACGTCTGGCTTTACTTGAACATGGTTTGCATCTAGACTTTGATTCTGCTGTTATGTAAATGACTACTAGATCCAATGTTGGCCATACTTAAAGTTTTCACCTTAGTCTGTTGAGATGAATTTGTTCCAGTGTGTCATGAATGTTTCAGTAATTGTTCATTCCTTGGAGGTACAGGAAAATATATCAGCCTATCCTCCTTGGGGAGAGTCATTATACATATTGGTGTGAGAATCTAAAACTTCTTAAAGGAAAGAACAGTACTGCCTTTGCATATTTTCTTCAGTCCTAGAGAACAAAAATTTATAAACGACCATGTGAAAAAGATGCACAAGCAGCAATCACTCATGGTCAGTTTGCAAAAAGCCAATAGATTTCACTAATGTGAGAGCTGGTGCAGTGTTTCAGTACAAAAGGAGAAGTTCCATCAGCTTTTCATAATCCAAGTAGTAGTCACATGCCATTCAGCAGTCACCAAGTCTAGATCCAGTGAAACAGTGGTGAGATTTCTGATGATTGTAAAAATGACATGAACCTTTTCTCTCCACAACTGTGATTTTTTTTCTTCTTTTTCTGCTTCTGGTAGGTGCACCTACATCATGGAAAGATGAAACAGCACATTGTTGTTAAGTTTAATGCACATTGTGGTGTAACCACATCAAAGAATATCACCGGCCGAGCGGTTCTAGGCGCTTCAGTCCGGAACCGTGTGACTGCTACGGTCGCAGGTTCGAATCCTGCCTCGGGCATGGATGTGTGTGCTGTCCTTAGGTCAGTCAGGGTTAAGTAGTTCTAAGTTCTAGGGGACTGATGACCTCAGACGTTAAGTCCCATAGTGCTCAGAGCCATCAAAGGATATCATCACCATGTTATTCATTTCCTTTCAGAGTGCCAATTTGAGCCCTTTGAGCATGCCTGGTGTTGGATTGTTGCACTTAATGGCCATATCACGTAGATAGGTCCATTGGTCTGAATTTTCCAAACACTCATACGGATAATGTGTAGGTTTATTAGATTATAAAACACAAAGTGTTTCACTGTTTTGAAACAGCGTATCGAAACATTACACTGTACTGTTTCATTTGTTTCGAAACATTGTTTCGAAACAGTTACGTGTTTCATTTTGCCCATCTCTAGTGTACACGACCCGGGAAATCCGGGAAAAACCCAGGAATTTTTCGGAATTCCGGGAATTTTTCATTGTTTTAGCTTTCAGTTAAATTTTTGTAATTTTGACTGCAGAACTGATTTTTTCATTGTTTTAGCTTTCAGTTAAATTTTTGTAATTTTGACTGCAGAACTGATTCTCTAGCAAAGAATGTTATTGTATCCTGCTACTAGAGAATGATGCTGCAGCAAGAAAATATGAACGAGAGGGAAAAAAAATAAAACTTAAGTGGCACAGGAAATGTGCAATTTATAACAACAAAACACCGTGCATGCACAAGCGTCTGCAAATAACAAAAATATGTGAAAGGCCGTAGGTTGCAGACTGAATTCTCCGTAACAATAAACTGCTTGCTATGAGCATAATGTCACAACTGTTAACGTTAGGTTCGTTTGACCAATTGCCAGCGGTCTGTTGCGCATGCGCATTTGACTCTCGTATAAGCAGTACCTTCTCCCGCGACTTGAAGCTTGGCTGTTAGGTGTATCGGTAGTAGGCAGCAAGCAGCCAGATGCAAACGAGAAAAAATTTTCTTCCGCGCCCTAGCTGCCAGATTCACGCTTGCCCAGAGTTGTCCGAGTTGTAGTGGGGAGTGGGTTAACCTTCACATGACACATGTTTATGTTAAGTAATTTCGCTGCTTCTCTTCATTTACAGCTCCCACGTCAAATGAAAACAAAACAGATACTGTGGCCGGGAGCCATCAAGTGAATTAAGATACAGGGCAAAAATATATTATTAATTTCAATTTTCTGATTTTATTTTATTTCCAAGTTAGTGGTTCATGGTGTGGGTTCCTGTAGTCATGTCCTAGTTCATGAACCACGGGCAATGTATGAGTGGCCAAGTAAGTGGTCCCGACAGTCGAGATACCAGTTAGTTTGGAACAGGGCAGGGCATCTCAGACATATTCTGAGTCGTGGTCACCTTTGTGCTCATACGATAAAGACTACCAAATCCACCGGTTAGTCCCTCAACCGTTAGGGGTAATAGCCAATGGGACTCAGGGCAAGTAAGGCTAGCAACCTGCTTCCCTGGTACTTTAAATATGAAGCTGGCAACAATCAGAGCAAAATGCCTCGGACCTTTGGAGGTGACGGAGTCCCACCTCTAACTGACAAACCAGGGACTCCTAAGATACGACTTGGCAAACTAATGGTAATGAGATGGGGAGCTATTAATATCAATGGGGGCTACTCTAGAAAGAAGATAGAGCTGGCAGAGGCTGCAAGTAAGATGGGGCTGGACGTTTTAGCTGTTACTGACATTCGGGTAAGGAGTGAGAAAGAAAAGGAAGTGGGAGAAAACAAGGTCTACCTGTCAGAAGTCAAAGCAGGAATAGCACAATGGGGTGTAGGGCTTTGCATCAGGAAAGAAATGGAACTCAGCGTAGTTGCAGTAAGGTATGTAAACAAACGACTGATGTGGATAGATTTTACAGTGTCTAGCAAGAAAATTAGGATTGTGTCAGTATATTCGCATTGTGATGGGACAGATCAAGATAAGATGGATAGTTTTTATGAGGCACTCAGTGATGTAGTTGTCAGAGTAAAGAACAAGGACAGTGTTCTGCTCATGGGTGATTTTAACGGCAGGATTGGAAATCGAACAGAAGGGTATGAAAAAGTTATGGGTAAATTTGGAGAGGATATGGAGGCCAACAGGAATGGGAAACATCACAAACTCCTTTTATAAACATAAGAACATTCACCGGTATACTTGGGAAGGCAGGAGAACCAGATCTGTCATTGACTATATAATAACAGATCAGGAATTCAGGAAGGCTGTGAGGGACACACGTTTATTCAGGGGATTCTTTGATGACACTGATCATTATTTAATCTGCAGTGAAATTGAGGTTGTGAGGTCGAAAGTGCAGGTGGTCAGGTCCGTATGTAGGAGGATAAGAGTGGAGAAACTTCAGAATAAGGAAATCAGGCACAAGTACATAACAGCGATCTCAGAAAGGTACCAGGTAGTTGAATGTAGTCAATTACAGTCATTGGAAAAGGAATGGACAAGGTACAGGGACACAGTACTAGAAGTGGCTAAAGAATGTCTTGGAACAGTAGTGTGTAAAAGCAGGAAGAACCAAACAGCTTGGTGGAATGACACAGTCAAGGCAGCTTGTAAAAGGAAAAAGAAGGCGTATCAAAAATGGCTACATACTAGAACTCAGGTAGACAGAGAAAGCTATGTTGAAGAAAGAAACAAAGCCAAACAGATAATTGCAGCATCCAAGAACAAATCTTGGGAAGACTTTGGAAACTGGTTGGAGACTATGGGTCAAGCTGCCAAAAAACCATTCTGGAGTGTAATTAGCAGTCTTCGAAAGGGAGGTAAGAAGGAAATGACAAGTATTTTGGACAGGTCAGGAAAACTGCTGGTGAATCCTGTGGATGCCTTGGGCAGATGGAGGGAATATTTTGAACAGTTGCTCAATGTAAGTGAAAATACGATCAGTAATGTTTCAGATTTCGAGGTAGAATGGGATAGGAATGATGACGGAAATAGGATCACATTTGACGAAGTGGAGAAAATGGTCAATAGATTGCAGTGCAATAAAGCAGCTGGGGTGGATGAAATTAAGTCGGAACTCATCAAATACAGTGGAATGTCAGGTCTTAAATGGCTACACAGGATAATTGAAATGGCCTGGGAGTCGGGACAGGTTCCATCAGACTGGACAAAAGCAGTAATCACACCAATCTTTAAACATGGAAACAGAAAAGATTGTAACAACTACAGAGGTATCTCTTTAATCAGCGTTGTGGGTAAAATCTTCTCAGGTATTGTTGAAAGGAAAGAGCAAGTATTAGTTGAGGACCAACTGGATGAAAATCAGTGTGGGTTTAGGCCTCTTAGAGCTTGTCAGGACCAGATCTTTAGCTTACGGCAAATAATGGAGAAGTGTTATGAGTGGAACAGGGAATTGTATCTATGCTTTATAGATCTAGAAAATGCATATGACCGGGTTCCTAGGAGGAAGTTATTGTCTGTTCTACGAGATTATGGAATAGGAGGCAAACTTTTGCAAGCAATTAAAGGTCTTTACATGGATAGTCAGGCAGCAGTTAGAGTTGACAGTAAATTGAGTTCATGGTTCAGAGTAGTTTCAGGGGTAAGACAAGGCTGCAACATGTCGCCACTGTTGTTCATATTATTTATGGATCATATGTTGAAAACAATAGACTGGCTGGATGAGATTAAGATGTGTGAACACAAAATAAGCAGTCTTGCATATGCGGATGACTTAGTTGTGATGGCAGATTCGATTGAAAGTTTGCAAAGTAATATTTCAGAGGTAGATCAGAAACGTAAGGACTATGGTATGAAGATTAGCATCTCCAACACGAAAGTAATGTCAGTGGGAAAGAAATATAAACAGATTGAGTGCCAAATAGGAGGAAGTTAGAACAGGTGGACGGTTTCAAGTACTTAGGATGCATATTCTCACAGGATGGCAACATAGTAAAAGAACTGGAAGCGAGGTGTAGCAAAACTAATGCAGTGAGCGCTCAGCTACGATCTACTCTCTTCTGCAAGAAGGAAGTAAGTACCAAGACTAAGTTATCTGTGCACCATTCAATCTTTCAACCAACTTCGTTGTATGGGAGCGAAAGTGGGGTGGATTCAGGTTACCTTATCAACAAGGTTGAAGTTACGGATATGAAAGTAGCTAGGATGATTGCAGGTACTAGTAGGTGGAAACAATGGCAGGAGGATGTCCACAATGAGGAAATCAAAGAAAAACTGGGAATGAACTCTATAGATGTAGCAGTCAGGGCGAACAGGCTTAGTGGTTGGGTCATGTTACACGCATGCGAGAAGCAGGGTTACCCAAGAGACTCATGGAGTCAGGGCAGACCAAGGAGAAGGTAGCTGGATTCTGTTAAGAATGATTTTGAAGTAATAGGTTTAACATCAGAAGAGGCACCAATGTTAGCACTGAATAGGGGATCGTGGAGGAATTTTATAAGGGGGCTATGCTCCAGACTGAACGCTGAAAGGCATAATCAGTCTTAAATGATGATGATGATGTTAGTAGCAGTCAAGCATTTGCCTTGCAGAACAGTAAAGTTATTTTTGTAAATTTGCTAAAAAAATTGGCTTTATTAATCTTTCCGCTAAGGCAATCATTTTATTTTAAACGAAGTGTTTCATTCTACAGTATTGCCTAGTTCCAACTGTTCGCTGAATTTCGAGTGCATATTATTATCTTCTGCCATATATGGCATTATGCCATAATAAAGGACCAAAAGTGAGATCGCAGAGTACTGGTACTCCAAGAAAATTTACAACCCAAAAACCACACTGAAAAGCTTAGTATCAGATGGGACCCACTTGATAGTGAATCTGGAAAAAGCCAATTTGCACTTCAAGCGAATTATGCATTTTAGTATGGTTTACAAAATTCCGATGCTCTTTGGAGTATCCTCTGATGCCCAGTTTCTTTTACGGTGTAATGTAAGCTCTTTTAGTGTTTTATACACACGAACATGCGGGCTTCCTACACCACTACAGTTGCACACGCACAATAATGCCTGTTTTTCTGGCGCTCTCTGGCAACTGGTAAATCGAACCTATTTCTAACAGTCTCCGGATAGTATTGTGAACGGCAGTTAGAAAAGCGTTTCTTTCAAAGTAAATTTCTTTTTACGCAAGATGAATTACGTTACGTGTGAGAAAGTGGGATGGATATCTAAATCACAGAGCGTTCGAAACTGAACATTTTGAGGGTCAGCCACATACAAGAATTTCGAGCTGAGACATTTATGTCAGAATTTTAAATTTACTGGCACATTTGTGTGATGTGTCTTAAAGTACAACACCCGCAAAAAAAAAAATTAAATAAATCAATATTACCTTACAAAAGGACATCGTAAACTCGGTTTCAACGCTCCGGAAACTAACGCACTGTGTTTGGTGCATATATGTTGCTGCAAATCAAAGATCTTTCCAAAACTTCTCTCTCTCTCTCTCTCTCTCTCTCTCTCTCTCTCTCTCTCTCTCTCTCTCTCTCTTTTTTTTTTTTTTTATTAAAAGTCTCTCCAAAACTTCTCTGACCCATCTTTTCTTTTTTTTTTCCGGGAAGTTCCACACAATTGTATAAAACGTTAACCATTCAAAGGATTGATAAGTTTTACAGTTCCGAGGGGAAAATCGACGGAAAACCTACTGTCACTTAGGACAGAAAAAGCATATTTTTTAAACGGGATATCCGGGAATATTTTTTTCCTTGTCCCCCTATACACCCTACTGGAGAAATCAATGGCAGGATTAAACTTCCCTGATGCATCACCAACTAATTAAAACTGTCTGGGAGCAACTAACAGATTTTCATCTACCCCAATGACACTGGTGCATACTACGTGGATCAGAACTGACTGTGGCAGATGTGGAGCATTGCTGCACCAATGAGGATGGAAATCCTCTCCTGAGTATGTACACATTGAAGAGCTGCAACCTGTACATCATATAACATTTGAACATTCTCTCAGAGCATCCATAGGATCAATGGAAGACCCTTACAATTTGTCTGCAGAAGCTTCTCACTAGATTTCAAACATGGAACTAAAGCTGTGAACTCATGACAACTTGAGAACATGTGTATCTGTATAAAAATGTATATATTTATTATAAATAGTTATCTGGTATTTACTGCCATCATCATATTATAATTAATTGGCCTGCAGTTTATTCAATGTTTAGTGTCTTGTCTGGTCCTACAAAACAGTATGCAATCATGTTTCCTACAACACCATGGTTTAGCGACACAAAACATTGCACGATTGCAGATCTTGCAAAATTCTAACAATTTTCAAGAGAGAAGTTCCCGTCTTCCAGACTAAGTGCAACTGTTTTAAATGTCAACCTGAAAGGGATGCACACTCCAAAACCACATAGCAAGGAACACACTTCTACATTTAAGCAATTTTTTATAATCATACAAACTCACAGAATAAAAACCAAGTTACCAAAGGTCTGTTTCTTTGAGCTTTGTACTACAACAATGCATAAATTTCAAGAATCAGAAATTATAACAGAAAACAACTCACAACTTTTAGTTAAGCATATCAAACACACAATTCCTGCACAACTGAAAATGGGAACTGTAACTTGAATTTCACTATTTCCCATAGTTCCCCCTCAGTTGAGCAGTTTAGTTTGTTGTGTTTATTTTTTGACTTTTAAACATGGACATACAGTATAGTGTTCATAGCTATTTACCTGCAAGAGCTTTTGGCATATCAATGTAGATATACAAATCAGCTGATTTACGCATGCCACTTATAACTCCTTCCTTGCCAGGCTCACCAGGGGCAAAATGAATGTGCATTCTTGACATGCGACTTAGACCTTCATGCTTAATCTTTTCCCAGTGCTTCTTGTATGTTCCATGTATAACCACAGGAGTGTTTGCAGATTCTAGTATTGGATCAAGATCCAATTTCTGTATGGCCTGTAGAAAATGATTATTAGTATCTTCTACTACAGGTTACACTTTTATTATGCTGGGAAAGTGGAGCTAACTTCCAAGTTTTACGGTACGGGAAACATAATTGATGTCAATGACAGGTTATTTAATTTCCATGTCTTTAAACAAACACCAAAATAATTTCTGCAACAAAAGGAGCTACATAGTGCTTCTGAAAACTGTGACATATATGTCTTAGCAACATCTGTAACATAATAGTGGCCAAAACCTTTGTGATGAGCCTTTAAGAAAAGTTTATTGAAAAATAAAACTAAATATTCACTAATCTATCCATGATATAAATACACCATTAGTCACATTTTAAGAAGCATGAAATATTTGTGAATGATTTTTATTATCTGTTCTTTTAATATTACATGTCATAGTAAGAGGACTACAGCTACAAATTGTCCGTTCTTAATATAACTTTATTTGTAAACACAGGAAGTGCCTCCAAAAAGCAAACAGACTTGATCACTTTGGATTACGCTGATCAAAGCACAAAATTACTCCCCATTTTCAAAATGGAATGGTCACCAGTAACATAACAGATGATCTTTTTGCTGATCTTTTAATACTGTGCAATAAGGAACATTGTTATTTTCTCTCTCTGCATGAAATAGAATGGTGATAGTCTCTTGGTTTACGAAACATGTAATTTACCAATGAGTTCCTGGAACAATGCTTGTCACTAAGGAATCTCATGAACAGTGTGGAAGTTCCATAGTAAACAGATTTAGCATCACAGTTGTAACCAACTATAATAAATGTGATGATAAAAAAAATAAAGATCATTGAACTTTCATCTTGTATAGGAATGTCAGTATACAAGCCATATAAAAATCCTTTTCAAATGAAGATCAGGAGTATCAGAAATAAATATATGTGTGTAGCTGGGACCTTTAGCAGACACAGCTCAAGGAGATTTTACAATAAAGATTAAAACTGCCAAGACTTACATAATTGAGACAAATCAAGCAAGTAATGGCTCATACATGATCCAATGGTATTGCAGTCAATTAAAAGTGCAAGCCAGTGCCAAGGCTATAAGACTGACAGAACTTCTGAAAAAAGATCACTTGGTGACATCTAATATTTAACACACAACGTAGATGTATTAGGAAGTAGCAATGCCATTAGAGGGGTACCACAACATTTGAGAAGATGTGGCCATAACATTATGCTAATTGTATGTCAAGAAATAAAACGTGTTTATAAGGAAACCTTATATTTACAGTGTATTAAATCAAGTGTTGCAGATTGCAGATTTCAAGGAAAAGGATATGATACTTATAAAACTTATTATTTGGTGAAAAATGCATGGAAGCAAATAACTCTAACAATAGTGTTAGGCACTTGAATTGCGTCAAAAAAAAAAAAAAAAAAGGTGAAAGATAGGTCAAGGGGAAAGGAAATGAAAATATAGCAGATTACATTCATCTTTTACAGTGGCATTAAAAGGGAGGAAAGGGCAAACAGAAGGATTTCAATAGCCATCCATAAAAACCACAGAAGAGATATCAAATGCTGGATGGAAATTGGTGAGATAATAAAGACTGTAGAAATCTCAAAATATGCCCATGAAGTTATCGTTGTTGGGGCTAAGGCACCTATAAATGACACTAAAAGCAAAGTCAAAGATGACTTTTATGAAAAGTAAAACAAGTGTACTAGAAAGCATAAGAATCAGCGAGAAAAATTTTAGTGGAAAAGTAGGGATTGCCACAGACTGTGGAGTAGTGGGAATATACATGGTGTTTCAAAAAGAATATTTGTATTACAAAGTATTATTTTATTAGAAAGTATTATTTTGTCAAAACTATCAATCACTGCCCCACGGCTCGGCTATTGGAGAAACAAATTCGTAGTCTAATTTATATTAATAGCCACTAGATGTCAGTTGTATTCTGTTTTGGTTGGTAACTGTCACAAGTTTAAAATGGCTACCCCGCAGCAGTAATCATTTTGTGTTCTCGAGTTTGTGAAGCGCAACTCCCGTAGGGAGTTACTACGGCCTACAACAACAATTTGGCATGTTTCGGTTGGTTATGAAGCCATACAAGCTCTGTGCCCTGATGACAAACACAAATGTGGGATTTTGTAATGAGTGGGAATTAGTGAAGTTCGGTGGCAGGAGGAACAAGACTTCTGGTCAGGTGACTACAGGGCTATAAACACAAAATCAAATAGGGGTAATGCAGGAGTAGGTTTAATAATGAATAGGAAAATAGGAATGCGGGTAAGCTACTACAAACAGCATAGTGAACGCATTATTGTGGCCAAGATAGATACGAAGCCCACACCTACTACAGTAGTACAAGTTTATATGCCAACTAGCTCTGCAGATGATGAAGAAATTGAAGAAATGTACGATGAAATAAAAGAAATTATTCAGATAGTGAAGGGAGACGAAAATTTAATAGTAATGGGTGACTGGAATTCGAGTGTAGGAAAAGGGAGAGAAGGAAACATAGTAGGTGAATATGGATTGGGGCTAAGAAATGAAAGAGGAAGCCGCCTAATAGAATTTTGCACAGAGCACAACTTAATCATAGCTAACACTTGGTTTAAGAATCATGAAAGAAGGTTGTATACGTGGAAGAACCCTGGAGATACTAAAAGGTATCAGATAGATTATATAATGGTAAGACAGAGATTTAGGAACCAGGTTTTAAGTTGTAAGACATTTCCAGGGGCAGATGTGGACTCTGACCACAATCTATTGGTTATGACCTGTAGATTAAAACTGAAGAAACTGCAAAAATGTGGGAAATTAAGGAGATGGGACCTGGATAAACTGAAAGAACCAGAGGTTGTACAGAGTTTCAGAGAGAGCATAAGGGAACAATTGACAGGAATAGGGGAAAGAAATACAGTAGAAGAAGAATGGGTAGCTCTGAGGGATGTAGTAGTGAAGGCAGCAGAGGATAAAGTGGGTACAAAGACGAGGGCTGCTAGAAATCCTTGGGTAACAGAAGAAATATTGAATTTAATTGATGAAAGGAGAAAATATAAAAATGCAGTAAATGAAGCAGGCAAAAAGGAATACAAACGTCTCAAAAATGAGATCGACAGGAAGTGCAAAATGGCTAAACAGGGATGGCTAGAGGACAAATGTAAGGATGTAGAAGCTTATCTCACTAGGGGTAAGATAGATACTGCCTACAGGAAAATTAAAGAGACCTTTGGAGAGAAGAGAACCACGTGTATGAATATCAAGAGCTCAGATGGCAGCCCAGTTCTAAGCAAAGAAGGGAAGGCAGAAAGGTGGAAGGAGTATATAGAAGGTTTATACAAGGGCGATGTACTTGAGGACAATATTATGGAAATAGAAGAGGATGTAGATGAAGACGAAATGGGAGATACGATACTGCGTGAAGAGTTTGACAGAGCACTGAAAGACCTGAGTCGAAACAAGGCCCCCGGAGTAGACAACATTCCATTAGAACTACTGACGGCCTTGGGAGAGCCAGTCATGACAAAACTCTACCAGCTGGTGAGCAAGATGTATGAGACAGGCGAAATACCCTCAGACTTCAAGAAGAATATAATAATTCCAATCCCAAAGAAAGCAGGTGCTGACAGATGTGAAAATTACCGAACTATCAGTTTAATAAGCCACGGCTGCAAAATACTAACGAGAATTCTTTACAAACGAATGGAAAAACTGGTAGATGCAGACCTCGGGGAGGATCAGTTTGGATTCCGTCGAAATGTTGGAACACGTGAGGCAATACTGACCTTACGACTTATCTTAGAAGAAAGATTAAGAAAAGGCAAACCTACATTTCTAGCATTTGTAGACTTAGAGAAAGCTTTTGACAATGTTGACTGGAATACTCTTTTTCAAATTCTAAAGGTGGCAGGGGTAAAATACAGGGAACGAAAGGCTATTTATAATTTGTACAGAAACCAGATGGCAGTAATAAGAGTCGAGGGGCATGAAAGGGAAGCAGTGGTTGGGAAAGGAGTGAGACAGGGTTGTAGCCTCTCCCCGATGTTATTCAATCTGTATATTGAGCAAGCAGTAAAGGAAACAAAAGAAAAATTTGGAGTAGGTATTAAAATTCATGGAGACGAAGTAAAAACCTTGAGGTTCGCCGATGACATTGTAATTCTGTCAGAGACGGCAAAGGACTTGGAAGAGCAGTTGAACGGAATGGACAGTGTCTTGAAAGGAGGATATAAGATGAACATTAACAAAAGCAAAACGAGGATAATGGAATGTAGTCAAATTAAATCGGGTGATGCTGAGGGAATTAGATTAGGAAATGAGACACTTAAAGTAGTAAAGGCATTTTGCTATTTAGGAAGTAAAATAACTGATGATGGTCGAAGTAGAGAGGATATAAAATGTAGACTGGCAATGGCAAGGAAAGCGTTTCTGAAGAAGAGAAATTTGTTAACATCGAATATAGATTTATGTATCAGGAAGTCGTTTCTGAAAGTATTTGTTTGGAGTGTAGCCATGTATGGAAGTGAAACATGGACGATAACTAGTTTGGACAAGAAGAGAATAGAAGCTTTCGAAATGTGGTGCTACAGAAGAATACTGAAGATAAGGTGGATAGATCACGTAACTAATGAGGAGGTATTGAATAGGATTGGGGAGAAGAGAAGTTTGTGGCACAACTTGACTAGAAGAAGGGATCGGTTGGTAGGACATGTTTTGAGGCATCAAGGGATCACAAATTTAGCATTGGAGGGCAGCGTGGAGGGTAAAAATCGTAGAGGGAGACCGAGAGATGAGTACACTAAGCAGATTCAGAAGGATGTAGGTTGCAGTAGGTACTGGGAGATCAAGCAGCTTGCACAGGATAGAGTAGCATGGAGAGCTGCATCAAACCAGTCTCAGGATTGAAGACAACAACAACAACAACAACAATTCTTGATGCTATTGACAATGATAACACTTTCGCACAATGCATCGTGTTCAGTGATGAAGCGACTTTCCATGTTAATTGTCAGGTACACACACACAGTATTTGAATTTGGGGCCTACAGAACCTACATGCAGCCACTGAACATGTATGAGATTCACCCAAAGTCAATGTGTTTTATACGATATATCAATCATCTGCTTACGGCCCATTCTTCTTTGATGGAAACATGGTTAATGGTCAGCAGTATCTCGCTGTTACAAAACTGGTTGTTTTTGAGGCTGCACAAAGACAACTTCATTTTTCAACAAGATGGGGCACCCCCTCACTGGAGTCACCAAGTGCATGAATATTTGAATGAAACTACTGAACCATGTCTCAGCTGGGCTCCATGGTCACCGGATTTGACACTCTCTGACTTCTTCCTATGGGGTTTAGTTAAAGAAAATGTTTATGCACCACCACTCCCGCAGAACCTGAAAGTGTTGAAGAACCGGATCCATACTGCCATAACATCAGTGACAAAGTACAAGCTTGCTCAAGTATGGGAGGAATTTGAGTATTTATGTGATATTGTTCATTTCGCTGATGGAGGACATATTGAACATCTGTAATCTGAACTTGAGAGGTTCGTAAATATGTGTGTAATGTTTCATATGCGTATGTCTTAAAGTTTAATAATAAATATATGCATATGAAATACATATATTCTTTTTGAAACACCCTGTATGATGAGACAGTAAATTACACTGAGGAAGGGTTAGTTGACAAACGTGAGACTTTGTCCTTGAAGAATTTAAAGGGTTTTGTTCCTCACAAGCAGATCTGCAAGCATACGTGGAGAGTCCTTCCATAAATATCAGGTCAATAACGGACTACATTATTCAAAATAAAAATTTCAATTTAAGAACGAAAGATGTTAGAGCCTACAGGGGTGCAGAATATGGCTCAGACCACTTCCCATTAGGTGGCAGATGATAGTAACATCCAAGGAACAAAAAACAAATTAAAGGGGCAAATACAGTAGAAGCTGGATATAATACAGTAGTTGGGGGACTTGATTTATTCCAGAGTTACAGCATACCCACAGTATATCAAGAGTAAACCACGTAATGACAAACTAGACATGGAAATTTAGGAAGAACACATAATACAATATACATACTGCACCACACTGTATTTAAGTTTAAAGAACATTAGATGTAAAACACTTCGGAAACTGACAAAATAGGGTACAGCAACTAGGCAAGCTTCACTCAAACATCACCCAAACAATAACGATTTTTAATATGGTATATGTCCGCTGCTCGTGGTTTCGCAGCAGCGTTCTCGCTTCCCGAGCACGGGGTCCCAGGTTTGATTCCCGGTGGGGTCATGGATTTTTCCTGCCTCGAGATGACTGGGTGTTGTTGTGTCATCTTCATCACCATTATGGTCGGAGGAAGGCAATGGCAAACCACCTCCACTAGGACCTTGCCTAGTACAGTGGTGCGGGTCTCCCGCATCGTTCTCCTATGCTCCGTCATGGAGTATGGAACTTCATCATCATCATATAAAGTACTGGGTGATAATTTACAACACTTCCTGCAAGCTACAGTACATCATTATTCTACAGCATTAAAGAGGTCAGTCAGCTTTCTTTGGTGGGTCATTTCATGCAGTTTCTTTAGTGCATACTGTTTTATGCTCGTAAGGTGCAACAACTCAATTTGGTCTGGTTCACTTTGTCGCTCCATCCACATAGCACTCTATTTATATTATCCAGTACTTCACATGGACTAGAAATATAATATACACTTTCTTCTTCAACTTCATCATCCTCCTCCTCAACTGCTTCACTACTCTCATTTCAAACTGAGTCAATAATGTTCTCGTCGTCTACAGTCCCCAAAATCAGTTCCTTTTTGTCGATGACTATCCAACAGCTCAAGTCTTCAAGATCAATATTGCACTGTAGAACATGACATGCTGACTGGATGTCACTACTGTTGGAATCTATGTCACTGCAGCATTCATCTGTTGCATTTTCTTCAATGGAACACTTGGTTCAGCAATTCCTAGTAATGGTCACATTGATGCTTTGCCACACCAAGACTTCTGAAGAAACAACACACTTAAGATTTACAGATATCAAGAACATTTCCATTTCCTCATTTGAATTTTCTATTGAAGTGAGCATTTCATGGTAATAATGAGCATTGAGTGCACATATTATACACTGATCCAGCAGTTGAGTTAATACCACCATGGTTTTCTGGCAAAAACAAAGTTTTTATTTTTCCATCTTGTGATTGCAACACAACAGCAGGTGGATGATCTGGACAGTGAGTAGGGACTAATAGAGCGCCCTCTCTCAGTTTAAGTGTCCCTAGGTACTTGCTCACTGATGGAACAATCTCTTCCTGAAACCAATAGCTGAAAATGTCACATGTCATCCAAACATTCTTTGAATGCCTTTAAGTGTATTGTAATATTGGTACGTATACATGCTTGGAATATCCCGGGCTTTTACTTTTACCTGTACAAAGAGGTTTCAACTTATGGCACCCCAATTTATTTGTGGCAAAGACGAGGGTTATTGTGCATTTATACATTTTCAAACTCGCCTTATTTCATTATTTTTTCGTATTGAGAGTTTTGGTTGGAAGCAATTGAAAATAAAGTGCCATTTCATTATGCTCTTTATAATCATTTACATTTTCAGCAAACACTACTTTGTGTAGAATTTCACAAAACTGTGAATCAGATACACTGACAAAAGAGCTTGATCTCCTTCAATGGTTGTTTGGCAATTTCAATGGTGACATTTCCATCTCCAAAACCATCCATTGGAAACTATAAAATATTTGTTGCCATGTAAATCAAAGTGAGATTTATCAGCACGGGCTTAAATAATTGAACCGGAAAGTGGTACACCTTCACTTCTCTTTATTAAAAACCACCAATAAAGGCATTTGTCAAGTTCACTGTCTTTTTCCTAGTTTACTGCTTTTTCTGCCAATTCTCACGTCACATTCAACTGTGTTTAGAAAACTTCTAAGTTTGCTCTTTCTTTCCCCCCCCCCCCCCCCCCCCAATGTGCTGAATGTTGGTTCAGGTACACCACACTCGCATGATAAATTTGCTTTTGTTTCACCATTCTTCACACGATCAATAACTTTTAGTTTATAGCTCGCAGAATAAAATTTCCATTTCTGTGACGACATAACAACCACACAGAAATCTAGACAATGAACGAATAATTTATGATCCACATGATGGCTGTGTTCATTTCGATTACTGCCGAGAACTATTGCGTAATCACTTTGTTGACTGCATTACAGTGTTAATTGTGAGATGTGAATTCAAAACTTCTATCCAGCAACAATGCTCGTATGTTGATAAGACATACTGAAGGTTGATTTTACATATGCCCACTTATTTTGGTCATCGTTTAGAGAGCTTGTAGATTGGAGCAGTAAATTATACTGCAGAAAGGCTACATGCAGATTGTAAGAAGACTTTTGTCAAATTTATAAAATATACTGTGAGTGCAAAAATCATTCATAAATGATAATTTATTTTGGAGGACATACTTTATACCACATTATATACGAATTTGTGTTGTATCGGATCACATTATATTGGGCTTCTGCCATATTCCAAGGACAGTGGATGCTATGAAATACAACATAAGTAGTTTGAAACAAGAGTCTGCACCATTTCTTTATAAATTACAGTTGCCAGACAAACTGAGGCACTTAGAAGAAGGAACAGTGGAACTTATGTACCAAGGAATTAAAAAAAAATACATACATAAAGCAAGATTTGAAGGATTGGTCCAGCAAGAAGAAGAAAGAAAGAAGCACACGCAATAGTGGACCCAAAGCTTTGAAAAAAAAGTAAACCTGAAAAAGATGTTTTATAATAATTGGTTGAAAATGGGACAAACATGATAGAGCTTTCTATGTTAGAATGAACACAGAAGTAAGAAAGGATGTCTGTAAAAGGAAAAGCGAAGTGTGGGACGATAAATGCGAGGTAGTCAACTGATGCATGGGGGCACAACAGGGCAGGGCAGCAGCATGGATAACGGCTGCATGGCTGAGGAAAGAAGTAAAAGAAGAGCAAACTTGACAATTATCAGTCTGTTAGAGTGAGAGAAGCATTTTTTTAAAGGCCTGCTACTGGAAGAAAGAACAGAGTACATGGAAATTAAGTGGAAGACAAGGATGCTTTCTGTCTCCCATGCTCTTTAAGATATATGTGCAAAAGGCACTGGCTCTGTGGTATAGTAAATGCATGCATTGGGACTGAAGTAGGCAACCAATGTACATACACACTTTTCTATGCTGATGATCTGGTTGTATCAGCAAACAACGATGGGGATATAATCATATCTTACACGCTTGTGAAGTTGTTGGAAGAGTATAAAATGTGGGGGTCCTAAAATTAATTTTGCAAATAAAAAATATCTTTGTTACATTGAGGAGGGAAGTAACTTGGGCATTCACGGATATCATATTAAAGGGTGCAAAGTATCCTATCACATGATAGGAATCCTAAAAATTAAAATGTGTTAACACAAATCCAACCAATAACAAGCTATCGGAGTGAGTGATGTGAACTCACAGAAAAAAATACAAACAGACGTAGAGTTTTAGAAATGAGCCACTTGAGAAGAGCGTGTAGAATTTCCCGACATGACCATGTAAGAAATGAGGGAATGAGAAAAGACGCAGACTCCTTGTAGTATTATGGATAGAATAGAAGAAAGACAGCTATGATGGTTAGGGCATATCAAAAGAATGGAAAAAGACAGATGGGCCAAGAGATTACTCTAATGGCAACCACCTGGAAGGAGAAGAAGAAAAAGACAATGGAAAGGCTGACTAAGTGGTATACAAGAAGTTATGGAGGGAAGAGGAGGAGGAAGAATGGCAAGATCAAGGTGTTTGACAACAAAGGTGCAGTATGCCATGAAAGCTGTAGATCCCCTGCAATGAGTAGTGGCGTTCAGCAAGCTTAAAATTAGGCAATACACTTTTTGACCTCTTGCCTTTTTATTCATAATACATACATGAGAAAACACACTGAAAAAAGGAGAGGAAGTGTTCAACCTATTATTTTTAGAGTTTAATGTTACAGTGGGAAATTAAAACTAAATGCCTGAAAGTAATGGCCCAACATCAGTGAGGTTTTATTCATATGTTATGTAGCTTGTAAAATATAATAATCTCAGGGTAACATACATATGAAGAGTGTCTTGGACAGCAATTTCAGCACCTTGTGTAGTTTTCCCTGGCTATGATGCAGACTTGTAATAATACACAGAGGCAACCACAGCAATGTCGGACGTCATTTTGGGGGAGAGTGTTACAAGTTATTCCACCTGTGGGTACAACTTGCGAAGGAAAATAGCCAGTAAGGCAGAGCAGACCAAGCACTGTATAACCTTGTCCAACATATGCTTAAAGTGAGAGACATCTGAAGATCCTGCTGGCCAGGGGAGCTGATAAACATCATGGAGAACAGAAGTGCGTGCTTAAGAATTGTCCTACTGTCAGAGCATACTTCTGCATGATAGAAAGTCCTGAATCCAGTCACAAACATGGTCCAACATTCTGCAAGCTAACATTTTATTAACTAAGCAACACTGTGGAGCTGTATCCATTGCCTTATGGAAGGCAAGGAACATTGAATCAATCTGGGGAGGACATCTGTAACAGGATGAACAGAGCAAGCTGAGTTTTACAGGATCCCCGTTTATGAAATCCACCATGATGTCTATAAAAGAGTGCTTCATTCTCTGAAAAAATCTTAATATGCAAGCATAAAAAAGGTTGCATAATTCCAGGAAGCAGATGCCAGTTAAATGGGTCTTGAATTATGCACATTTATCCTTTAAAACGGGAATGACTTATGCCTTCTTCCAATTTTATGGAACCCTTGGCCTCCCCACTGAACTAGAGTAAACTTCTGCAAGAAGGGGAGCAACTTGTATAGAATCATATATGTGTCTCATCAAGTTAAATTGCTTTTTCTGTGTTGACTGATTTTAGTTGATTTTATATTCATGTATGCAATGACAGGAGATACCATATTATGATTTACTGCAGTGAAATATTTTTGCAAGACTGAAATCAGTACTTAGTATTCTCTCTGTCACCTTTCATTTTGGTGCCAGTATTGTCACTGAGAAAAATGAATAAATGTATTTGATACATTTGATGACTTAACAGAATGTCAAAACTGACCAGGATTTTCATCAGCAGGCAAAATTTACTTTCAAATTGGCGACAGAATGGGCTGGCTGATTTTCTGTCCAACGACTGTTCAAAAAAGTTTGGAACTTGGATCACAAAATTTTTCTGTGCTCATCTTTTACTTATTGTGCATGGTCTACTGCAAAATACTCTCCTCCACAATTGATACACCACTTCAAATGCCATTTCCAGAAGCATTCTTCATATGCCTCATGCTGGATTGTGTGAAGTACTGTGTGTTAATTTTCTTTTATCTCATCTATTGTTGCAAATCTTCATCCTTTTTATGGGGTTTACAGGTATGGAGAGAACAAAGGATGAGGCAGCACAGTGGTATCATTTTTTGTGCAACAGTCACTCACCAACAGGGATGACTGTGCACCTGCGTTACCGTGGTGCAACAGCCATCAATTGTCCGCCACATTTCAGGCCATTTCCTTCTCACATTCTCTCACAGGTGTTGCCACATGTCCTGTCCTGATAGCACCATTGATTAGCAGTTTGTCCCTGCAGCACAAATTCATGATGATCTAATCATTGAGAATCAAAGAAAACTATCAACATAGGTCTGACATTTCCCCTGACCTGGCGAGGTTTTTTTTGTCTTGGAGAACCTTGGTCTCAACACCATAACTGTAGACCAATGTCTCATCACCAGTTACGATTCTCTTAAGGAAGAGCTCGTTCTCATTTGTGTAATCCAAAAGCTCTTCACAGACTGCACGGTGCCAGGCTTTCTGGTCTTGACTCATGAGCCATGGGATGAACTTGGCAGCAACATGATGCATTCCAAGATGCTTTGTCAGGACATCATGATGTGATCCAACTGAAATGTTACATTCTCTTGCAATCTCTTGGACAGTCAGTCTTTGATTGCCATGAACAATGTCAATGATGTTATTGACATGAGCATTGTTGACCGACATCAAAGTGTGTCCTGAATGAGGGTCATCTTTTACTTCCGTCTGGCCATTTTTAAACCATGTAAACCATTTGTAACTCCGAGTATTTTCTAAACATTCATCACCATAGGCTTCCTGCATCATTTGGTAAATCTCTGTAAAGGTTTTCTTGAGTTTCACACAAAATTTAATGCAGATGCATTGTTCCTTTAACTCTGCCATTGTGAAATTCACAAACTGTGCAATACAACATTCTACTCAATACAGCACAGAACAGTAACTAACAGACATGCAACAATGAAACTTCAGCAGTTACACATTAAACAGAGGCATGTGCAGGGATGCCAACCACATTTTGCTCCAGCACACCATTGGCATGAAATTATGAATGTTTCGGAATTGTTTCAACAGACCTCGTATGTACCCTGCACTGAACAGTGTTCCCTTGTCACACATCAGAGGACGTTACAGCCTGATACACTTTGGTAGTTGCTGCTCTAGTAACTGATGGTGCACACACATTACATATGACAACTTTGTTCCTTTCATTCCACAAATTGCATTTCTCTCTCTACAACTTTACAAGTAGGTTGCATGGTGATATGTGAGATAATGTCAGTGAAAGAAAATGTGGTGAGTGGCAGCTGTGGTTGGGATGGTTTCCAGCAAATCATTCTTGGTAGTCCTCTGTAACACTCTGGGCACAACATTGGTCCTAAAATGTGTTATAGTCACCATGCCATCTTCAGTGGGTGCTTGTGTAATGTTCATTTAAATTAATTTAATTGGCTGATGCCATCCTCACATTCTCACATTCTACAATAGAACAGTCAAAATAACAAACTACTCTTTCAGCAAGTTAAATGCAGTGGTTAATCGATCAGGGTTTTCATGATCAACAAGTGGCTCCTACTCTGTCCACACTTGTGCTTTCTCTTCAGAAAATGCAGCACTCTAGATATAACAGATGTCAGCATACCAGGCATGGAATGCATCTAGATTATGAAGGAAAGTACTTTATATGTAATAAGTCAGATGAAATCACTGCAGACAGAGAGAAAGTGAACTGTGTAATTCCATGTGTGGGGGCAACATGATCAGCACCAAAAGCAGCAGCATCATAAACAATGATGTCATCAGCACCAGAACCAGCAGTTACAACATTATCTCACATAGCAGAAGCAGTAGCTCATACTACATGCAACAGAAAATAAACTTTGAGTGTTTTTTATAGGGAGCCACAACAGCAAAAAGCAACCCCAGGCATGAGAAACTTCTCTCTTATGTATTCACAATGAGCCTTCAGTCTCCCAAGCAGAATTAACAACTTATTTACTGAGAAACATTTCTAAATAAATAAAAAATAAAAAAAACATGCTTATTTAAAGGTGAACAAGATTCGAACTTTGTCTACATTACATCAAAATATACGAACTCTGAAGAACAAAATAGACCAACTGGCAATATATTTAAAAGATGGAGAATGTGGAAATGAACCTGATACTCTTTGTTTTTCTGAACATCGTATTACAAACAGAATTCACAGGTTACAGATTGAAAATTTTTGTTTAACTGCTCATTATTGTAGATCTAGTATGGGGAAAGGTGTAGTTGCAATATTTGTTTGAAATAATACAGTATGTAAATCTCTAGATAAGCCGATACTGTGCTGAACAGCACTACGAGATGTGTGGCACTGTGATAACAACAAACAATTGTGCTGTCAATTTATAGAGCACCTGCTGGAAATCTTTTTCCATCTGCCATGAAAAACTTAGTCATTCATTCTAATGGGTGACTTTAATGCGAACTTTTAGCACAGTCCATAAAGACCAAGAGAAGTTGGCTACGGGGAAAAAATTATGTATTCATAAATTTTTGTACAGTGGTGGGGGGGAGAATATCATGAACAACATACTGTACTAAAAATCGTGACCATTAGGGTGAGACTGTGGGGATGGGGATGCCTTAAAAGATCACTTTTTTATGTGTTTGTTGAATATCTCGAAAACTGCAGCTTCTGGAAAAAATGTTTCCCAGTACAAAATTAAACTACTATAAAATTTTGTACAAAAAAGGCCATATTCATTTTTTCTCTAGGACTAATAGTGTCTGCATTGCAAGTGATGGAAAAACCACAATTATTAAAAATAGTGTTTTGATGGTATAAAAATAATGTTTATTGTTAAGTGATGTGGGTTAAGAACAAATATTATATATGTGCACTATATCTAATTGCAGGAGAACTGTATCAAGAGATTAATTGCATTCTGAGGGTGTAACAGTGTGGAACGGGGGAGGGGGAGGTTGAAGCTTAGACACATGAGGGAACGTAAGGCAATGGATTGTGATCATACACTTCCCTCCTTCATAGGTCTGCAAACTGAAGAGTGAGCATGCAATTCCCCATTCTCTCTACCCCATTATATATAAAAAAAAAGCAACTACAGGGTGTTTCACAAGGTTATGCCAACCCTCCTACAGCTCATTTTGTGAATCAATGGTGAGGCAGAGTGTGCAGACATGCCCAGGAGTGTTTATACCCCCTTCGTCCCCCACTCCAGCCACAGTATAAAAATATGCAGCTAAATGAATTTCTTCCCCTAATTTTTCATTGTTAACTGGACTATTTTTGACAGTAAATAGAAACAGAATAGACCTAGAATACCAGATGTTTTATTACAACTTACTATCAAACTTACTATCACTGGTAGAGTCTCCGACTAGAGTAACAGCCAGTTCTAGTATTTTAGCAGGTAACATATTTATAGATAAGGATAATTTATAATAATTCAACTCTCAAAAATATTATCAATAGTTTCTCTGATCACGAGGGACAGTTTCTCATCATAAACCAAGTAATTGTACAGATAAAAGTACATTTCATTTGGAAAAACTTGAGGATTATACACACACACACACACACACACACACACACACACACACACACACACACACAAATGGAAAAATTTAATCATCAATGATAGCTTGTGCACTCGTCTCCTGAATGTGCTGCTGTTGATATTAACTGCAAATTTAATTTACTCCCCAATGAGGTTGAAGAACCACTTCCTAAAAAGTTAATGACAGGAATTCTATATAAATCAAGTTATATGCCTTGGATTTCAGCAAGTGTGTGGTTTTATGCGGTCAATAGTGAAAAAGAAAACCAAGAGGCAAGAAATCCCAATCTGTGGACTGTCTGGAACGCATGATAATTTTCCAATAGTCACTCTAAAAAAGTTCAGTGCACTGCCTCAAGAAGTACAATGTCTGCTGCCAGGATTATCAAAAGGAACAATGCAAGTCTAGTAATTAATTAGTAGTAGTGGTAGTAGTAGTAGTAGTAGTAATAGTAGTAGTAGTAGTAGTAGCAATAAATAATAAATCTGAGTATGGTACTGAAGGGGTTCAATTTGAGTGGCTGTAAGAGTTCTAAAGACCTCCCTTCACAAATTAAGTGTTTAGTTGCGCTGATGACTGCGACGTTTAGTCCCATAACCCCCCACCCTCTTACTCATGTGCATATCTATTTATTATTGTGAACATATTTATTTTTCTGTAATACATTAATTTTTGATTATATTTCATTATGAAATTGATCAGTGCTATTTACATAACTTCATAGAATGTAATCATAAACTTGTAAAACTGACATGTTTTGTACACTGTGACATATTCACAATATGCAGTTTATACCGCAGACTATATATACTGCCTTCGGCGAATGTAACAAAAGAAAATATCAGCACAACACTTGAATAAAATATAAAATGCATAAAAAGAATTGAATTATGACATGCAATAAATACAAAATCAAAAATAAATAAATAATATTAGGACCCCTAAACTGCTATCCAATAAGTCTTCTCCCAATATTCTCAAAAGTATTTTAAAAAGTTGTTGCACTCCAGATCCAAGATTCCACAGCAAAATCTAATATTGCATCACTAAATCAGTCGGCTTCCAGAAAGGGAAGAGTAAAATATGTACCATCAACAAATTTGTTGAGAAACTTTGCTTTCACCCTGGATAAATCATAAAAAGTCACAGAAATTTTCTGTGTGCCTACAAAGGGTTTTGTCTGTATAAACCATTCTCTACTGCTTCTCTGCTATATACACTATGTGATCAAAAGTATCTGGACATCTGGCTGAAAATGACTTACAAGTTCATGGCGTCTTCCATCAGTAATGCTTTAATTCAATATGGTGTTGGTCCACCCTTAGCCTTGACGACAGCTTCCACTCTCGCAGGCATTCTTCACAGACTGCTGCACTGAGACGAGGTATCGATGTCTGTGCCAGTCCATTACAGGGATGTTATTGTCGTGTAACCACTCCGCCACAGGCCGTGCATTATGAACAGGTGCTCGATTGTGTTGAAAGATGCAATAGCGATCCCCAAATTGCTCTTCAACAGTAGGATGCAAGAAGGTGCTTAAAATATGAGTGTAGGCCTGTGATGTGATAGTGCCATGCAAAACAACAACACTTTCACAGATGATGTTCACCGGGCATTCGCCATACCCACACCCTGTCATCAGATTGCCACATTGTGTACCGTGATTTGTCACTTCACACAACATTGTAGAGGAACTGGTGTTCAGGAGAATTGCTGGTCACCTAGACAGCCACAATATTCTCAGTCCATGCCTATTTTGTTTCTGCTGAGGCTTTTCAACAGATGGTGCTATTTTCTCCTTCCTTGTACAAATTTGCAGCATTCTAAATAGCAGAGTGGCACCAGTCAGTATCCTATGCCATCTATCCAAAGCCTTCCACTTTGAGGACCACAAAATTTTTCTACAGAAAGCAGTCTTTTATTACTTAAATGGTATAGTGGGAATGTGGATTAAGTTTTATCTGAGAGGTAGGAAACAGAGGGGACAGAATTACTAATAGTTACTGACGTCCAGCTTCATCAATGTGGGGTGCAATAAATATTGAAGTTCCACAGGGCTTGCTGCTGGTTCTCTTGCTGTTTCTGTTGTTCAGATATGGCTCCCATTCTCTTCTATTACAACGATCAAGATTACTCTCTTTGCAGTATGTAAACCAGCCGAGAAAAAGCTGGAAACACATGCTCACCCTGTCCTTACTAATATCCTCAGCTGGTTTACCTGTAAAGGACTCATTCCAAATATCAAAAAATACATTACATACAATTTCATGTAAAACACAAAAAGAAAGTGCATACATTTAAAATTTTAAGGGGCAGAAAGTAGACTCCTCAAAGTTTTTAGGTATACAAATTTACAGACAATTACATTGGTACTGCCATAGTATAGATATGGCAAAAAGAGTTCATTCAGCAACTTTTGCTTTGCACATAACTGCATCAGCTACACATAAAGATGTGGTTACGGCTGCTTGCTTTAGATATTTCCATGTATTGTCGCCTGATGACATCACCTTTGGGAGAGGCAGAAGAGAGTAATCCTCATTATGAGTGACGAGTGGTGTCCATCCAATACAGTCTTGTGGAAATCTGTTCCAGAAACTACAGATTTTTCACAGTGACATCACAGTATATTTTCTCCCTTGTATGTTGTGGAAATAAAAAAATGTTGTCTCTTCGAAAGCATGAATAAAATACAATGTCAAAGCAAGACGTGCACAGCAACTGAACTAACTTCACCTTTGTGCAGAAAGGAGTATATTACTTGGGCATAAAAGTGTTCAATGCTCTACCAAGAAATATCAAAAGCCTTGCTCCACAAAAAACAAAATTCAATGGAAATGTAGGAAACATCTTGTAAAATTCATGTTACTCAATTGATGATTTTTTTAAGTATAAATGAGTGTGATACTGTATGCAGTATCGCTCTAAATGGTGATCAAAGTATGGATGGAGGGATAAATAAATATACAACTAAACAAAATAAATAAATAATGTTATTACTGGGACGTATTTTTGTACACTTAAATATAAATTATTTCATTTTGTTATACACTGAAGTACCAACGAAACTAGTGTAAGCATGTGTATTCAAATACAGAGAATGTAAACAGACAGAGTACGGCACTGCAGTCAGCAATGCCTATATAAGGCAATGCCGGGCGCATTTGTTAGGTTGGTTTCTGCTGCTACAATGGTAGGTCATCAAGATTTAAGTGAGTTTGAACGTGGTGTTATAGTCAATGCACAAGCGATGGAACACAGCATCTACGAGGCAGCAATGAAGTGGGGATATTTTCATATGATCATTTCATGAGAGTGCAGTGAATATTCGGAACCTGGTAAAATATCAAATCTCTGAAATCGCTGCAGCTGGAAAAAGATGCTGCAAGAACAGGACCAACGACAACTGAAGAGAATCATTCAACTTGACAGAAGTGCAACCATTCCGCAAATTGCTGCAGATTTCAATGCTGGTCATGTGTGAAACACTCAATGAAACAGCATCAATATGGGCTTTCGGCGCCAAAGGCCCATTCGTGTACCCTTGATGACTGCACGACATAGCTTTAAGCTTATGGGCCCACCAAAACTGACATTGGATTGTTGATGACTGGAAACATGTTGCCTGGTCTCGTTTCAAATTATGTCAGGCGGATGGATGTGTAGGGGCATGGTGGTGGTTAGTGTTTAACGTCCCATCGACAACGAGGTCATTAGAGACGAAGCGCAAGCTCGGGTTAGGGAAGGAATGGGAAGGAAATCGGCTGTGCCCTTTCAAAGGAACCATCTCGGCATTTGCCTGAAACGATTTAGGGAAATCACGGAAAACCTAAATCAGGATGGCCGGAGACGGGACTGAACCGTCGTCCTCCCGAAAGCGAGTCCAGTGTCCTAACCACTGCGCCATCTCGCTTGGTGTGTAGGGGCATGGAGACAACCTCATGAATCCATGGATCCTGCATGTCAGCAGTGGACTATTCAAGCTGGTGGAGACACTGTAATGGTATGGAGTATTCTGCCACAGTTAGCGTGATATAGGGCCCCTGATATGCCTAGATAAGACTTGACAGGTGACATGTAACTTAAGCATCCTGTCTGATCACCTACATCCATTCATGTCCATTGTGCATTCCGATGGACTTGGGCAAGTCCAGCAAACCTGAATTGCTACAGAGTGACTCCAGGAACACTCTTCTGAGTTTAAACACTTCTGCTGGCCGCCAAACTCCCCAGACATGAACATTATTGAACTTATCTGGAATGCCTTGCTCCCAGCCCATCGTACCCTTACGGATTTATGGACAGCTCTGCAAGATTCATGGTGTCGATTCCCTCGAGCTTTAATTCAGAGATTAGTTGAATTCATGCCACGTCGTGTTGCAGCACATGTACATGCTTGCAAGGGCCCCACATGATATTAGGCAAGTGTACCAGTTTTCTCATCTCTTCAGTGTATAATATATCATATATATTTTGAACTGTTAGTTTTATTCTTGGATGCCTCATTCGTTAATGTGTAAATAAAACTTATGCAGACATTGTTGTTTCATAGCATAATATACAATATTTTAGAGAGAGAGAGAGAGAGGGGGGGGGGGGGGGGGGAGGAGGAGGATGGAAAAAAACTGACTTGTTCCATATTTTAGCAACTCTAGTGCTACAGAACACACACAAAAATAAATATATTGCCATACACCAAAGCAAATAAGGTGTTTCAAAGTCGTGTTATTTCAAGGTATCAAAGTAGTATCTACTAGTTATATTAATATAACATTAGTTGTCAGCCCTAAAATTAAATTGACATTACCTGTATTGAATGACCTTGATTAGCTCTAATGTAAAGTGTCCCTGTCTCAGTATCTGTTCGTAATGCAAATCTCTGCTTTTCATTTTCTGCCACGACACGTTGTATATCTGATAGCTGATAGTTTCTAAATGATTTATGGCTCAGAATCTCCTCCACTGCCACAAAACCATCTTCAGTAATGGCTAGCCCTTCTTTAACTGCACCATGGCGCAAAATCCATGACAATGCTTTCCTCAAAGAAATGTCCTTACCATGCATTTTTCTCAGCAACAACAAACTGAAAGAAAGAGTTGTAAACATAAAAATCCATAATAAAACATTAGCAAAATCACATGCATTTTCTATAAATCAGCGAACTTGTATTTAAATGATACTTATTAGCAACAGGAAATGTGGCATGGTTTGATGATAGAAGATAACTGATGTGGCTTCATTATTCACAGCTACCCAGAATAGTCATTCCAGTTCCATAAAACTGCATAATAACCCTGTTCTTACAGTATCTACACATCAATGTCCTTTTTTTAACATATACCTGTATCCCCCACTCTCAGTTATTCTATTTCTTTCACTCAGTCACTTCCAGTTCCCTCACTGTGTCATCCTTCTTTTTTTAATATTGTATTTCTTACTTCCTACATTTACTGCCTGTATATTTTATCCTTCCCATATATTTCTCTTTTGCTTCCCTATTTCTAGATTAACACCTGTGACTCTCCTCTATGATCAAGCATATGTATTTCTTGCAAGAGCTAATTATTATTATTTGCATTATGTGTAGTTTAAATTATTTTCCACATCAGAGATATTGACTTTTCACGACTGTGTCATAAGGAAGGATACACATACACTGCCAGAAATACAGTATACCTGGAAAGATGTTGATTTTGATCCAGTGATGGCATATGCCATCTAGAGGACAGTAGGTTTCAACATCATACAATGACATATACAGGGTGTTACAAAAGGTACGGCCAAACTTTCAGGAAACATTCTTCACACACAAATAAAGAAAAGATGTTATGTGGATATGTATCCAAAAACGCTTAATTTCCATGTTAGAGCTCATTTTAGTTTTGTCCACCTACGCTCAATGGAGCATGTTATCATGATTTCATACGGGATACTCTACCTGTGCTGCTAGAACATGTGCCTTTACAAGTACGACACAACATGTGGTTCATGTACGATGGAGCTCCTGCACATTTCAGTCGAAGTGTTCGTGCGATTCTCAACAACAGATTCGGTGACCAATGGATTGGTAGAGGCGGACGAATTCCATGCCCTTCACACTCTCCTGACCTCAACCCTCTTGACTTTCATTTTATGGGGGCATTTGAAAGCTCTCGTCTACGCAACCCTGGTACCAAATGTAGAGACTCTTTGTGCTCGTATTGTGAATGGCTGTGATACAATACGCCATTCTCCAGGGCTGCATCAGCGCATCAGGGATTCCATGCGACGGAGGGTGGATGCACGTATCCTCGCTAACGGAGGACATTTTGAACATTTCCTGTAGCAAAGTGTTTAAAGTCACACTGGTACATTCTGTTGCTCTGTGTTTCCATTCCACGATTAATGTGATTTGAAGAAAAGTAATAAAATGAGCTCTAACATGGAAAGTAAGCGTTTCCGGACACATAACGTATTTTCTTTCTTTCTGTGTGAGAAATGTTTCCTGAAAGTTTGGCCATACGTTTTTGTAACACCCTGTAGACTAGTATCATAACTACCTTAGCGCCATCTGTGTCTACCCTTGAATAGGGAATGCTTACAGCCAGAAGGCTCAGTGTGGTGTAAACACATGAAGCAAGCAGGCAACCATGCCATGGAGATGCACCCTTGCTTTCTACAACCAAATGAGTAAGTTTGAAAGGGGTCACATTGTGGCTGTCCGAGTGGTGGGATAGTCCTTTCTGAGAACTGCCACACAAGTTGGACATGCTACCTCAGTTGTGCAATGATGCTGGTATCAGTGGCCATGTAAACATTCTCAAACCCTTAGATGAGATTCTAGACATCAAGATAGCACATATGCCCATGCGATTGACGTATTGTAAAGGCAACAATGTCAGATTGTACAGCTACCACAGTACAATAGGAGGGTTTGTAAGTCTAGACGTATCAAAACGAACTGTTGCAAACCAGTTATTAGCCATGGGACTATGGGCAGATACACCTCTAGCCCATCTCCCACTCCTGCCACAGCATCGACGTGCATGGCTCAAATGGTGCCATCAGAAGATCACTTGGAAGATGCAATGGTGCACAGCAGTCTTCAGTGGTGAAAGCAGATTCTGCCTGCACACAAGTGATGGTTGTTTGTGCGTATGACATAGACCTGTTGAGTGCTGTCACATAAAATGCATTCATCCAAGACACACTGTCTCCACCCCAGGCCTTATGTTTCGGATTGAAACTGTCGTTCCACTATTGTTATTTTGTAATAAAAACCTGGCATAGTTCAAATAGAGTAGTCACTTTTTTGTATATATATAATAGTTAAATTCCTTCAGTTTGCTTCAGTTGTCTAATATGAGTATGATTCCAATAGTGTCGTTTGTTGGATGCAGAAGTTCCGCTGTTCACCGTGTCTGTCTCAATTTGGGTGTTTCTATACCATTTTTCTTTCTGGATGTGCTTGCTTGCTGCTACTTGATATAAAAAGTAATACGAAAAACTCATAAGTTCATCATTCACTTTCGATTTATTTCACAGGGAAGTACAACTTTGTTCCACGACTGCGTCTCAACCGACCACAGCCGACTCAAAAAGACATCTACAACTATTTCTTTGGCTACATTATGTACCAACTGGCTCTTACAACTAAACTTTTTGTTCCCCATACCAATGTTAATTTCATCTTGCTTATATTATGCACAATAGAAAATGATACTGGACAAATATAGCATTTTTTTTTTTTTTTTTACAGCCTCTCAAATGCAATATTACAACAAATCACAGTCTTGTGAAGAAAACTTTCGCTCCCAACAGCAATATAAAGAATAATAAATTGCCCATATATCATGAGACTTTATCCAACATTGGTTTTGAAACTTGTATCTTTGCATGCATGTCCTCACATGCATGACTTCACCCACATGGAAGACTTAGGTTCCAAAAATTAGAAAAAGTTCATAAATGCTCACCATGCAGACCTCTTCTTTTTTGTAAAAAAGTAATAATAAATCTTTCTCTCATTCTTTGTTACAACAGTGTTTTCTTTTCATCAGTTACAATTAACATGTGACTTCAAATTATTAATTTATACATACAAATATACGTACTTGGTCGTACAGGTAGTTTTTTTCTTAACAAACATATTCCAGTGGAGGACTTTTGTTTTAGATGAAAAATAGGTTATTTAATTTTTTTGAAAATTATGATTTCTGTTTATATAGTTTCAAAGAGACAACATTCCTGAGACCAAACAATTTCTTTGACTTAGGGCATACCAAACGATAAGCATTAGGGTGTGGATTTTCTATGACTTCAAAAGGCCCAATATAGATATCAAAGAATTTTTTAGTTTCTGAAGTTAACATTTTTGATTTTTCATGAGATTTTACCAGAACAAGATCCCCAATTTCGAAAGTGATTAATTTTACCCTGTTGTTATGTCTTTTATTCCTCTTTTCCCCTTGTTTCCTACAAGTGACAAAAAATGACTCTAGCTTCAAAGATATTCCACACGACACCCAAACTTCCGCTTGTAATATGTCTCTTTGATATTGTTCGTCATATCCACCAATATCAATCAATATATTGCAATTTTTAAACATAATAGTAAATTAACATAAAAATAAATAGATTATAATTTATAAAAATTCTGAAAAAAATATAAGAGAAAAACATTCACCACTTCGCCCACTAAATTCGGTATCGATAACTTCAGTTGAAAATAATACATCTCCCAGATCCATTACAGGATGCAGGAAGCTATAACTTTCATTCAACTCTGGTGTTTCTGGAGGGGATGCTAACCAGCACTATATAAGTACATCATGCTGTTAGACCCATTCTTTTACTGTTCTTGCAACAGGAAGGTGTTGTATTGTTCCAAAAGGATAATGCTCGCAAACACACTGCCTGTGAAACTCAATGTTTTCTCCAAGGCATGCATGGGCCAACACGATCTCCACACTTGTCTTCAATTGAGCATATGTGGGATATGATGGGACAAGAAGGGACTCATGTGATTCCCAAACCAGCATCTCTTACAGAACTATGTTAACAAGTTGGGCAAGTGTGGCATAACATATTCCAGGACAGTATTCATCATATGTACAATTAACTGGATGCCAGAGTCAGTGCTTGCATTGCCACCCATGGAGGCTACACCACATACTAATATGGGTGTTTCAGCATGGTTTGACATGTGGTACCTTAGAACTGCTTGCACTATTGATCTGTAAATATAAACATTTCATGTACTCCATATTAACTGTTGCAACAGTAAACCTTGAGTGAATTGGAAATGTCTAAAAGGGTGTTCTAACTTTTTTCTGGCAGTGTATTTACTACAACTACTCACAATTTTAGGTGTTTTATTGTTTGTATACGTTTATTTGTGTTATTTTGGGCCACTGATTCATTTCTGATGAGAAAGAGTGACTTGAAACATTTTGCTAGCAGTCTAGTATAACATAAATATTGTGGCTGGTTGCAATATATTCTCCATTATATGAATTATTTCTGTTACTTATATTTTTTTTATTGAATTTGGCATTTTTAAACATGTTTGACTCAAGTTTTGTGTGACTTGCTTTTATAAGAGGCAATGATGGGAAATGGACAATTGGGAGACAATTAATATTAATCAGTAAATACCAATGTCCAACCTCAGTGACTGCTTTTGTAGAACAGACATAGTATATATCTGTGATTTTCAACTGAAAGAGTATGTCGCATTAATTTTACTTTATTTTATTTATTTATTTGCTGTCCATATAACATTTCAGACCTTGTTATAACTTCCTATTGAAGACCCCCAGTAACATCTAGCTCATAAAGGTAACTGCAGATGGTCAGTGCGGAGTCTCATCTCTGTTAACTTGTCTCAGACTGAGTCTATTCTCCGTTAACTTGTCTCAGACTATCTGAGTGACTGGACTTTAAGCTGTAAATTATAAATGGGTGAGAAGTGTTTTAAAGTTCTTCAAGAAAGAAGATTATAAGAAATTATAAAAGTAACCTATGACAATGAAGTTCGGTGAGTGAAGTCAGAATGGTCGATCTGGCAACTCACAACACTGCACCTTAATAGCAGCCAGTGTTGACAACCTGCCCCCACCGTAGTTCAGTTGAGCATCATGTGTGTTCCATGTTAGACCTGTTGGATGAAGTGCTTTTTAATCCTTTGGTTCTGAACTGAGATCAGGACAATGAACAAGCAAAGGATCAATTTAAAGTTTTATTTTAAGCTTGACAAGACACCAAAAGAAACACATGCAATGCTGGTATGTTTTTATAGGGATCAAGTACTGTCCATGAAATGTGTGTATGAGTGGTTCGTCCGTTTTGAGGAGGCCGGGACAGTGTTTCTGACAAAAGCGGATGACCAGTGACTGCCATCAATGATGGAAAACATTGAGAAAGTGAGGACATTAATCATGAACGATTGCTAATTAACTGTGTGTGAAATAGCAGATGCACTGCAGATACCCATGAAGCCATGCAACAAATCCTTACCCAAGAGTTAGGGAAGAGGAAAACATTTTATCGACTTGTGCCACATCACTTGACATGATCAGAAGCACGCATGTTTAGAGGTTTCACAGGATTTTGTCAAAACAGTGGATGTGACACCCAATTTTTTGAACTGTATTGTCACTGGTGTCTCTGGTACGACCCTGAAACGAAACGGCAAAGCATAGAATGGTGTTCTCCAACATCACTTCATCGGAAAGAGGTCAGAGCCAAAAAATCACACATCAAAATGATGCTCTCACCTTTTCCAATAGTCAAGGCATTATCCACAAGGAATTTCTACCTGTGGAAATGATGGTGAATGCTGCTGCACAGTATGTTGAAATTATGCCCCATTTCACGCAACGTCTACGCAGAGTATGACCCCAGTACGCACAACAGGATTCCTGATTTTTTTTCTTCACGACAATGCTTTCCCACACACAGCCAATATTGTCAAACAGTTCCTAGCAAAAAAAAGGGGGTGGTGCAACTTAAACATCCACCATACTTGCCAGATCTCAATCCTCCAGACTTCTTCCTAGTCCCTCGACTCAAACTCGCTTTGAAAGGAGAGAGATTTGATGATATTCCTGACATGGCTTTTGAACACCATCCCAAAGGAAAACTTCATGCAAAAGTTTCCAGGACAAGTATCACAGAACTCAACGATGCATAGTTATGGGAGTTGACTATTTTGAAGGGCAGTAGGGTAACTGTAGTTCATAGTTCATCTGCATTAATGTTACAGGACTATTCACTGAACTTTATTGTCAGAGGTTGTAACAGTCACCCAGGAATTGTTGTTAACATTACTGATGCAGCTACAACACCACACACATACAACAACAGAAATGGCTTGAAGAAAACTATATTAATGGAGTCAATTGCAGTGATGATACTATAGATATTAGTTAACTTCAGATTACAATCAGTCTAGCATCCTTTTTATGTCCTGGTGAGATGTAGCGAGTTGCAGATGTAGGTATTTATTCAATATATTTATGTACAGTATATGCGCATTAAATAAGCAAGAACTCAATTGCTCATAACTTAATGTGGGAGAGTGGCATCACATGCACACAATCTCTGAATAAAAGTAAGCCAAAGATTCCTCCCATATTTTCCCATTTCTGTTTGCTTGTACAAGACTTTGAAAATTGAAAGGATGTCGTAGGGAAATTGAAGTGGGTGGAGGGGGGCGGGGGAGGGAGGTAGCTGGGGGAGAGCAAGTGAGAGAGAGGAAGGGGGATGGGGCAGGAGACAGAAAGAAAGAAGGAAAGAAGCTTTTGTATCTTCATTTCATCACACTGCAGTTGATATGAAATTCAGTAATCCTCATATGACATTATTCTATACGAGTACCAAATGAGGCATAGATACCTTAGATGAAATGAGCAGGGTTATTGCGTTGGACAATGCAAGTTAGAATGCTTCTTCAACATGTACAGTTTCTTCAGGTATGTCTGAATGAAACTTAAGTTCATGCTGTAGCACCTCCTCTCATGTTAAATTACACATAAAAACTAAACTGGAAGTTTTTTCACTCAGATCTTGAACAAATATTTTACACTTGCCAATTATGGAAAAGATCAGCAGAAGAGCCACAAATGGTCCAAGAAGCAATGTCACATACAACCATACATACAAATCATAATTACTCCATGCTCTGACAAAGAAATTAAGAATGTAATTAACTCTCTCAAATGCCATTTTTATGTTGGTGTGGAGGCTGTTCAAGTGTCTTAGAAAGTCACCGAGCTGTTCTTCCCCATGGCTTCACACCGCAAAAGTATCATCGACGTACCTGTACCATACCTTAGGTTTACAAGTCGCTGAGTCCAGTGCCTCTGCTTGAAAATGCTCCATGAAGAAGTTGGCCACCACTGGACTAAGAGGACTACCCAGCCTTATAGCTGTTTGTAGAAATTGCCATTCCACGTGAAATAGCTCATAGTGAGACATGCATGGAAGAGCTTTGTGATGCCTTACGGGAAAATGGGACCAATGTGCTCCAGAGCGTTGCTGAGTGGCACTTTCGTAAACAAAGAAACAATATCAAAGCTGACCAGGATGTTGTTTGGTGCAAGTTTTAGTTTCTTCAGCTTCTCAATGAAATGTCCTGAGTCCTTTATGTGTGTGTCGGTCTTCCCCACGTGCGGCCGGAGGAGAGGCCAAGTGTTTTGCCAGTTTATGCATTGGTGAGCCAGGAGCGCTAACAGTCGGTCTTAGAGAATTGTTGTTCTTATGGATCTTAGGTAATCCATACAACCAAGGTGATAGGGCTTCCATGTTGCACAGGTTTCTCTGTATTTCCGCCAGCAGAGAAGACGCCTTGATTAACCAATTCGTATTCCATGTGATATGCTGCGTCGGATCTGCACTTAGTTATCGGTACGTCATCGGATCTAATAGGTCTTGGATCTTTTGCTCATAATCTACAGTCTTCATTACGATGGTTGCGTTCCCTTTATCGGCAGGCAGTACCAATATACTCTTGTCGGCGTTAAGATTCTTAATAGCTTGTACCTCTTCTTTCTTCAGATTGCAAGCTGGTGATTTAGCTCGGCACAGTACCCTGGCTGTTTCAGTGCGTATTTCTTCTGCCCTTTCACCTTTCACAAGGAAGGGTCCGAATGGCCACTTCAGTGTTAGCAATGATGTCCTCCATAGGTATAGTTCTCAGGATGATAGCAAAATTCCCTCCTTTTGGAGAACAGACACTTCCTCTTCGGTCAATTGTCATTCAGTGAGGTTGACCACTGTGTGACATGTCTGGAATTACCTTGCCAGTCTGCTTCCAGCATCTTTCAAACTTTTTCTTCTGTCGCTCAGTGCAGCATTCGAGTTCGTTCTGCATTTTCCTATGAGTGATACTGTCGATCTTGTCCCAGTCGTCTCAATGTTGGGTTAGAATTTACAATGGCGAGTCATGTTCTCTTGGGGCAATACCGTGCCTGATGTACGGTATTGCCCCGTGGTGAACGGTATTGCCCTATATGGTAATTTCTTTTGGTATTTTCGTGAACTATACATTTGGAAGGGTGTGTGTGTGTGTGTGTGTGTGTGTGTGTGTGTGTGTGTGTGTGTGTGTGTGTCATCTTACAAGTTTTCTTTCTTTTTTTTAATTACAGATGGTGAGAAACAGAGCCAGAACCACAGAAAGGGGCAAAAGGTAGACAGAACATGAAATGAATTGCGCACTTCACGAAGTTATAGAAAATGCAAAGCCAAAGAGAGTAGCTGCAAGAATGTACAGAATACCTCTTTCTACTTTAAGAGATTTCAAAAGAACAGGAAGAAGACATAACTAAGGATGTTCTTTTGCTAGCAAAGACATTTTATGGAATATCGTTGGTGGAGTTGAGGAGATTAGTTTATGAATATGTTGAGGCATATAATATTAAGCATAATTTTAATAAAATATCAAAAAGAGCTGGACAGGATTGGATCTCTGGGTTTCTTAGAAGAAATCCATCAGTCAGCTTTCGCAAACCTGAGGCTACCAGTCTCAATCGGATCTCAGCTTGTAATTCAAGTGAAGTTAAGCTTTTTTTCTCGAATCTCATCACTGTGATGGACGTCCATAAGTTTGATGCCTCCAGAATTTACAATTTTGATAAGACAGGAATATCAACGGTTCAGAAGCCAGGAAAAATTTTAGCACACAAAGGAGCTAAACAAGTTGGCTCAGCAACAAGCTGGGAGCGTGGGAAAAATATTAAGTGTGTTGTGCAGTGAGTGCCAGTGGGTATATGTGCCTCCAATGTTTATTTTTCCGAGGCTTAGGATGGCGTCTGCCCTACAGAGAGTAGGACCACCAAATTCAATATACGAATGTAGCAAGAATGGTTGGATGATGGAGGAGCTCTTCCCAAAGTGGCTGAAACATTTTGGTAATTTAACCAAAGCCTCTAAGGACCATACCATTCTCTTAATTTAGACAATCACATTAGCCATGCCTCTCTAGAAGCCTATAACTTTTGTAAAGACAAGGGAATAGTAGTGGTAACACTGACACCTCACTGCTCACATAGGCTACAACCTTTAGACGTGGCCTTTTTCAGTAGCCTGAAGGCTGCATCTAATCAAGAACATGACAATTTTATGAGGTCTAATCCCCACAAGAAAATAACTCTTTACGACATTTGTCCTATCTTTAGCAAAGCCTTCATGAGGATTGCTAATATTGAGAAGGGTATCTCTGGCTTTAGCAAAACAGTAATTTTCCCTCTAAATCCTACCACATTTAATGGCGAAGATTTCATGCATGTGCACCCAGACAAAGAATTTGGCCTAGCTTTACCAGATGTTGGGGATTGCAGCACTAATAATGATGAAAGCAGTGACACAGTTGTGCTCTGTTCTTCAAAGACAGCCACTGGTGTCCCCAATGATAGAGGCAAAGCCTTAGGCCTACACATTCAGTCCAAAGTTGGGCTACAATTCAAAGGTATTTCTCCCTTACCAGGACTTCTAAAACTGAAGAAAACTGCCAGACAACATCATTCCTCAATTTTTACTTTGACTCCTAAGAAAGATAGCAGCAGAGAGCAAAAAAGCAAAATTAATAAATAGAGAAAGAAAATCAGTGCTAAAGCCTAAGGGAAAAAAGAAAGTTCAGAAAGTTTGCTTCAAAGATAAGACCTCAAAAATTTGAAACAAAGAAATGTCGACAGAATCTTTCTTTTGATTCTTCATCGGATGATGATTTGGACCTACCATTGCACAAACTTTTTAGTGACAATGAGATGGATGACGTTGATCCTTCTGGAGAAACTAGTGTTAGGCCTACGAGCAAGAATGGAACTTTTAGGGATGACCACTCTGTTTCCATGCTTTGCAGGCGAGTTTGGGAAAAACAGGGAGCTGTGGTTTCGATGTGTGATTTGCAGTGGATGGGTTCATTCAGAGTGTAGTGCTTGTGACACAGCTGAAAATTATATTGGCAACTAATAACAGGGAATAAATGTGTTCAGAGACAAGTTGACACCATAATACAATAATTTGTTTTACCAGTAAAAGGATTTTCTGTCTTTAGAAACTTTAATTAGTTGTAAAATTTATGTTTTTCAATTCTAAATAAATTCTGAATTTTGAAGTTCTTAATTTGATTTATTTTTACAGAGTTTTTGTCATTTTATGTGCTATGCTGTATCATAAGATATATTGCGCGGTATTACCCCACCCCTTGGGGTAATAGTGTACAACGTAACACTTCTGTAAAACAGCTGTAGGAATGTAAATCGATTTAATATAGCAAATATGAAGCCATAAACGTGTGGGGCATTGATTTCTTGCCCCAAAAAAGGTGTTCAGCACTTCAATTGAGTTTGAGAAATAATATTTGAAAAATGGCTTATGTGCACGGTATTTCCCCGCTCTCCCCTACATATAGTCTGTGGCCAGGATTTGTAGTAGTAATAGTAATAATGATAATAATAATTGTTATTATTATTATTATTATTGTTGTTGTTGTTGTTGTTATGTGCAAACAGTGTTTGATTAGTGTCTGAAAAGAAATAGGTAGTGTTTTATTGAAATAAATGTTAACAATTTAATGACATAACTTTGTATGAATGTACAGTTCCATATTTCCTTGTCAAAATGGAAGATCCCAGTTTTAAAATGGAGAGTATACTGAGCTGTGACAGCAAATGGGGCTACATGCAATGTAATGTACAGCACTGCCAGCTGTTAAGGACAATGATAGGGAAATGAAAGTTATGTTTGTGACAATGAGAAAGACAACAAGCAGATAAATTAGACACACAAATGAGGCATAATGTAAAGATCAAAAGGAGAAAAGTGATTACAAAATTCTATAGTTATATACATATTTGCAGCAGATTCTGGTATGGTGCACCCACATATGCCTTCATCACGACCACAAAATTCATATTTGGCACTGCCCGTGAGAAGGCAATACAGGGGCACCCCCTTCACTTGACAGCAGCGCCACTGCCAGATGAGTGTTCCTGGAGGTATGCACCAGTGCAGCCTCGCTCTCTTGTGCTTCAGCTGTGCTAAGTGAAGGCTCCACTCTGATACTTTGACAGTTACATGTTATTCCAGGATGAACATTAATTGTGGTTGGATCCAACCTGGACTTGTTAGCTTCAGTTAACGTTCTCTCATGCTTGTGTACTTTGATAATCACCTCACCACCATTGTACACATTTGTGTGTTGTTGTTGTATTCATTGTTGTTGTCAATAAAGATCTGCAGACACTGCAGATTCCCTCTTACAAATCTGGTACATCACATGGTATCTCTCTAGAGAAGATTGTTACCTAAGTGTAACCATATCAATATGCAACTTTACTCATTGTGCATGTGTCCATTAATACTAGGACTACTACTTCCCACCAACACCAGCTTTTCTGAATTGCGCAGGTGGGAACTTTCCCTGCAATACATCCTACGTTCCCGTAACCCTCGTGGCCTCAACCTTCATTAGTCACTGTCCTCACCCATCCAGCCTCCTCGCTGTTCCCATTCCAGCATTACACAGCCATCATTTCATTTCATTTCACCGCCACACCCAGTCTTTTAATTTCTTTTATTTTTATTATTATTTCTGTGCTTTCCGCTACTTACCTCCTCCCCACCTCCGTACCTCCTCTCCTACCCTCCGTCTAAACTGCAACACTTCACTATCCGCCACTCCCACCATACTATTCCTCTCCCTCCCTGCCCCAGCTTCCTCCTTACCCCCACCCAGTCACCACTCCCATCATGCACTGGTGTTGCTGATCACAGTGTAGTTTCAGCTCTATGAGACTGCAGATGTGTGTGCAAGTTACGCTTGTGTGTGTGTGTGTGTGTGTGTGTGTGTGTGTGTGTGTGTGTGTGCGCGTGTGTGTGTCTACGGCTGACAAAGGCCTTAATGGCCGAAAGCTATGATTGTGCCTGTTGTGGCTCAGCATCTCCGCTCTATGGTGAGTAGCAACTTTCCTTCTCTCGTATTGTTACATTCCATCCTGGATTTTCCATTGTTTGAGAACTACTACTAAATCATTACTCAAACAATGGAAAATCCAGAATTGAATGTAACAATATTATGAAAAGGAAAGTTGCTACTCATCTTATAGTGGAGATGCTGAGTCGTAGATATGCACAACAAAAAATTGTCACAATATAAGCGAAAGCCATCAAAGGCCTTTGTCGAAAATAGACACACACACACACACACACACACACACACACACACACACACACAACTCAACTCTCTCACACACGACTGCATATGTGTGTGTGTGTGTGTGTGTGTGTGTGTGTGTGTGTGTGTGTGTGGTGGGGGGGGGGGGGGCACGTAAATCCCCAATTTTATAAAGAATATAACAATTGTGTACAAAACAACTTCAAATGGCTAATTACTTTACAAATGGATTACTGTGTTAAATATTTGAAATTATGCAGGTAAGTGAGAAAAGTTCAGCAAACAACTGAAATTATGTTTGAAATTCACTGCAAGTCACTAAGTGCTGTCATTATCAAACACTGCATGAGTACAATCCAAGTAATCTTTGTTCTGTTTTAAGAAAAGCTACTTTTCCACATATCCCATTGTTTATGACATTACATCTCCTGAGCTGTGTATTCTACAGACACACAATTTTGCAAGTGCATTCAGTGGTGTATATACAGATATTGTCCACAAAATGTGCTGTGAATAGAATAAGTAATAGATTGTAATGACAAGCCTGATGTTGAAGTTTTACTGCATGAGCAGCGAAAATGTAGTATGAGTTAAACTTTTATCTTTTTATCATTTTGTAGTGGGTGTCAGCAGGAAAAGTTTCAAAGGTGGACATGTTCTCATCCTCAAATACTGGATGAATATTATCTGGGTAATTTGTTGGCATGAGTTATGCTGCCTCAAGATGTGTACATAGTTTCTAACAGTAATATTTATCTTAATTTTTCAAACCTTTAACATAAGATTATATCCCTTACTGAGTAGACTACAACAGCATTTTAGAATTTTAAATTCAATCAATAATTACATGAAACACTGAAAATCAAGTTTTTCTTGCCCCCATGAAGTTGTTAGATAGGCACCCTGCAACTGGAACTATGTACCGTGAATCATCAACCAGTTCAGCCGTTTAGTAATATAGATAGTTCCATTTTTGCCCAAAAAGCTCAAAATTCGAAGAGTACTTCAGCGAGAATCTTTGTAATTGCATAATATATTCTTTCAATTCTGTCCTAAAATCCCTCCATCATAAGAATAATGTCCACCCTATATCTCAATTGACATCTAATTTAGTAATTTCATTGTTCAGTTTGGAAGAATTTTTAAGTCACTTAGCAACACATCAAAATCACTAACCTTAAAGTTTATAGAGAAGTGTGGACAACTCAACATTTGAAAATACTTACCGCATTTGCCATGTCATCAGCAAAATATAGGCCATGTCTATACTTAAATTTACAGCTGCCCTATTGAAACAATATAAAATGCATACAAATAAAATGTGATACCCTCCCAGCGGACACTGCCTTATCATAGGCACCTTCAGTGCCGGGCAGGATGATTTGTAAGCTTTTAAAAGGTCAAGAGCTGTGCCAGCGGTAGCATAGCTACTGGCATGGTCACCCAAGCTGGAGTGGTCTCAACTGAGGAGCCAGATGAAGTGTATCTCACACCAAAGTGCAGGGGGGACTCTATAGGCTACGTCATCAACCCCTCTAAGGGAGCCAATGCCGAACTGAAAGCCTGGTCCTCCTGATTGGGGATTGAGTGCAGGATTGATACTCCTGGCTTGTAAAAAATCTATTATTGTGAACAACTCGACAAGGAATGCAAGACTGACACTACGAAGATAAACTGTGCTAGGAAATAGGAATCTGGATTTATCAGTGCTTAAATTTGGAACATGGAATGTGCATATGCTGTTGCAGACAGGAGCAATGAATAGTGTTGCAGAAGAGGTGCTAAGGTATGGAATGGGAGTTGTTGCACTGCTGGAAATCAGGTGGAAGGGAAGAGGAGAGATTTATAAGGAGAAATTCTCCCTGTACTATTCAGGAAAAGATGAAAGAGAAGGGGAGTATGGAGTTGGGTTTATAGTCACCAAGGATACGCATAGATCTGTTATTGTTTTCACCCCACACAATAAAAGAATATGTACACTGTGTATGAAAGGCAAATTTCACCACCTACAGAAGAAACATATGAAGATACTGTAGACATATTCTATGATCAATTACAGGAGGTTTGTGATAGAATACTCAGATATGATTCCAAAATAGTTCTTGGCGACTATAATGCAAAGCTGGGAAAGGAAGAGGCGTTCAGAAGTTTGTTTGGTAAGGAAAGTCTGCACGATGAAACTAATAATAATGGTATGAGGGTTGCACAGTTTGCTTCTGCAAACAAATTGAAGGCAGTAAGTACCTGTTTTCCAGGAAAAATATCTACAAAGGGACATGGAAAATACCAGGAACAAATGAAATAGACCATATACTGGTATCAAAGAGGTGGGCATCTGATATGTAAAATATTGCTGAGGAGCTATTTCTGATTCTGACCATTACCTAGGATCCAAAATAAAGCAAAAACTTGCCACTGCTACCAAAGAAAGTAGACCCAAGTAAAGAAATGGAATACAGAATGACTGAAAGGTAGGGCTCCTGTTAAGGAGTACTAGAACAGATTGAGATAGGGATTACAAACAAAAGATGGTGGAGATGATATAGACAAAGAATGGAACTCTATTAAAGATGCCATTAGGACAAGACAAATTGAAATATTGGGGGAAACAAGGAGCCTTAGGAATGAAGAATGTACACAGGCAGGTAAACAGAAGAAGGAAGCAAGGCTGAAATGCTTGCAGCGGAATACTACACCAAATCAGGAATTATATAATGAAAGGAGAACAGAGGCAGCAAGGGAATGTAGGAGGACTCTATAAACTCTCTGGAGTTGCAGTATCTTGGTCATGTCATAAGCGGTCAAGGTGTACATCCTCTTCAGTCACATTTATTAGCCATATGTGATCTGCCACTTCCTCGCAATGTTATGTAATTGCAGTCAGTATTAGGGAAAATGAAATATTATATTCGGTTCATACTGAATGCTGCACAAATTGAAGCTCCATTGCATCGCTCGCATTGCAACAACATTCCCTTTGTCTGGACAGATGAGGGCCAAAAAGCTTTTCAAAAACTTAATGCTGCATTGCTCAGTGACCAATGCTTGGTTCACTTTGATCCTGACAAACCAGTTGTGTTGCAAGTTAACGCTTCCTATTGCAGAATTGATGCAGTGATTTCAAACAGATTTGGCGATAGAGACAGACCTATTGCTTTTGCATCAGAAGTGTTGTCAAAAGCTCAGTGTAACAATTCACAAATAGGGAAACAGGCATTGGCTATTGTGTATGGTGTTGCCAAATTGCACCACTATTTGTATGGCAGAAAATTCTACTTAGTAACGGACACAAGCCACTGCAGTCTTTGCTTCATCTGAAGAAGCCAGTTCCAGTACAAAATTCTCAAAAATTGCAAAGATGGGCTATGTTGTTGCCTCAATACCAGTACAAGATTGTGTATGATTTGACTCCTCAACATGGTAATGCAAACACTTTCAAGTCTTCCAATTGGCCCTGATACAGACTTTGACATTTCTACTGCATCTTGTTGTCACATCAATGCTCATGATTCTGAATTGCTTCATTCCTTTCCTCTGCACTACAGGAAAATTGCACAGGTCATAGCAGTTGATTCAGATTTGAAAATTTTGCTAAAATACATTCGCACATCTTGGCCTCACTCACTGCATAGCATATGAGTAAAGAGCTCTGTAGTGTGCTGATACTTTGCATGCCAGCATAGACTCGCTATACAGCAAGGTGTGATTTTTGTTCAAAATGACAATGGCCAATCACGTGTGTTGATCCCCAAAGCTTTGCAAAAAGAAGTGTTGCAGTTACTTCACCAAGGACCCTAGAGGACTGTTCATACTAAACAGTTATCGCATCAACACTGTACTTGGCAGGGAAGGGAAACCCAAATAGAACAGATAACGTCACAGTGTCAGACATGTGCAGAAAATCAGTCTGCTCCGCCACAAAAATTCTCTGTTTGGCCTAAGTTGCAATCACCATGGCAATGTATGCACATAGAAATTGGGGGACCCTTTTGGAATATTCGTTGGTTGATTGTGATAGACTCTTATAGCAAGTTTCCTGTTGCTGTGACAGTGTCACATAGCACAGCTCAAGCATTGTCCTCTATTTTTTGCCTTGAAGATTTGCCTGAAATCATAGTGTCAGACAACAGCCCTCAATTCATGTCAAATGAATTTGAAACATTTTGTGAATGCAATAGCATACAGAATCTAGCTACTGCACCATTCCATCCACAGTCAAATGGCGAAGTGGAACATTTTGCCAGAACCTTCAAGCAGCAGGTGGCCAAACCTCACACCGCACACACCAGGGATCAAGCATTGCAACTGTTTCTCACCTCCTATCATTTGTAACTAGATGACAGACCATTGTCAGCGGAACTGCTTCACTGCCGCCTTCCTCAGCATCCGGTGCCAAAGGAAGACGGCAAGTATGGCATCATATTGTGCATTTCAGGGATTTTAGAGGCAGCAGATGCTGGGCACGAGGTGAGATCTATCAACTTGGCGCATAAATGTATCTCATTTCAGGCCCAGACAGATTGCAGCACTGACATCACAATCAAATTCACCACTGTCATGTGAACGGCAATCCTTCTGTCTCTCTTCCCCAGATTCATGGATCCCAAGGACAGTGCGGCCACAGCAGCTGCTAGAAGGTGTCATCACAACACCATGGGATGACCCCAAGGAAATGGAGCCCTTCACCTTCTCTTGTCCTACCGATGGAGGTAGACCCATTCAGGCTGCAGCAGCCAACACCTTCCACATCTGGGTACGGGCCTCAGGAGGTGGATACGTACCCTTCTGGGCGTTTTCCAGGGGATGTTTCCACCACAGCAAAGGCTGGATGGCGGGGTACGACTGGAAGACTGATGTCCCTTGCAGCTACAGCTTCCAGTCCATCAGAACATCCACACTCCTGCCTCCTCATGCTCCATATATGACGATGGTCTGTCCCTTTGGGGAAAGGGGGGGGGATGTTATGGTGTAAAGTCAAGTGCCAGCACGCCACTTAGGAACGAACGATAGAGAAGAGATGGCTGTGAGAAGACATCAGCCAATCGCACACTGACCAACCCCTCTCCAGGACGACATTGTGACAGCAGCGGCTCCTATATGAAGAGGACATAAGTTCGTGACTGACTGGCACTGCCCCAGTTGAACAGCAGCTTCAACACTAGCAACTTGTATAGAAGCGTCAACTCTAGTTATTTTGCTTGTACACACTATGTAACACAGACTTAGGAATTGTTAAACTGAAGAAAATTGCTTATTTTGTATGTTGCCCTTTGCTTGCAACACATCTATGTCATTGCAAAGTTAAGTATTGTCTATTTTCATTTTGTAATAATATTCATTAATACAATTTGTTTGAAATGTTTCTTTAGCAAACCGAGTACGTAGAATTTCTAGACTCCACACATTTGACGACGAGCCTCGAGACTAAATATACTGAAGTAGCATTGAGTGTGCTCTCAGGATCAAAGAAACCACCAGTAGATTATGTCTGTGCAGGAAAGCCTACAATGTACACAGTCCAGAATCATTAATGTGACCACCTGTCAAAAGCCTGAAAGACCACAATTTGCAGCATGGACCGCTGCATGATGTGCAGGAAGTGTGTCAGTGATGTTCTGGAAGGTGCCATCAGTCATGTGGAGACACACTGACTCCAGTGCCACAGCCAGCTGCGCTAGGTTTCTCAGTTGGGGAGCCACGGTGCATACAGCCTGGTCAAGATGGGCCACAGATTCTTGACTGGGATTAAACCCAGGTAGTTTGGTGGTCAGATCAGTATGATAAACTCGTCCTGGTGCTCTTCGAACCACACATGTATACTGGGAGCTATGTGACACATTGCATTGCCATGCTGGTAGATGCCAATGTGCTGATGAAAAAAAAAAAAAAACTGCTTTTAGGGGTGGACACGGTCTCAAGCTTAGATGCATAGTTGTGTTGATCCATTGTGACTTTCAGAAAGATAAGATCATCCAGGGAATGCTACGAAAACATTCACCAGACTGAAATGCTCTCTCCTCCTGCCTAGACCCTTCAAACGATTGTTGCAGTGTTTGTTTTCACGCAATTCGTGTTGTACGTACCAATGGCCATCTGTGTGATGGAGCATAAAATGCGATTCATCTGAGATGGCCACCTGTCTCCACACAGAGGTTGTCCAGTTGCAGTATTGGCTTGAAAATTCCAGCCTTCGTTGTTAATGAATAGCAGTTAGCGTGGGTGCATCAACCAGGCGCCTACTGGGAGGCCCGTACGCAGCAATATTTGATCAGCAATCATTGAGAAGACACTGTTAGTAGCCCATTGGTTCATCTGAGTCATCACTTGCTCAACAATTGCACATCTACTCACCTGTACACATATCCACCCTGTCATCTAAGGCACCATAGTTCCCTCAGTGCTAGTTTTGGGAAGTGCTATTTGCCATGCACGGTACACTTTAACAACAGTAATTACCTATTTCAGAAATACTTCCACCCTTGGCCTGAAAGCCAATGTTCATGCCATTGTCCAGTTTCTGCAGTCATGACAACATTTGCAGATTTTTGTGTGTCCTGCCTCCCCCCCTTCCCCACTTTGTGCACCCACCAGTGTCAGTGCTGCCACTTCTTGCCTGTGAGTGGTTACCGTATGTTGACATCGAACATATGCAGTGGTCACATTAATGTGATTGGACCATGTAGCTGTCTCCAGCAGGGTCATGTTATTTACACAGATAATTTTTTTGTTTGCTCACAAATATGGCTATATCTAGGCGGTGTATGTAAGATTTTTGCATCACATAATTATGTTATATCCCTAGTATATAACAACTTATTGTAAAAACTAAGTTTACCCATTTCCTATTGCCCCTATTGGTATTTTGGGACTGTTCGGCCAGATAATTAAGTTTAGTGGTGCTTTCTGGGAATGATATCTCCTGGTAATTTGTTCCATTCCTTTACCGCTGTAAAAAATTTTGCCTATATTGTTTTTTATAATTTCAAACTTACTTTGTACTCATGGTCTTTTACTTCTCTTATACACTCCATCAGAGACAAGTATTTGTCCTATGTCTTTCCATGCAACTTCATCAACATATGCTTGGCATATTCCACCAAATCTCTTGCCCATCTTTGTGTGTGACATTCCCATTTAAATTTCTTAATCATTGCAGTGACACCACTCCCTCTTCTCCACATTCCCTTTACATATGTAGCTGCTCAGCTACTCTCTTTCTATATGCTTTGCCAGGTATCATTGCTGGGGATGCCACAGTCCTCCAGCACATTCCTTTGTACTCTCGCTTGTACTTTCAGAGCTCCCATTAACATCTGCACAGACTTATATGCCTTGTTTACTGCCTAAGCTGTGTGTTTCCCCATGTTGTATCACAGCATTCACTGCAAAGTTGGCTCGCTGTGATGTTGTAGGTGCCAGCTTGTACTTATATAATCGTCGTGCAATAAGTCCTTAGAAAATCCAAGAGATGATGCACGTAGCATTGAAACATTTTTCTGGCAGTAAGCCTCTGTCACTAGAGAGCAGGTAAAACTGAAGCTATGTCCGCCAAGTGGTTTCATTGTCCCAGTCGACTGGAGCAACAAGCTTTCATGTTTAGTTTGCAACAGAGAAAAAAGTGAGTTTCGAGAGGTGTTCAAACATTTCTATTTAAAAGGCTTAACACTGAAACAGATCAAAGATGAGTTGGATGAAGTTCACAGCACATCTGTTCCTGCTTTTGCAACTGTTTACAATTGGGTAAATGAGTTTAAATGTGGTCATACTCCACAAAAGATGAACAGCATTTGGGAAGACCAATGGAACTGGGCACCCGCAAAATGATTGACAAAAATCCAATGATAAAGTCTTGAGTGATCAACAAATCAAAGTGTGCAAAACAGTTGAGCCCACAGGCACATCACAAGATGCAGTGTTTTTAATTTTGCACAAAAAATTGGGTGTGAAAGAAATGTCGGCAAGATGAGTGCTGTGTTTGCTCTCAGTGGAAAATAAATACAATTGTGTGGTCTACACTGAGGCTGTTTGGGTACTTTTTGATCAAAATCCGGCATCAATGTGTAACTGTAGATGAAACACGACTACACTATTACACTCCAGAAATGAAGTTGTCCAACAAGGTGATAACGACAGTTTTCTAGGATGCATGCAGAATCATCTGCATCGATTTCTTGAAAAAAGGCTGACTGGAGAATATTATGCATCGTTATTACACCAGATAAGCAAAGAAATTGAGGAAAAAGTCCTCATCTGAAAAAGACCCTCTTGCATCATGACAACACACAGGTCCACAGCTGTGAAGTTTTGATGGCCAACATTATGGATTTCAATCATGGAACTACTGTAACCATCATAGGCTGTCAGTTTTATTGCTTTAATCCACTAGATGATGATTAGTGTTTTAGGGCGCATAACAGCGAGGTTATCAGCGCCTTTAATCCACAACGCATATAAATTACATTACTGCACATTTTCAGCCTTAGGCCACTTTCTAATGTCTGCAATAGAATACCAAAAGTACAGTAAATAGGTAAGACACATTAGTGAACATTATGCTTGAACATTGCAATTGTTGTTTAAATTACTTACATGATATTGGTGATAAATGGGTCAACTTTAAAAGACTTCTTTCATGTTACGTGAGAACAGACATTTGTTCCCACACATAAACGTGTCGAACATCACATTACGGTCTTGCACATACCAATCAGCTTACAAGCACAACTTTTACAACACTTCACATATGAAGAAAATTTACTGACAGCTACCTTACTAATCCTTGATTTAACAGCAATCACTGTACTTTTACACATTAACAGAATAAAACTGATGGCCTGTGGAGGTTAAAATGAGTTATTGAGGTTTTGGGCTCATACATGAAGAAATTTATGGAACTAAAGTTCAGATTATTGCAACATCCACTGTATACACTGGTTTTAGCCCCCAAGGATTTTTTTTTCCCAAACTTGAAAGAATGGCTCAACAGACGACAATTCATGTCAAATGAGCAGGTCATTGCCCAAATAAATGCCTATTATATAGACCTTTTGAAATCCAACTTTCTGGACAGCTTAAAAAAAGTTGGGGCATCACTTAACAAAATACAGTGTGTTCAAAGGGGAATATGTTGAAAAATATTTTTTTTCTATTTTTTTCCTCGAGACTTACTGAATGACCAATTTATCTTACAGCACTCCTGCTATTTAACAAGGTGACTGGCTGGCTCTTCTCCGTATTTTCCAACATCCATTTCTCTGGATTCAATTTCTGATCATTTCTAGGTCTTTCTGCAGAATCTCAGAATCCTGTTAAGTTTTTTTACTTCCTTGTAAACTACTATGACATTAGCAAATAGCCTTATCTCTGAATTTACCTCTTCTCCAATATCATTGACATAAATCAGTGCAGTCTCCTATCCTCGTCTTCTGTTTTCTCTGCTATAGGCGTTCTGTCACCGAACTCACTACTCTTTCATCCAACTTGCAGTTTTGTTAGCAGTACCACATGATTTACCTTATAAAAACTCTGGAAAGATCAACATGTATCTATTATACAAGGTCTGTTCAAAAAATTCCAGAACTTTATCCACAAAACTGTTCTATGCTGACATTTTTTACTGTGCATGGTCTCCTTCAAAATACTCTCCTGCACAATTGATGCACATCTCCCAACACAGTTTCCACTTCCGGAAGCAGTCTTGGTATGCCTCTTGTTGGATCACATGAAGTGCCGCCTGTGAATTTTCTTTTATCTTGTTTATCATTGCAAATCTTCATCCTTCCAACAGAGTTTTCAGCTTTGGAAATAAAAAAAAAAAATAAAAAAAAAACCTTTTGCAGGGGCCAGGTCTAAAGAGTATGATGGATGGGGCAGCACAGTGATTTTTTTTTTTTTTTTTTTTTTGTGCAATAGTTATGCACCAACAGGGATGAATGTGTGGGTGTGTTATCATGGTGAATGAGCCATGAATTGTCAAGCCACATTTCATGCCATTTCCTTCTCACATTTTCTCACAGGCATCACAACATGTCCCGATAGTACCATCAATTAACAGATTGTCCCTGTGGCACAAATTCATGATGAAATAATCCTTCAAAGTCAAAGAAACCTATCAATACAGTTTTGACATTTGACTTCAGCTGATGAGCATTTTTTGGTCTTGGAGAACATTTCTCAACCCACTGTGAAAACTGAACCTTGGGCTCAGCATCATAACCATAGAGCCACAGCTCATCACCAGTTACGATTCTCTTAAGCAACATCTCACACTCATCTGCACAATCCAAAAGCTCTTCACAGACTGCAAGGTGAAGTTCTTTCTGCTCTTCACTCATGAGTCGTGGGACGAACTTGGTGGCAACACGATGCATTCCAAGATGCTGTGTCAGGATTTTATGACATGATCCAACTGAAATGTTACATCCTTCTGCAACCTCTTGGACAGTCAGTCTTCAATTAGCACACACAATTTTGTTGACGTTCCAGACATGAGCATTGTTGGTATACATCAAAGGATGGCCTGAATGATGGTCATCTTTAACTTCCAGCTGGCCATTTTTAAATTGTATGTATAATTCGTAACACCATGTATGTTAAACACTCATCACCATAGGCTTTCTGCATCATTTGGCGTATTTCACACAAGAGTTAATGTAGACAGATTGCTTCTTAAACTCTGCCATCTTGAAATTCGTAAACTGTGTAGCGCAACATTCTATTCAATAAAGCACTGAACAATAACTAATAGACACACAACAATGAAAGTTCTGGTAGTTACACATTAAACACAGACATGTGCAAGGATGCCAACTGCATTTCACTCCAACACATCATCGCTGTGAAACTATGAATGGGCAAATGCTGGGAAGGTTCCTTAGACAGGGCATGGTCGACTTCCTTCCCTGATCCAATGAGACTGCTGACCTTGCTGTTTGGTCTCCTCCCCCAAATCAATCCAATCCAAATTATGAATGTTCCAGAAGTTTTTTGAACAGATCTCATAAACAGGGACAAGGGGTGCTCTTTAAGTAAAATGTGGGCTATTGTCTTATCTGACCAGTGACACTTTCTGGCATAAGTGCGGTTGGTCATCTAAGGGATATAAAAGTACCACCACTCATGGTGTGAATCATTTCTGGCAAGATTAGAAGACAACATTCTCACCTGAAGACGGCAGCTAGATGGACCACTGAAATATTGCATCTAGATAAGTGCATAATCCAGCTGCAGATGAAACAAGATCATCATCTCGCTCCCCCCCCCCCCTCCCCCCCCCCCCTTGCTTTGTGGCATCCTACAACTTTTTTTTGGTCAGCCTTGTGCTCTCTAGGCATACTTCAACTGCAACAACCTTATGGACACTTATTGTCTCCATTGCACCCACTTTACGCTATATGTCAAGAGGCTCTATCAGAAGACCATCCACTCCTTGTATTTTCTGAAACAAACTGCTCATAGCCCCTCCACAGATCATCCCATTTGCTATAAGTTGATTCCAGTCCTGCAAGTTCATATTTCCTTTACAATCCTTCTGCACCATGTTTGAGTCTTCCCCAAGTATTTTATTTGTACCCTTCTTTTTGCCAGGTTCCCACAATCCAAGGATTTCTCACCTGTACTGTCATCCCATTTCCTACCTTATGATGCCTATTACATCTAACTCTTTTCCTTTGCATGTGCTGAGCTGTATCCCTAGAATTTCATTGTCATTATCACAGAAAATCTACAGACAGTTGTTGAGCTGTACCCGTAGAATTTCACTGACATTATTACAGAAAGTCTTATCAATGGCTGATGAACATCAACAGACTATATAACTGAGGGTAGGAGTAATGACAACTCATCAGTTTCGGGAATGGGGAGAATTTGAGGCAACTAAGTACAGTTTCTCATAAAGTAAAACAAAAACTATTGAAAAAGTGTTTATTAATCACCTAACAAATGAATGCTACCGTTTTGTAATGTATACTACTACTTACAACATATGGAACATGTAGAATAGTTTGTATGAGATTTGTATGTGCTATTTTTTCTGTCAAGCAGGTAATGGTCACTTACATACGAATACTTTCTATATTAACTTTTTTAAAAAAAAATACTTTGACACTGGCTGGGAACACAAGAAAAAACATTGATAACTAATGGTTAATCACTAATGGAAGATATCACAACATAGGGCCACCTTGCATTTTCAGTTGCAAGGATAATAGCAGTGAATGGCATAACAGATTTGAGATTTCACAACAAATAGCTCCGGTTATAACTGCTATTAGTTCAGTATTCATTACGTGTTCTGGTTTCCTTCAAACTGATAGGTTTGTCGGCTCTGTGAAAGCAGAATGTGAATTTGGTTTACAAAGACCTTTTTCCTTCTGCTTCTTATTTTCCTGTCAAGGGGATGGTAAAAAAATGTTGTCTATTTAGAGTAAACATCTTTCAGATAAACAAGAACTGTAAACCTTTTCACTGACTTCGTGCTCAAGCAACTGCATACAAAGCATATGAACAGAAAAAAATGGATTCTTTTCAAAACTTCCTTCTTGTCTTTCATGTTAAAAACACACACTGACAATTTAAATGTGATCCACTATTAGTTTCTAGTCAAATTTTTGTTTGCTTTTGTTCAAGAAGAGTGAACTCTTGATTGTTTGGAAGAGTGTGATTACTACCTAACAGGACACATGCCCATTTAATGTGTTACTGTGAAAATTAGTGTGTTCCGTAGTCACAGAGGACTGCTGATCCAAGCAGGGCCTTGTATATAAGGGAAAACCTATTGTACAATGAGTACTATGCTCGCAGCTAAGCAGTAATGCTAAGTTCTACATTCCTTGTGTCACACAACATCCCACCACTGCACTTTGTATGGTCACTGAAGCATACCCAAAGGTTACAGATAAGCAACACAATGGAAGTAGATAGTCTGTTTTATGAGCACACAGAAATTACTTTTGAGAGTGACACATGAATTACAGACCACAAAAAAATTTCTCAACTATATCTTGCATAAACTTTTATTCTTTCATGCATACAAAATTGTTCATGCTCTGTGACCTATTACAATGCTTCAATATGATGAATTGGGGATATTAAGGATGATAATTATTGTATTTTCAGATGCTGAGATTTATCTGATGAAGCTACCTACCTGTTGTTTAATGATCGGACATGAGAATAAATTGAAGCAAATGATACTGCTTTGCAAACTGACAACAAAACTGTCAACTTCCAACCTCACCTATACCTTGGGCTATGTCACAGATCAGTCTGTGACACACCAACCTATATTTCAAAAAGTAATATACACGAAAAATAAATACTGTCAAAACTAGTGTACACAAAATATAAATATTGTCAGTCTTCTGCTTTCTTTCTGTTTGAGCATGTATGATGTCACATACCAACCATCATTAAGTAAGGGATGAAGCCAACATCAAATATCGATAGGTTCAGTTGACTGTGACAAAGCATGTGGTGTTGAGGCTCAAAGCACCCATTATCAAATAATAGCACTAAATAACATTACTGACAGGTACTATGCAAATGGAGTCTGTAGTAAGCTGTAAAATAGAGAGATAGAAGGCCACATAGATAAGCAAAGAATGTAATGAGAAAACAAACACGATGATGATGTTATAAACATAGACGAATCTCCTGTGATATCCATCAATCATTGGTGAGGTATACCAAACTTTTAGTGTCTTTTATTTTGTAATGCAGAATTATTTATTTCAGTTCTGGAAGAGAACAGCAAATCCATTTAAGAGGCAAATATATGGTTTATATCAGGTTGGATTCCATTAGAACGATTGTGCTCCATAACTGTGACGTAATCCTGTGTTATTGACTCAATTGGTCTCTTATTTGTGAATGTGCTTGTGTCGTTCGTCTAATCCTCGCGACTCAGTAGTGTGTTTACATTTTGTGGCATGCACTGCAGCTATAGCAGTTATAAAGCTAAGTACTGTCAAACTTATTTGTGCACTGTAATACAGTTATTAAATTTAATAGTTTTCAGCGGTGTTGCGTGCCAATGGTGGTGAAATAACGACTTAATAACTTTTGTAATTGTTCGCTCACTGTGTTTTTTAGTTTTCTGTGTGCTGAAGTTGTTTAGTAAATTTCGTTCTTTAGTTTTATACTGGCATTTCTTATTGTTTCTAGTAAAATATTTCAGTAAAATTTTCATTCAGTGTTTTCACTTAGTTTGGTGTTCCAGTAGCTGTTTGAATTTTTTGGTTTTAGCTAATAATTTTGAGAAGTTTTGTTGGTATTGGTATTAGCTGTGGTGTAGTAGTATTAAACAAGTAGTTGCTTTCTTAGTAGGCAGAGAATTTGCAGACCATTAATGTTAGTTCTATAAATAGTTCTACTGGTGTAACTGAACTTTGGTAACATAGACGTATAGTTTTTTTTTTTTCAGTAACTGTAAAATTTTACCATGAGTAAGAAGTGTGGGCTCTGTTGTAGGCTTGTGAGTAGTGGGTTACGGTGTGGGATTTGTTCAAAATATTTTCATTGGGGGGAATGCAGTGGGGAAACCAGTGGTCATTTTAGTGAGATCCTCACCTGGGATTGCAAAATCTTTCAAAGAAATAAGTTGATAGAGGAACAGGAGCGTAAGATCTGTGCCCTTTAGGTGCAGTTAAAATGCGCAAAGGAGGAGTTAGATAGGTTGAGGAGGGTGAAGGGTGGTGGGGAATGGGAACTGGCAGTTGGTGAGAAGGCAGCTACGAAGAGGAGGTATTCAGACAGTTTTACTTTGCGTACATGCAATAGATTTGATCAATTGTCAGAGTTGAGTGGAGAGGAGGCTTGCGTTGCTGTAAATGTAGGGAACATGTACCAGTCCTCAGCAATTAGGAGGCCTAGGTTAGTTGCAAAGTGTAACAGAAAGAAGTAGGTTCTGCTGCTAGGTAGTTCCCACGGTAGAGGTGTGGGCCAGCAGTTGCATGAAGTGTTGGGGAGTGAGTATCAGCATTGTGAAGCCTAGTGCAGGGCTGGCTCAAGTGACTGACAGCATAGGGGAGTTATGTAAGAATTTTAAGGAGGATCAGGTAGTGATAGTGGGTGGAGCAGGGAACAGTCTTGATATGGACAGGGAATATGATGTAAGTGGTGAGCTGGTACAGATAGCTACTCAAACTGATGGTACTAATGTGCATTTTGTGCAACTGTTACAGCGTCATGATCGGCCTCAACTTATTGCAGCTGTTAGGAGCGTTCACGTGGGGCTGGGGAGGGCGCTGATGGCAGAGGGCATGCGTCACATCTCAGGGGTGTCAGTTGGGCCTATCAGTAGATCGGGTACTACGCAGGGCCTGCACCTCAATACGTATGGGAAGGGGAGGCTGGCTAAGCTTATAGGTGACAGTGTAGTGGGTGGTGGTGGTGGTGGTGGTGGTGGTGGTGGTGGTGGTGTCACTCATGGAAAAAATCCTGTAGTAATTGGTGTTAGAGCTGCACCATTTTTAGAATGAAGTCAGCTGATGAGTATACCTGCTTAGAGGAAGTCCCTCTGACTAAGGGATCACCTTCTGAGGATGTAATGTTTCCAAGTAGAGAAGGAATTTGCATATTTAATCAAAATATAAGAGGTATTAGAGATAACATTAGTGAACAGCTTATAGTTGTTGACTCTGAAATTATTGGTATATCAGAGCACCACTTAAATAATTTGACAATTCCTTTACCAAGATACAGATTAGCTGGCTGCTTCCCAACGAGTTCCTTGCGGGGGGGGGGGGGGGGGGGGGGGAGTGGCTATGTACATAAAAAACAGCATTCCATTTGAATCAATAGACGTATCATGACACTGCACTGAACGGATGTTTGAATGTTGTGCAGTGGCAGTTGAAATTAGTGAAACTAAACTTCTAATTGTTGTTGTTTATAGGTCCCCTAACTCCAACTTCAGAGCATTTCTGCTCAAGCTAGAGAGGTTTCTTGATTCACTTTGTAGGAAGTACCAGAAACTAGTTATATGTGATGACTTCAATATAAATTTTGTAGATGATTGCGCAAAAAAAAAAAAAAAAAAAAAAAAAAAAAAAAAAAAAAAAAAAAAAAAAAAAAAAAAAAAAGGATGTTTGTAGATCTCCTAAATTCGTATGATCTGATTCAGACTGTGGTTTCTTTCAACTAGGGTGCAGGGGAAGAGCAGCACAGCCATAGACAATATTTTTGTTCATACTTCGTTACTAGATGGGCTTTCTGTTAGTAATGGCGTGAATGGCCTTTCAGACCATGTTGCAGAAATTTTAACACTAAAAGGCTTTTGTACTCAAACCAATGTCATAATTTAATTACAAACTATGTAGGAAAGTTAATCCCTCAGCAACAGAGAGTTTTTTACACATTACAAACAGCGTTGTAAGGTGATTAAAAATATTATTAGGAAGGCAAAGAGGATGTGGTATGCAAATAGAATAGCTAATTCACAGGGTAAAATTAAAACCATATGGTCAGTTGTGGATGAAGTCTCGGGTCAGCAGCACAAGGTCAGCGATATAAAGTCAGTTCGCAGTAAAAATATTTCTGTTATTGATAAATCAGATATACGTACAGTATTTAACAATAATTTTCTGAGCATTGCTGTTGAAATAAATAAAATTTTTGTTTCTACAGGAAATCATATAACTTTCTTGGCAAATGCCTTTCCAAGATTGATGTCTGAAATACTTCTCTGTGATACAGACAAGAGGGAGATTGAGTCAATAATTAAATCACTGAAGACTAAGGACTCTCATAGTTATGATGGTGTGTCTAGCAGAATATTAAAGTACTGTGCTGCACATGTTAGCCCTGTATTTAGTCATATTTGTAATTTTTCCTTTAGGAATGGTCAGTTTCCTGAGCGATTATAGTACACAGTAGTAGAGCCGCTTTATAAAAAGGGAGAAAGGGATAATGTAGATAATTTCAAACCTATTTCTATGGCATCGGTGTTTGCAAAAGTTATTAAAAAAGCTGTGTATGTAAGGATAATTCATCATTTTATATCACATGATTTGCTATCAAATGTACAGTTTGGTTTTAGAAGTCATTTAACAACTGAGAATGCTATATTCTCTTTCCTCTGTGAGGTACTGGATGGGTTAAGCAAAAGGTTTCGAACGCTTGGCAAATTTTTTTTTTATTTAACTAAGGCATTTGATTGTGTTGATCACAAAATATTGCTCCAGAAGTTGGACCATTACGGAATACGGGGTGTAGCTCACAATTAGTTCACCTCTTACTTTAGCAACGGGCAGCAAATGGTCATTATTCACAATGTTGATAACAGCTGTGATGTAGGGTCTGATTGGGATACTGTCAAGTGGAGGGTGTCCCAGGGATCAGTGTTGGGGACACTCCTGTTCCTTACTTATATGAATGATATGCCCTCTAGTATTATGGGTAATTCTAAAATATTTCTGTTTGCTGATGACACTAGCTTGGTAGTAAAGGGTGTTGTGTGCAACATTGGTTCGGTTTCAAATAGTGCAGTACATGACCTAAGTTCATGGCTTGTAGAAAGTAAACTAATGCTAAATCACAGTAAGATTCAGTTTTTACAGTTTCTAATGCACAATTCAACAAAACTTGACGTTTTAATTTCACAGAATGGGCATATGATTAGTGAAACTGAACAGTTCAAATTTCTAGGAGTTCAGACAGATAGTAAGCTGTCGTGGAAAGCCCACGTTTAGGATCTTGTTCAAAGACTTAATACTGCCATTTTTACTATTTGAACGGTATCAGGAATGAGTGATCGTTCGACAGCAAAATTAGTCTACTTTGTTTATTTTAATACACATATGTAGTATGGTATTATATTTTGGGGTAACTCTTCCCATTCTAAAAGGATAGTTTTGGCTCAGAAATGGGCAGTTCGAGCAATAAGTGGTGTAAGTTCATGAACCTCTTGTTGACCTCTGTTCACGAGTCTAGGTATTTTGACACTGGCCTCTCAATATGTACCTTACTGTCGTTTCTTGTTACCAATATTAGCTTATTCCCATGAATAAGCAGCTTCCACTCGGTTAATACTCAGCAGAAACCAACCTAAATTGGCATCAGAGTTCCTTAACTCCTCTGCAAAAAGGTGTGCAGTATACTGCTGCATCCATTTTCAATAAGCTGCCACTCAAATTCAAAAATCTTAGCAGTAGTATTGGAGGGCAGCGTGGAGGGTAAAAATTGTAGAGGGAGACCAAGAGGTGAATAGGTGAATACACTAAGCAGATTCAGAAGGGTATAGGTTGCAGTAGGTACTGGGAGACGAAGAAGCTTGCACAGGATAGAGCAGCATGGAGAGCTGCATCAAACCAGTCTCAGGTCTGAAGACCACAACAACAGCAGTAATCCACATGCTTTTTAATTGCAACTGAAGAGTTTCCTCATCAGTCACTCCTTCTATTATGTCAAGGAGTTCCTTGAAAAATTAAGCAGATTTTTATTGTATTTCTGACAGCGTTTACTTAAACTGATGGACTGATATTTTTCAGGTTCATGAACATTTATTTTTATCTGTTATTACTTTTATGTTGCAATTTCATGCATTGACATGTTCCATGACCTTGGAGATTTACTCCCCAATTTGGTCCTATGGAACTTGACGTGTAAAAAAAATAAATAAATAACATGTAGGAGGTCAGCAATCCATTGCAGCTCAATCAATACTTTATTGTAGATCTAGATTTCAGCTACAGAATAGCTACCATCAAAAAATTGCTCTGAGCACTATGGGACTCAACTGCTGTGGTCATCAGTCCCCTAGAAAAATGGTTCAAATGGCTCTGAGCACTATGGGACTCAACTGCTGTGGTCATTAGTCCCCTAGAACTTAGAACTACTTAAACCTAACTAACCTAAGGACATCACACACATCCATGCCCGAGGCAGGATTCGAACCTGCGACCGTAGCAGTCGCACGGTTCCGGACGGCGCACCTAGAACCGCGAGAAGTCCCCTAGAACTTAGAACTACTTAAACCTAACTAACCTAACATCACACGTGCCTAGAAGCGCGAGTGGTAAATATATAAGAAATACAATATTGCAGTTATGTAGATCTGGGGATTTCATGGTAACTAACATACCATCAGAAGCGAGTCATGTACACTAAAAAAGCTTGTAACAGAACATGTTGTTACGTCACCTTAACATGTATATAGCTTAATTAAAACTGAAGTTGCTGTTTACTGACTTATGCAACCAGCCACAGTGTATGTCATTGAGGGTGAACAGCACCCTCTATCCACTGGTATGTATAACCAGTGTTCAAACAAATTTAGTATTATAAAACTTAAGTATACAAATAACAATGACAGTAAAATAACAATTTTGCGTTAAATAAAGTACAAGTTAAAGTAAGCAGATGTAATGATTTAACATAAAAATGCACAGATCCTGATGCAAAAAATGTGAATTAAAATTAATGATAAAACTTTTAAAAAAATCCTTAACCTTGGTTGAAAGCTCAGTGTTATCAGATGACAATTATCTTTTATTTTATTTTACAATGTCTTGTACTAAATGACAAAATTCACACACTAACAGACCATGTAATAAGATCATACAAACTTGAGAGTCATGGCTGTTGAATGATATGTCTTAAAATAAAACTCCCTACAAATGTTTCTTGAGAATTCTATGAAACACATAATGGCCTGAATTGATGCTAATAATATTATTGTATATGATACTGACAACAGTCACAAGAAAAATGTGCTGCTTTTGCAGTTGCAAATGTGAAGAGTTCATTATGAGAAAATTTTTATTCAGTAGCAGATGATTAGTGACGATTTGTATAGGCTGCATTTTGAGTTGGCAGTGCTTGTAACTCCTTCAATGTTTGACCTTTTGTTTGTGGTTGTAAGGGAAACATTGAATAAGATAGTGAATGAAGCAAGGCTGAGATTAGTAGGTCAGTCTGCTGATGCTAGTGCACATAGTGAACCAAAAGTTAGTTTTTACCGTAAGGTGCTAAATCTGACAAACATCTGCTGGCCAGGAAAATGTTGATGAGAGAGGAGGACCTTTCAGCAAAGTTACTAGAAAATACCTGAATTCTTTAAAGAAACACTTCCTGTACAATCACCAATATTCAGTCAAGAACAGTTATGAATTATCCAGTACATTCATGATATAACGGAAACTGCAGATTTGAAAATTGTCTCTTTGGGCATAGCAATCATGTGTACTACTGTATTGCTGGGCAGCACTTTTGAAATTATTAGGAACAAAACAGGCTATCTTAGAATAAGATTTATGAGGTTATGATCTGCTGTCTTTAAATTTGTTGATGGACTGAGTGTGGCAAGTTCCATTTCTGACCAGCTAGCCAATATTTTTATTAATTACCTTGAAAACACGTTTTTCTCTTGAAAATCGCAGATTGGCAGAAAAGGTAATTGATTATTTTAGATATATTGATGACACACTTTTGTTAATAAAATACAAATATGACATCAACAATACATCTGTCACAAAGTTTACATGACGAAATCAAACTTAACTGTGAAGTGGAAACTAATATATTTTATATTTGGATTTTTGGAGTGAAAATGGGAAACACGGCTTTGGTATTTTCCAGTAAAACACTTGCAATAATAGTGTTGTAGACTTTCTTCTCTATCTCTTCTATCAACCCTATCTGGTACGGATCCCACACTGTTGAGCAGTATTCAAGCAGTGGGCGAACAAGTGTAGTGTAACCTACTTCCTTTGTTTTCGATTGCATTTCCTTAGGATTCTTCCAATGAATCTCAGTCTGGCATCTGCTTTACCGACGATCAACTTTATATGATCATTCCATTTTAAATCACTCCTAATGCGTACTCCCAGATAATTTATGGAATTAACTGCTTCCAGTTGCTGACCTGCTATTTTGTAGCTAAATGATAAGGGATCTATCTTTCTACGTATTCGCAGCACATTACACTTGTCTACACTGAGATTCAATTGCCATTCCCTGCACCATGCGTCAATTCGCTGCAGATCCTCCAACATTTCAGTACAATTTTCCATTGTTGCAACCTCTCGATACACCACGGCATCATCTGCAAAAAGCCTGAGTGAACTTCCGATGTCATCCACCGGGTCATTTATGTATATTGTGAATAGCAAACGGTCCTATGACACTCCCCTGCGGCACACCTGAAATCACTCTTACTTCGGAAGACTTCTCTCCATTGAGAATGACATGCTGCGTTCTGTTATCTAGGAACTCCTCAATCCAATCACACAATTGGTCTGATAGTCCGTATGCTCTTACTTTGTTCATTAACATATTGCAAAGGTGAATATTATCCACAGTATCATGTGAGTAATATTTACACACATTAAAAAAAGTTTTAAATCACCTCGGCTCCAAGAGTTCTGGAACCAGTACAGAAAATTGGAATAGAGATCAACATAAACATCATTTCTGCCCCTTTTTATTGTTCATGAAAACCACACATTGTGTGTTGTACCACCAGACAGTGAGACCTCCAGAGGTGGTGGTCCAAATTGCTGTACACACCGGTACCTCTAATACCCAGTAGCATGTCCTCTTGCATTGATGCATGCCTGCATTCATTGTGGCATACTATTCACAAGTTCATCAAGGCATTGTTGGTCAAGACTGTCCCACTCCTCAATGGCAATTCAGTGTAGATCGCACAGTGTGGTTGGTGGGTCACATCATTCATAAACAGCCATTGTCAATCCATCTCAGGCATGTTCAATAGGGTTCATGTCTGGAAAACATGCTGGCCGCTCCAGTCGAGCGATATCATTATCCTGAAGGAAGTCATTCACAAGATGTGCACGATGGGGGCACGAACTGTCGACCATGAAGATGAATGCCTCGCCAATATGCTGCTGATATGGTTGCCTACCGGTCAGAGGATGGCATTCACATTTCGTATAGCCGTTACAGCGCCTTCCATGACCATCAGCGGTGTACATCGGCCCCACATAATGCCACGCCAAACCAGCAGGGAACCTCAACCTTGCTGCACACGCTGGACAGTGTGTCTAAGGCATTCCGCCTGACCAGGTTGCCTCCAAACATTGTCTCCAACGATTGTCTGGTTGAAGGCATATGCGACACTCATTGGTGAAGAGAACTTGTTACCTACCCTGAGCGGTCTATTTGGTATGTTGTTGGGCCCATCTGTACTGCGCTGCATGGTGTCGTGGTTGAAAAAAGATGGACCTCGCCATGGACGTCAGGAGTGAAGTTGCACATCATGCGGCCTATTGCGCACAGTTTGAGTCGTAACACGACGTCCTGTGGCTGCACAAAGAGCATTATTTAACAAGGTGACATTGCTGTTAGGGTCCCTCCGAGCCATAAGCCATAGGTAGCGGTCATCCACTGTAGTAGTAGTCTTTGGGCAAAATGAGCGAGGCATGTCACCGACAGTTCCTGTCTCTCTGTATCTCCTGCATGTCCGAACATCGCTTTGGTTCATTCCACCTCGACACCTCTCTTGTTGAGAGCCCTGTCTGGCACAAAGTAACAAGGTGGACGCAATCGAAACGCTATATTGACCATCTAGGCAGCGTTGAACTACAGACAACACAAGCCGTGTACCTTCTTCCTGGTGGAATGACTGGAACTGATCGGCTGTCAGACCCCTTCCGTCTAATAGGCGCTGCTCATGCATGGATGTTTACATCTTTGGGCAGTTTTAGTGACAACTCTGAACAGTCAAAGGGCCTGGTCTATGATACAGTATCCACGGGCAACGTCTATCTTCAGGAATTCTGGGAACAGGGGTGACGAAAAACTTTTTTTGATGTGTGTATAAAAAAACTGAAGTTAAAAGTAAAAAAGGAGTTACACCCATTGTGAGCAGTAAAGTAAAAGACAGCAACAGCAAATATATTTGTTTAACATACTGTGGTACAATTAGTATGAAAGTGCCATCAGTTTTTAAAAAGCATAAAACTATAGTCTAATTTTTGACCACAAATATAACCTTGGTTGAAGCTTAATTGCTAACACTGACAAAAGAAGTATTTGTCATGAGTCAGTTGTTTATAAATTATAATGTCCAGACTGTGATGCTGGGTTATGTGTGCAAACTGGAAGATGATGTTAAGTGAGATTTAGTGAACATGAAGCGTTGGGAAAAAAGGATAAGTACAAAATCTCATTTTTCTGCCTGCCTGACTGTATGTGGACACAGTGTTCCAAATATGACATCACATTTGATGTTGCTGCTTAGAAGTGAGAGCACATTTTTTAGATCTCCAAGATAAGATTGAAATTTTTTGTCACCTGAGGTCTTCTGCAAAATTAGCTCATTTTTGCTGTAACCATTGACATTATCATAGACAATAATGTTATTAACATCAATTCAGGCCATTATGCATTTCACAGAATTCTCAACAAACATTTTATAGAAAGTTTTATTGTATGTCGTGTCACTCGACACCCATAACTTCAAGTTCATTATGACCTCATTACGTGGTGTGACAATGTGTGCATTTTGATATTTAGTACAAGACATTGCAAAATAAAATAAAAGATAATAATTGTGATCCAATTACACCAAGCTTTCGGGTTACTGGAAGCATATCATTCCACCCGTCTGTTTTGATCCGTGACGTAATGGTGGTGGTGTCTGTGACGTCACTATGTCACGTTGTTTTTGAATTGGTTGTGTTTATGGATATTATGTTGTATTTGATGGTGCCCTCTGGTGGGAGGTGTGGCTGTGCTGTGTTCCACATGTTGTATTGAGTTCATCTGAGTTCTGGTTGTCATCGTGCTAACATTGTTTTGAGTTTAGGTAGTTGGTGGAGTAATGTGGGTGCATCTTTGTGCACATGTGCGTGCGTACATACATGCATGCATGTGTGCGTGTGGTGGTCAACCCATGCGGTATTGCTGGTGGCTTTTGTCGGTAAGTAATTTTTGCTTTGGTTTTATTCTATAGTAATTTTGATGTGTTGTCTGTTGAGTATTTATGGTATGTAGGTTGTGTTTTAATTAATGTTGTGGATATCGGGTAATTGTGGTTTTGAGTTATAAGGGTTTTTTGTCCTACTTTTCAGAGGTGTAGGTGTTGATGTTTTTGGTATTGATAGCTGCACTTGAGCTATATGGTCAAGGGAAATGTCCGATTCCACCTTTCAAAGATGTGGGTGTTGTTTTTTTTGGGATCGAGAACTGCAGTTGACCTACACAAGTCAAGGGAAATGTCCAATTCCTGGGGTTTTGTTGGTTGAGCAGAATGTTGTAATTTAAATTTTTTTTATGTTATTTGATTTACGATGGTGCTGTGTAATGACGTCACAGAGACCATATTGTATATGCTGTAACTAGCCGTTTCTGCCATATTGATGGCATCATGGGTCAAGCTTTCAATCATGATTTTTTGAAAACATTTTAACATTAATTTTAATTCACATTTGTTGCATCAGGTTCACTGTATTGTTCCATTAGCCATTGCCAGTGATTACCTTACCTTGTAATTTCTTTTATGCAAAATTGTTATTTTACTGTATATGCTATCTGTCTATTTTAATTTAATAAACTGATTATACACGTCATTGGCTAGAGAGCATTGTTCATCCTATATAATGTGCATTTTGGCTGGTTGTACAGCTGCCTCAGCTTCAACTAAGCTATATATGTACTGAGGTTGTGTAACAACTTGTGCAGTTATAAGATTTTTCAGCCCACGTGACTCACTTGAAATGGTATGTTCCTTATTATAAAGTCCCCAGTTCTGTTTTACTGTGATACCAATTCTGTTTTTGTCATTCAATGTCCAGTTCCTTTTTAATTCTTATATTTTTGCTATTCTATAGCTGATATCTAGATCTGCAATGAAGTACTGCTTGAGTTGAGAGACTGACTGCTGATTTCCTTCCTGTTTTGCATTATATGGTTTATAGGATGAATCCTACAAGTGAACATTACATAGTGTTTTCATTGAAGCTCTCAACACCTTAAGCATCTTTCTGTGATTCTCTTCTACAACCACAATATTCATAGTCTTTCATAGCAGCTGAATTTCTCATTAGGCCTATACACTACATGCACATTATATGGTGGATGTTTAATGAAACTAATACTGTACAGAAATCTGATACCGGTATCTGGAATTTTCCACAATTTTCCGAAAACGTATAAATAATTGTCTACGCACGAAAAGCTATAATTATTTGTATTTTACCCAGGAAAATTAAACCGTGCTGCCAAAAGTTGTGGCACAATAAGCTGTCACACTTTTTTCTAGGAAAATTATGAACGCTCATAAACGTCTTTAAAAAAAACGATTAACTTCAAACCGGTTGTAGTTTTATTATCGAAGCAATTAGTTGGGCTACAAATCTCTTAACCGATTCTTATCTATAATCAGTCTTGAGATAGCTTGTACAAAAATGGGGTAAGCAACGTTACACAATATATTTGAAGAAAGAAAAAAGTTCCCGGGGCAGAATTTAAGCTTAAACTAATGGCATTCCCATTAAAGCGCTGTCTATATTCTATAAAATAATGTGTAAATGTGGCAAAAATATTACATTTTTGCTAATAATGTGTATGTTCGTCGCCTGATTTGCTGGAGCAACTATCTTCGAAACTTATCAGTTTACGCTTATCGGGGAATCACAGCCCTGTGATATTCACACATGTCGGTATTTGTCGTAATAGTGAAATAACGTATATATACACATTTTTTGGTACCGGTATGTAAACTTGTTGACATTTTTTGTGTCATTTCGCTCTGCAGCTAGCGGAATGCGGGGTGGGAAACAGCGTACCAACGTCGTTTTCTCCCGTCATACTAAGGCACTTTATCGTAAGAACTTCACACTTTCAAGCGAATTTTTCGTTCATTACCTTGCTTGAGATTCGAGCCCGAGAACAACTTTACAAACGGGGCTAAATGTAAATTAATGTATCACATGTCAATGACTGATTTCTTTTCATCTTCGAAACACAGCTTCAGATCACCAAATTGGATGAAATATTTAAGTTCAGCAGAATTCATCAGTTGACACGATCCAAAAAACACCTATGTTTATTTTCGTCACACCAAAGACATTGCTTCACACACAGTCACAGGTCATAGCGGTTGCTCTACCAATCGCTAAAAACGACGTTCTCAATTATCATTATTGTATCTGCATCTATAGTATAAATATTCTATAAACCTCCGCGATTTGTATTGCACTGTGTATTTCCATTCTCTTCAGGGTAGAGTGTGAACTAATTTCTTCCATTTACACTGTCCGTGTTCTTAAACAGGAAGTATTTTCTGTTAAACCTTACCATGCTACAGGGGTACCGACATGGCTGTGTGTGTGTGTGTGTACGTGGTTTGAGGTTTTAGGGCGCTAAACAGCATGGTCATCAGCGCCCACCGACATAGCTGACAGCTGGCTGTGGTACTGTACGTATCAAAACTTTCGGAGTGACGGATACTGAGTACGATTATCTTGCCTTCAGTACTGCTGCACCATACAGCTATTGTATTCAGTGGTCTCACGTGGGAGGCCATGTACCAGGTCGCCGTGGTCGTGGTGATTGGGGGGTTGGGCGGGGATGGGGGCACCTAGCTGTCAAGCTGCAATTCTTTTTTTTCCGCTGTCGGAGTGCTACCACCTTTGGCGGCTGGACTCGGCTTCCAAGATTGTAAATGTAGGGTTCAAGTTTCTCTTTCTTTGTTAAAGCAGCGTCTAAGGCCTCACTGCGTCCATATTTAGAAAGCTTTGCGTCTTCGTCGTGATTAATCGGTCTTTCGTTGTGATTAATCGGTCTATCGTTTGAATGTTCAATTCATTGTGCATAGTTTGTATTCTTGCCCACCTTGGGGCTTTGAGTGTTAGGCAGAGACATCTCTTTTGGATTAATTGCAGTTTCTTAATATTGTATCTGCTGACTGTGCCATAGGAGAAACAACCATACAACATTACTGATGTAACATCACGTAATAGAGCCTAAGTTTAGTCTTGATAAGCATGTAAGTGCTACTAAGCATGGGGTACAAGCCAAAAATTGTTTGTATTGGCGTTTTGCTGTTATTTAGAGAATTCCATATTATGAGATTCACAGTGTCAATAGTGTGTCGAAAATATCAAATTTCAGGCATTATCTCCTACTGTGGATAATGCAGCGGCCGATGGCCACCACTTTCGCAATTATAGACAGCTATGGAGGCAACATAGCTCATTGTACCTACAGGGTACTTCCAATGACTTGTTGAGTCCATGGCGTGTTGAGTTGCTGCATGCTGGGCAAAAGGAGGAATGACATGATATTAGGAGGTATCCCATGACTTTTGTCACTTTAGTGTATAGGCCTCTTTGGATCTTTGAGGTCTTTGGCTGGCTTCAGAAGTGGCATTTTCGATTTGGAGGGGAAATATTGATTAATTAGCCAGCTATTTTAATTCTAGTTAGCAATACTAGAGGCTGACCTCAATTTAATTATTTAGGAAATAGTTTAGATTAATAATATTTTATTTTTAGGACGTTGTGTTTTATAAAAACGTATGAAATAGTTTAGATTAATAATATTTTATTTTTAGAACGTTGTGTTGTATAATTCGCCAAATTCCAGGAGGTCAGACGTGTGTCTAAGGTTGTTCAGTAGAGCTCTTTTTGGTTTTCTGGTGTTTCACATGTGGGTAAGTTGCTATTCATCTCATGATTGTAGTTGTAGGGTTGATGTTCGGTCTACCCACAGTTCAGAGTGCTTCATTTCTCTTCCATAAGCTTGGTTATGGGTTCGTTGCTATTGTTTCTGGTAATTTTTTTTAAACAAATATTTAAGGTATTGGAGTGCAGGCAGAAATGCTTCCTAGTATGAATTCTCAAAAGTTTTTATTACTGAAGTTTTCCTGGCTGCACTTTTGATTTTAATATTGTTTGGTCAGTAAGTTCCATTGTGCTGACATTTTCTGTTGGTCTAATATTGTTATTTAGCCAACGTTGGAACTGACCCCAATCTACTGTTGTTTTTGTTCATGCTATTGGTGGATATATTGTTCGTGAAATGTGGCTGAGAAACAGGTTGTGATCTGATGTGAAATCATAGAGATATAGGCTGATGTTCTTGACAACTGCTATATCTGACACATTTGGTCTGTGGTTGTGCATTATGGGTATATATATTAGTTCTTTTGGTCCAATAGTTATTGCCTGGAGCCGTTCTTCAACGTCGTGAAGCTGCCTTCTTCTTGCGTTCTCTTGACATGGCTTCTATAATATGTGCTTCACATTTAGACCTCCGGAATGCAAGATTTTGTCGAACACTGAATAGCGTGATAAGATCGACGATTTAAAAAACAATTCCTGGTCGTAAGTAGGCGCTACCAACGTAATTTTCTCATTAGATGTTTCTGTCGTTCCTGCTGCTACTTCTAGGGACATTAGCTGCGGAATTGTTTTACAATTGTGTGTGAGTGAGGACCGCAAAAATATTGCGGCACCTCCCGTCTGCTGTTAGTGCGATAGCCAGTCATGTTTTTAATTTGGAATCCCTGGGTTAGGCTTCAGTGCGTTCCTGATATGAGCCTAACATCGATTCTATTGCATTCAATGAAATCTGTGACCTCTTGTTTCTTATTCATTATGCCATTTTGATTGTATATGCAAAATGTTAGACGTTTTTCCTTGTTGAGGCATATAATCCATTACTCGTCATAGAAGATCATCACTGTACCACCCTCTATGAAGACATTTTTGAGAGCTGAATTCTTGAACTTTCTTGCTATGCTTCATTTCTCTTTCATAAGCTTGGTTATGGGTTCGTTGCTATTGTTTCTGTAGCTCTGAGATTGCTTCTTTTGAATAAGGAGACAATATATCCCATTTTGGAGTGCGCATTTATAATTTTTGATAGTCCCAGGGATTCTTCATATTATTGATTTGTCTTTCTTAATTCCTTTTGTGTGTTATGACGTTGCTGACTTTTAGTCACTGTTGGGTTCTGTCCTAGTTTGAATTGTTTCGATTTCCAGTGAATGTCTGTAGTGGTGGGAAGGCTTTTGTTTGGAGCAGGAATGTTGTTGCTAGCCTGGGGTGGTTGTTTCCTCATTGTTTGTAGTGGTAGCAGGTATGATTTGATTGTTAACTGACACTCCTCCTCGAGGAACTGGATGCCCTGATTGATTGCAATTTGCATGTTTAGTTGGTTTGTTGTGAGGATGTGTGTACTTCTTAATATGGTGATTGTCTCCATATTTGACACTTCTAGTCGTTGTTGTACAATATTTTGCTGTATGAAAGAACTTCTGACAGTGGTAGCATTTGGCAGGACCACCCTTTGATCCATAATCTTCTACATCTACTTTTGTATTAAAGATGTATTTTATATCGTATACTGTGTCATTCTGAGGTCCTCTCGGAAGTGTGACACACTGTGTAGGTTGTGAATGAGCTTTTTTGTGTGCAGGTTTCGTCTCTTGAATTGATGCATGCGTATGACGTTGAATTTAAGACTCTTTAGTTCTTCATCAGTTGCGCTTCCAGAATTCCCTCAAGTATTCATTTGATAACAAGTTGCTGTCCTGTATCTGCTGCTTGTTGATTGGTACATTATATATATAATGGCATCTTTGTCTCTTGGAAGAACTGGAGTGCAGCTCTCTGATCATCTTGGTCAAATTGGTATTTAATTTGCTTACTTTTACACATTGCTTTCACAGATCCAGTTATTTTTCTGTCTAGTGCGGCATTAAGTTCAAGGCAGTTTCCTTCATAACTGATTGTTATTGGTGGCATTTTGACTTTTGTAGCTGGCTAGTCAGTGGCTGAAGTGGATGGTCCTGCTTAAGTTTCTGCAGTGTTTATTTGTGTGGTATGAAGTGGTTCAGATTTATTTCCTATTGGTACTTTTGTGATTTTCTTGGTGGCAGATGGTATTTCAAGGTATTGTTTCCATTTTCTGTTGCTTTTTTGTGGTTAACAGTTTGAAATGATTGCTAAGTCTCTGTTTGGACATCTCGGTGCTGTATGGGTCATGATGTCTGTATAGTTTGCTTGGCATTTGTCTTCATCTGAAGAGAAGTCCAGCACTGATGTTAGGAGAAATTCTTGAAGTCTTCTTAAGATTACTGCCTCTTGTGCTTCCTGGTCTAGAGGAACAAGGACTGGCCACCTGCAGGGTGTCATGTACCGCCCATCTCCAATACGTTTCTCTTACAGCCATCATTACGTCTACCACTCCAGCTTGCTCACCGATCCATTTGTACATTTTCCTGTCTCCTGCATTAACTGCCAACAAGTGTATCCCAATTGCTCTCAGAAAACAACCCTCAGCTTTTGAACAGATCTCGCATTTAAAGACCATAAGCATATTATATCGGTACTAGAAGTCAAAACTGGTAGTCGTAATGTTTATAAACTTGTCCTTTCAGACATATCTGAACATAAAGTTTAGAAACACTGTTTATTTAGGTTGTGCCCTTTGTCTCCTTCCTTACTATCTTGAAAACTGGGGCATAGTTTATTCCAGACATGAAAACTAAAAGCTTTTGATATCAGAGAAGTTTCTTCAAAGTTTCTATGGCATTAGGGGAATGGTTAATTAGCAACACCAATAATGCTTTTCAGTAACAGTTTTTTAAATTAGGTATTTCTCATGCTACTGCTGCACCATAGGACACTTACAAATAATATTAAGACACCCTTGTAGAAATATGTCAAGAGAGTCTTAATTTTTTAAGTGACTAAATGCTAATTTTAAAAAATGTTGATTAAATCTGTAATTAGCGACTGTAACTTATAAATGATTCACAGAAATGTTTATATTATTGTAAGTATTTGTAGGTACAAATTATAAACTTTCTCTTTCGCTTTCTCTCCACACATGACAACACGTGCATCACGTGTACAATGAAATGGATAGTAATAAATGAAATGAACTGAAATCATTCTTTTAATTAATAACAAATATGTCATTGTATGTATAAGTACAAATGTAACTTGCTAATAGGTGTCAATCAGAAACAAGTCATTAAGGGTGCCAGCTGTTTGCACCAAATTTGGAGGCAACAGTATCGTTTCCAGAGTTTTGTCTTGCTTGTAACATAGTATCTTTATTTAAAGACTCTGGTCATTGTTTCTTCTGGTAAGAGGCGTTTATTTAATTAAGACATAATAAAACTGTCTGTCTCTTTGAATCAGACATATCAATAATAAACAGAGATAGTATATCATTCTGATGAACACTAGACACAAGTATGAATAAACATTTCATACCAATTCAAAAAGAGGTGTGCATCCCTAAAGAAAAGTTTGCAACACTTGGGCTTGATGACCCGTCTCCGTGGCCGATGTTGCTAATGCACACTTGTGCGGTGCCACTCGAAATGGGGGTATGCAAGTTCGACTCCTCAAGACAAGGAAATATTTCACTCTCAGTATTTGGCTGGCGAGGAGAGGAGAAGTGATGGCATAAAATTTTTTATCACCAGAGATTGTGCTAATGTTTCGATTTCATCTACATCTACATACATACTCCGCAATCCACCATACGGTGCGTGGCGGAGGGTACCTCATACCACAAGTAGCATTTTCTCTTCCTGTTCCACTCCGAAACAGAACGAGGGAAAAATGACTACCTATATGCCTCTGTACGAGCCCTAATCTCTCTTATCTTATCTTTGTGGTCTTTCCGCGAAATATAAGTTGGCGGCAGTTAAATTGTACTGCAGTCAGCCTCAAATGCTGATTCTCTAAATTTCCTCAGTAGCGATTCACGAAAAGAACGCCTCCTTTCCTCTAAAGACTCCCACCCGACTTCCTGAAGCATTTCCGTAACAATCGCGTGATGATCAAACGTACCAGTAACAAATCTAGCAGCCCGCCTCTGAATTGCTTCTATGTCCCCCTCAATCCTACCTGATAGGAATCCCAAACGCTCGAGCAGTACACAAGAATAGGTTGTATTAGTGTTTTATAAGCGGTCACCTTTACAGATGAACCACATCTTTCCAAAATTCTACCAATGAATCGAAGACGACTATCCGCCTTCCCCACAACTGCCATTACATACTTATCCCACTTCATATCGCTCTGTAATGTTACGCCCAAATATTTAATCGACGTGACTGTGTCAAGCACTACACTACAAATGGAGTAGTCAAACATTATGGGATTCTTTTTCCTATTCATCTGCATTAATTTACATTTATCCATATTTAGAGTTAGCTTCTTTACACCAATCACAAATCCTGTCCAAGTCATCTTGTATCCTTCTACAGTCATTCAACGACGACACCTTCCCGTACACCACAGCATCATCAGCAAACAGGCGCACATTGCTATCCACCTTCTCCAAAAGATCATTTATGTAGACAGAAAACAACAGCAGACCTACCACACTTCCCTGGGGCACTCCAGAAGATACCCTCACCTCCGATGAACACTCACCATCGAAAACAACGTACTGGGTTCTATTACTTAAGAAGTCTTCGAGCAACTCACATATTTGGGAACCAATCCCATATGTTTGTACCTTAGTTAGGAGTCTGCAGTGGGGCACCGAGTCAAACGCTTTCTCGAAGTCAAGGAATATGGCATCCGTCTGATACCCTTCATCCATGGTTCGCAAGATATCATGTGAAAAAAGGGCGAGTTGCGTTTCGCAGGAGCGATGCTTTCTACGGCCGTGCTGATGCATGGACAGCAACTTCTCTGTCTCAAGGAAATTCATTATATTCGAACTGAGAATACGTTCGAGAATCCTGCAACAAACCGATGTTAAGGATATTGGTCTGTAATTTTGAGGATCTGTCCTTCTACCCTTCTTATATACAGGCGTCACCTGCACTTTTTTCCAGTCGCTCGGGAATTTACCTTTGGCAAGAGATACGCGATAAATGCAAGCTAAGTAAGGAGCCAATGCAGTAGAGTACCCTCTGTAAAACCGAATTGTAATCCCATCAGGACCAGGCGATTTATTTATTTTTAACCAATTCAGCTGCTTCACAACCCCAGGGATGTCTGTCACTATGTCCTCCATACGGGAATCTGTACGAGACTCAAAGGGCGGTTTCAATTCGAAACCTCTCTGCAGTGTCTCATGTGACACTGTAGATGGTGATCTATCTGTTGGATGGGGACATTAAGCCTGGCAGCCCCCGTGGTGCTGTTTACAAGATGTAGGTTATATGCCAGCACTGGGTTTCACCTTTTCCCTTCTCTCATTATCATACAACACAACCACTGCACAACTCCCCTCCCACTTGCGCATAATACATACATGTAGTATTACAAGTATTGTAATGGAGCATGTTGTAAATAAATAAACAAAAAAAACTTGTGTTTGGTCCCCCACATGACGTAATTTCATTTCTTTCAACGCCTGGTGCGAGATGTAACCACTCTTCAGCTTATGGCATAAAAATGCGGGAATTTCATTGGTCAGGCTGTTCTGGTGTAGTAGCTTTGAAAAATAATTGAGAAATGGGATGACGCCCCAGGAGAACCGACGCCTGTCATTGGGTGACTGCTTTTGAGAGGCTAGGATTGGCTCTAGAAGAAGGGGCGAATGTTAAGAGGAAAGACAGAAGGAACTAAGCACACTTCGTTCACTGCTAGTGACAATCTCGTCGAATTCCTCTCTCAGAGTTCGGCGTGAGCAGTAGTCATTTCACTCAGCACAGACATGATCCAACAAAGTGGCCATCAACAGCAGCACTGGCGGATAACACAACGACGCTGTTAAAAATAATGGTAAGATCTGCAGTCGGCTTCGGTGTGTACAGATCGCAATTTATTCAATAAGCGATAGAATGTTAATGAGTAGGAGGAAGACGCCCTTCTGGCATGCGTAATTTTACGAACTCAAATTTTGGCAATCATGGTCGTCAGATCGCGGAAACGGATCAGTGTGCTAAAAATGTAGTAACCTACCTATAGGTTCCTTGTCTTGAATCTCCACCAGACTTAGTTACTTTTAAGTGTTCCATTTTATTGTGAAAATTTGTCATTTAATTGGATGTTAAACATGTTCGTGTTATACTTCAATGCAACTACTGCACTCAATTTGTGCGAGAATTTGTAAAAAACTACAGATATTATGGTAACAGTGACTTCCATTATGTACTTATCTCACCTGGTCACAAAATTAAATTATACTGTCACTATTCCAACACCATTTTGAAGACTATAGGGTCATTATTTAGCGTTAATAAAAGTCCTTGCTTAACAAATGATAGTATACAGTCTTGACTGGGCATCTACATACTGATATAGGTTAAGTACCTAAAGCGTAGGTGGAGCGGTAGTACAGTGCCAATAACTCTTCAGAAGCACAATCTACCATGTGCAGTCGCAACACGCACTGGTGTGAAAACTGTTATTGTCTAACAGCTGGAATGATGCTGTTGCCCCTAGCAGCGAGGAAGCCAGCCGTAACGTTAATGTTTGTTTTTAATTATGTTCGTACTTCATTAACGAATTACTATATTTTTGTGTTCCGAGCGTAAGTAAATTATCGAGAGATGTGAATTATCGACTCTTATTGCTTCAGTGACATAAGCCAGAAGTTATTCACGAAAAAATACTTTCGAATCTGTGCATAACTGCAGTTTCCTCTGCTGGAAAGCAAGAGGTACAAACACATATTTCATGCATGATATTTCTGTCTGTTCATTCTTACACTTCGCTCGGCTTTCTAACACACGATTTTTTTTTGTAAATGTATTTACTTTTGCTTCAAAAGCGAATGTGTCGAAGATTCTTGACGTATTTGGCCCAGATGTAGCAACAGTTATAGTGGAATTGGTTTCTTTAGTGTCGGGAAGCAGTTTTATTGCTTTTGAAGTTTTATTATCACGTTTGTATGGATTTTCCTTCAGCTACAGTTCTGGTGGCGTATATGGTATGGTAACTAATACCAGTACTGTATCTCATACAAGTTTCCAACGTTCGACATTTAATACTTTGAATAGAAGTGTAGTGAACAAAACTTCACGTTGTTGGCTAGATATACGACGTCTTTCCGCAAAAGGCCTTCTGCTGTTCACTAAACATTTTATGTTCTTAAAAGAAAAGACATTCGTCAGTTCAGACAAAACCAACAATATGAAGAAGCCCTGAGATTATCAAAAATTATAAATGCACTCTCCAAAATGGGATAGATTGTCTCCTTCTTCAAAAGAAGCAATCTCAGAGCTACAGTAACAATAGCAACGAAAGTTCAACAATTCAACTCTAAAAAAATGTCTTGATAGAGGATACAGTGATGATCTTCTCTGACGAGTAATGGATCATATGTCTCAACCAGGAAAAAGTCTAATATTTTGCATTTACAATCCAAATGGCACAAAGAATAAGAAACGAGAGGTCACAGATTTCATTGAATGCAATAGAATCGATGTTATGTTCATATCAGGAATGCACTGAAGGCTAATCCACGAATTCAAAATTAAAAACATGACTGGCTATCGCACTAACAGTAGAGAGTAGGTACCACAATATTTTTGTATTCCTCACTCACACACAATTGTAAAACCATTCTGCAGCTAATGTCCCTGGAGGCGGCAGCAGGAACGACAGAAATATCTAATGAGAAAATTACGTTGATAGCGTCTACTTACGACCACGAATTGTTTTTTAAGTCGTTTATCTCATTACGCTATTCAGAGTTCGACAAAATCTTGCATTGCGAAGGTCTGAATGCGAAGCACATATCATAGAAGTCATGTCAAGAGAAGGCAAGAGGAAGGCAGCTTCACAACATTGAAGAACGGCTCCAGGCAATAACTACTGGACCAAAAGAACTAATATATATACCCATAATACAGAACCACAGACCAGATGTGTTGGATATAGCAATCATCAAGAACATCAGCCTACATCTCAATGATTTGACATCAGATCACAACCTGTTTCTCAGCCGCATATCACGAACAGCATATCCACCAATAGCATGAACAAAAACAAACAACAGAAGATTGGGGTCAGTTCCAACGTTGGCTAAATAACAATATTATACCAACAGAAAACGTCAACACAACGGAACTTACTGACCAAACAATCTAAAATCAAAAGTGCACCCAGGAAGCTTTAGCAATAACAGCTTTCGAGAATTCATACTAAAAAGCATTTCCGCCTGCACTCCAAGACTTTAAACATTTGTTTAAAAAAAAGAGCCAGAAACAATAGCAACCAACCCATAACCAAGCTTACCGAAGAGAAATGAAGCATTCTGAACTGTGGGTAGACCGAACATCAACCCTACAACTACGATCACGAGATGAATAGCAAATTATCTGCATCTTGCAAGTCACAGGACAACCAAAAAGGGCTCTACTGAATAACATTAGACACACATCTGAAATAATCGAATTATACAACACAACGTTCTAAAAATTAAATATTGTTAATCTAAACGATTTCCAAAATGACCACGTTGAGGACACAACAACAGTAGAATCAGCCAACCAAATATCCAAAGCCGGAAGCAGACACCAGCTGGAACTGACCACACCACATAACCTAAAACAAATCACCAAGAACCCCATTACCAACACATCATCTGGATTTGATTTTGTAACTAACGACTGTGTCAAACAACTACCGCAGAAGCCTCTAGTATTGCTAATGAGAGTTAAATGGAAAATTCCATTTCTCAAGCCAGCCAAAGACCTCAAAGATCCAAGGCGATACTGGCCTATACACTAAAGTGACAAAAGTTATGGGATACCTCCTAATATCATGTGATACCTCCTTTTGCCCAGCATGAAACAGCTCAAGACATCATGGACTCAACAAGTCATTGGAAGTACCCTGTAGGAATATTGAGCAATGCTGCCTCCATAGCCATCTATAATTGCGAAAGTGGTCGTTGAGCGAAGGCCATTGGCCACTGCATTATCCATTGTTGGAGATAATGCCTGAAATTTGATATTTTCGGCACACTCTTGGCATTGTGGATCTCAGAATATGGAATTCTCTATAGATTTCAGAAATGAAATGTGCCATGCATCTATTTTCAACTCCATTCGGCATTCAAATCTGTTAATTTCTGTTGTGCTGCCATATTCACGTTTGAAAGTATTAACATGAATCACCTGAGTGCAAATGACAGCTCCATCAATGCACTGCCCTTCAATACCTTGTGTACATGATACTACCGCCACCTGAATATGTGCCTATTACTGTCCCATGACTCTTGTCACTTCGGTGTAAGGTTATTAGCATCATTTGGAGAAATCCTTGAAGAAATACTACTGTCAAGAGTCCGACTACCATTACTGGATGACAATATCATATACTCTGGACAATTCACATATGAACAGAAACTTTCAGCAGAGATACAGCTCCTCTGCATATCGGAATACCTAGCTTATGATAACAATAGCTCAAAGTACACAACTGCTATATTCCTTCATATAGAGAAAGCGTCCGATAAAGTTTGGAGAGATAAACTAATCAAAAAATTGAAAGTCAATACAGACCTACTGGAGTGCTATATAAAAATCACAGAGATTTTTTTACAGACACAAGGTATTATGTACAAATCAATGGAGAATTATTGAACAGTAATACACAGACTGATTTAATTCCTCTAGGCTCTATACTTTCGCCCGTTCTGTTCACCATATGTGTGAATGATCTCACAAAACTACAGAACATACTGTTAGCGCAGTTTGCAGATGACACAGAGCCTGTGTGTAGCGGCTAACAACCAAACGCTGTCATAAACAGATTTCAATATCAATTAGACATTCTTCAGTTGCTGGAAGTTGATAATAAGATTAAAAACCGCCCTCTTCACTTGCCGATGTAAAACGATATGTGGGTATTTCATGTGTTATATGTGCTACAGTAATTGTAAATCACAAACGCCCGTTTTCTATGTAAGTATTATGAGCAACACTAATAACTTACTAAATTTGTAAAAAGATGTACGTCTGTTCGCGTGAATTTACTTTGAAATTTTGGACGGACGATTCTCTGAGCGAGGATAATACAATTAAGGTGTATGAAGCACAAATGTCGACTACAACTGATACCACAGTACAAAATACGTTTTCCGCGGCACCCAATGTGCAAAAATAAACGCTACAGTACATCACACCACATGCAGAATAATTATACAAATACGAAAAGTACAATTAAATTTTACATGAATCATTTGATACTAAGTTATCGGTGCAAATTTATCTGACACAGGTAATTTTCTCAGATGTGGGCTTATACACTTAAATATAAGCGAATAAACGTGCAGCCTGCACGGATTTGCACGTAGTTGGATTAGTGACGCCTTTTACATTAGCATGCCAAAGAGGAACACTTTACCGTCGGTATATCTCAAAAAATTGCCGTAAAGAATAGGGCACAACAAAGCACCTCTCCCACTTGGCGCGGGTGCTCATATTAAAGCAGGAATACTATCACCAATTCTCTAAGTTGTATTACACACCTTTCCTTATCCAGATAAAATGCGTAACTTCTCTTAAATCCTATTAAGAAGACTATATGAAGGGCTTATTTCATTAGTTGTACGAGTCCATTACGTCCACTTTTCTATCTATAATACTTCTGAAATTAATGATCGAAACAAACAGAACGAAAGGTTCATCTCTAGCAAGAAGCCATATGCTTGAATATGTCTGGTATCTCAACTGCAGATTTTTCAGCGCTCATTTAACTTTAGGACTCTGTATCTCAGAAGGAACAAAAATGGACTTGTACCACTATTGAAATATGCCCTTCATATCTTCTGTGAAGCTTATCTGATATGAAACAAAATTTTGGTTTTTCTCCTTTCGCATGTGACCTTACGTAACTGGATATAATTGGTGCAGTAATAAACGGGCCATATTTAAAGTTTCTATGAATGTAACGAGAGTTGTTTGGTTGACAGTAATTGGGTTTTGTAGCGAAAAAAATAGAGACAAAAAATACCTCACAGTTGTTCGTGCCGACAATTTCGGGCAGGGGACAGTGTTAACGATTGCCACCTTAAGATGAATTATGAACCTCATAGCACAAATGAAAAGCTTTTTCTCTGAGGCGAAAAGTAGTTTTTGTTTCTGGAATGTCAGTGTGGATTCCACTGTATTACTCTTTAACCGACAAGAAGGTGCGTTCAGAATGGAATGCCAGCTGTAGATAAACTATTGTACTCCGAGTCCCTTAACTCATTTTTAATTACGCTTAAATGACCAAACGTTTTATCTCCAATAGCACCAAATTAAGGAGAGAAGTAATTGACTGAGGCTTATACAGTTTCTCAGTTATTCTTTTAGTTTTTCATTTCCTCCGCCGTCTATTCCGTTGCGAGGAAACGTACTGAAGCGACTATAACCGGCCTTAACGTTTGGATTATTAAGGTACTGTGGTAATCCACGCAGTCTTACTCTTCCGCAGAGTACAGCATTTCATACTGAACTATTGTCTTTATTAGATGTCATGTTAGAAACATATACAGGTGCATCTATGTATTTGTATGGTGATTTTGCATGAGCCTATCGCACACGCGGCAACTGTCGCACAGAGTAAATTTTATTCATCGAGCAGAATGTGCCGTGGGACGTGCACTCAGGTATTTCAGCTACAGGGCATAACTTTTGCTCTGATAAAAGTTTAAAGTCAAATCAACACTGCTTTACTGCAGTTGACTGGAAAGAGTCCTTGAAATTACTGACATTGAAGAAAATACGTAGGTTGGAACTTAAATAGTGGCAACACTGCTGTGGAGACACTACGCAATGCAGTCTGCTATTGTCGCTGACTGCACACACTGTTGACATACCTACCTTACCTCCGAGCAAATGGACTCGCCCGTGCCACGTCACAGGCGTGCGCACAATCGAGGAAACACAAGTCACTTGTGAGCGAGCGGTCTAACGTAAAGGTGTCACTATGTTTTCAAATTAGGAATAACGGAGTTGGATTATGAATGAATGTGCCAGAGGTCGTACAGCACGACAGTGTCATCAAGGTCTTCAAGAGGCGCGCGGGGCATTGGCATTGCCGTACAGAACAGTGGGGCGTCGGGTAAAATCCTTCAACGAAGGTAGGTAAACTGTTGCAGACTTGCATCGGGCAGGTCGTCCTAGCGTCTCTAAAGGAGTGCATGCTGTTGCCGCGTTAGTGGACAGATCTTTGCCATACGATTCGTGAGCTCGCCCACGAAACCGAATTAGCGCATACGACTGTACTTCGCATCCTGAAGGAACGCCTGAGCATGCTAAAAATTGCATCACGACGGCTTCCACGTGACTTGCCGGAAATGCAGAAATGGATGCGTTACGACGCTGCTCAGACGCACTTGGAGCGCTATGAGCGCGAAGGAGAGGCTTTCTTAAACCGTATCGTGACACTGGATGAGACATGGGCCACATCGTACGAGCCAAAACTGAAATGTCAATCCAACTAACGACGTCATTGTGGGTCGCCACGAAAGTCGAAAGTGCGTCAGAGCCCAGTATGGCGATAGTTATGATGATTGCCGTGTACGACTGTGATGGTGTTACCCTAAAGCATCACGTTCCTCCACGGCAGACCGCCAATGCCCAGTATTACTATTTGTTTTTGGACCAGCCTTGCGAAAGAAGCGGCAACACTTTCTGCGCAACCCACCCATGACTTTGCACTACAATGCGCGGTGCGCATACAGTGCAAGCTGTGGCTCCTCTGTTCCGTCGATGGGACTGGGAAGTACTGTACTATCCACCATACTCCCCGGACTTCAGTCCTCGTGACTTTGATCTGATTCCGAAGATAAATGTACCACTTCGTGGCATTCGCTTCAGAACTGTTCCAGAGATTCGACGGGCAGTAGACCGCTCCATCCGCACCATCAACAGAACAGGCTCTGCTAACGGTATATTACGCCTTCCACATCGCTGGCAATGGGTTCTACACAACGCTGGTGACTACTTTGAATGATAGTAACAGGTGCAAACATATAACTCTTTTTTATCGGTTGTGAATAAATATTTGCCATTATTTAAGTTCCAGTCCTCGTACGTATAAGTAGAAATATATATAAATCATTGTTACAGCGTATCCAATCGTAATTTCTTGTCGCACATCCGGATAAAGACAATTTTCGTGGTTGCTCCTTCCAGTAAACTCATATTTGCTTGGAGAGGATTTAATATGATGCGGAGTCTAGAATTATCTAAAGAAACCACTAAAATCAGATATGGGAATGAGGAACGAATTCCACTCGTGGTGGTTCGAGGGAAAAACCAGAATTTTTCCAATGCCTCATTTACTTTCTCCTCCTGCCAATGCCTCTTCCAACGGCATGGTCTTGTTTTATTGCTTATAACTAAAAGCCTCAGCCGCAACAGTTGTCTTCAACTAGATTCATGCATTACTAAGGATTTTCCATTATTAAGACCGAAGTCTTGCTACCTTACTACAGCGAACCTGTTCTTACGGGACCGTGTCTTTGGAAGTAGAATAGGAAATTGTTCATTTGAAAGAAACTTTCTGGGAATATTGCAATGTTCTGTTAACGCGCTCGTGTAGCGTAAAGTATCCGACTGGTTTCAATTCGGCCATCGGAAGAAATTTGTAGGAGAGAGCTATGCACTCGCGCTGTATTCCGTCCAGGACGCACATTCGGATATTACAGCGATCACTCTGACAGTGTTTACGGATATTAACAGTAAATTTCAAACACTCGAATGACCTGCCTGTGGTCAAAACGCTCAAAGTCACTTCTAATTGTTCGTCGACTGGAACTGCCTACCTCATTGCTGTATTTTGCTTTTGTATTCTTTCTTGTATTAACATTAGTAAACAGTTCTTGTTCGTGGCGGAAGTATTAGATCACTGCAAGTGGATTAACTGCAACCAGTTGATTCTATGGGCATCTATTTTTCCTTGGCGACATTTCAAGATTCCTGGCATCCCATTTGAGATGTGTACAATTATTTGTCGTGGACAGTGTTTCTTTACTAAGGGCATTGCAGAATTTTGCAAGGCAGCAATTGTAAAACGTAAGAAAAGAAGATATGTTCGCAACGTGTAAACAAATGCAAAAATCTGAAGATCGGTTGAAGATAAAGAGAATTTAGTCTCAAAAACGAATGTTTTGATACATAATTTGTTGAAGTGGCGTATCGGGAAAGAGGTGCCACTCATATCGCTGCGTTACCCCATAAACATTAACGTCACGGACGCTGTAGTTTTGACTTTTGCGTTAGGAGCGCTAATGTCGCGTCACGTGACGAAGCGGCTCGCGATCTTCAGTAAGTAGGTGAATCAGCCGTGCGGGCACCAAAGGTTGCCCTTGCCTGGCGTTAAGTAAAGAAAGCTAGCTCGGAAGTCAGGGAGACGTGAGAGAGCGGAATCGAATCTGCACACTGAATGCCTGACCGTCTGTAAGCTGATGTCCGCACAAACTAACTTGACGCTTGACACGGTGGCTGATGGGGTCGACCGAAAATGGGAAATACCTTTACGATCGCTCTCATCAGCCACCACGCTGAGAGTCGATTCAATTTGCGTGAACGTTATATTATTCGCAAGTGGCGGCCAGTTATCGTGCACCAATGTGCTACAGCACACTTCAAACACCGCTCTAACATTATATCGTTTCGCCGCGAATGCAAGCCGGAAATCGCACTAAAATTACGCCATTTCTCCTCGAAGGTGATCCGGAAGTCCGATAAAATTACGCCATTTCTCTTAGAGTACGTGCTGCTAAGTAAATGAAAAGGCAAAAGCATAATTTTTAACGCTCTTTCTGCGATATCTAGAAACCAGCCTGGGAAAATAGCGCAGCTGTCTATTTTCTCCAGCACATGCCCTGATGTGACGTCATCACTTACAGCGCTACGAATACTACGTTGCTCACAGCACCAGATCACAGATCAGTGTTTTTTTTTTTTTTTAACTGTGTGTGGCTTGTTGTGCAAGTATAGAATATGAGGATGGTTTTTTATCAACAATAGTTGCGATAGCACTGTGGACGAGTGGTCTGAAGCAGAGACTGATAGTTTGCGAATGTAGGTTCGGTCCAAGCTGAACCCAATTTTTTTTCGTTTTATTTTATACCTCGTAATGTTAAGCCATTATTTATAAAATTTAAATGTATTTCAACAGTTCAATTTGTATACGAAAACTTTTAGCTATGGTTACTACTACTGGATGTTAGAATGCTATAGGCCACCACATTGTAGCACATTGGTATAATTTTGCATGAGTCGCCAATGCTACCAAACCTAGATGTGGTGTTTAGGTGGTTTTCCATACTTATTTAGTCGAATGTAATTCTGATTGCCCATCTTCACCTCAGAAATAGAGCATACAAACGATTAAATTACAGAACTACATTGCACGACATACAGGCAGGTGACACAAGGGATAATCTCCCTCTTAGATTAAGGTTATGAGAAGGCAGGATGAGAAAAAGTTAACTGTCGACTAAGTCATCTTTGAAGACTGAGAACATGCTCAGCATCAAACCGTTCCCGCTCTTGCATGAAGAGATTTACAGAAACCACAGAAAATCTGAATCTGGATAGCAGGATGCCCGGTTATTGAGATGACTCTGTCATGTTTCGAAGAGCAATTGGTCACTGAAAGAAGTGGATATATGTGACTAGTAAAAGGTGCGTAGCCTGCGAAAAGTCTATGATATTCTAGCGCTTGGGTTGTGGCTCTTGCATTTAACACAACGTTTGGTTTTAGGTCACAGGAGTTTCGAGATGAGGGATTGTGCCTAGGAAAAAACAGAAAGTGCTTACGAATATATCGCATGAAATTTTGAGTGGTGAAACCACGACCTTAGAACAATTGATTGTGTACTTTTTGCCAGTTTCTTCTTGTATTCGTTGCTTACTACGATAATAAAAGTTAATTTTGTGAAACATTTTAAAATTATATTCCAAAGTGAAACCACCTCCTTAAAACCAATTACTGTTTATTTCTTCTGTACCCTAGACAGTCACACAAAGTGTCTATGCAAACTATTTTTACTTCTAATATTATGGTTATGAATTTCACAATTGATCCTAAATTCAACCTTACTGTTAACCGTAGCTATTGTTAGGGAACAAATACTTTGGCACGTGAGTGTAAGAACGCCAAAGTCCCTCAAGAGACTTCTGTGAGATGTTCAGTTATCAGATTTATGTAGTACTAGCTGACAAACCAGGCATTGCCCGCGTACTCGTTTATCCAATTTTCTATTAGAAATGAAGGCCGAAAGTGAGCTGTGTTTTTACTTCAATATCGCAAAGAACTTCATTTCCACGTATTTGTGGAAACACTTTTGAAACTATGAAACAGTCGTATAAAGAAATTTGCACGATGTACAATTGTACAAGTACAGATGCTTCACGTGTCTACAACGCAATTTTGTGAACGTCTGCATGGAAACCACAATTCATAGCTCTACAGAGAGCTATTGTTTTAGCCTACAGCAGTTTGCGTTTCGGAGCTGAAAGCCGTCAGAAGCGCTGTCAGGTGTCAGGAGTTTCCTTAAGCTGATTCGACTGTACGAGTGTCTTAGTAGTAAAGAATAGTTGCATTAAAACTTCATGCATGAGACGGCGTTTCTTCACGCATCTCAGTGTTTATGATGTCATATCTCTTGAAATTTGTGTCGTACAGTGGTACATTTGTGTAGGTAAACTCACTGGCTTATGTGGATCCTATCTGCAAAATCCGTTTTGAATAGTGCTAGTAGCAAAGAAATAATAAATTTAAGCGTCATACACAGTGCTGAAGTTTTTCACGCATTCAGGGTTTAAGACGTCATGTCTCCTGAACTATGAGAGGTAAATACTTCTTCGGCGCACAGTGATCGTTGCCTGACACTATGGGATGTGTGTAGCAAGTTTGGTTGAAATCGGTCCATGGTTTAGGACGACATAGACGAGATCTGGAACACATATATGCATCCATTTTTATAATACGAGTATTCACGGATTCTTACTACACGCTACTGTAAAATTAGTACCCTAGTAGATTGGCGCAGAAAGTAAATACGAGGGTAACCCCAAAAGTAAGGTCTCCTATTTTTTATAAGTACATAGACCTGTTTATTTCTACAATAGTTTACTTCAGTTTACAGCTTGAACATTTAGCTATTTTTCGGCATAATCACCATTTCTGTTGATGCATTTTTGTAGACGCTGTGGCAGTTTTTGTATGCCCGTGTCATACCAGCTCACCGCCATGTTGAAGAAGGATCCTGCTTCTGGCGTGACTGTTGCTTGGTCTCAGTTGTAAAGTGGTATGCCTAGCTTTCGTCACCCGTGACGATTGAGTCCATAAAGCTGTCCTGTTCGGCTGCAGGGCGGTGAAGAAATGCGTGTGAAGCATCAACTCGTTGCCGCATGTGGTCCTCAGTCAGCATGTGTGGCACCCATCTTGCGCACACCTTCCACTAGTTCAATGTTTCTGTTAAAATTCTGTGGGTGGTGCTTCGGGAAACCTCAGGAACCAACGTGCAGAGATCATCGAGGGCGATCTGCCGAACTTCACGCATGCTTTGCTCAAGCTTCAACACTATCTCCTCAGAAACTGACAGTCTCCCGCTCCTTTGTTCGTCGTGAATTTCGGTCCGACCAGCTGCAAACTCTCTACACCACTTACGAACATTTTTGACATCTGTGTACGACTCACCATACACTTCCGTCAATTGTCGATGGATTTCAATCGGAGCAGTACCCTTTGCGTCCAAAAACCGAATAACTGCGCGCAATTCGCACTTGGCGGTAACATCCAACGGGAGCTCCATTCTCAACGTCTGCCAAGCCAAGACTGGGTGCCTCAGCGCGGCGTGCACATGTTTACACACAGCGAGTGAAGCACTCTTCATAACAGTGTGACCAACTGCCACACAGAGTTCTGTACTTATAAAAAAGCAGGATACCTTACTTTTTGTATTACCCTCGTACTTAAATGACATTGCGCCAAAATATTTTGTCACACAACAGCATCAAGTCAAAGGGAAATTCCGGCAGAACTGAACACCTGAGTGATATTTGTGGGTACAAAACAAGCGGAGCCTTCTACCTAACTTATTCACTTGGTTGTGCCACCTCAATTTGTTATCTATTTATACGCTTAGATATTTGAAATACAGAGCTTCATTTTGTATGTGGCCGTTGATCTCATAGTTTTTTAAAGTAATTTTTATTTATCTGGGGTTGCATGATGTGAGTTTTTATGAGATAGAGAATTTAGTGGTTTGCATGAGCTAATTCCAAGCCTGTTCCACCACTTTTCTAGCTGTGGATGATATGGGTGTGTTTAGACCTCTTACTAGCATACTTGCAGCAATAGCAAACATTCGTTTCTGGATCCTCCAATGTCTTTCCTTAGTCACGTGTGTAGGATATTGCACCTGGATCTTGAACATCCGAACAGGCTCGAACGTGACTCTTTTTACTGAGTTATCCGTTCGACGAAAGGGGACACAGTACAGCCTTATTATCATTAGCGCCTCTCGATTGCTCCCTTGAAACATTACCAGCAGAACCAAATAGAAGAGCACTTCGTTAACAGCGTGACAGTGGCTGTAAGTGTGCTTATCTTCTTAGAGCCGTGTGTCGTTCATGTAACTGCTCGGCAGATCAACTGCCTGTTGATCACTGGGCTGTATACGAAACTTAGTCTGCATTTATGTGTCCACCTCTGGTGCTGAGTGGCTGTGGTCGATTTCTGGTACTGTGAGCTGAGTCTCTGTGTCTGCCTACAAGCCACATGTAGTTTCAGTCTGCAAGTCAGTACGAGATCGTTTTTCTGAGAATAGTCACGTAAAGTATGGACATTCATAATGAAATATCCAATTGATCAGAATATTTAATTGATGCCAAGGAATATGATAAACAGTAGTACTAGTTTCCAGAATGAGATTTTCACTCTGCAGCGGAGTGTGCGCTGATATGAAACTTCCTGGCAGATTAAAACTGTGTGCCCGACCGAGACTCGAACTCGGGACCTTTGCCTTTCGCGGGCAAGAGCTCTACCAGAGTGAAAATCGCATTCTGGAAACATCCCCCAGGCTGTGGCTAAGCCATGTCTCCACAATATCCTTTCTTTCAGGAGTGCTAGTTCTGCAAGTTTCGCAGGAGAGCTTCTGTAAAGTTTGGAAGGTAGGAGACGGATACTGGCAGAAGTAAAGCTGTGAGTACCGGGCGTGAGTCGTGCTTCGGTAGCTCAGATGGTAGAGCTCTTGCCCGCGAAAGGCAAAGGTCCCGAGTTCGAGTCTCGGTCGGGCACACAGTTTTAATCTGCCAGGAAGTTTCATATCAGCGCACACTCCGCTGCAGAGTGAAAATCTCATTCTGGAAACATCCCCCAGGCTGTGGCTAAGCCATGTCTCCACAATATCCTTTCTTTCAGGAGTGCTAGTTCTGCAAGTTTCGCAGGAGAGCTTCTGTAAAGTTTGGAAGGTAGGAGACGGATACTGGCAGAAGTAAAGCTGTGAGTACCGGGCGTGAGTCGTGCTTCGGTAGCTCAGTTGGTAAAGCTCTTGCCCGCGAAAGGCAAAGGTCCCGAGTTCGAGTCTCGGTCGGGCACACACTTTTAATCTGCCAGGAAGTTTCATATCAGCGCACACTCCGCTGCAGAGTGAAAATCTCATTCTGGAAACATCCCCCAGGCTGTGGCTAAGCCATGTCTCCACAATATCCTTTCTTTCAGGAGTGCTAGTTCTGCAAGTTTCGCAGGAGAGCTTCTGTAAAGTTTGGAAGGTAGGAGACGGATACTGGCAGAAGTAAAGCTGTGAGTACCGGGCGTGAGTCGTGCTTCGGTAGCTCAGTTGGTAAAGCTCTTGCCCGCGAAAGGCAAAGGTCCCGAGTTCGAGTCTCGGTCGGGCACACACTTTTAATCTGCCAGGAAGTTTCATATCAGCGCACACTCCGCTGCAGAGTGAAAATCTCATTCTGGAAACATCCCCCAGGCTGTGGCTAAGCCATGTCTCCACAATATCCTTTCTTTCAGGAGTGCTAGTTCTGCAGGTTTCGCAGGAGAGCTTCTGTAAAGTTTGGAAGGTAGGAGACGGATACTGGCAGAAGTAAAGCTGTGAGTACCGGGCGTGAGTCGTGCTTCGGTAGCTCAGATGGTAGAGCTCTTGCCCGCGAAAGGCAAAGGTCCCGAGTTCGAGTCTCGGTCGGGCACACAGTTTTAATCTGCCAGGAAGTTTCAGTAGTACTAGTGATTGTCAGTAACTGACTAATGCAACCTTACTCTTCTTTTCCTCTTGGTTCCAATTTACATGCTTTATAGAGGTGAGGGAACATCGAAAGCATTGTGAACGGTGCAAAAAGCATGCGGATCGCCAGGGACAGCAGATTCGGTCGCCACCCGTAGAGTCAGTCCGCAGAAGGCTTGCCGAGGAAGAGACGAGGGTCGATAGCCCAGCGGCCATTGGCCATGCTTTTGTAGCGTCACGCAGGGACGTCCAGCTATGTTCTGGATGAACACAGCTAGACTCTTCCATGGCACAAACTCCTAGAGAAAAGATTTTACTACCTGAGAGCGGAGTGAGACGACCTGCTTTTTTATCAGGAGGCACTATTGTACTGAACTGTAGAATGTCGACTGTTGCTCTAGAAAACACCAGACTCCATTGCATTGACTCTGCAAAAAACCAAATGTCAACACAATATAAGGCCACCGACGATGGCTAGCGTAAATACACTACAGGTTAAGAGAAAGAAAGGGGACAGCGTAGATGAAGTCAACCTCAGTGGTCAAATAGCGAGAGTGAAGCAACTTTTTCCTGTGGAAGGTGATAGGACGAACGTTATTGGTTTACCAGCTAAAAGAAGGGGACTAGTGTTTTGTAAGGAGCATTTTTATCGGTCGGTACTTTGAAGGGTCCGGACCCGATCTGAATTTAGTAACAGATGCAAAATACAGCAGTACGAGATCCTTTTATTCAACATTCAGTCAGAAATCCAATCAGAAATCATTTGCTCTTCGAGAGCCTCCACCAGCAGACTTGCACGCTGAGAGCCGCCGTCGATTCCGCTTGCTAACAGCGCTGCTTGAGCCGATGTATTGAGGACTTACACTGAAGAGCCAAAGAAACTGGTACACCTGCCTAATATCGTCTAGAACTCCCCGCGAGGATACAGAAGTGCCACAACACGACATGGCATGGACTCGACTAATGTCTGAAGTAGTGCTGGAGAGAAAGGGAACTGACACAATGAATCCTGCAGGGCTGTCCATAAAACCGTAAGAGTACGAAGGGATGGAGATCTCTTCTGAACAGTACGTTGCAAGGCATCCCAGATATGCTCAGTAATGTTCATGTCTGGAAAGTTTTGTGGCCAGTGGAAGTGTTTAAACTCACAAGAGTGTTTCTGGACCCAGTCTGTACCGATTATGGACGTTTGAGATGCACATTGTCCTGCTGGCATTGACCAAGTGCATCGGAACGCACAATGGACATCAATGGATGCAGGTGATCAGACAGGATACTTACGTACGTGTCAGCTGTCAGAGTCGTATGTTGACGTATCCGTGGTCGCATATCACTCCAACTGAACACGCCCCTCACCATTACAGATCCTCCACCATCGTGAACAGTCCCTTGCTGACATGCAGGGTCCGTGGACTTATGAGGTTGTCTCCATACTCGCACACTTCCATCCGCTCGGTACAATTTTGAACGAGATTCGTCCGGCCAAGAAACATGTTTCCAGTCATCAACAGTCCAATGTCGGTCTCGACGGGCCCAGGCGAGGCGAAACCTTTGTGTCGTGAAGTCATCAAGGGTACATAAATGGGCCGTCGGCTTCGAAAGCCCATATCGAATATGTTCCGTTGAATGGTTCGCACGCTGACACTTGTTGATTCCCAAGCATTGAAATCTGCAGCAATTTCTGAAGGGTTGCACTTCTGTCACATAGAACGATCCCCTTCTCTCGTCGGTGATCCCGTTCTTGAGGATCTTTCTCCGGCCTCAGCGATGTCGGAGATTTGATGTTTTACCGGATTCCTGGTATTCACGGTACACTCGTGAAATGGTGGTACGGGAAAATCCCCACTTCATCGCTACCTTGCAGATGCTGTGTCCCATCGCTCGTGCGCCGACTATAACACCACGTTCAGACTCACTTAAATCTTGATAACCTGCCACTGTAGCAGCAGTAACCGATCTAACAACTGCGCCAACCACTTGTTTCTGCCTATTCTGTCTGTTTACATATCTTTATATTTGAATACGCATGCCTATAGCAGTTCCTTTGGTGCTATATTTTAGTTTGATATGCACTTAGCTGCTGGCGAGGGTCGTTGATTTCAACTATTGTAAAATCCCCCCCCCCTTTTTTTTTCAGTAAACCTCCAGAAGTGTCTCAGTTTAGTTAGGCAGTCTGTAGAGGATGGCGTAAAGAGGTGAACACCATGACTGGACGTGCTTTTCCATCCAGGACTTGCAGAAATTAGGACAACCTGTCCTTAGTTAGTCATTACGTAGGATTTTCTCCTACCTGCTTTGCCGCAAAACTCTCACAGGTGATGTCCCTCACAGAAGCCGAATCAGCGTCACCGGATACTCTGGAAAGTGCAATTCTGTAATTTCTAAGTGATGGAACGGGGGAGCTATAGTAGTTGAAATAATGCTCCTGGATGTCCTTACGACGTGTTTATTTAAGAAAACACCGTTATCTGACAGTAACGAAACAATCAATCACTTTTAACTCAAAACTGGCTGTTTCCTGAGAGCACGATCTTTTGTCAGAACTAGATCGAGATTGGCGATTGACGACTGTGCACGAAGTCTAGATCTCGTACTTACAATCGTGAAACATCATAACTGTTCGTACAATTGCGTTATCTTAAACATTATTCATCTGTTTATGTCGTAATACTGTTCTAAGGAAGTATTTATGATCAGCAGGGTTCCGCTAATACCTGTAGTGAAAAGGTGCCTTTTATTAGTAAATATTGACTAAACAAAATTACTTGCTTCGCGCCAGAATGGTTTTGGTTTCCCTGCGTATCACGAGCTGGTGAAGCTATCTTTATCACATCTAGCCTCAGCACTTCAACCCTCCGTCTACCTACAAAGCACATGGTCCAGCCAGCGTGGAGACTGAAATCTTATTCCCTATTATCCATTATGGAGTGCTGTCTCAGCCTATTGAAGGCTACTGATGTTTCCAGTCGCAATATAAAATTTTACTCTGGAAAATAAGGAAATAAAATGTAATCTGAAAATAAGGTTTACTTTACACAATCACTGATCTGCAGCCACTTCAGGCTCCACCTGAAATACTACAGTGAGATGGAGCCGCAACTGCAAAACGATGTGTAGGGTTATTGAAGTCCTTTCATAGTAATTGGGTTACTTCAGGCTTCACTTTGAAGACTTTTATTTTACACTACTGCCCAATAAAATTGATACACCAAGAAGAAATGAAGATGATAAACCGGTATTCATTGGACAAATATATTATACTAGAGCTGACATGTAACTACATTTTAACGCAATTTGGGTGCATAGATACTGAGAAACCAGGACCCAGAACAACCACCTCTGGCCGTAATAACGGCCTTGATACGCCTGGGCATTGAGTCAAACAGAGCTTGGATGGCGTGTACAGATACAGCTGCCCATGCAGCTTCAACACGATACCACAGTTCATCAAGTTTGGCGTATTGTGAAGATCCAGTTGCTTGGCCACCATTGACCAGACGTTTTTAGTTGGTGAGAGATCTGGAGAATGTGCTGGCCAGGGCAGCATTTTCTGTATCCAGAAATGCCCGTACAGGACTTGCAACATGCGCTCGTGCATTATCCTGCTGAAATGTAGGGTTTCGCAGGGATCGAATGAAGGGTAGTGCCACGGGTAGTAACACATCTAAAATGTAACGTCCACTGTTCAAAGTGTCGTCAATGCAAACAAGAGGTGACCGAGACGTGTACCCAATGGTACCCCATACCATCACGGCGGGTGATACGCCAGTATGGCGATGACGAATACATGCTCCCAATGTGCGTTCACCGCAATGTCGCCAAACACGGATGCGACCATCATGATGCTGTAAACGGAACCTGCATTCATCCGAAAAAATGTCGTTTTGCCATTCGTGCACCCAGGTTCGTCGTTGACTACACCATCCCAGGCGCTTCTGTTTGTGATGCAACGTCAAGGGTAACCGCAGCCATGGTCTCCGAGCTGATAGTCCATGCTGCTGCAAACGTCGTCGAGCTGTTCGTGCATATGGTTGTTGTCTTCCAAACGTCCCCATCTGTTGACTCAGGGATCGAGACGTGGCTGCACGATCCGTTACAGTCATGCGGATAAGATGCCTGTCGTCTCGACTGCTAGTGATACGAGGAGGTTGGGTTCCAGTACGGCGTTCCGAATTACCCTCCTGAACCCACCTATTCCATATTCTGCTAACATCATTGGATCTCGACCAACGCGAGCAGCAATGTCGCGATACAATAAACCGCAATCGCCATAGGCTACAATCCGACCTTTATGAAAGTCGGAAACGTGATGGTACGCATTTCTCCTCCTTACACAAGGCATTACGACAACGTTTCACCAGGCAACGCCGGTCAACTGCTGTTTGTTTATGAGAAATCGGTTGGAAACTTTCCTCATGTCAGTACGTTGTAGGTGTCGCCACCGACTCCAACCTTGTGTGAATGCTCTGAAAAGCTAATCATTTGCGTATCACAGCATCTTCTTCCTGTCGGTTAAATTACGCGTCTGTAGCACGTCATCTTCGTGGTGTAGCAATTTTAATGGCCAGTAGTGTAACATAAATGAATAGTCGGCTTTCAGCTCCAGCTATGGTATGTTGTATTCCCTCCCACCTGCCCTCAGTTAACATTACGACAATGACTGGGCACTTCGTGATTATAATTAATTCAGTTGCCCGATTACTAGTTTTCTTCCCCCTATCCTTGTGGCGGATATGCCAAGGCATTAGCGTGTCAATGTTGTCACTGTTTTTCTATTTGTTTTGTCAATAATTTAGTCGGAATAATTCAAAGAAATTGTGATTCGTGTCTGATTTAATAATCACCAGTTTTTACATTTATTATTTTGTAGGGCAGTTCATTATTTTGTGGCACCTCCAAGGCTTATCGTGCACTTTCAAAAATCAGATCACCTTGCATCAGATGACCGTTCTTCCATTATTATATACCGAGTTGAAAACAGTCGTGGCGAACCTCCTAATACAATGTCGGACCTCCTTTAGCCCGGCCTAATGTAGCAACTCGGCGTGCCATGGACTCAACAAGTCGTTGGAAGCCCTCTGCAGAAATACTGAGCCATGCTGTCTCTATAGCCGTCCATAATTGCAAAAGTGTTGCCGGTACAGGATTTTGTGCAGGAGCTTTCGATTATGTCCCATAAATGTTCGATGGGATCCATATCGGGCAATCCAGGTGGCCAAACCATTCGCTCCAAATCTCCGGAATGTTTTTCAAAACAGTTCCCAACAACTGTAGCCCGGTGACATGCCATATTGAAGTCCATAAATCCATCGTAGTTTGGGATCACGACACCCAGGAATGGCTGCAAATGGTCCCCAAGAAGCCGAACCTAACCTGGACCCAGTTCATACCATGTAAACATAGTCCTTACCATTATGGAGCCACAACCAGCTTGTTAACAATTTTGGCCAATGGCTTCGTGGGGTCTGCGTCACACTAGAAACCCTCAGTCAGCTCTTACCAAATACACTCCTGGAAATGGAAAAAATAACACATTTACACCGGTGTGTCAGACCCACCATACTTGCTCCGGACACTGCGAGAGGGCTGTACAAGCAATGATCACACGCACGGCACAGCGGACACACCAGGAACCGCGGTGTTGGCCGTCGAATGGCGCTAGCTGCGCAGCATTTGTGCACCGCCGCCGTCAGTGTCAGCCAGTTTGCCGTGGCATACGGAGCTCCATCGCAGTCTTTAACACTGGTAGCATGCCGTGACAGCGTGGACGTGAACCGTATGTGCAGTTGACGGACTTTGAGCGAGGGCGTATAGTGGGCATGCGGGAGGCCGGGTGGACGTACCGCCGAATTGCTCAACACGTGGGGCGTGAGGTCTCCACAGTACATCGATGTTGTCGCCAGTGGTCGGCGCAGGTGCACGTGTCCGTCGACCTGGGACCGGACTGCAGCGACGTACGGATGCACGCCAAGACCGTAGGATCCTACGCAGTGCCGTAGGGGACCGCACCGCCACTTCCCAGCAAATTAGGGACACTGTTGCTCCTGGGGTATCGGCGAGGACCATTCGCAACCGTCTCCATGAAGCTGGGCTACGGTCCCGCACACCGTTAGGCCGTCTTCCGCTCACGCCCCAACATCGTGGCCCGCCTCCAGTGGTGTCACGACAGGCGTGAATGGAGGGACGAATGGAGACGTGTCGTCTTCAGCGATGAGAGTCGCTTCTGCCTTGGTGCCAATGATGGTCGTATGCGTGTTTGGCGCCGTGCAGGTGAGCGCCACAATCAGGACTGCATACGACCGAGGCACACAGGGCCAACACCCGGCATCATGGTGTGGGGAGCGATCTCCTACACTGGCCGTACACCTCTGGTGATCGTCGAGGGGACACTGAATAGTGCACGGTACATCCAAACCGTCATCGAACCCATCGTTCTACCATTCCTAGACCGGCAAGGGAACTTGCTGTTGCAACAGGACAATGCACGTCCGCATGTATCCCGTGCCACCCAACGTGCTCCAGAAGGTGTAAGTCAACTACTCTGGCCAGCAAGATCTCCGGATCTGTCCCCCATTGAGCATGTTTGGGACTGGATGAAGCGTCGTCTCACGCAGTCTGCACGTCCAGCACGAACGCTGCTCCAACTGAGACACCAGGTGGAAATGGCATGGCAAGCCGTTCCACAGGACTACATCCAGCATCTCTACGATCGTCTCCATGGGAGAATAGCAGCCTGCATTGCTGCGAAAGGTGGATATACACTGTACTAGTGCCGACATTGTGCATGCTCTGTTGCCTGTGTCTATGTGCCTGTGGTTCTGTCAGTGTGATCATGTGATGTATCTGACCCCAGGAATGTGTCAATAAAGTTTCCCCTTCCTGGGACAATGAATTCACGGTGTTCTTATTTCAATTTCCAGGAGTGTATAAAGCAGGAGTGTATTATCCGGCCAGGCCACGGTTTTCCAGTCGTCTGAGGTCCAACCGACGTGGCCACGTTGCCAGAAAAGGTGCTGCAGGCGATATCGTGTTGTTAGCAAAGGCACTCGCGTCGGTCGCCTGCTACCACACCCCATTGAAGCCAAATTTCACCTCGCTGCGCTAACGGATACATTCCTCGTGCGTCCCATACTGATTTCTGCGGTTATTTCACCCAGTGTTGCTTGTCTGTTGGCACTGACAACTCTACGCTAACGCCGCTGCTCTCGGTCGTTAAGATCGTAGGCCACTGCACTGTACATTGTGAGAGGTAAAGCCTGAAATTGACTCTGTGGATCTCGGAATACTGAATTCCCTAACGATTTCTGAAATGGGATGTCTTACATGTCTAGCTCCAGTTACCATTTCACGTTGAAACTGTGTTAATATCCATTGTGCGGCCATAATTACGTCGGAAACTTTTTTACATCAATCACTTGAGTATAAATGACAGCTCCGTCAATTCATTCCCCTTTTATATCTTGAATACATGATACTATGGTCATCAGTGTACTTGCATATCTTTATCCAGCGAGTTGTCACCTCAGTGTATGGCGGGCTATATGCGATGAGTGTGGCAATAGCAACTGGCAGGAGAAAAATATAGCTACATGGTTCGCTTTTAGCTTGGTCTGTCTATATGTTATCTCCTTCACAAGGCAGAACCTGTGTGATGTAGTCAACGAAAAGTTGTTGTGGTCTTCAGTCCTGAGACTGGTTTGATGCAGCTCTCCATGCTACTCTATCCTGTGCAAGCTTCTTCATCTCCCACTACCTACTGCAACCTACATCCTTCTGAATCTGCTTAGTGTATTCATCTTCTGGTCTCCCTCTACGATTTTTACCCACCACGCTGCCCTCCAATACTAAATTGGTGATCCCCTGATGCCTCGGAACATGTCCTACCAACCGATCCGTTCTTCTAGTCAAGTTGTGCCATAAACTTCTTTTCTCTCCAATTCTATTCAATACCTCCTCATTAGTTATGTGATCTACCCATCTAATCTTCAGCATTCTTCTGTAGCACCACATTTCGAAAGCTTTTATTCTCTTCTTGTCCAAACTATTTATCATCCAACTTTCACTTCCATACATGGCTACACTCCATACAAATACTTTCAGAAACGACTTCCTTACACTTAAAGCTATACTCGATATTAACAAATTTCTCTTCTTCAGAAACGCTTTCCTTGCCATTGCCAATCTACATTTTATATCCTCTCTACTTCGACCATCATCAGTTATTTTGCTCCCCAAATAGAAAAACTCCTTTACTACTGTAAGAGTCTAATTTCCTAATCTAATTCCCCCAGCATCGCCCGACTTACACTACTGGCCATTAAAATTGCTACACCACGAAGATGACGTGCTGCGGACGTGAAATTTAACCGACAGGAAGAAGATGCTGTGATATACAAACGATTAGCTTTTCAGAGCATTCACACAAGGTTGGCGCCAGTTGTGACACCTACAACGTGCTGACATGAGGAAAGTTTCCAACCGATTTCTCATACACAAACAGCAGTTGACCGGGGTTTCCTGGTGTAACGTTATTGAGATGCCTTGTGTAAGGAGGAGAAATGCGTACCATCACGTTTCCGAATTTGATAAAGGTCGGATTGTAGTCAATCGCGATTGCGGCTTATCCTATCGCGACATTGCTGCTCGCGTTGGTCGAGATCCAATGACTATTAGCAGAATACGGAATTGGTGTGTTGAGGAGGGTAATATGGAACGCCGTGCTGGATCCCCACGGCCTCGTATCACTAGCAGTCGAGATGACAGGCATCTTATCCGCATAGCTTTAACGGATCGTGCAGCCCACGTCCCGATCCCCGAGTCAACAGATGGGGACGTTTGCAAGAGAACAACCATCTGCACGAACAGTTCGACGATATTTGCAGCAGCGTGGACTATCAGCTCGGAGACCATGTCTGTGGTTACCCTTGACTCTGCATCACAGACGGGAGAGCCTGCAATGGTGTACACAACGACGAACCCGGGTGCACGAGTGGCAAAACGTAATTTTTTTGGATGAATCCAGGTTCTGTTTACAGCTTCAAAATCGTCGCATCCGTGTTTGGCGACATCGCAGTGAACGCACAATGGAAGCGTGTATTCGTCATCGCCATACTGGCGTATCACCCGATGTGATGGTATGGGGTGCTATTGGTAACACGTCTCGGTCACCTCTTGTTCGCATTGACAGCAGTTTGAACAGTGGACGTTACATTGCAGATGTGTTACTACCCGTGGCTCTACCCGTCATTCGATCTCTGCGAAACCCTACATTTGAGCAGGATAACGCATGTTGCAGCACATTCTCCAGATGTCTCACCATTTGAAAACGTCTGGACAATGGTGACTGAGCAACTGGCCTGTCACATTACGCCAGTCACTACTCTTGATGAACTGTGGTATCGTGTTTAATTTGCATGGGCAGCTGTACCTGTACACGCCATCCAAGCTCTATTTGATTCAATGCCCAGGCGTATCAAGGCAGTTGTTACGGCCAGAGGTGGTTGTTCTGGGTACTGATTTCTCAGGATCTATACACCCAAGTTGAGTGAAAATGTAATCACATGTCAGTTCTAGTGTAAAGTATTTGTCCAATGAATACCTGTTTATTATCTGCATTTCTTCTTGATGTAACAATTTTAATGGCCAGTACTGTAATTAGACTACGTTCCATTATCCTCGTTTTGTTTTTGTTGATGTTGTTCTTGTATCCTCCTTTCAACACTGCCCATTCCGTTCAACTGCTCTTCCAAGTCCTTTGCTGTCTCTGACAGAATTATAACGTCATCGGCAAAACTCAAAGCTTTTATATCTTCTCCATGGATTTTGAATTTCTCTTTTGTTTCCTTAACTGCTTGCTCAGTATACAGATTGAATAACATCGGGGAGAGGCTACAACCCTGTCTCACTCGCTTCCCAACCACTGCTTCCCTTTCATGTCCCTCGACTCTTATAACGAAAAGTAAATGAACATAAACAAGAAGTGATTACAACGTGGTAATTAACAATGTTTATCTGCATGACGCTGAATTGATGTAACCCGTTCATCATGTGCCTAGCATCCTTCGTAGCCTGCCAGTGGCAGAGCACGCAGTGTGAGAGACGTGTGCAGTGAGGTTTCGGCTCGGCCCCCCTGCGCAGTTGAGGGTGTGGGCCGCCGTGTTGCTGGCGACTGCGTGCAGCGCGGCGCTCCTGCCGGCGCAGCGGGCGGCAACCCGCGCAGCGCAGGAGCGGCGGCGGCTGCTGGCGCAGGCGGCGGCCGACGTGCTGCGAGCGGCCACCGGCGGGGTCTGCCGCTGCGCGCACCTGCTAGCGGTCAGTCCGGCGCTCGTTTCTTCTGCTGTCCCGCGCCTTCTTTTGCCTATCAGCCAGACTGTTAGCTTAGTCAAGCTGGATGCCTCGTCAAAGAAGATTTTTAATTATTATTAATTTCCAGAATGAGATTTTCACTCTGCAGCGGAGTGTGCGCTGATATGAAACTTCCTGGCAGATTAAAACTGTGTGCCCGACCGAGACTCGAACTCGGGACCTTTGTCTTTAGCGGGCAAGTGCTCTACCAACTGAGCTACCCAAGCGCGACTTACCCCCCGTCCTCACAGCTTTACTTCTGCCAGTACCTCGTCTACTACCTTCCAAACTTTGCAGAAGCTCTCCTGCAAACTTTGCAGGACTAGCACTCCTGAAAGGAAGGATATTGTGGAGACATGGATTAGCCACAGCCTGGGGGATGTTTCCAGAATGAGATTTTCACTCTGCAGCGGAGTGTGCGCTGATATGAAGGTCCCGATTTCGAGTCTCGGTCCGGTACACAGTTTTAATCTGCCAGGAAGTTTCATATTAGCGCACACTCCGCTGCAGGGTGAAAATGTCATTCTGGAAACATCCCCCAGGCTGTGGCTAAGCCATGTTGAAACGTCCCCTTAGAAAAATTATATGTGAAACGTCTTCTTTGAACAATTATACACGACCGTGCTCAAACTGACACAATAGTTTTTAGCGCAACGCAATCTGACTTCCAAAAATCCCTACGAAAGAATGGCCCTGACTAACATTAACCTATACGTTTCACAAATCACTTACCTCACAAAAATCTTCATTACTCAAGCTACTGCAATACAGCGAGCGCCACTACTGCCAGTTAAATAAAAGATTCAAACTACTGAAGGCACTAACTACTGATAGGCATAGTTAGCAAATGAAAGATTTTAATAGAGAACAAACAATGTATTTACCTCACTAGTCATAATATATATAGCAGTTCATGACACCAATTCTTACAAATTTCAAAACTCCGCCATCTCTCCCCACCTCCACCACTGCTGGCGGCTCACCTCCAACTGCGCAACGCTACGCGCTGTTAGCATCCAGCTGCCGCTGCGCAACACTACAATGGCAGACAACAATGCCAACCAGCCACAGACTGCACACGGCACAGCCAGTGATTTTCATACAGAGCGCTACGTGGCGACGGCGTTACCAATAAAAAAACCTAAACAGCCTACTTACAATGTGTACACAATATCCTTTCTTTCAGGAGCGCTAGTTTTGCAAGGTTCGCAGGAGAGCTTCTGTGAAGTTTGGAAGGTAGGAAACGAGGTACTGGCGGAAATAGAACTGTGAAGAGGGGGCGTGAGTCGTGCTTGGGTAGCTCAGATGGCACTCGCACCCGAGCCGCCTTAGATTTCGGACGCAGCAGCGCAGCGTGCTAGGCGTTTACGCTCGCGTGTGTTTACATTGTGCGCCTCGTGACTTGTTAGTATTTGTGCAAAATGGAGTCTCAATTAAGGAAGTACACTTTTAAAGTTCAGCTTTAGTTTCGATGTAGTGCGTCCTAAGGTTTACGAGTTTGACGATTGGTTTCGCGACACAAGTACCTGCAGAAGACTGCCTTGGCATGGGATACGACTTTTTGAGCAACGTTTTCTACGTTAAATTGAAGAACGACGATATCTGCCAGAGGATTATGGCCACTACGAACGTGGTCGCCGAATGCAAGACCAGCAATGGCGAGGTGAGTCGTGTTGCCATTACTTAGGCCGGACTAGGACTTAGGGCCGTTAAAGTGCACTTGCTGCCCTTTGAACTCGACTTTAAATGTATCAAGGAGGCTCTCTCAAAGTACGGTACCGTGTACTCAGTAACCGCCGACCGCAGGGGTGGCAATATGTACTATAAAGTTGACAACGGAGTCAGAACTGTCAGGATTGACTTAGAAACTCACATTCCGTCTTTCGTTCTTATGTGCGGTTTATGAGTTTATGAGAGGCAACCTCGCACATGCTCTGTTTGTAACATGTTGGGCCACCCTCTGAGCGCCGTGCCCGCGCAGGAGGCCTGTGCAGTTACCAGCCGAGCTGGGGCCGGGCGGCCAGCCTCGTGCCCGTAGCCAGCCGCTTCTTTACCGGTGCTGGCATTGTCGCGAGCTCTGCCGATGACGCGATGTACGTTGCCGCGCACGACGTATCTGCCGTCACACATCCCAGTGACGTGGGAATGTCAGCCACTCTCCACATTCGATGATTTCTAGCCCATTCAAGAGCGCAGATTTGTATGTCCTTGTAAGCAATGGCCTCTTGCGAGGTGACTGTCTCCAAACGTTCACTGCATGCAGTTCGGATTGCAATGTTTTGTCGCTAACACGTAGGAATGCACCTTCACTCACTGCCTGCAGCAGTCATGTAAAGTTTGTAGGCGATTTTGATTTACAAGTCGTAATGCGCGTCTTTAGTCAGTCGCAGTGAGAATCTTTTTCCGACTATTATTATGACGTCGTGTTTCACGACCCCTTGTGTTGCACCGCTGTTTGTAGACACGTTGAACAATCCGCTGCGTAATACCAACAAATCCAGCAACTCCACATACAATATGACGGTGATCACGGCCAAACATGGTTGTCCCATTTTGCCACTCTTTCTCATCGTACCGTTTATCCACGTTCATTTAAAATGTCGGCTTAAAACATAAATGTCTCACTGATCGTTATTGCCTTAACACTTAGGGGCAATGCGAGCGCGGTTGAGCACGTTGCTCGATCGCTGCGCCATCTGTAAGGCTTAACGTTTCATATGTGCGTCCACACTACTGTGATTAATTTTTTGTCCAGGGGACAAAAATCTAATATCAATATTTGAACTACATGACTGTAATCTTTTAGGTAAAGGTTGCTTCATAATGCTAGAGAAAATAAATTTAATCTTTGAAATGAGACTTGGTCTCCAAAATAAAGTGCTATAATGGAGACCAATAATTGGAAATTATCCTGAAAATTTCTTCCACCAGATGGGCTAGAATGCATAGTTCATTATAAAATCTACTATTTAGCCATTTAAGTCATTATACGTCAATATGTATGAGTCATCTTTAAGTGAAGTATCAGAGTGTTATGCAGTCAGGTACGCATACCCAACGAATTACTTTTCATCTATATTTATTTGACATCAAGCACTCACTTTACAGTACATGAACTCTCAGTGCTTTCGTTGTCATCGTTAGCGACAAAAACCAAGTCCAGTACTCCACTAAGTGAAATACAGAGATACATTCAATTTCAGCTCTAAAGTCCCATCAGAAGTCAGAACAGAAGCCTGTCATAAAGGCGAATTCCTTTCAGACATCTCGTATAACGAATTCTTCTCCGTCGTTAACAGTGAGGACCAAGGAATAGCGCACTGAACGCTAAATTACGGCACACAAATACTACAAAGGTTGTCCAGCAAGTAATGCACCTCATTCTTTTTCTTCAACAATTCTTTATTGAACATAATGAAATCACACATACGAAAGAATGGTGTTTTATCTACACATCCTATTTTTCCGCCTAATCTAAATCCCGTGCTATGGCCTTCCTCCACCGCGAAACAAGGGCGTTTATGCCTTGTCGGTATCAATCCTGGTAGCGGAGCCAGTGCTTCACTGTGTGAATCACTTTCCCATCGTCCTCAAAATATCTTTCCACGAATGACATCCTTTACTGGCGAATGACAACATCAGCTCGCTGCAACATGTCAGGTGTGACAGCCGTGGATGGTCTCCCCGACCGCAGCAAATCGTGTAGCTCCGCCGAACCGCCTTCTGATGACTTCACCCTCCGTGCCTAGCGACTAACTGTACTGCTGTCGACAGCAGATGCTCCATAGACTTTGCACAAGCGTTTGTGAATGTTCACCGCATTTTCTTTGTCTGCAGTGAGAAATTCAATGACGGCACGTTGCTTGTAACGTACATCAGCAACGGAATCCATTTTGAAACTGTCCTGCAGCTACGCTATCTGTCGGAAGTGACGGAAACTCGGTGCGCTCACTCAGGAGACTTCAAATAATACATGCGTAACGTTTTGCATTTGTAACATTCTCTTCGGCCGAGAGAAAAAAAAAATGCGTTGCATTATTTTCTGGGCAACCCGCGTATCTCTGGTTATCAGGTAAGTGACCAGCGGTGCAAAACTTGTGCATAACAAGCGTTCTAAAAATGAAACACCAGAGAACCCCGAACCTGGTAATTACTGTGACATAAATAGTGCAAAAACACTTTATAGTCTTTATTACAAGTACAAAAATAAAGAGAAATTACAGACAGGTAGATTTAAACTATGGATGCTAGCATAAATGAAGATAACACATAGGGTGGAGGAGAAAGAGGAATGTGATTAAAAAAAAAACAAGTAATATACACTGCCTGACAAAAAAGTGAAGCATCCAGAAGGCATGGGAAATTCGTACATGTATACGCCATAGGCGTGGGCTTGTATGTAAGGGATTAGAGTAGCAGTACTCTGTGAGAGGCAGAACAGCCACCAGAGACCATCAGTGTGGTTCATGAGCAGCGCCAGATTTTGGGAGACTGTGCAGGATACGAAGACGCCTTGTACTCATGTCAGACAGTGTTATCAATACCTGACAGAGTTTGAAATTGACTTCATTTTAGGTCTCCAGTTGACTGGCTGTTCGAATCGTGTAGTATCCAGAGTTGTGGAGCATTCGGATGTGACAGTGTCCTGATGTTGTACCGCATGGGAACGTGATAGTGGACACGCTCATCGTCCGGGTTCCGGTCAACCATGTCTGTCTTGCAAAGGGGAGGAACGGTGTGTTGTGTACCGGGAGTGCGCCTACCGTGTGCGAACGAGTCATGGACTCACTGTAACATTGTTTGTCATCTTGTACCATTGGTCAGAGCCTAGCAGCAACATGTACCATCCCAAGCATCGGTTGCCGCTGACGCGATAGCACAATTGGCTTTATCTGCAGTGGTGGAGGGGAAGTAGTGTTCTGAACTGACACCTACACTCGTATTTACTATAAATATTAAGCGGAGCCCCTGCACGCCTACATTTGAGTGGTGAGCATCCAAAAAGACCTACTATTGTCTTTGCTTTGATTAGCAACAAAAACAGCGATTTACTTTGAGTTGTTAATCAATTGTAACTTTCAGAGATGCGTCATGAGTGGAGAATTTTGAGAAAAACCTGCATTTGTCTTGTTGCTGTTTTAAAATTCGATTCTTTTGCCAAAAAGCAGCGGAGTTTAGAAAATGTCAGCTCACTAAAAGGTTGTGCAGAAGCAGCTGCAGGAGAATCCTGAACCAGGGTTTAATAAATTTATTAAATGAGGAACTGAGGACAAGTAAGGTTAATGTCTTATGAAAAACTACGTCCTCAGTGGTGAAACAAACGTAATGTTTTCATTTATGTTGTTGTAGCGCCAACAGCAATTCTCGTTTCACCAGATAATGATGGCCATTAAAAATTGCATCGTTTCGTTGAAACAGTCTGTACTCAGTTGAATAATAAAGTAGAAAACGATATTAATCATGCGGCAAAATACTCTGTGTGCTCTCATTTGCCAAAACGTTTCGGCATCTCAAACAGTCTATGAGCTATGAGGAATGTTACGAATATTTCATTCTGGCTTTATCACAGACGCACGCGGTAGCAAATGAGTGCGCTACTAAAATCAATTTTATCGAGATTGGTGACAGACACAGACCTCCGCCCAAGCCTAAAGAAAAGTTGAGATAGAGAAGGTCCAACGGAGAGCAGCGCGCTTCGTTACAGGATCATTTAGTAATTGCGAAAGCGTTACGGAGATGATAGATAAACTCCAGTGGAAGACTCTGCAGGAGAGACGCTCAGTAGCTCGGTACGGGCTTTTGTTAAAGTTTCGAGAACATACCTTCACCGAAGAGTCAAGCAGTATACTGCTCCCTCCTACGTATATCTCGCGAAGAGACCATGAGGATAAAATCAGAGAGATTAGAGCCCACACAGAAGCATACCGACAATCCTTCTTTCCACGTACAATACGAGACTGGAATAGAAGGGAGAACCGATAGAGGTACTCAGGGTACCCTCCGCCACACACCGTCAGGTGGCTTGCGGAGTACGGATGTAGATGTAGATGTAGATGTAGAAAAGTTCAGTAAGTTAGCTAAATTTCATTCGCAGCAACATATGAGGTAAAATGCACCAAACACAAAATCCTAACAGCCCTACTTTTCGTTGCAAACTTTTCGAGTTCTATGTAGCATCTTATTTAATTGCAAAATACCACAATAGCTGCAAAGATTAACGAAATTATGAGAACTTCATCACAAAGCTGATACATAACGCTATGAGTAACGCAAAAATGATTTTTTTACTGAACAGTTTCTGTGAAATCGTTTGAGAAGGCTGTAGAGTGTGCATTCGATTCTCTGATTACAGCGCGCCGCCAACTGGGCTAAAGAAAAGTGAAAAATAATGGAGGCCTACCCTTCCGAACAAATGAATGAACTCGTCCACCGCTTTGGGCGAAAATTCGTCACCGCGCAATGGCCATCGTAAACTGCGCGGGCTCTACAGTACCGTAGGATGCCAACAGAGTAGCGAAAAACAGAATAGCCCACCCACTCATAAATTGGAGGATCGTGTGGTAATTTTTTTGTGTTTGATCAGCAACAATGCTACAGCAATCCATGCTGATTTGGTAGAAGTGTACAGTTACAATACACCATCATATTACACAGTGATTAGGTGGAACAGTCGCTCAGAATGTGGGAAAACAACCGGCCGCTGTGGCCGACCGGTTTTAGGCGCTTCAGTCCGGAACCGCGCGACTGCTACGGTCGCAGGTTCCAATCCTGCCTCGGGCATGGATGTGTGTGTAGTCCTTATGTTAGTTAGGTTTAAGTAGTTCTAAGTTCTAGGGGACTGATGACCTCAGATGTTAAGTCCCACAGTGTTCAGAGCCATTTGAACCGTTTTTTTTTTCGGAAAACAAGAGTGAATGACCAGAAAGAGAATGGAATCGGGAACTGCAAAAGACGTGGATAGCCTAATGCTCGGGTCACAATCGAAACAGTGCTGGAAAAAGTGAAAATCAGTCCAGGATCAGTTTTCATGTTCTGGCACGACACTTTGAACATGTATTTTTCGACTGGTGATACTCAAAAAGCCGATTGAATTGTGGCAGCAGTGAAAACGTAGCCGATCTGTCTCAGGCCATGCAGACCGCTTCTTTGCCCACCTAATCATCATGGACGAGTGCACGGTGTATCTCTATGATCCTGAAAAACAGCAGTAGAAACATGTAGTTTAACCACCACTGAAGAAGGCGAAGATTCAGTCATTACTGGAAAAAGTTTGAAGTGACCAAGTAAAGTTTTGTCGGCAAAGTAATGATGAGTCCCATTGGGGCAGCGCATGGGTTTCTGAGGCAGAAATCAAAATGATGAGAGAACATAATCACTATGAGAAATATTGTACTGTACTCAACTTAGGATAATGAATCCTCATCGGAATCCTTTTACAAGTCCTCGGGCAGTGCCGGGACATGTTAAACACCTTAACTGTTCACAGTTCTCGTCTGGTTCCCAGTCCACAGTATTAGACACAGGTCAAGTCCTGGAGCCAGCTCTGTTGCGCTACACTGGCAGGGAACGTCGTGCCCGCAATTACGACGATACTCGACTGTTGCTAGGTTGCAGCTATTCTGACTGGGCAGAGCTGTGGTCGGCCAGCCTCTTGTTAAACACGTGATGCATGGCGCTGGTGGCACCTCAGCTCATGGGGGGGGGGGGGGGGGGGGGGGGAGACTCGAGTGGCTGGCAGTTGGGCGGAGTCAGTTGCTGTCGCTGGAGCTGTCGGGCAGCAATGGAACCTCTAGCGCCAACCCCCGTACCCTGAACAATTGCCTCCTGTTTAGCATCGACAAGCTACGATACCACAAAGGTGATGCTGAGCTTACAGTAGTCTGCTAAGACGAAGTGTTGCATGAAGCTGGTCCAGGCGGTATTTTTACTTCACAACAACACTCCAGCTCCTTCCCTTGGGCGGTCAATTTTTGTTTCGTAGCCACTTCCCCTCCCCCCCCCCCACCCCAGTCCCATGATATTCTCCTGACGTGACACCCAGTGACCTCTTTTTTTTAATTCTCAGATGAAGAATCGTTATGAGGTTTGCATCTCCTGAAGAAGGACGAAGTATGTTCATGGTGGTACAGTTCCTGAACAGACGAAATTCAGACTTCTACAACGGAGGTCTTCGCCAAGTTATGTGCCATTGGTAAGAAAGAGCGAAGGACTAACACTATCGTGGCCGCAGTTCGAATTTTTGATGTGATGATTAAAACTGTATAATTCTCTCTCGTGTAGGCACAGAAACGAAATGAGAATCAAACTTTACCTTTATGGTGTGACTAATGACTTCCCTGATATCTCACAGCAAATAAGTGAGACTGGCACCTGTATTTCTCCTCCATGAGATTCAAAATCTAAAAGGTGTCTTTTAAGGTCAGATTCAACAATCGTTACTAATAAACTGCTAAGAAAACTTCAGACACACCGATGAAGTTCTTCAATGACCTGTGTAATTGGTTTACAGTGTGGGGGGCATCTGCCAAACCATACTTTGGCATTAGACATTTCAATCCTTAATACTGACAACTGAATCATTTCTGAGGTAGTTCGCTACTTGCGTCGAGTCTAAGATGGGCTGTGTCCCACTCTGCCACTATTTACACATCGTACTGTGAGGTCGTATTTTATAATACACTATTGGCCATTAAAATTGCAACACCATGAAGATGATGTGCTATAGACGCGAAATTTAGCCCACAGGAAGAAGATGCTGTGATATGCAAATGATTAGCTTTTCAGAGCATGCACACAAGGTTGGCGCCAGTGGCGACACCTACAACGTGCTGACATGAGGAAAGTTTCCAATCGATTTCTCATACACAAACAGCAGTTGACCGGCGTTGCCTGCTGAAACGTTGTTGTGATGCCCTGTGTAAGGAGGAGAAATGCTTACCATGACGTTTCCGACTTTGATAAAGGTCGGATTGTAGCCTATCGCGACTGCGGTTTATCGTATCGCGACACTGCTGCTCGCGTTGGTCGAGATCCAATGACTGTTAGCAGAATATGGAATCGGTGGGTTCAGGAGGGTAATACGGAACACCTTGCTGGATCCCAACGGCCTCGTGTCACTAGCAGTCGAGATGACAGGCATCTTATCCGCATGCTGTAACGGATCGTGGAGCCACGTCTCGATCCCTGATTCAACAGATGGGGACGTTTGGAAGACAACCATCTCCACGAAAAGTTCGACGACGTTTGTAGCAGCATGGACTGTCAGCTCGTAGACCGTGGCTGCGGTTACCTTTGACGCTGCATCACACACAGGAGCGCCTGCGATGGTGTACTCAACGACGAACCTGGGTGCACGAATGGCAAAACGTAATTTTTTCGGATGAATCCAGGTTCTGTTTACAGAGTCATAATGGTCGCATCCGTTTTTGGCGACGTCACGGTGAATGCACGTTGGAAGCGTGTATTCGTCATCGCCATACTAGCGTATCACCCGGCGTGATGGTATGGTGTGCCATTGGTTACACGTCTCGGTCATCTCTTGTTCACATTGACGGCACTTTGAATAGTGGGCGTTACATTTCAGATGAGTTACGACCCGTGGCTCTACCCTTCATTCGATCGCTGCGGAACCCAACATTTCAGAAAGCTAATGCACGACCGCATGTTTTACGTCCCGTACGTGCCTTTCTGGATACAGAAAATGTTCGACTGCTGCCCTGGCCAGCACATTCTCCAGATCTCTCACCAATTGAAAACGTCTGGTCACTGCTGGCTGAGCAACTGGCTCGTCACAATACGCCAGTCACTACTCTTGATGAACTGTGGTATCGTGTTGAAGCTGCATGGGCAGCTATACCTGTACACGTCATCCAAGCTCTGTTTCGATACCCAGGCGTATTAAGGCCTTTATTACGGCCAGAGGTGGTTGTTCTGGGTACTGATTTCTCAGGATCTATGCACCCAAATTGCATGAAACTGTAATTGCGTGTCAGTTCTAGTATAATATATTTGTCCAATGAATACCCGTTTATGATGAGCATTTCTTCTAGATGTAGCAATTTTAATGGCCAGTAGTGTAGTTGGCAGGTTCACACTTGCAAGGAAAAGAAAGACATTAACAGCTTCCAAAATTGTAGTGAATACATCAACTGAAGACATAACGAACTGTTTCTTAAATTCGTATGCAGGAATGGCTACCGCAGTTTAGCCTCTCAAGTGATCACGGAAGTCGATACACGGCGCCTGTCGTCTCGATACAGTACGTACACGTCGTAATGACGTCACACATGATCTTGACGGAGTGAAGTTAACGTCCCCCCACCGTATTCCCGGCAGGCCCCGCTCCAGTCTGGCGGCCAGGCAGAACTGTCGGAGGCTCTCGTCGCGGCTGCTCGGACGTCCCTGCGCTGCCCGCTGGTGCTGGGCCTGCGTGGTTCCCACTGCCATCAGCTGCTGGTCGCAGACGAGAGCAACCTGTCCCAGCTCGAGGTCCTCGGAGGACACGCCATCCAGCGCGCCGTCGTCTTTCGCACCGGCCCACAGTCGCCTGCTTCGCTGCAACACCGCATATCCAGAGCTACCATCTTCGCCATCGGAGCACAGACGCTCTCACAGCCTGAATCGGAGACGTAAGACTGCTGCTCTTTGATTATGGAGGTAGAAGTAGACGAGAACTGCAGATCCAATCTGCTCTTGTTAGTTTCTGTGCAGAGAAGCTATTGGACAAGATTGCACGATAGTTGCTACAATGCTACAGGTTTACATGTGTAAGGTAATATGACCTCATTAAGCTTAAAAAGTCGGGTGATGCTGAGGGAATTAGACTAGGAAATGAGACACTTGAAGTAGTAAAGGAGTTTTGCTATTTGGGGAGAAAAATAACTGATGATGATCGAAGCAGAAGGGATATAAAATGTAGACTGGCAATGGCAAGGAAAGCTTTTCTGAAGAAGAGAAATTTCTTAACATCGAGTATTGATTTAAGTGTCAGGAAGTCGTTTCTGAAAGTATTTGTATGGAGTGTAGCCATGTATGGAAGTGAAACATGGACGATAAATAGTTTGGACAAGAAGAGAATGGAAGCTTTCGAAATGTGGTGCTACAGGAGAATGCTGAAGATTAGGTGGGTAGATCACATAACTAATGAGGAGGTATTGAATAGAATTGGGGAGAAGCGGAGTTTGTGGCACAACGTGACCAGAAGAAGAGATCGGTTGGTAGGACATGTTCTGAGGCATCAAGGGATCACAAATTTAGTACTGGAGGGCAGCGTGGAGGGTAAAAAGCGTAGAGGGAGACCAAGAGATGTATACACTAAGCAGATTCAGAAGGGTGTAGGCTGCAGTAGGTACTGGGAGATGAAGAAGCTTGCACAGGATAGAGTAGCATGGAGAGCTGCATCAAACCAGTCTCAGGACTGAAGACCACAACAACAACAAGCTTAATAGATTTTTTCCTATTGATCTTAAAATATAAAGGGTGTTTCAAAGAGAATATACGTATTTCGAAAGAATATATTTGTTAAACTGTAAGACATACAACTGTAAACTTGAGATACGTACGAGGCTGACTCAAATGAAAACCTTAAATTTGTAATAAGAAATCGAAATTTCGCGCCGTTATCCTGTAAGTTGGTAAGCGTGCTACAAACAGCGTGCAGAATGACCTGTAGGTGGCAGCATAGTGCAGATGCACACATTCCGTCGCAGTATCGGTATAAAGATCGCCAACCCACTTGCGACTTGCACCAGGGAAGAACAGCGTTCTGTTATTCGGTTTTTGCGTAGTGAAGATGTGAAACCTATTGAAATTCGTCGACGAATGAAGGTTCAGTACGGGGATGCATGTTTGTGACAGCAGCAAGTCTACGAATGGAGTAGGAAGTTCGCAAATGGTGTGACTTCAGTGGAACATGCTCCTCGTCCAGGTCAGGCACAACGATTTGTGCCTCCACAGAACATTGCAGCAGTTGAAGCCATAGTGAAGGAAATCCGCCGAGTGACACTGAATGACATTGCAGCATGTTTACAGATTAGTCATGGCTCAGAAACCACATTGTGCATGATGGGCTCCAGTTTCACAAAGTGTGTGCAAGATGGATGCCACGGCAGCTGACTTCTGAAATGAGAGAACGACGTTTTGATGCTTGTGAAGAATTTCTTCAGCGCTTTGAATGAGAAGGTGATGGCTTCCTTGCAAGAATCGTTACTGGGGACGAAACCTGGGTGAACTTCCACCAACCACTTCTTCATCCACCATACTCACCAGACCTTGCCCCCAAGTGATTTCCTCATGTTTGGTCCACTCAAAGGCGCAATGGGAGGAAAGAAGTTCCGTTCTGATGAAGAGGTACGCCACGCGGTCCATGAGTGGTTGCGCGGACTACCAAAAGATTTTTTTTCATAAGAAATTTATGCACTTTGTGATCGCTGGAGGACTTGCATTGAGCGTGGGGGGAATTATGTTGAGAAGTGATACAGCTTTGTACCATTTCAAATAAATTCCGGGAATTCAGCCAGGTAACACTTGCCTCACCCTCGTATTAACGAACAATATCCCATTGATACTCGATTTCCTCTTGTGCTTGTATGAGCATATTCATCGTCACCGACGTTATGGCAGTACAGATCCGGTTCTTCTACTCTTATAGCTGCTGTGGTAGTGTTGGTGCATAAACGTTGTCATTAATGAAACCCTCAGGGAGAAGCCACATGGCGTCAAATCCAGTGACTATGGAGGTCATCTCAGAAGCATTAAGTCACTGACTGTTTGACGACCAATCCCAGGGTTCAGTAGACCTTTATCCAGATCTTCACGCACTGGGCTACTGCAATGAGGGGATTCACCGTCTCGTTGACAAATTTTTGTCGCCGTTGAGCCTCAGAAACACCCCGTTTTGTAATATAGCAAGGTACTGCTAACCATTAACCGTGTTTCCATCCAAGAAAAATGGGCAGTAAACATGAGTGGGATATCACACGAAACACGTTGGGTGAATCTCGTTCTAGTTCAGTGTGTGCGTGCGGTTTCGTAGGCCCCAAGTTCGAACACCCTGAAACGTTTTCCCACTAACGTGGGAAGTCGCTTCTACACTGAACACGATGCGTTGTGCGAAAGTATTATCATTGTTAATAGCATTCTGAAACTCGTCGCAAAATGCCACACGTTTGCGTTTGACGTCATGACGTAGGGCCTGTAACAGCTGTATTTTGTGTGGTTTTATAACCAACCGTCGTCTCGAAACACATCAAATTGTTGCTGTGGGCAATCGCAACACCCAGTTTTGTAGGACTTCTTTGGAAAACGGTTTGAATTCGTGCGGCATTGTTGTTAGAGACACGCGGGCGACCAGGACTCCGTCCTTTACTTACGCATCCTGTCCAGAAACGGTCGACACCATCTGCGAATGTTCTATCCATTCGGAGGATCACTTTGGTACTTCAACCTCAGACGTCTTTGCACTGTTATCATGGAATTACACTTCGAAAACTTGATATCACAAAATGATTTCTGCTGCGGAACAGCATTTTGCGACATATGACAGACATTAAGTGGCAATGAGTATCCAATGTATTCGTTCCTTCAATAGCCGAGCCGTAGCGCAGCGACCGATAATTTTGACAAAATAATGCGTTGTAATAAGTACATTCTTTTTGAAACTTCCTGTACCTCCAGGTTTTGCTAATGACGAAGATAAATATTTCTTTTCAAAAACTCCATTGTTGTTGTTGTTGTTGTTGTGGTCTTCAGTCCTGAAACTGGTTGGATGCAGCTCTCCATGCTACTCTATCCTGTGCAAGCTTCTTCATCTCCCAGTACCTACTGCAACCTACATCATTCTGAATCTGCTTAGTGTAGTCATCTCTTGGTCTCCCTCTACGATTTTTACCCTCCACGCTGCCCTCCAATACGAAATTGGTGATCCCTTGATGCCTCAGAACATGTCCTACCAACCGATCCCTTCTTCTGGTCAAGTTGTGCCACAAACTTCTCTTCTCCCCAATCCTATACAATACTTCCTCATTAGTTATGTGATCTACCCATCTAATCTTCAGCATTCTTCTGTAGCACCACATTTCGAAAGCTTCTATTCTCTTCTTGTCCAAACTATTTGTCGTCCATGATTCACTTCCATACATGGCTACACTCCATACAAATACTTTCAGAAATGACTTCCTGACACTTAAATCTGTACTCGATGTTAACAAATTTCTCTTTTTCAGAAACGCTTTCCTTGCCATTGCCAGTCTACATTTTATATCCTCCCTACTTCGACCATCATCAGTTATTTTGCTCCCCAAATAGCAAAACTCCTTTACTACTTTAAGTGTCTCACTTCCTAATCTAATTCCCTCAGCATCACCCGACTTAATTCGACTACATTCCATTATCCTCGTTTTGCTATTGTTGATGGTCATCTTATATCCTCCTTTCAAGACACTATCCATTCCGTTCAACTGCTCTTCCAAGTCCTTTGCTGTCTCTGACAGAATTACGATGTCATCGACGAACCTCAAAGTTTTTATTTCTTCTCCATGGGCTTTAATACCTACTCCGAATTTTTCTTTTGTTTCCTTCGCTGCTTGCTCAATATACAGATTGAATAACATCGGGGATAGACTACAGCCCTGTCTCACTCTCTTCCCAACCACTGCTTCCCTTTCATGTCCCTCGACTCTTATAACTGCCATCTGGTTTCTGTACAAATTGTAAATAGCCTTTCGCTCCCTGTATTTTACCCCTGCCACCTTCAGAATTTGAAAGAGAGTATTCCAGTCAACATTGTCAAAAACTTTCTCTAAGTCTACAAATGCTAGAAACGTAGGTTTGCCCTTCCTTAATCTAGCTTCTAAGATAAGTCGTAGGGTCAGTATTGCCTCACGTGTTCCGACATTTCTACGGAATCCAAACTGATCTTCCCCGAGGTCGGCTTCTACTAGTTTTTCCATTCGTCTGTAAAGAATTCGCGTTAGTATTTTGCAGCTGTGACTTATTAAACTGATAGTTCGGAAATTTTCACATCTGTCAACACCTGCTTTCTTTGGGATTGGAATTATTATATTCTTCTTGAAGTCTGAGGGTATTTCGCCTGTCTCATACATTTTGCTCAGCAGATAGTAGAGTTTTGTCAGGACTGGCTCTCCCAAGGCCGTCAGTAGTTCCAATGGAATGTTGTCTACTCCAGGGGCCTTGTTTCGACTCAGGTCTTTCAGTGCTCGCTCAAACTCTTCACGCAGCATCGTATCTCCCATTTCATCTTCATCTACATCCTCTTCCATTTCCATAATATTGTCCTCAAGTACATCGCCCTTGTTAAGACCCTCTATATACTCCTTCCACCTTTCTGCTTTCCCTTCTTTGGTTAGAACTGGGTTTCCATCTGAGCTCTTAATATTCATACAAGTGGTCCTCTTTTCTCCAAAGGTCTCTTTAATTTTCCTGTAGGCAGTATCTATCTTACCCCTAGTGAGATAAGCCTCTACATCCTTACATTTGTCCTCTAGCCATCCCTGCTTAGCCATTTTGCACTTCCTGTCGATGTCATTTTTGAGACATTTGTATTCCTTTTTGCCTGCTTCATTTACTGCATTTTTATATTTTCTCCTTTCATCAATTAAATTCAATATTTCTTCTGTTACCCAAGGATTTCTACTAGCCCTCGTCTTTTTACCTAGTTGATCCTCTGTTGCCTTCACTACTTCATCCCTCAAAGCTACACATTCTTCTTCTATTGTATTTCTTTCCCCCATTCCTGTCAATTGCTTCCTTATGCTCTCCTTGAAACTCCGTACAACCTCTGGTTCTTTTAGTTTATCCATGTCCCATCTCCTTAAATTCCCACCTTTTTGCAGTTTCTTCAGTTTTAATCTACAGATCATAACCAACAGATTGTGGTCAGAGTCCACATCTGCCCCTGTAAGTGTCTTACAATTTAAAACCTGGTTCCTAAATCTCTGTCGTACCATTATATAATCTATCTGAAACCTGTCAGTGTCTCCAGGCTTCTTCCATGTATACAGCCTTCTTTTATGATTCTTGGACCAAGTGTTACCTATGATTAAGTTGTGCTCTGTGCAAAATTCTACCAGGAATATGTAAGCCGTATTAGAAGCACAAAAATGTGGACTACATTTAGTCTCTAATGTGATAAAAACAGCGAAATAACAGTCAAACAAACTCGTTATGCATTATACTGAATGATCAAATTGTGATCCATGGAACTTGAAACGAGCCAGGAAAGCCTTGGCTGACTCGTTTCACATTTCTATAGAATAAAAACTTCAGCTTTTCGACAGGAGAGTGAAAGTATGAAAAATAATAGATATCTCCTGGTAGTAGCATCTTCATCCTGTTCCATTTCTGTCAGTTTGAAGTAACATTAGCTATGGCAACGAGTGATTTCTTTCAAGAATCCCGTCACTTAGCAATGGGAGCAAGAACAGCCGAGATCCTTACTTCGATGTAGGCAGATAGGTCACTGACTAAACGGACACGCCGATTGTTTTCCTAACAGGCAGAGTTTGGCAGGAGTCACGTGTTTTGCGGTGACCTTATTGGAAACTGGGACGCTGGATGTGGGCTTGTAGAGCTGGAGGAGAAACAAGAGGCAGTCTGTACTCACGCTTGGCCGAGACCGGACCAGTTGAGTAAATGCTGCTCTGCCCTGAACATTCACCATGGTTCAGAATATTAGGATGTGAGGTAAACTAGATGCAATTACTGATTTCGTAGTTTTTATCGCTGTAAATTTATTTAATCAGTACTTCTTGTTATTTGTCGGCATTTCGTGATTTTAATTCTCCAAAGAGAGTTTGTGATTGCAACCATGTGTGGTCAGGTCGGCTTTCTGATGTCTGGTAGTTTCAGGCTTACGGAGTGCTCTACACGCGATATATTCGACCAAGGTCTGTAGATTTCTGGTATTTCGTTATCTAATTTTTCTTTGTTGGTATGATTCCATTTGGTGTTGGCTGGAGTCTCACATAGTGCAGGACTGTTAATTCATCCCGCCATGTTCCTCCCTCCATTTAATTTGTCTCATTGGTCCTTTTAACTTACCCACTGATTTCCATAGCCTACATAAATTCTTGAAATGAAATGCACTTTCTTCGTGACAAGTTAAACGTGGCATGAGATTGTATTTCAAGTCGCTTCCCATATGATGTAGACCTCTAACCGTATCTCTGACTACTTAAACTGATTAAAAGCCCAATCTAAAAATTACTTATAGAGATTTTTTTTGCGCATTAATTTCAATCTGACTGAAATTTCTTTTTCCAACCGGCACACGTGATGCGAGGAAGATTGTGTGTTGTGTGACGCAGATAACGAGTCGCTGTATTTGATCCTTCTCTTAAATTGTTGGGATTGTGCGAGATCGTCGCGATCAATTACGATTAAAAAGTGATGTTATTTTCGTGTTGTTTCTTTCACGTGGCCAACCACATGCGACAGATGAAGGCTGTTACCCAACCGATTGCCAGTAGTGTACGGTTAAACCGTCCTTCGTGCAGATTGATTACATCAGTTATTTCTATGCAAATACGTGAATAATTGAGCCATAGAACGAGCCTTTTGTCACGTGTGACCCTTTTTCCCAGACGTGAACGATTAGTTGCTGCAATGTGTTACACCTGATGTTCCCTCGCGTACTGAGTAGGGAGTTTAAATGTTATAATATTACAAATTAGATTTAATATAGCTAACCTGCACTTGAATAAATTATGAATCATATGGAATTCCGTACTTTCATTATATTATAGGTATCTTTCCCATTTCTGCTTGATTTGATCTTTAAATTGAATATGTATAGAGGCGGACCTGTAATTCTGGTGTGATAGGACCTATAAAACAGAACTGATTCTCTCGATTGTGCACAGATGCAGAGTCTTACATATAAATTACACTTATAGGTAGTTACACAGACACATCTCCGTATTTTAAAATCAGTTTTATTCGGATTTAGCCATTCGAGCTGAGTAATTCCCTAGTAAATAATTTTTCACGGGACGTTAGGCGGCTTTCTGCGACGGTATGCTGATTTACATTTTGTAACATTTCATATATACTTTCCTTTACTCAAACACGACTGTGGCAGTTCGCACACACTGATTTTCCATACGTACATTGTTGCCGTTAGTCCAACCTGATCGCTATCCAGCTCACTGATCTCTTTCAAAACAGCTTCCCCCAGTTTCCTACTAATAAAGCGAAGTTTATTGTTTACAAATCCGTCGTGGGTTCGAACGTCAGTTTCTTTTCAGTAACGAAGGGAGGAACCGAAAAAGTAGTGCAGTGAGTGAACAAAAACTAACAGTGAAGTGTGAGTAGTTAAAGTGATACAGTGACTGAATATAAATCGAAAATAAAGTGTGAAAAATGTGTAAAGTATACTTAGTGTATTTTTTATAAAAAAAGTTGATTTGATTTATATTTTAGACATACCCAAACATAAAAGAGGAGGAGATCTTTCCAGTTGTGAAGAAAACGGCGCAAACAAAAAGAACAGCGAAAAAACGAAACAGACGAAGAGCGTGAAGCACGTATAAGTTTCCAACGAACGAGAATGAGCCCCATGAGAAGCAGAGAAACCGAAGAACAACGAAATGAACGGACTGAAGAATCAAGAACTTCGACGCAATCTTACAATAAAAGACTACGAACTCAAGCCAACCGCGAAAATATCACCCTACCAGAAGCGCGGACTAGGACAAGTGAACAACACAACCTAACTAATGGCGCATTCCACTACGGCCCGACAAAAGAATATAAGAAACACAAACACGCCGTAATCGGAAAAATGGAAGCATCTGGCAGTTTTGCTACGTGAAAAAATTTAGTAGAGAAACACAAGAATTCTGTTGCATGAATGGAAAAATTCGTTTACCACTAATGGAAGCAGCTCCGCAGGAATTTTTACATTGCATGACTGGGTAAAAATATAAAAGCGTACACCGCCTACTTCCAAATGACTTCTTTCCGTTTCAATTCGATAAACACTAACAGAGATGAAATCGATTATGTTTTTTCCATCCAAGGACAAATCTGTCACAACTTGGGATCATTACTACCACTAACCACCTAAGAATTTCTGCAACTATATTTCACTGGAAATGAAGAAGCAGAAATGGATCAACGACTCACAAATTCCAATGGATTCAGACGAGAAGTAGTCGACGACGTATAGAGGTTACACAAATACGACCAACTGTTTCACATATTCAGAACAGCACTAGACCGAATTATTTCTGATAACAATAAAGTTACAATTCGAGCTGACAAAAGACCATCTGGAGAACACGAATATCGACTCAATGTACCTCAGATAGACAAAGTCGCCATCGTAATTGTGGACAATAAAAACACAGGCCGTAACAGAATTGTACTACGAAGAAGGGAAGGACTACAGTGCATTGCTGAGACACACCTTTCATATGATACCCTCCAATATCCATTAATATTTCTGCACGGAGAGGACGGACATCATTTTAATGTGAAACAAATCCAACAATTCAGATGCAACTCGTCGTGGCCACAAACCAAAGTACAACTAAGATACGGGAAAGCCCCCATGCATCGACGCGACATAATAGCCTGAGCTTTCCGACAAAAACCAATGAGAAAATACCACATCCTAGGAGCCGTTAGATGCAGAATGTACCCAATCGAATGACAAAAACGAGGACTGCTTCACTCGCACTATTTCATATGAGACATGACAGAGCTCATCCCCATAGATATCGACAAAATCATCCAAGCTGAATTTCCCAATCCACAAGAAGATCCGGGACTATACGACATAGTAGTGAAAAACATGATTCACGGACTGTGCTGACCATTAAAGCCCAATTCGCTATGTACGAGTGATGGAAAATGTACAAACAAACACTCAAAACCGTACCTGGACAACAGACAAACCGCAGTTGACGGCTATCCCAAATACAGAAGAAGGTTCAGAAGGCTCTGAGCACTATGGGACTCAACTGCTGTGGTCATTAGTCCCCTAGAACTTAGAACTACTTAAACCTATCTAACCTAAGGACATCACACACATCCATGCCCGAGGCAGGATTCGAACCTGCTACCGTAGAAGTCGCACGGTTCCGGACTGCGTGCCTAGAACCGCGTCCCAAATACAGAAGACGATCACCCATAAAAGGTGGTTTCACAGGAAAGACACGAATTCGAGGCAGCGACGAATTGGAAATAGATAATCACTGGGTAGTACCAAATAACATACTACTTTCCAAAATGTTCCAAGCACACATAAACTTAGAATACTGCAAATCAGTGAAATCCATCAGTATGTCTGTAAGTATGTGAACACTGTAGTATTTTAAATAGACAAGGACAGCGAACAACAAAACAGAAGCGACGAGATCCTCATGTATCAAATGGGGAGATACATCAACAGTAAAGAAGCGTCGTGGTGGATTTTCGGTTTTCCCATACACGAACGCGAACGAGCTGTGCAACGTCTAGCAGTACATTTGGACAATGGACAAAGAGTTTGCTTCACAAAAGACATCACCAGAAAAATTGCAAGCGAATCACCTCAGAACACAACATTATCAGCAACTGTGCCAAACGGATCCATTAGCGAAGACATTACTGTTTGTCGACGTCCCAACCTGTTATGTGTGGGATCCAAAGAGAAAAATCGTTGAACGACGAAAACAAGGAATTTCAATAGGAGATCATCCAGGAAGCATGAAAACCGGCGCACTAGGCCGTGTATACTCCGTACATCCGAACAATGCCAAATATTTCTATCTCCGGATGTTGCTGGACGGAATACATGGATCAAAAATTTTCACAGATCTCAAGACTGTTGACAGTTGCCTATGCCAAAAGTACCGATGAGCACGCCAACGCTCAGGACTACTGGGAAACGACAACCTCTGGGAATTAACGCTACAAGAAGCCTCACTCATAGCCTCAGCTGAACAAATGAGAGACTTATTCTCCATAACTGTAACAACATGTAACGTATCGAATGCAAAGCAACTATGGGACTCCTTCAAACAGAATATGAGTGATGACGCACTGTACCAAATCCGAAAAGCTCATCCCGAACTGACCATCAAATTCAGCGACGACATCTTCAATGGAACACTCATTCGCCTAGAAGATAATTGATTAGCAATAAACAACCAGACCTTAGTACAGTTAGGACGCAAGCACACGAAAAGATGCTACCAGTTTACCAAAATTCGTTACAAACACCACAGTGAAACATCAACCCACAATCTTGGCACGCTTTTGTCTTGTCGTGTGAAGACAGATTTGATCTCGGCGGTAAACGACAGTAATAAGGAACAGTCGATGAGAAAAGAATTACCGCTTGAAAAAAAAGGTAAACAATATGCTTTATTCGTATTAGTTGACGGTTGTGCAATAAACTGAGAAATGGCAGTTCTGTCTCTAATTTCAGTTTTTCACTAATGTCTACTCTGTCAGGATATGTGTGTGCAAAATGTGAGTGCCGGAAACATTGCTACCAGTAGTAGTAACGCGTGTCGTGTTCATGCCAGGAAATTCTTTTTCAGGGGCTATTTTTACGAATCTGAGGCTGATGTGGGTAACTACGTCTCAGATGAACATCATGACTATGTTTCTGAATGCAGATGCGCTTAAAAAGTTGTTGGTAATCAGGTAAATGTGAATATTTATTTAAGCAAGTAGACAGTGTGTAACGGCTCCATGTGAGCCCCTACATGGCTAGTTACAAGTCACATGCTCAAAACACACCTGGATGCCCTTCCGACACTCAGGGAATTTTAATTCGAAACTGAGTTATATTATCACTCTTAGTATACTCTGCAAATGTCAATGCGGGTCGTCTCCTGACATATGCGTGGGCTGTCTGCTGTGGGTTCCCTGAATGTAGAGATGCGGTTTAGCCAGCCATTGTCTCAAGTAGAGTGTGACTGCACTGAACCAGAGAGACTAAAGTCCCCCATGCGTTAGCAGGCCCTGTTAGGTTGGCAAATAGCCTCTATGCAGACTCCCTGAGCCCTTCCGGTCACCTTGTGTGGATCCTGGCAGGGTCGCCATTATGCATGATACTTGCTTTCCGCAAAGCCTTGGAAAGCATCCTCAACCTGAAAATAGCACCTGTATCTTTTGTTAAAGACGCCTACGACCGTTTGCATGAGCAAATATTACTACAAAATTTCTGATTATTGGTTAACTTTAAGTTGAAAGTTTGAATAACTTAACTGGAATGGTAACAGAAATAAGACGTTGTTGTGAGACAAAGAATTTTATATAACAACAACATTTTATTTAATGAAATCATGAAAATAACTCCTTGATCATTCACTTTACTTAATGGTACGTTTGTATGAAATGCTGGCTCGTCATCAGTGATACAAAAAAAAATAGCAGTTTTATGCAACCTGACTATATGTCCTAACTAAGATGACTATAGGAGCCATCATGCAGAGCGTGTATACTCACCAGAGTCTCAGCAGGGAATGCCCAACCGCTTCCCCTCGTCCAGGGTCCACACACAGTGGCTGGAAGGGCTTAGAGAGTCTGCACAGCACCTATTTGCCAACCTAACGGGGCCTGTTAATGTGCAGGGAACTTATGTCTCTCTGGTCCAGTGCAGTCACACTCTACTTGATACAATGGTTGGCTAAACTCCATCTCTACATTCAGAGAACCCACAGCAGACAGCCCACACATGCATCAGCAGACGACCTGTATTCACATTTGCAGACTATACTAAGAGTGATAATATAATTCAGGATTAAAATTCCCTGAGTGTCGGAAGGGCGCCCAGGTGTGCTTTGAGCATGTGACTCTTGTAACGAGCCATGTAGCGGCTCACATGTAGCCGTTACAAGTGTTGTGTCCCTAACCATAGTTTACGTGAATTTTCGAGACAGGGTGATTATAGGAACGTTAAGGGTCATCCTTGAGAATGTTTACAGGCTGCTGTAAAGCGAAAATAAAATTTATTTCGTATTGTGCAGAATTACAGTTTAGTTTTTAGGGTATTGCGAAGTTTAATATCATAAACAGTTCAGACTTTTTAAATTTGTATTTTTGAGAATTTCGCAGTAATGTTTCATTAATTCATTCAGCAAGTAAACAATGGTAATTCAAGGCTGTTCCGCGATAAGTGTACTCAGTTTGCACATAAACAATGTTAAGTACTCATTATGAATTTTTATGAATAAAATTTTGGATAGAATCTACCATTTTAAAATATGTCGTTACTTTAAATATATTTCAAAATAATGAGATACAAGAATAAAAAAATCACACTGTATGCAGTTGAAATATTTTCGAGTTTTTAGTGAAACTTTACTGCAAAATTTCTCAAAACAACCAATTTGCTCCGTACTGTTGTTTACCGCGGAGGTTTTATACATCGTTCGCTCATCTGTGCAGGACCGTACAGACGGGTCGCGTGTCTTGCGTCAGGAAATGAGTTTGTTTGCATTAAAACAAATATACCCTCGGACTGTGCGAAGATGTCAAGATGTCCACAGACTATCAGCAAGGCTACCATTGTTGTTTTTTCCTGTATGCAGTGGTAGTAAAGGTGCAGACAGTGGTGTGCCAACCACATTGGACAGTAGTGGCACCTGTCGTATTTTCAGTCGAGTCCTGATACAGTGTACAGCATCATGAGGTGCGAGCTGTGTGTAGAAAAGTAGTGAGACTCACAACACTGCGCTGTATTGTTCTACTTGTGTAGAGTGGTCTGTTCATCCCTTCCAGGTGTTCAGTCTGAGTTTCAGTTCCGTACAGCCATCACTTGATTTCGAAGAGCGCCCTCAGTGAAACTGCGTTTTTGTTGTGTGTTAAGAAAGTGGAACAGCGAATTTAGAGCAAATTTATGCCATTAAGTTTTATGTTAAAGTTGGAGAACCAGAGAGAGCCCCCTTTGAAAAGTTGAAACAGGCCTATGGAGAACATTCCTTATCGAGAGCACAAGTTTTTCGCTGTCATAAATCATATCATTTTTGGAGGCCGAGAACACGTTGAAGATGAACCTCGCTCAAGGAGACCTTCAGCTTCAAAAACCAACGAAAGCGTCGAACGTGTGTGTGCTCTTGTGATATTGTTTCTTCAGGACAAACTGTCAACCAAGTGTTTTACAAAGATGTCCTTGAAACGCTCAGGAACAGGGCGAATCGAGTGAGACTGCACATAGCAGATAAGTGGATGCTGCATCACGACAACGCCCCATGTCACATGGCCACTTACGTCACAGAATTTTTTTACATCAGAGAGCATCCCTGTTGTTCTACAACCTTCCTGTTCACCTGATTTGAGTCCTATCGACTTTTTTCTTTTACCAAAATTGAAAGATGTCTTAAAAGGACACCATAAGGCCCTACCAGTTGAAGCATTTCGACGCTGCTGCCAAGACTGGGAGCAACAACTCCGCTAGGGTATAGCCGCCACAGGGAAGTATTTTTAAGGGGACAGTATTATAACCTGAAAAAAAAAGCTTTAGCAGATAAAAGTCAGTCTCATTACTTTTCTCATACACCTCGTTCGTAACTGTGTGTGGAGCCTCTGTAGGAAACGTTGACATTGCATTCGTCGCTGTCATACATATCCAGCATCTAGCATGATAGTGCTGGATGTCATTGGGTACGCAATATAATCACCTTTCTTTCGGTTGTTGCCCATGCTGTCCTGAACTCGTTGCAGATGGTGCTCGACTCTTGCATTGCCCTCCATATCTGTCATCCATTTATGGTTCAAATGGCTCTGAGCACTATGGGACTCAACTGCTGTGGTCATTAGTCCCCTAGAACTTAGAACTACTTAAACCTAACTAACCTAAGGACATCACACATATCCATGCCCGAGGCAGGATTCAAACCTGCGATCGTAGCAGTCGTACGGTTCCGGATTGCGCGCCTAGAACCGCGAGACCACCGCGGCCGGCTGTCATCCATTTATATATCCGATCAAGAATTGCTAAGAAACTGGCACATCTCCATGCACCAAACACTGAGATTGATGAACTCTTGCACAGAAGAACTGAAGAAGCATGAAATGACGTTCTCATATGTATTAATTAAGCTCAGTTCGACTCATTACCCAGCCGATTAGAGCCAGTCTTCTTCCGAGAGGTGACAATTTGTACTAAGTTTTGAATCATGTAAACCGCCCGCCCAATAACCTACATATTTAATCATGTATTTTTCCTACTATGCAGTGTACACACAATACATAACATTTTGTTATTTGCTGTCGTTCCTCTGGCAGCAGTTTTAATGGCCAACAGGTGTACATTCCTTTTCTCTTCACCAAGACGGATTTACCAATACGCTGATGCTATTTAAGGTTGCTGTTAAGGAAATTGGTTGTATCCCTTCGTGTTTGCACCCTGACAAGATACCTTCTTCCAACAGCAATGAATGGAATAGTGCTGCCAAGAATGTCGATGGTGCACATGTCAAAATTCCGTTATGAACGTAGCCAAATTCCCGTCTAAACATATACCGCATAATCCGTGTGCCATCTGCTTTATGTTCACCGAATGCCCTTGGACAATAGAAAAATGAGGTTAGGTTTTAATATCACATTGACGATGAGCTCATTGTGGATGAGGCAGACGCTCAGAGTGGACAGGAACGGGGAAGAAATTCTTCTGTGTGCTCTTCAATGCAACCAACCTGGCATTCACATTACTAAATTTAAAGAAAGTGCGGATGAAATAAGGCTCATTTTTCTCGAATGCCCAGTGTCGTAACTACTGTGACACTTCAGTTGGTGTGTGGTTTTAGTGACTTTCTCTAAATTATGGAAGTCAGAAAGGTAAAGTCAAGAATCATAACTGGACTGAATTCAGAAAACAAACAGATAACAATATCAGATGGATCAAGTAAATACCCAGTAACTACAGTCGGTTTATACGCATAATTAAAGGAGCAGCCAGACGATTTATCCCTAGAGGCTGTCGTAAAGAATATACACCTGGCTGGAATGAGGACAGTAAAAAATTGCTCGAAAAATATGAAGAATATCCAACTGTTAACAATGCTATGGACCTTCTGCAATCACTTGCTGAGAATAGGGAGAAGATGTCTTGAAACCGTAGAATCATTCGACCAAACACATTCAGGTCGCAAAGCCTGGTCTGTTATCAGAAAACTGGATGCATCAAACTCAGCACCGGTGAGACCTAAAACTGCCATCAAGCTGCCAAACAACTAATCTCAAATTCCAAGAGCCCAAAGGATAAGCAGACAAGAACGGAAATCAAAACCCAGCTCAACGCCAAGAAAAGAGCAGCCCCAAATTCTTCTAAATTTTCCAATCCATTCAATGACGAGGAAATAAGAGATGCCATCAGAAACATGAAAGTTGGGAAGGCAGCAGGATTCGATGGGATGTACCCTGAATTTATCACACTCTGTGGCCCAGCAACTATCAAATGTCTTTCTAACTTATTCTCAGACATTCTCTCCACTCGAAATCTCCCACCATTATTAAAAAAAACAACAACAAAAAACAAGCTAATAGCAACCCTTTAACCGAACAAAGAACCCAGAAAAGTAGAAAGTTACCGCCCAATAGCACTGTTAAGCGTCACTTACAAACTATTTGAACGACTCATGTACAGCACGATCTATGAAACAATTAATAAAAAAATACCCATAGAACAAGCTGCATTCAGGCCTGGTAGAAGCTGTAATGACCAAGTGTTTGCCTTAACAACCCTTATTGAAAATGGATATGAGAAGAAATGCGTAAGCATAGCTGCTTTCGTTGATCTATCCGCCGTCTACGACACCGTATAGCGAGAAGGCCTTCTCTTAAAATTTGTGAGCATCATTCAGTGTCGGAAACTCACAAACTTACTTAGCAACACGCTAAGCAACGGACGTTTCCAGGTTTACTCTGATAACGACAGAAGGAAAGTCTTCAAAATAAGTGACGGGCTACCTCAAGGATATGTATTGGCCCCTCTCCTTTTCAACTTATACATTTATGACCTGCCAGCTACAACCTCAAGGAAATTCATATATGTTGATGACAACTGTTTGGTAACCCAGAGCTCCAGTTTCACCACTGCTGAAAGCATATTAACTGCCGACATGTAAATCCTGGACCCACACTTCAGGAAATGGTGCCTCCGCCTAAACGCTCAGCAAACTGTTACTTCATCATTCCACCTAAGGAACAGACGCTCTGACTATAAGTCAGAAGTTAAACTCCGAGGGCAAACCTAGAAGTACTGCAGCACACCGAAGTACCTCGGAATAACACTCGATAGGTCCCTAACTTTCCGACAACATCTCTCCAACGTGGCCGCAAAAGTGAAGACCCGTAATAATATCATTCAGAAGTTTGCTGGTTCCTCCTTGGGCTACCCTAAGATCAACTGCTTTGGCGCTATCATACTCTTTCGCTGAATACTGTTGTCCAACTTGGACGAACAGCGCTCACTGTAGCAAGATAGATGTGCAACTCAACCAGACAATGCGACTTATCACAGGCTGCATACGTAGCACTCAAACTGCATGGCTACCAGTTTTAAGTAACATCCAACTCCCACCTCTACGAAGATCAGATGCTCTCCTTAAGATCTGGAGGAACATTCAGAAAACCCCCAGCTACCCGTACACAGCAATATATTAATAGCAGAACATCAGCGTTTGAAGTCAAGAAAACCACCTTGGCGAACTGCACAACATCTTGAAGCCTCCGACTTTAATATCAACGAAGTATGGAGAAGTTGGTGGAAAGAATCGTCAGTGTTCAACAGTCATCTGGTTGAAAAGCCTTTTATGCGAGTTCCAGGTTTCACACTCCCCAGACGCCAGTGGAGAACCATCAACCACATCCGAACAGGACAAGGGAACTGCTGATATCTAAAGCAGAAATGGGGCTGAGCAACATCTCCAATCTGTGACTGTGGAGCTGTCCTGTGAACAATAAATCACATTGCTGGTGAAAGCCCGAAACGAGCCTTCGGGGGATCAATAAATGACATCCACCATGCAGCACCTGAGGGGCTCAACTGGATCAACAGATTGTACTTAGAAGTCTACGAACTTGTGTAATGTGTACATAATTCAGCATAATACTTTGGACATTTAATTCTGTACCTGTATTATGCTTGTCATTTCTTATACTGTATACTCTTAAAACTATGTATTTGATTCAAGCTCTGTATCATCATACGATAAAGAAATAAAATATGGAAGTCAGTTACTGTGGTAACTATTAATATCTCTTACAAGTGTAACAGCGTACGTGTTTTATGGAACCAGGTGCAAGTAATCAGATTCCTGTGGTGCGGTGGTTCATTTGTGCCATCGCTGTGTTGCATGCTTCCCTTTTTTAGGATTCAACAAACGGCATAAAGTTACCTGTCAGTATTAATACGCATTCTATCGTGCATTTCATTAACAGGATTTACAAAGAATACAGAAAGGAACAAATGATTCACGTCTCATAATATTAGGAAATCAGTTAACATAAAGTTAGCGTATCTTAAATACACGCAAATATATATGTACGAAATATGTAAGATTTACGAACACAATGTCTATAGCTAGTTAGATCTAGCTACACCCATATTTAGATGACTGAACATTACATCTAAAAGAAGTCTACTCACATATGTGGACAGCATGATTGCAATGGATGGGAACGCGTGCATTGAACAATACCCAGCTGAACGGTTTTTGTCGTAACTTGTAAGCAGTGGACGAAAATATTAGATGATTCATGTTTCCTCTCTATTGCACAAATAACAGACTGGAAATTCCTTAAATCCTATTCGTATCAGCTGCGTTGGAAACTTAATGTAATGTCAAGTAGATAAACGTTGTTATGTCAGTCCTGTTTCTAATTAAATTGGTAGACTGGGGAGATGATACTATTTTTGTTCGTAGCCGATAAAAATGAACCCCTTTCATGATATTTGTTGAATTCTATCACTCGTTTATCGCTTTCTCATTGATTAAGGTAAAAATTTTCTAGTAAGCTATCCTATCATTTAGTATTTCGTCGAAGTTTATTGCTCTTTGGCAATACCGTTCATTGTTTTCATTGCGACAGATGTCTGTACACAAAAAGTTTGTTAGTTTTAGTATCTACACTCCTGCTCCTAAATTAAGGATAACGCTGTACATGGTCAAACAACGGTCTGGTAGGCGATTTGCGGGTTTAAATCACCTCGGGATATGACCATGCGGTGCATTTGACCTGCGGTCGTCGCAAAGTGGCGCTGGCAGCAGTCCACATACGCAGAGGTGTGTTGGTGCATGTCGGAGTGCGGTGCAGCGAGTAAGTGTGCAGACATTACCAGACGTGCTAATGATGACTGTGTGTTGAAAATGGCTCAAAGAACACACAGTGATGACGTTATGAGGGGTAGAATACTAGGGCGACTGGAGGCCGGTCAAACACAGCAGGTCGTAGCACGGGCCCCCCCGTGTGCCACAAAGTGTGATCTCAGGATTATCGCAACGATTCCAGCAGACAAGAAACGTGTCCAGGCGCTACATTACCGGACGTTCGCAGTGTGCAGCACCACAAGAAGACCGATATGTCACCATCAGTGCCCGCAGACGGCCACGGAGTACTACAGGTAGCCTTGCTCGGACCTTACCCCAGCCACTGGAACAGTCGTCTCCAGACACACAGTCTGCAGACGACTGAACATACATGGTTTATTCGCCCGGAGACCTGCAAGGTGCATTCCACTGACCCTTGGCCACAGGAGAGCCCGTAAAGGGTGGTGTCAAGAACACAGTACATGATCATTGGAACAGTGCTACCAGGTTATGTTCACGGCTGAGTCCAGGTATGGTCTGAACAGTGATTCTCAGACTGTTCACCATCATCTGGGGTTTTCATCTGGCGTTAACCAGGAACCAGATACCAACCCCTTAATGTCTTGAAAGGGACCTATATGGAGGTCGTGGTTTGATGGTGTGGTGTGGGATTATGATAGGTGCACGTACACACCTGCATATCTTTGACAGAGGAACTGTAACAGGTCAGGAGTATCGGGACGTCATTTTGCACCAGTATGTCCGCCTTTTCAGCGGTGCATGGGTCTCACTTTCCTCCTGATGGATGATAATGAACGGCCCCACCGAGCTGCCATCGTGGAGGAGTACTTTGAAACAGAAGATATCAGGCGAATGAAGTGGCGTGCCTGTTCTCCTGACCTAAACCCCATCGAGCACGTCGGGGACGCTCTCGGTCGACGTGTCGCTGCACGTCTTCACACCCCTACGACACTTCAGGAGCTGCGACAGGCACCGGTGCAAGAATGGGAGGCTATACCCCAGCAGCTGCTCGACCACCTGATCCAGAGTATGCCAACCGGTTGTGTGGCCTTTGTACGTGTGCGTGGTGATCATATCCCATACTGATGTCAGGGTACATGTGCAGGAAACAGTGGCATTTTGTAGCACATGTGTTTCGGGACGGTTTTCTCAACTTGTTACCAGTACTGTGGACTTACAGATCTGTGTCGTGTGTGTTCCCTATGTGCCTAAGCTATTAGCGCCAGTTTTGTGTAGTGCCACGTTGTGTGGCACCACATTCTGCAATTATCCTTAATTTATGAGCATGAGTGTAGTCATTTGTAACGACTTATGCAGTAATGTTTACGACTGTTCCATTTTGATTTCTCGGGGCTGGTTAATACACTTAGGGACTCACCGCTTTACTTTGCTCTGCAGCTGGCCAGTGTTCAGGGTGGTGTGTGGGAATAGCGGCGCGCTGTTGGCGACGTGGGCGGCGAAAGGCGGCCTTTACGCCCTGGAGACGTCGCAGCCCTGGTTTGATGTGGTGGAACGCAAGCCGCCTGCCTCCACGTTCAGGATCAGCGCCTTCCACTGCCCGCCATTCTTCATCTTCAACGAGAGGTATTGCTGGGGCGCCGTTACATTACTGTGCGCCGGGGTCATATGCTATTCAGTTACACACTGTGAAAGGGTACAATACCACCCGACATTGAAAATAGGTTAAAAAAAAGGCTCTGAGCACTATGGGACTTAAGGTCTGAGGTCATCAGTTCCCTAGAACCCAGAACTACTTAAACCTAACTAACCTAAGGACATCACACACATCCATGCCCGAGGCAGGATTCAAACCTACGACCGTAGCAGTCGCGCGGTTCCGGACTGCAGCGCCTAGAACCGCGTGACTACCGAGGTCGGCTAAAATAGGTACAACATTCTTCGTTATTCTTGTCAGAACAACATATTTTTTGTAATAATAACTCAATTTCACTTAATACACCGAAGCTGGATACCAGTATAGGAAAGAAGGACAATTTGCTTATTTAATTGATCACATGTGCACTCCCACAAAATAGATCCCTATATCCAATTTGGTGAGATCTGCGAAATGAATGAATGTATGGTCGTCTGCTAACCGCAGATAGTGAATGGGCAATATATGATCATCTTGGAGACGGTCCTTTGGTCACCTTTGGTGGAACCAAAGAGATGAAATTTACCCGAGCTTTGAGCTCCTGAAATGTGGCTGACCAATACGGTAGCAAGGTGCTCCCCCACTTAGACAGAGGTGCGAGATGACCTGAAGAACGGCCATGTTTCAGCACTCTGCCGCTGGATCTTGTGTTGGTAAGACCTGCCTTACGCGTGCTCCGTAAAGACAACAGAGTGGAGAGAATGGTATACATGTGGAATACTTAAGAGTAGTTTAGAATAATAATTTCTCTATTTCAGGAACTTTTGTGGGCAGAATTAAATGTCAGGCAGGTAATATTAAGAGGATCGTAGTAATCTTCGGAAGTGACTAACGGTCACAATGAAACCACGTGTAGAAATAAGTTGAAATACTTCCGAGTGCTAAAGTTAAGCTGAATTACTGGCGTGTGTACTATAAGTTGGAAATATTTAATAAATGGCGTGTGCAGGACTTGAAATTATAGACGAGTACTTCCACATGGTGAGTACTGTGTGAGTCTCAATCAGTGTATGAGATAAAGGATAAAGAGAAGTACTCGTCCATGGTATCAGTTGAGGACTCGCGTGTGTGATGAATATGTTCTTAATATTACTTTGCGTGTTATGTTTCCGTGTGAAACTTGGTTCAAACTATAATACTCAGAGAGTGAAGCAAGGCGAGTCTGCCATCTATCCAGCAACGCCACCTGGCTTGCATTGCACAGAAAGACGGCGTATATCCTCCGGAGTTCATAGTAGGAAAGAAAAGCTACGAAGTGGGGCAGTGTCGTGTGAAACTGGGATGAATACTAATTGAAGTGGGAAAGCTGAAAGTGATGTGATTATAACGTTGTGACTATTCCTTGTGTTGTATTCCATGTTGCCAGTGTGGTGTATTTCATGTAACGTAAGTATGTGTGCTTTGCATGAGAGAGTAACAACATAGGTTCAGAGGTAATGAGTTATGCATGTTCCTTTTGTACCGCTCGGTATTGAGGAAATTTTCGTGATGATGGGTGCGAGAGTCGAAATGTGAGATATAGCAAAAGATCCACGATCCTATCCAGAAAGTGGACTGTAGTGTTAGATAATTACGAGACCATAAGATAGAGAATCACCAATGTAAAGCCATGCCCGCTGGCCGGAGTTTATCATGTGTAATTGTTGTAGAAAATGTAATGGTGTGTTTAGGTTATAGAATTTATCGGAATAAAAAAGATAGTGAAAAGAAAAAGACTGGTGGCCTTTTCCTTCGAATAGTATGTTGTCATGATATCCAGAATTTATAATGTGCGCGCCATTCATATTCAGTGCGATGGCCGTTGGATAAGAAAGAAAATGTGGTATTGCCAGTGCGTAGTGACTGTTCACAGAGTTGTGTAAATTACTAATAGTCAGATGTGCGTTATCCGTTTCCGTTGGGTAATATTCATACATTAGAATAATTTGTAACTTAATTGTGAGTACTAAAGCTCATGTTACTCGATAAATAAGAATGAATCCACTCGCTTGGCAGACCACTCATCTTGCAGGCTTGACTGCTTGATGCCACAGAATGAGCAAGGCATGTGGGTGCCTCTCAACTGAGATGACAAAGGTATGGGGCAGCGATATGCACATATAAAGATGCGGCAGTATTGCGTACGCAAGGTAGAAAAGAACAGTGCATTGGCGGAGCTAATATTTGACCTCAGGTGATTCAAGTGAATGGTTTTCGACGTGATCATGGCCGCAAGACGGGAATTAACAAATTCTGAACGCGGAATGGTACTTCGAGCTAGACTCTTCCGATATTCAATTTCGGAAATCGTTAGCGAATTTTTTCCGAGAACGACAGTGTCGCTTTCCAGGGAGTCCGTAACCAATAGAGTTCTGCAGGGTATCTACTATGTATGTTGAGGTCAGCAGCAATGATGCAGGTAGAGAAGGTATGATCTATGTGGGTGAAGAAGTCATAAGGGTTGAGGTGATTAGGTCAGATGTAGATGGTGGCACAGGTAATGGTTTGGATTTAAGAGGGTAATTATAACACCCGTCCGCTGTAGCCAAGTGGTTCTAGGCGCTTCAATCTGGAACCGCGCTGCTGCTACGGTCACAGGTTCGAGTCCTGCCTCGGGCATGGATGTGTATCATGTCCTTGTGTTAGTTAGGCTTAAGTAGTTCTAAGTCTAGGGGACTGATGACCTCAGATGTCAAGTCCCATAGTGCTCAGAGCCATTTGAACCATTTGGTAATGAAAACATGCTCAGTGGGGTATTGTACAAGGGTTGTGACTGAACAGGGATGTTCTTATGGTGGCCAATTGCAACTCTGGCACTGGCTAGGGTAAGGGGGTTGTCTGTGCGGTGGAGGATATATGGAGAGGTTCAGGCGATGTGATATGGTTGGAGGAATGTTCCATTAAGGATAAAATTATAGCCATTGCATTGGGAAAGGGTAAGCACTGAAAGATGTTTATTGGTGCGGAGAGAGCAGATGGTATGGCACAGGATTTTGTAGTGATGCCGCGGAATTTTAAGACATAACATAAGTTTCCATGGGTGAGGTCTGAGAGGGTTTAGACAAGTGTGTCGACGTGGGTGAAGATGAAGTGGACCTGGTTGTGGAAGTACGTGGCTTGGGTATTGAGGTGGAATATGGAGCACGCAGCATTGTTGGATAGTTTGTGTTCATTGGAATGGATGGATGTTTCGGAGGACAACTGTAATGGATTTGATAATATCTTCAGCAGTGGGAGTTGGATAGAGAAAGTTGTTGGGGTGAGTGGCGATACGAATGGGATGGACTGGAACTGCGATTTAAGGTTTGGTAGATTGCAGTTTACCTTTGAATTTCGCAGAATAGGTGGATTGGGAGTCGTTGCAGGTGTTGGAGGTAGGAGGAGATGCTAGGTTAGGACACTGTTTAAAAATAGGGGAGGCATTCCAGTGTGAACAGGTATGTGGGTTTTTACAAAAAAAAAATGGCTCTGAGCACTATGGGACTCAACTGCTGTGGTCATGAGTCCCCTAGAACTTAGAACTACTTAAACCTAACTAACTTAAGGACATCACACACATCCATGCCCGAGGCAGGATTCGAACCTGCGACCGTAGCAGTCGCACGGTTCCGGACTGGGCGCCTAGAACCGCGAGACCACCGCGGCCGGCGGGTTTTTACAGTCTGCAGTAAGGTGATCATTGTAGAGAAGACACTTTTGATAGTAGTAGGATTGAGCATGGCATTTTGAAGGTTCGACTTTGTGGCGGTGGTGGTATATCAGGACTCCCTTTCTGAGGAGATGGTCTATGGTGGAGGTGGATTCAGTAAAGACATGGATGAGGCGAGTGGGGCGTCAATCAATGCTGATCCAAAGCGCCTTTTGAACTCCTAAATTCGTGTTGTTCAGATTGGAATCCATTTCCACATCCACGATCTGAAGGTCAGCTTTGGTGATCACTGCAATGAGGATGGGAAGATAGTGGGGAGGTTGGGGTTGTTTAGAAGGGGGTACTGTGGTAAGGGATGTTAAGGAGGCTTTGGGTTCAAAGGTAACACAAGGAATTTAGGAGAGAATGTCACTGCATTAGTTGGGGTTCGGGAACTTAAATAATACAGTGTCTTTTCTAGCGATGATTTGTTGGATGTGGAGGCTTGGTAGGAACTTTTTTTATTTAGAAGGTGAGGGATTTGGGTTTAAGGAATTTCAGATCTGGGTTGGAGATGATGAAGGTGTGGATTATAGGGGAAGATGTTAGAGGAGGAGTAGTTATGTCCATATGCTAGTGTTGTTGGGATCAAAATGTGATTTTTTTTGGTGTGGGAGTGGGACTGATGTCGTCGGTTTGGTATTTCGTTGGTTTTTACGACTATTGGAGGGAAGGTTGTGGCATGGTTATCGCGGAATTACCTGAAAGTTGTGGAGGTTCTTCAGCACAGCATGCATTGGCTGGTGTGATCAGTTTGGTGTGGTGAGGTGATGCTAGTGATATAATGTGGCGACTATTGCTCGGTGTGCTGTTATGCCTGTGGCAGTGGCTGTGCTGGCTGATGAGTTGTGGCTGAAAGAGAAAATATAGTGTAACTGAGGACAGAGAGAGTTGCATGAATTACTTCTGTGGTGAGAGAGAATACTGTAGGTAAGGGAGAGTAGGTGTAGGGGGCTGGGATAGAGGATATTCTCCCCATAGTGTAGGTGGGAACAGGAGAAGAAGAAGTACAGATGGTGGTTGTTGTGGATAGTCCCGGTGGAGGTTCGAGTCCTGCCTCGGGCGTGGGTGTGTTTGTTTGTCCTTAGCATAATTTAGGTTAAGTAGTATGTAAGTTTAGGGACTGATGACCTTAGCAGTCACGTCCCATAAGATTTCACACATATTTGAACATTTTTTTGTTGTGGAATGACGCATGGCCGTGGACAGTGTCCAACTGCGTTGATTAGCGTGAGCAGCCACTGAAGCGACGCTGGGACGATGGTGACATGCTGTGGTGAAGTTGTGAATGGTGAGAATGTTTCTGATGTGACAGGAGTGGAAGCAACTATGTCAGCCGCGATGCGGTGACGGCCATAAACAGATGGCGGGACAAACAGGCAATCAGCTGGTATTGACCGGCTGATAGAGGCAAAATCTGGCAATGAAGATGCGGGCTGGCAGCGAGCAGTGGCGAGGGTGAGGTCTGGATGCGAAGATGACGATAAAGTTTTCTTCCAAGTATTAAAATTTCGCATATGTCCCCCGTTAATGCACACTGACAGGCTGTTCCAGATCGAGAGCTCAGCTGCGAGCAGCCGGGTGCCCGCAGGCACTGGCGGGCAGTAGTGAGTAAACAGCTTGCTCACTAACGCGCAGTGTCACAGTTGGAAAGGGAAGCAACTTACACGCAGGACTGCGTACAAAACACTGGCTATGGAGGAGACCATGTACAAGTCAATACAGGGTGACTGATTACAGTTAACAAAAGACACTGATATAAGACAAATGTATGAACACTCTTGGTGTTGTAATACCTGTCGTTGAGCGGTGTGATGTTTTGCAAATCTATTAGTTACAGTTGCATTTCTGAAGAAACAGTATCTGGTACAACTGAAAGTGGAGTGGTAAACAGTTTTAACTCGTTTTGTAGGCAACACATGTCCTCGAACCTCGTCTCAAAACTTCGACGAAGTTGTACGGTAATTTGTTGATAATTACTTAAACTTATTTCTTCACGCAAGTGAAGGGATGAAAAACACTCGAAAAAAGTTTCAAATAGATGAGGTTTATCGCACGTATCAACAATTAATAGATCCTGTCCTCGAAATGACTTATTTAAGCTGTTTAAATGTCTTGTAATTTCAGTTAGGAACGGCTGGTCCGCTACCCATGTCTCATCAATGAGTGATGGTTGCGTCTCTCCTTTCACTTCCACAAACAACGCAATTTCTTCCCGAATTGCGAAAATTACACCGAGAACCTCGCCTCTGCTAAGCCACCGTATCGCGCAGTGATAAGGAATATCACCATAGTCTACTGCCAGGTCGTGCAAAAAGCCTTTGAATTGGGAGTGGTTGACACCGTGGCGTCTTACAAAATATACACACTTCACCACGACCTCCATGACGTTGGCTCGTTTCACACTTTCAGCACAAGGGCCTTTCTGGAACGTAAAACAGTGTATGTTTGATATTTCTTTCCGAAATTCCGTCTTGGTGTTTTTCTTTCAGACGAGTCACGAAAACGTACTGGCTCCCAACCATTTGCAACTCACAGTCTGTTGCCACAGAACACAGCCTGTCCCATGGCAAGCACATGTTTTCTACTGACTCGTACACAACCTCAAATACCTCGTACCCGTGGTTGTGTACTCCTACGGTTTCACGTCTAGCACCTCCTTGAAAACCTGTAGTTATGGATTAAGATCCCTCACAAATATTGCGAACGTCTGTGACATCTGTGGTTTCGTCAATGGGTAACGAAAAAGCTAGAAAAGTCTGGCGCTCCTGCTTCAGTTGATTATTCAAATTCGTGCCCATATAGCGGGGCCTACGAGATACCGTTTGCTTGGAGAGGCAAACTCCTTCGAATTTCGTAATGTCTGCTAGTGGTAAGCACCCGTCGACGGTGAGCAGGGAAGGTTTCATCATGGGACCGATTGAGAACGGTGTTCCAGTTGTTGTTGCAATGATGTGTGCAACTTTGTATCTTGCTCGAAGCAGCGCATCAGTTGAATCTTTGTCGACGTCGACTTGCGTAAAACGTAACGTAAACGAAATCAATACATGTACAGAGTGCGTAGAAGAAGTATGTATTCATTTGTTATATTCATTTCTTTACGAGGGTGGTTTGAAAAGTTCTCGGAACGGAATAGAGAAAAAGTATTTACATCACAGAAACTTTTTTTAGTTTTCAGTGTAGTCTCCTTGTAGATAAATACACTCCTGGAAATGGAAAAAAGAACACATTGGCACCGGTGTGTCAGACCCACCATACTTGCTCCGGACACTGCGAGAGGGCTGTACAAGCAATGATCACACGCACGGCACAGCGGACACACCAGGAACCGCGGTGTTGGCCGTCGAATGGCGCTAGCTGCGCAGCATTTGTGCACCGCCGCCGTCAGTGTCAGCCAGTTTGCCGTGGCATACGAAGCTCAATCGCAGTCTTTAACACTGGTAGCATGCCGCGACAGCGTGGACGTGAACCGTATGTGCAGTTGACGGACTTTGAGCGAGGGCGTATAGTGGGCATGCGGGAGGCCGGGTGGACGTACCGCCGAATTGCTCAACACGTGGGGTGTGAGGTCTCCACAGTACATCGATGTTGTCGCCAGTGGTCGGCGGAAGGTGCACGTGCCCGTCGACCTGGGACCGGACCTCAGCGACGCACGGATGCACGCCAAGACCGTAGGATCCTACGCAGTGCCGTAGGGGACCGCACCGCCACTTCCCAGCAAATTAGGGACACTGTTGCTCCTGGGGTATCGGCGAGGACCATTCCCAACCGTCTCCATGAAGCTGGGCTACGGTCCCGCACACCGTTAGCCCGTCTTCCGCTCACGCCCCAACATCGTGCAGCCCGCCTCCAGTGGTGTCGCGACAGGCGTGAATGGAGGGACGAATGGAGACGTGTCGTCTTCAGCGATGAGAGTCGCTTCTGCCTTGGTGCCAATGCTGGTCGTATGCGTGTTTGGCGCCGTGCAGGTGAGCGCCACAATCAGGACTGCATACGACCGAGGCACACAGGGCCAACATCCGGCATCATAGTGTGGGGAGCGATCTCCTACACTGGCCGTACACCTCTGGTGATCGTCGAGGGGACACTGAATAGTGCACGGTACATCCAAACCGTCATCGAACCCATCGTTCTACCATTCGTAGACCGGCAAGGGAACTTGCTGTTCCAACAGGACAATGCACGTCCGCATGTATCCCGTGCCACCCAACGTGCTCTAGAAGGTGTAAGTCAACTACACTGGCCAGCAAGATCTCCGGATCTGTCCCCCATTGAGCATGTTTGTGACTGGATGAAGCGTCGTCTCACGCGGTCTGCACGTCCAGCACGAACGCTGGTCCAACTGAGGCGCCAGGTGGAAATGGCATGGCAAGCCGTTCCACAGGACTACATCCAGCATCTCTACGATCGTCTCCATGGGAGAATAGCAGCCTGCATTGCTGCGAAAGGAGGATATACACTGTACTAGTGCCAACATTGTGCATGCTCTGTTGCCTGTGTCTATGTGCCTGTGGTTCTGTCAGTGTGATCATGTGATGTATCTGACCCCAGGAATGTGTCAATAAAGTTTCCCCTTCCTGGGACAATGAATTCACGGTGTTCTTATTTCAATTTCCAGGAGTGTACATTTGACCAACGATGTTCCAGTGCCTTGATGCCATCTCTAAAATGAGTTTCCTCCAGGCCTGCAAAATAGATGCCAACTCCGGCTATCAGTTCTTCGTTTGAAGTGAATCCTCGTCCACAAAGAAAAATTTTGACTCTTTTGGGATGAGATGGATGTCTGACGGAACCATATCAGGTGAATAACGCGGGTGTGGCAACAATTCATACCTTAGTTCGTGTAATTTTGCCACGGCGAGAGCACATGTGTGCGGGAGCGCATCAAGAGTCGCGGCACCCATCTTGCAGATAATTTTTTTTCACTTCTAATTCGTCAGTTAAAATGCGAAATACCCTTTCAGATGACGTCCGGCAAGCGTGAGAAATTTCACCCACTTTCAATCGGCAATCCTCCATGACCATTTTGCGCACTTTTGCAATGATTTCTGGAGTAGTGACACATCTTGGCCGACCACTGCACTGATCATCATCTAAGCTCTTCCGACCAAATTTAAATTCATTTTTCCACTTGGCAAGCGTTGAAAATAAAGGAGCAGAGACACCCAGTGTATTCTGGAAATCGGCAGGAATGTCCTCTGCTTTCATACTTTTCTTTGCGAAGTACTGAGTACTTAATCACTGTTCCACTCTCGATTGTTTCGATCTTCGCAAATCACTATGCGGGAACAACAACAGAGCCACGTCACCGCCGCAGCTCTCTTCCAAGAGCACTGACGTGGCGCGTGTTTACAGGCAACAGTCCAATGAATATCATGTGAACAACTTGTTGCGGTAGCGTGACCTCTCGTGGTGATTCCGAGAACTTTTCAAAACAACTTCGCATGTTGCGTCAGATTTACCTGTTGCTAAACTGTGCCCTTCAGTGTGACAATGACGCACAAGACACTGAGGCATCCCATCTTTCTCAACAGACAAGAACAGTTCTTCCCATCTTGGCGAAAATGGGAACGGGCTGCTTCTAGAACTCATTGTCATCACTGAGTCCATTACCGAGGCCCACGAGGAAGACAGGCCGTGGCGCATACGCCACTAAGGTAGGGTTGAACTCGTTTGCTCGCTCCGCTCAGCAGACAAAATGCGTCTCTGACCTGTTAACTCGCAGCTGGGCGTGTAAGTACTAGCGAGAACTGTGTCTTCTACTTGAATCTGCTATTATGAGGTGTCGGTGACTGTGATGTTCTCCGTGGTGCAGCGCAAACGATTCCCAAGTGGAGGCTGACGGTGTGGAGGCGCACATCTTGCGCGCGGCGCTAGGCAACGGGGTGGAGTTCTCGGCCGTGCAGAGAGCGACGACGGCGGACCCTTGGCGGGCGGTGCTGGAGGCGGTGTACGGCGGCCGCGGCGACGGCGCGGCCTGCTCGCTGTGGATGTGGCCCGAGAAGCAGGCGCGCGTCGACTTCTCGCTGCCCTGGGCCAGCCTGCGCACCAGCTTCGTGGCGCCTCGTGCGCTGCCGGTGCCCCCGCTCCGGACAGCCCTGCAGCCCTTCAGCGCAGACGCCACCCTCGCCCTGATGGTCGCAGCCGCCATCACCGTCGCCCTTCTCATCGCTGCCACACGGTACTCACAACACTCCCGCGCCACATACCGTGCGATATGAGGGGTGGTCCTAAACTCTCATTGTTGTTGTTGTGGTCTTCAGTCCTGAGACTGGTTTGATGCAGCTCTCCATGCTAACCTATCCTGTGCAAGCTTCTTCATCTCCCAGTACCTACTGCAGCCTACATCCTTCTGAATCTGCTTAGTGCATGCATCTCTTGGCCTCCCTCTACGATTTTCACCCTCCACACTCCCCTCCAATACTAAAGTTGTGACCCCCTGATGCCTCAGAACATGTCCTACCAACCGATACCTCCTTCTTGTCAAGTTGTGCCACAACCCCCTCTTCTCCCCAATTCCATTCAGTACCTCCTCATTAGTTATGCTATCTACCCATCTAATCTTCAGCATTCTTCTGTAGCACCACATTTCGAAAGCTTCTTTTCTCTTCTTGTCCAAACTATTTATCGCCCACATTTCACTTCCATACATGTCTACACTCCATACAAATACTTTCAGAAACGACTTCCTCACACTTAAATCAATACTCGATGTTAACAAATTGTTCTTCTTCAGAAATGCTTTCCTTGTCATTGCTTGTCTACATTTTATATCCTCTCTACTTCGACCATCATCATTTATTTTGCTCCCCAAATAGCAAAACTCATCTACTACTTTAAGTGTCTCATTTCCTAATCTAATTCCCTCAACATCACCCGACTTAATTCGACTACATTCCATTATCCTCGTTTTGCTTTTGTTGATGGTCATCTTATATCCTCCTTTCAAGACACTATCCATTCCGTTCAACTGCTCTTCCAAGTCCTTTGCTGTCTCTGACAGAATTACGATGTCATCGGCGAACCTCAAAGTTTTTATTTCTTCTCCATGGGCTTTAATACCCACTCCGAATTTTTCTTTTGTTTCCTTCACAGCTTGCTCAATATACAGATTGAATAATATCGGGGATAGACTACAGCCCTGTCTCACTCTCTTCCAAACCACTGCTTCCCTTTCATGTCCCTCATCTTATATCCTCCTTTCAAGAAACTGTCCATTCCGTTCAACTGCTCTTCCAAGTCCTTTACTGTCTCTGACAGACTTACAATGTCATCAGCGAACTTCAAAGTTTTTGAAACTTCTTGGCAGATTAAAACTGTGTCAGGAAATCGTTTCTGAAAGTATTTGCGTGGAGTGTAGCCATGTATGAAAGTGAAACATGGACGATAAACAGTTTGGACAAGAAGAGCTTTCGAAATCTGGTGCCACAGAATAATGTTGTAGAATAGATGGGTAGATCACATAACTAATGAGGAGGTATTGAATAGAATTGGGGAGAAGAGGAGTTTGTGGCACAACTTGACAAGGAGGGACCGGTAGGTAGGACATGTTCTGAGGCATCAGCGGATCGAGTCTCGGGCCGGCGCACAATTTTAATCTGCCAGGAAGTTTCATATCAGCGCATGCTCCGCTGCAGAGTGAAAATCTCATTCTCAAAGTTTTTATTTCTTCTCCATGGATTTTAAAACATCCTCCAAACGTTTCATTTGTTTCCTTTACTGCTTGCTCAATATACAGATTGAATAACATCGGGGAGAGGCTACAACCTTGTCTTACTCCCTTCCCAACCACTGCTTCCCTTTCATGCCCCTCGACTCTTATAACTGCCATCTGGTTTCTGTACAAATTGTAAGTAGCCTTTCGCTCCCTGTATTTTACCCCTGCCACCTTTAGAATTTGAAAGAGAGTATTCCAGTGAACATTGTCAAAAGCTTTCGCTAAGTCCACAAATGCTAGAAACGTAGGTTTGCCTTTCCTTAATCTTTCTCACTATTGCTTCCAAAAAAATTCAGGCTGCAACCGTGAAAAAATTTGTGGTCATGTTGATCCTTCTCTAGAGAGTCGCTGCTCATTGCGAAATATTTTCTTTGCGACCTATGACTTGGCAGAGACATTGGTTGTAGACCTTCTGGTGACAAACTGACCCGAACTATTTGAAACAGTTAACGCAGAACAGGGAATCAGCGATCATAAAGCGGTTACTGCATCGATGATTTCAGCCGTAAATAGAAATACTAAAAAAGGTAGAAAGATTTTTCTGTTTAGCAAAAGTGACAAAAAGCAGATTACAGAGTACCTGACGGCTCAGCACAAAAGTTTCGTCTCAAGTACAGATAGTGTTCAGGATCAGTGGACAAAGTTCAAAACCATCGTACGATATGCGTTAGATGAGCATGTGCCAAGCAAGATCGTAAGAGATGGAAAAGAGCCTCCGTGGTACAACAACCGAGTTAGAAAACTGCTGCGGAAGCAAAGGGAACTTCACAGCTAACATAAACATAGCCACAACCTTGCAGACAAACAAAAATTATGCGAAGCGAAATGTAGTGTGAGGAGGGCTATGCGAGAGGTGTTCAATGAATTCGAAAGTAAAGTTCTATGTACTGACTTGGCAGAAATTCCTAAGAAATTTTGGTCCTATGTCAAAGCGGTAGGTGGATCAAAACAAAATGTCCAGACACTATGTAACCAAAATGGTACTGAAACAGAGGATGACAAACTAAAGGCCGAAATACTAAATGTTTTCTTCCAAAGCTGTTTCACAGAGGAAGACTGCACTGTAGTTCCTTCTCTAGATTGTCGCACAGATGACAAAATAGTAGATATCGAAATAGACGACAGAGGGATAGAGAAACAATTAAAATCGCTCAAAAGAGGAAAGGCCGCTGGACCTGATGGGATACCAGTTCGATTTTACACAGAGTACGCGAAGGAACTTGCCCCCCTTCTTGCAGCGGTGTACCGTAGGTCTCTAGAAGAGCGTAGCGTTCCAAAGGACTGGAAAAGGGCACATGTCATCCCCGTTTTCAAGAAGGGACGTCGAACAGATGTGCAGAACTATAGACCATCTCTAACGTCTATCAGTTGTAGAATTCTGGAACACGTATTATGTTCGAGTATAATGACTTTTCTGGAGAATAGTAATCTACTCTGTGGGAATCAGCATGGGTTTCGAAAAAGACGATCGTGTGAAACCCAGCTCGCGCTATTCGTCCACGAGACTCAGAGGGCCATAGACACGGGTTCACAGGCAGATGCCGTGTATCTTGACTTCCGCAAGGCGTTCGACACAGTTCCCCACAGTCGTTTAATGAACAAAGTAAGAGCATATGGACTATCAGACCAATTGTGTGATTGGATTGAAGAGTTCCTAGATAACAGAACGCAGCATGTCATTCTTAATGGAGAGAAGTCTTCCGAAATAAGAGTGATTTTAGGTGTGCCGCAGGGGAATGTCGTAGGACCGTTGCTATTCACAATATACATAAATGACCTTGTGGATGACATCGGAAGTTCACTGAGGCTTTTTGCAGATGATGTTGTGTTATATCGAGTGGTTGTAACAATAGAAAATTGTCCTGAAATGCAGGAGGATCTGCAGCGAATTGATGCTTGGTGCAGGGAATGGCAATTGAATCTCAATGTAGACAAGTGTAATGTGCTGCGAATACATAGAAAGAAAGATCTCTTATCATTTAGCTACAAAATAGCAGGTCAGCAACTGGAAGCAGTTAATTCCATAAATTATCTGGGAGTATCTGGGAGTACACATTAGGAGTGATTTAAAATGGAATGATCATATAAAGTTGACCGTCGGTAAAGCAGATGCCAGACTGAGATTCATTGGAAGAATCCTAAGGAAATACAATCCGAAAACAAAGGAAGTAGGTTACAAAATGGTTCAAATGTCTCTGAACACTATGGGACTTAACTTCTCAGGTCATCAGTCCCTAGAACTTAGAACTACTTAAAGCTAACCAACCACTCCTGCCGGCAAGTAGGTTACAGTACGCTTGTTCGCCCACTGCTTGAATACTGCTCAGCAGTGTGGCATCCGTGCCAGATAGGGTTGATAGAAGAGGTAGAGAAGATCCAACGGAGAGCAGCGCGCTTCGTTACAGGATTATTTAGTAATCGCGAAAGCGTTACGGAGATGATAGATAAACTCTAGTGGAAGACTCTGCAGGAGAGACGCTCGGTAGCTCGGTACGGGCTTTTGTTAAAGTTTCGAGAACATACCTTCACCGAAGAGTCAAGCAGTATATTGCCCCCTCCTAAGTATATCTCGCGAAGAGACCATGAGAATAAAATCAGAGAGATTAGAGCCCACACAGAAGCATACCGACATCCTTCTTTCCACGAACAATACGAGACTGGAATAGAAGGGAGGACCGATAGAGGAACTGAAGGTACCCTCCGTCACACCGTCAGGTGGCTTGCGGAGTATGGATGTAGATGTAGATACAGATGTTTAAGTTTACATTTGACTCTACAGGGAATGTTCGACTTCAAAAGTCACTTCGTTACACCAACCGCCTTGCCTCGTTGAATACCCTAGTTTCCATCAGATCGGTGAAGTTGTCCGCCACATTGACTGAGTGGTCAGTGCGTCTGACGGCCATGCAGTGGGCATGGGTTCGATTCCTCGCCAGGTTGGAGATTCTCTCTGGTGTGAGGTGAGTGTTGTGTTATCCTCATCATCTTTTCATTATCACCAACATCCAAGTCGCCCAGTGTTGCGTCAACTGAAAAGACACGGGGGCTGAACTTCCACAAGTGGAGACTCCTGGCCAACAATGCTGTACGATTATCATCATCAACACCATCATCATCATCACCATCATCGTGACCACCATCGCCGGCCTTTGTGGCCGAGCGGTTCTAGGAGCTTTAGTCCGGAACCGCGCGACCGCTGCGGTCTCTGGTTCGAATCCTGCCTTGGGCATGGATGTGTGTGATGTCCTTAGGTTAGTTAGGTGTAAGTAGTTCTAAGTTCTAGGGCACTGATGACCTCAGATGTTAAGTCCCATAGTGCTCAGAGCCATTTGAACCATTTTTTGACCACCATCACTGAAGGTAAGCAACTCCTGGGATGGCTGGTATTTGAATGCATAACGCGCCGGTATTTAGTATGCAGTAGTCAAAAAAGGAACGATGACTGGTCATGTGAAGTTCTTCTTGGTGATGATCCGTCTGTTGGATAGGAACGTTCAGCTCGTCGGACTCCTTGGTGCTGTTCGAGAGGAGCAGACTGTGTGTCAGCACCGACGAGTTTCACCCTTTCCCTTCTCTTACCATGATACAGGGCATACATCACACTACACCATGCACACACCTGCTACAGTCATTCATGTTTATCAGCTACACTTAGCACAAAAATCTCAAGAAAAGGTGCCAGTGTTTGTGAAGGATAGGAAAAACTTTTTCAAGATCTCAGAGCCAATCATGACATACAACTTTATTTTTACAACGTCCCAATAGTATCCCCGTGTGCAATGCGTGTTGTATCATAGGGCTTGTGTCTGTGTGATGGCTGCCAGCGTTTTTTTCGCAGTGGAGTGGTCACTTCTAAAAAGTTAATTAAATTAGTCCTGCGATTGAAACCTCTAACAGGGAATAACATATGAATTACTTCCCCAGACTGTGGTAGTTCTCTACTCTAATTTAATCAGGATCGGTATTTGGAATCATACCGTAGGGAAAGGAGAACAACTGGGCACTGACAAGATATTTATCGTAAAAACACACTCACAGGAAAAAAAGCAAATTGAACAAGTATTGACCTGGAATGTTAACTCTTATGCATTATCGAAGTTCAGAAAGCCTCCACCCTCACTGGCACTGAAGGTAAGGCGCTCTGTCCTCAGACCAGTTGAACTTACCATATTTACTTTTAAAGATTCACTATCTGCCGAGTCGCGGTATATCATCGAATTCAGTGTTCGAAAGGGCACTTACGGAGCGGCGATCTGCGCAGTTCTGTCGGCCGTCGTCCAGAAGAAGCTGTGATTTCTGCCTACTCAGAGGACGTCAAATGGCGCCCACAAACTCCTAGGGTCGAAAATACTTCAATTTAATGCCAGACAAGAACCAAGACTTCATATTTTTCATAAGCCAGTAGCAGAGACTTGTCTCAAGTGTGTGATCGCAAAGACCCACTTTGTAACGCCTTAGTCTCCACAAAGAAGCACTGATACCTAGTGGGGAAAACAGCACTTTATCAAATCTAATAGTGAGACTGTTCACTGACACCTCTGCAGCCAAGTCTCTCTACGCTCTCCAGAGATGTGCGTCCTCCCACTGCCGCAGTGCAAGTTAGAGCAACTCTCGCCCCGTTGCCCCTGCACTTTCCACGCAACCAGGCAATGCACCCGTTGATAATGGAATACCACCCACTCTATGAATCGTCAAAATTATTCATGAATGATGGCAAAATCCTGCCACCTTACACAACCTACCCCTTATGGACTAGTTCTACTTCTACATCTATATTTCTACTCTGCAAGCCACCCAACGGTGTGTGACGGAGGGCACTTTACGTGCCACTGTCATTACCTCCCTTTTCTGTTCCAGTCGCGTATGGTTCGCGGGAAGAACGACTGTCTGAAAGCCTCCGTGCGCGCTCTAATCTCTCTAATTTTACATTCGTGATCTCCTCGGGAGGTATAAGTTGGGGGAAGCAATATATTCGATACCTCATCCAGAAACGCACCCTCTAGAAAACTGGCGAGCAAGCTGCACCGCGATGCAGAGCGCCTCTCGTGCAGAGTCTGCCATTTGAGTTTGCTAAACATCTCCGTAACGCTATCATGGTTACCAAATATCCCTGTGACGAAACGCGCCGCTCTTCTTTGGATCTTCTCTATCTCCTCCGTCAACCCGATCTGGTACGGATCCCACACTGATGGGCAATACTCAAGTATAGGTCGAACGAGTGTTTTGTAAGCCACCTCCTTTGTTGATGGACTACATTTTCTAAGGACTCTCCCAATGAATCTCAACCTGGTACCCGCCTTACCAACTGCTACCAGTGTTTGTTCCGCTATCATATAATCATACAATAAAGGATCCTTCTTTCTACGTATTCGCAATACATTACATTTGTCTATGTTAAGGGTCACTTGCCACTCCCTGCACCAAGTGCCTATCCGCTGCAGATCTTCCTGCATTTCGCTACAATTTTCTAATGCTGCAACTTCTCTGTATACTACAGCATCATCCGCGAAAAGCCGCATGGAACTTCCGACACTATCTACTATGTCATTTATATATATTGTGAAAAGCAATGGTCCCGTAACACTCCCCTGTGGCACGCCAGAGGTTACTTTAACGTCTGTAGACGTCTCTCCATTGATAACAACATGCTGTGTTCTGTTTGCTAAAAACTCTTCAATCCAGCCACACAGCTGGTCTGATATTCCGTAGGCTCTTACTATGTTTATCAGGCGACAGTGCGGAACTGTATCGAACGCCTTCCGGAAGTCAAGGAAAATACCATCTACCTGGGAGTCTGTATCTAATATTTTCTGGGTCTCATGAACAAATAAAGCGAGTTGAGTCCCACACGATCGCTGTTTCCGGAATCCGTGTTGATTCCTACAGAGTAGATTCTGGGTTTCCAAAAACGACATGATACTCGAGCAAAAAACATGTTCTAAAATTCTACAACGGATCGTCGTCAGAGATATAGGTCTGTAGTTTTGCGCATCTGCTCGACGACCCTTCTTGAAGACTGGGACTACCTGTGCTCTTTTCAAATCATTTGCAACCTTCCGTTCCTCTAGAGATTTGCGGTACACGGCTGTTAGAAGGGGAGCAAGTTTTTTCGCGTACTCTGTGTGGAATCGAATTGGTATCCCGTCAGGTCCAGTGGACTTTCCTCTGTTGAGTGATTCCAATTGCTTTTCTATTCCTTGCATACTTATTTCGATGTCAGCCATTTTTTTGTTTGTGCGAGGATTTAGAGAAGGAACTGCAGTGCGGTCTTCCTCTGTGAAACAGCTTTGGAAAAAGGTGTTTAGTATTCCAGCTTTAAGCGTGTCATCCTCTGTTTCAATGCCATCATCATCCCGGAGTGTCTGGATATGCTGTTTCGAGCCACTTACTGGTTTAACGTAAGACCAGAACTTCCTAGGATTTTCTGTCAAGTCGGTACATAGAATTTTACTTTCGAATTCACTGAACGCTTCACGCATAGCCCTTCTTACACTATCTTTGACATCGTTTAGCTTCTGTTTGTCTGAGAGGTTTTAGCTGCGTTTCAACTTGGAGTGAAGATCTCTTTGCTTTCGCAGTAGTTTCCTAACTTTGTTGTTGAACCACGGTGGGTATTTCCCGTCCCTCACAGTTTTACGCGGCACGTACCTGTCTAATGCGCATTTTAAGATTGCCTTAAAATTTTTCCATAAACACTCAACATTGTCAGTGTCGGAACAGAAATTTTCGTTTTCATCTGTTAGGTAGCCTGAAATCTGCCTTCTATTACTCTTGCTTAACAGATAAACCTTCCTCCCTTTTTTTATATTTCTATTAACTTCCACATTCAGGGATGTTGCAACGGTCTTATGATCATTGATTCCCTGTTGTGCCCTTACAGAGTCGAAAAGTTCGGGTCTGTTTGTTACCAGTACGTCCAAGATGTTATCTCCACGAGTCGGTTCTCTGTTTAATTGCTCGAGGTAATTTTCAGATAGTGCACTCAGTATAATGTTACTCGATGCTCTGTCCCTACCACCCGTCCTAAACATCTGAGTGTCCCAGTCTATATCTGGTAAATTGAAATCTCCACCTAAAACTATAACATCCTGAGAAAATTTTTGTGAAATGTATTCCAGGTTTTCTCTCAGTTGTTCTGCCACTAATGCTGCTGAGTCGGGAGGTCGGTAAAAGGAGCCAATTATTAACCTAGCTCGGTTGTTGAGTGTAACCTCCACCCATAATAATTCACAGGCACTATCCACTTCTACTTCACTACAGGATAAACCACTACTAATAGCGACAAACACGCCACCACCGGTTGCATGCTTTTGTGCTACGATCACGCAACAGTTATGGTGTCGCATGATCCATTAGAAGACTGATTTCAAAGAACATAGCTTCGTGAGCCCCAATCTATTCTATGTTGATCCAATCTATTTTCACGTCAACTTTCTTGGAGACTGCATGCTCTAATAAAGTTACCTATGGCCATTTATCTATTGCCTTATGGGAACCTCTTTCCGTAGATCTCTTGGGTCTGTGTCTCGGCAGTTACAAATCTAACATCAAAATGACCAGGGAAAAAAACAAAGTTAAGACAGATCAGTCTTAAAGTTAACAAGTTATGCAGAGTGTCTCTTTAACAAAGGCAGCCCCCCAACCTACCCTTGAGCGCACTGATGCACTCAATTCGAAAGCCTATCATAATCACACTCAACATATCATTATAAGAAAAACACACTTTGAAGTCTACAGTCGTGCAACTTGATATTTAATGAAAGAATATGAAAAATTATCTGTGATTTGCATTCTTGTTTAAATTATTACTATGATTTCAATTTAAAATCGGGCATGACCACTTTCTGAGAATGTTAACATACAAAAACATAGAATTAGTAGTGAATTGCATTTATCATCAAGAAATATAATGAGCATTACATTAATTGGAAACAAGCATGATCACCCTTTAAGCATGCCAATGTTCACAATCTTAAGTTGACAGTTATCTGCATTTAAAATTAAATATCTAAATAAAAGAGAAAAGCAAGTTCTCAAAGCAAGCAACTCAAAGTAAACAAGCATAGTCAATTAAAGGTGGTCTGCATTTACGTTTGTTTTAAAATAACTCTAAAAATGATTGATTTGCCAGTTACCTTGGCCATGATTACTTAAACTGAAAAAAATTAGGATGTACTTACATTAAGACACTTTACATCGAAAAGCAACATGTACAAAACACTCAAAGTAATTAAAATCATTTGTAGTAGTTTTACATGACAGGTGAACAAGAATGAATGCAAGAGAACATCAATACAAACAAAAACCCGTTACGTAATTGGTGTCATAGTTTGTGCAGATATATACATGTGCTCATGTGCCTGTGGGCTAAACTCTTTCGTTGCATAGGTTCACCAAATTGATATATTTCGATGACGGGGGAACACTAAGTTTCAAAGGGAGGACATTGTGTTTTGACAGTGCGGCACCGAAATGAAATTAGCTGTGACATTACACCACCACAGAGATTGCTCTGACGTTGTGTAGCCTCTGAACGCACTCGGTTCCTATAGGAGCTTATGCTATAGCGTTTGAGCCTGTGCTGTATTCCAGTGATCCATGTGTGGCGGTTGCTCAACTGCAGGTGGAGCTATCATAGTGCCTACTACAAATATGATCGGTTCTCATAGCTATTGTTCTCTCAGTGGGCTGATGAAGAAGACAAGTGGATGATGTCCAGGGTTATTATATCAGGAGGTGATGTGAGAATGGCGGTTCTCAAGTACCTCACTGTTTTCCAGATTATGTCAGGGAATGAAGCAATATGTGAACGTTAATGCTTTTAACAGTTCGTATCTGATTGCTTTGTTTTTCTGTACCATTTCTGTAAGTCAAATAGTTATTTTTGATGAAGTAGCGGACCTGCTATTTCTACAGCTGGATGTCATCTTTTGCCCGCTCCCTTGTTTGCTTGTGCATTAAGTCTTCTCTCTTGAATTTCTTTGTTTCTAGTGTCTTCTAAAAACGTTCTTAGTTACCCTCTTATCTTGTCTTCTGATCTTGTTCATCATGTACCAAGATTGCTTATTCGTTGGTTCTACTCTAAGTTAACAGTTTGATGGAGTTGAGGTTTCCCAGTGTGTGGCGGCAAGTGGTGCTGTAGAAGAGTTTCATTCTAGCATGGTGACACTGTCATGTCTTGAAGAGTGGGTAAAATAACATGATTTTTCTCTGGAGTACAGTGACTGACAGTGACTGGTGCTCAGAACTGTGGCTTTCCCCCACCAACACTGCACACCGGCTACCTCCTTTGTGTCGAAGCTTTCCGCCTGGCCCATTTGACGCATCTGATGTCCTCCGCTGCATACCTGCTTTCAAGAACCGGGGTGGGCACATCCTGAATCCTTGGGCGGTTGCTCACAATCCGAGGTGTGTTGCGCACCCATCCCCTCACTTTCCCTCACGTCGATGCCAAATTTCCATCACCTATTGGCCTCCCACAGTGACACATTACTGTGCTCACCGCCATCTCTTCCTGGTTTGCTGATGCCTCCACTGGTATTTTGTGTTCTCTCTAGCGTCACGTACGCCCAACAATTTTCTGCACAAACTGTACAAAAATATCTTAACCTAATGCCTCCAAACTCCGGAACTCTCTGTGCTCTTGTCCCGAAGACCATGGCGCGCCATTCCATCTTCCAATTGGTCCTCTGACAGCACCAGTCGAACCGTGCACGTAGATGCTGTGGTGCGGGTGGAAGATGGGCTAGAGGTGTGTGTACCTGTAGTCCCACTGCTAATAACCGGTTCGCAACAGTTCATGTTGACACGTCAGGATTGACAAGTCCTCTATCGGTGCTGTGGTAGCTGTACGACCTGCCGATGCTGCCCTTACAACACGACGACCCTGGCGGGCGCTGTGCTGTGTGGACGCCAAGAACCTCGTCTAAGCGTGTGAGAATTTTTAATGGCCACTGATACCAGCACAACTGCACAACTGTTGCCACACGGTCCAGCTTGTGTGGCTGTTCTCCAAAAGGACCACCCCGCCACTCAGAAAGCCACAATTTGACCACCTTCATACTCGCTCACTTGACTGCAGGAAGGACGGTACATCACCATGGCTTGGTTGCCCACTTGCTTCAAACGTTTGCACCTTACTGTGCATTCAGGCTGTGAGCATTCCCTTTTAAAGGGGAGACACAGATGGCGCTCTGGCAGCTACGCCACTACACTGTTGGTGGGCGACGGTAGAACCATTATCAGTCCATATACTGTCCCCCAGGTGGCATAAATCGCCATCGGATCAAAATCGACGTCGTCTTTCCATCCAGCTGTATTATCTTTCTATCCCGGAAGTGTATATTCCAGCTGGACGAACAAAGACACTACATTGTATTTAATATCACTGCCGACTTGAGGAATATGCAGATTCTTGACTGGATTGCCCAGTCTCCGGAAAAGGCACCCGCAGAGCATGCTTGGAATGCAATTGGAAGACATAGACATCCATACCAGCTTCCATACAGCAATCTTCCTGAACTGATACAGCACGTGTTTCAAGCAAGGAAAGAAATTCGTCGAGGTATTGGATTTCGATGTAGTTTGCTTCAGTTCCACAACGAAATTGATGAAATTTACCATAGTCACAGTGAAGGACAAATCAATTCAATATTTAAATACGTAACTAATGCAACAGTTTGTAATAGGAAATTTTTTAAATTAAATACACGATTGACAACAGTTCATACTACCTTACACCACACATATAAATACATATTTTGATCTGAGTGTAGATTCCAAATAACAAGTCAAGCGAAAGTAGAAAAGAAATTTTTCTTTCTGCAGTATTTCCCTGTTTTCGTTTTTATACTTGCCCACTATAAAAACCTGCAATTTAATTAGTGCAGTATATGAAAGATGTTTTCAGAATAGTAGTTTTTGGTACGATCTGTCGCACAAAAGGATTGGAAGTGTGACATCAGCAGATAACGTTGGTGGCTGCTGAGATCACTTCGATGTTGTTCTTTCTGAGCGACACATTTAATTTCCAAGGTAATGGTATTTTTAAAAGTAAACATCGAAAGGATGCACCTCAACAGCGGCGGAATGAAACTGCTTTACTGTCTACTGCTTATCGCAACTGAAATTTTAATTACTTTTCTTAAATTTAATTATAAATTTTTTGCGTATTTCCTTTAATTAAATATACTGAAGTTACAGGGCAAAAGTCAATGTTGGTTGCTGGTATGTTTGATGACAAGTGATTGTGAGAGCTGCATCAAACCAGTCTCTGGACTGAAAACCACAACAACAACAATAATATCATGGTCAGACAGAGATTCCGAAATCAGATACGGATTGTAAGGCGTACCCAGGAGCAGATATATACTCAGTTCACAATGTAGTACTGATGAAGAGTAAACTTGAATTCAAGAGAATACTCAGGAAGAACCAATACGTAAAGAAGTCGGATACACAGTTACTAAGGGATGACGAGATATGCCTGAAGTTCTCTAAGGCAATAACGAATAGCTCAGTAGGAAGTACAGTTGAAGAAGAATGGATATCTCTAAAAAGGAGAATCACAGAAGTTGGAAAGAACAACATAGGTACAAAACAGCATAACTACTAAGAAAATATAGATAACAGAAGAAATACTTCAAGAGGTCGATGAAAAAAAGTACAAAAATGTTTAAGGGATTTCAGGAATGCAGAAATAGAAATCGCTGAGGTATGAAATGTATAGGAAGTGCAGGAAAGTTAAGACGAAATTGTTGCACGAAAAATGTGAAGAAATCTAAAAAGTAATGACTGTCGGAAGGACAGACTCGGCATACAGGAAAGTCAAAACAACCTTCGGTGACATTAAAAGCAAGTGTGTTAACATTAAGAGCGTAACGGGAATTCGACTGCTAAATGCAGAGGAGAAGAGCGGATAGGTGGAAAGAATACATTGAAAGCCTCTATGAGAGGGAAGATTCGTCTGACGTGATAGAAGAAGAAACAGGACTCTATTTAGAAGAGATAGGGGATCCAGTATTATAATCAGAATTTAAAAGAGCTTTGGAGGACTTAAGATCAACAAAGGCAGAAATTATAGATAACTTTCGATCAGAATTTCTTAAATCATTGGCGGAAGTGGCAACAAAACGACTATTCAGGTTGGTGTGTAGAACGTATGAGTATGTCGACACGCCATCTGACTTTCGGAAAAATGTCATCCACACAATTCAGAAGACTGCAAGGGCTGACATGTGCGAGAATTATCGCACAATCAGCTTAACCGCGCCTGCTTTCACGTTGCTAACAAGAATGGTATACAGAAGATTGGAAAAGAAAATTGAGGATATATTAGATGACGATCAGTTTGGCTTTAGGAATAGTAAAGACACCAAGAGGCAGTTCTGACGTTGCGGTTGATAATGGGAGCAGGGCTGAAGAAAAATCAAGAGACGTTCATAGGATTTGTCGACCTGGAAAAAGCGTTCAACAACGTAAAATGTTGCAAGATGTTCGAAGTATAATAGGGGTAAGCTATAGGGAGAGACAGGTAATATACAATATGTATAAGAACCAAGAGAGGATAATAAGAGTAGACGACCAAGAACTAAGTGCTCATATTAAAAAGATTGTAAGACATATGTATTTTTTTGCCCCTATTGTTCAATCCGTACATCGAAGAAGCAGTGATAGAAATAAAAGAAAGATTCAGGATTGGGAAAAAAATTAAAGGTGAGAAGATATCAATGATACGATTCGCTGATGACATTGCTATCCTGAGTGAAAGTGAAGAAGTATTACTTGATCTGCTGAACGAAATGGGCAGTCCAATGAGCACAGAATATGGACTGAGAGTAAATCGAAGAAGGACGAAAGTAACGAGAAGTAGCACAAATGAGAACAGCGAGAAACTTAATATCAGGATTGATGGTAACGAAGTAGATGAAGTTAAGGAATTATGTTACTTAGGCAGCAAAGTAAGCAGTGACGTAAGGAGCAAGGAGGACATCAAAAGCAGGCTAGCAATGGCAAAAAGGGCATTGCTGTCCAACAGAAGTCTACTAGTGTCAAACATAGGCCTTAATTTGAGAAACTGTAGAGAGCTTAAAACTATAGAGGAAGACAGAGTTGGAGTACATCCAGAAGATAATTGAGGACGCAGGTTGCAAGTGCTGCTCTGAGATGAAGGGGTTGGCACAGGAGAGGAATTCATCTAACCAGTCAGAAGATTGATGGAAAAAAAAGTCAACGGCTGGAGGGGGCAGAAATATTTTGGTGAAAGATTAACTAGAGTCCATGAGTTTCTTATGAGGGCAGTAATCATTTTAAAGTTATTTGCGAACCTCAACCCTGAGAAAAAACTAAGATCGTGTTTCAACGTGTTTCAACATTAAATACCCCGTATTCATAAACTGTTGCCCTCAGATTACTACATTTTTACACACGAATTCGGAAAACACATTTCGCGATATTTAGTAAAAACCGCTGACTTCGCTTTATTTGTCTCATTCGTTACGTGAAATTTTCTTATTCCAAATCATAGGTGTTGAATAAAATTAGGGCGAAGAGAAATTTGTGGCACAACTTGACTTGAAGGAGGGATCGGTTGGTAGGACATGTTCTGAGGCATCAAGAGATCACCAATTTAGTATTGGAGCGCAGCGTAGAGGGTAAAAATCGTAGGGGTAGACCAAGAGATGAATACACTAAACAGATTTAGAAGGATGTAGGTTGCAGTAGGTACTGGGAGATGAAGAAGCTTGCACAGGATAGAGTAGCATGGAGGGCTGCATCAAACCAGGCTCTGGACTGAAGACCACAGCAACAACAACAATCATGACAAAGTAACTGCCTATTGGCTTCTGTCTCGGGTTCTTCGGCCGACGTTCATCTAATGATTTTTCTGACGTTTCGCCAGCACGAGTGGCTGGCATTGTCAAAGCTTCACCCTCCATTGCCGGTGGTGAACTGGAGCCGAGCTCGCGACCGCAGACTATATGTACCTGGCGCGCCAACGTCCGAGGGCTTCTCCGCGGTCATTTCCCATGCGGTTCTCCTCTTGCTATCTGCGACGGTCGTTCGCTGCAGTACGGGAAGCCAGGATCCGTTTACCTTAAGGCTTTCCTCTTTCTTGTTGAAACTGTTCGCACGTTTTTGTATTTCTACAGCTTCTCTGAACAATCGCGTGTGATAGTGCTTCTCTACAGCCAAAACTTCCGTGTCGGAGAATTTTATTACGTGGTCGGTCTCATCCAGTGAGTGCTCTGCCACGGCAATGTCGCAATGTCGCTTATGCTCTTTGATCCTGGTGTTAATTGATCGTCCAGTGATTCCGACATAAATTTTTCTGCATGTGCATGGTATACGGTATATTCCCAACATTGCAAGTGGGTCACTTTTCTCCTTCGCCGATCTAAGACACTCTTTGATCTTCCCAGTCGGTTTAAAAATCGTCTTTACGCCATGTTTGCGCAATATACGGCTGATTCTGTCCGTCACTCTGGGAATGATGGCAGAAAGGCCGTGCCCGACATTTCTTTTTCTGGTTCCTTACTTCGCCGAGTGTTTGGCTCTAATACACTTCTAATATAATTTGTGGAGTACCCATTGCTCCTCAGAACAGTTTCCAGCTGTTGCATTTCTCGTTTGAGGTGTTGCGGCTCAATATTCGTCCTGCTCTCGTTAAGACCGTATTAATCATGCCTCTTATCTGGCTCGGGTGGTGGTTTGACAGTTTGTGCAGGTATCGGTCCGTGTGTGTCGGTTTTCGATACATGCTGTGTCCCAGGTTTTCGCCGTCCCTTGTGACCAGCACATCTAGAAATGGCAGTTTCTTGTCCTTTTCTACTTCCATGGTAAATGATATGTTGGCGTGGAGGCTGTTCACGTGTCTTAGAAAGTCACCGAGCTGTTCTTCACCATGGCTTCACACTACGAAAGTATCATCGACGTGCCTGTACCATACCTTATGTTTGCAAGTCGCCAAGTCCAGTGCCTGTGCTTCGAATTGTTCCATGAAGAAGTTGGCCACCGCTGGACTAAGAGGACTACCCATGGCGACGCCTTCCAGCTGTTCATAGAAATCGCCATTCCACGTGAAATAGCTCGTGGTGAGATATCCATGGAAGAGCATTTTGATGTCTTGCGGGAAAATTGTACCCAAGTTTGACAACAAGTGGCCACGAAAGCCTTAACAATTTGGAACAACAGTCATGTTTTAAAATACTTCCTTCTTTGCGTATTTTCATTTCCATCTTACCTGTATGCCAGCAGCGTAACTGAAACTGTAAAACACTACTGTCAAATAAAACTAGGAATCATATAGAATATACCACCAATGAATACTACACACCAGAAACAAGCTCATTATGGGCGAGATGAAAGTGCTAACCAGAGTTCTTCCTGTTTCCCACAGCCACGTAGGAACTCGCGCCAGCGCTCGTCTCGACGTGTGCAAGTACACGCTGGACGTGTACCGTCTGCTGCACCTGAACTCCCTGCCGAGGTTGCCGACGCGGTCGTCGCCGCGCTGCGTGCTGGTGGCCTGGTGCTTCTTCAGCCAGCTGCTCGCCACGTCCTACTCCAGCACCTTCACCTCGGTGCTGACCGTCCAGCGCTACGGCCCGCCCATAGACTCCTTCCGGGACCTGCTGCAGAGAGGCGTGTTCTGGGGCGGGCACAATCAGGCGCTACAGCGCCAGATCTCCGTGATCGACGACCCTTACATACGGGAGTTCGGAGCCCGCTACCGAGAGGAGCTCACCCCACAGGATAAGGAAGCCAGGCTCAGGGAAGGGCGCTACGCCGTCTTCGTGAAGGTGATCAACGATTACGTCACACACACGGAGAATCTGCCGGCCGACGTTCGCCGCAGCCTGCGTCTGATGAAGGAAACTATGGCAAAGTACTACATCTCAATAGCCCTCCAAAAAAATTCTCCGTACAAAAGCACATTGGATAGAAGGATGAGATATATTCACTACAGTGGCCTCATTAATTACTGGATGAAACACGTCATAGCTAGACTCGGTCACCACTACATGAGGTCGTTTTTTGCTGATCGTGCAGACAGTCAACACGAGATGCCTCAGAAACTCTCTCTTCAAGCTGTCGAGGGAGCGTTTTTCATATGTACAACTGGAATAATCGTAGCATCTCTTGTCTTTCTATCTGAAATCACTTACGAAAAATTTTGTTATTGTCTGCAAAGATATCCAAATAGACCACGCTACTTGTATAATTTGGGATAATTTGTCAGACATGTTTTAAAGATAAATTTTATGGTTACAATCAATATTGTCACTTAAATTTCCTGTGCATGGTGTTTCTTTGGCTCTAGTGTGCCCATGTTCGAATATACTATTCTTACTATTCTAAAAACACACGAAACACCGATTGTGGAAACAGCACTAGTATAGGCTTGTTGATTTTGAGAAAAACGGAAAAATTTATGTAGTTGTAATATTATTCTTATTTTTCAGTTCAATTTCACTTTGTATCGTACAGCTTCTGATTATATTCAGCACTATTTTAGATGTAGTTATCATTAGATTATATAATGATCTTAATACCTTAAGTTCTTGAACATGTGTTGTTCCTGAAATCAATTTCTTTCCACAAAATAATTTTGTGTTGTTTATTTTAAAATTTACTTTCTCCACACAGAAACTGTTATTGCACAGTTGCATGATAAGTTCTGAACACTAGCTCTGTTGTTTCTGTACACAAAAACTGTTATTTTAAGATTACACAATAAGTTCTGAAAACCAACTTATAACTACTAAACATTCAGTCAATTAAATGGCGAGACTGGTTGGTTATTTGCTGTTCGCCTCTTTACTGTCTACTAAAGGCCAGTTCTGCGAGAGTCTACAAAGTGATATGTAATCTTCTGGTTGGCTGTTTCCTTGTTACTTAATGGAACACAGTTTCTTTGTGCTGCAGCAGTTGGAAGAGTTATTGGTGTGTTTAGTCAATAAATAAACGAAAGTGCGCTTTTGCTATCACATCTGTACTGCTTTCGCTTCTCTGAATTCTGCTATGGCGAAAGATTATTTCTTATTAGTCTGCTTGCTTCCCGAGACAGAATATTCCATTGTAAATATTTTGGCCATTTATGGTTCCCATCTTGGCTTTTTTGTTCAGCATCTTGTTTTGTTCAAATGGCTCTGAGCACTATGGGACTTAACTTCTGAGGTCATCAGTCCCCTAGAACTTAGAATTACTTAAACCTAACTAACCTAACGACATCACACACAACCATGCCCGAGGCTCTTCCTTTGTAATTTATTTTTAAGCGCTTCGCAAGTTCCACAGGTGTCAATTTTCAGACGGCCAAATGAAAGTGAAATCCGTTCTTTGAATATTTTCAGATAAAATTAATGCTTAATATTACCTGCTTGAGGGTACCATATTTTGAATTACCCATGTATGATTTAGACATTTAGTTGCCCATTTAAATAATGCTGTTCTTTTGTGCCATGGCTAGTAATTTTATGGGTATAGAAATTTACATGATCAATAATCATACTTATTTCTGCACCATTGATTTGATTTGATGATGTATTTTAACTCTCTGATCAATAGAGGAATTTCCACATGCAAGTAAATTGCTTATTCTCCTGACCCTTTGGCTTGTGACCCAGTGGATACTTCAGACAGCTTACATATCTCTGACTATCCAGTACAGGAATTAACGAAATATTGAAAGCTGCTTCATCTTTATTTGAATTTACATCCTTCTCTTACTCTTCCTCGCCTGGTAGGGAATTACATATGGAAATCGGTCCTTGAACATAAGAATCCTGTGCATTCTTTGATGTCAAGCTTGAGAAGCATGAGTTAGTTAGTCGTAAATACGCTCTCCTTAGAGCATTTGAACTGTATCTTTTATCGAAGTGATGTGGAATGATACAGCTGATGATATATGTAACCTTTATTATCAGAATATTGCTTTCTTGTGGTTTTCACTAACGTTTTTCTCAGAAATGACTTGGCACTGTAAGTTTTGTGCTCTAAACTTGTAACTCGCAATCTTTTTACGATTTTACCTTAATACTTGACATTCCTTACGCCTTTTTTTCGCCTTTAAACTTTCTCTATCAACATCTAAACTCTTATCATCAATGTCTAGACCCATATAAGCCGTGACGGTCCTTAACAGTTCTACTGATTAATTAATAATTTTAAAAATAATGATTACGGTGGAAAATTGCTGTCCCCGCACAAGAGGCGCAAGAATAGTGAGGTCACTCGGGAGTGTGTGTGTCTCAGCTAGTTTAAGCACACTGATGCTCACTCCAGACAGTCAGGCTTATGAGTTTCCGTGTACACGAAAAATCTGTAACACATAATATTGGATTATTGGATGATATTCTGAAGAAGAAGGCTCAGGTCGCCGTCAGACCATCTGGATTTAGGGGATCCACGGTTTCTTTAATACGCTACAGTAACCAGGAAGTTTCTTTGAGTGGGTTGGTACCGGTTTCTTTCTCTGTCCTTAATACAGTGTTAAAACACACGCATGTAGAAGGCCGTACCGCTGACGTCGACTCGGTGAAATCACACTGTGGCATCATTGGCAACAAAGTCGTCCACTGATTAGATAAGGAAGCTACTGTGAAAGGGCAGACCACCTGGACTACAATACTGGCACAGATTACTGACTGTGCTACAAAGAGGTACAATAGAAGACTGGCAATGGGAATGGGAGGGAACAACATGAGATAAGGACAAGAAATATGCAATAATGCAACCGTAAGTCTCATATTCCACGAAATCGCATATGCATTCAATGTCTAGGCACATCACCTCTCTAATACATAACCAGATCCAAATTTTACCAAGGATGTTCACAGGCTGCATGTCGTAGAGATGCCTTTCTGCTCTTGTCGGAAAAAAGAGAATGCAGACCATTTGGATATCTTGGACTGCACGGAAGCGTTATAACCTTTTTGCAAGAACCTCTGAAGCTTGGTCATCCTTTGTCAACCTCCATGAATACTTTGTTAGAAACACGAGATCACAAATCTCTCAACGTGAGGTAGAGACTCACTCTTATCGCAGGTATCCGCTTCTGTAGTGTTCCAAAAATGAACAGCTTAGAGACAGAAGTGATGACACTTTCTGCAGGACCTGACCATCATTTTGCAGGACAATGCTCAGTGCAAGCTGTCACTGATTTGTTTGACTGATGGGGCTGCTAAGTGCTGTATATCCTACTGCACTCCCCTGACTTAAGCCCTCATAAGTTCAACTCGATTTCTAAACTGAAGGAAACACGTCACTGCATTCTCTTCAGAACTCCTACAAATTCGTCAGGCAATAGACTGCGCTACCCGAACTGTCAACACAACTGGCACTGCTAAGAGTATCCTACGACTTCCACATCACTGGCAACAGGTTATACACGATGCTGGTGACTACTTTGAAGGTCAGTAAAACTTTGAAGCACATATCTATTTTGTAAGAGCCGTAAATTTAATAGTGTACTATAAAAGTTCCAACCCTTGTAGAGTGACAAAACAGCTATTCCCTTTTTTATTCTACATATAATTTATCAACTGTGCTTCCAAGGGTCAAGTGATACACAACAATCATGTTCAATTTCTCTTGACACTCAGTAAAAAAAAATTAACTCTTGGACATATTGAATTGACGATTATTAAAATCGTTATCTCTACACATAAAAACTTTTTATCACAGGAAAGAATGATTAAAAATCTTCATCAACTCATTTACATCTCTTACGTTGTCATCGCTGGTAAACACACTGAGTTGGTGGAGAATAAATTTACTTTTTTGTACCAATGAAAAAACTCTCATGTACTCAACATTATGGTAAGTTAGTATCCTAGCTTTTGATATTCAATGGTCAAAGCATACCCAAGTTGGAGTGAGCAAAATCTAGATTCAACATCTCAACATTTACTGTGGCTTAATGCACGATGGTACTTTACCAAGTGGCATCTGCAACGGTGTTGTCTCTGTGCTGGATCTGAAATGTTAATTCACTATTCTGGGCATGACTGAATTCTCTCTGTCTCAAATTTTCTGTGTTCTGTAGAACGTTAATCTTTCCCTAGTTGAAATAATGGCTAATGCACACTCGCTAAGGGTTGGAGCAATGTGCACAATTTCTTTGCCCACAAAAATTCCCTCAGGAACAGTTAACTACCACTTTGCTGACTGTCACCATGATATGTGAAGCATATCGTCCTCACTTCACAGAAAGCAAAGCTCTCAATTCCCTTGCTATTTTCCACACATTTGTGCAGTCCACCGCCAGACGAGAAAGACATCTAGCCATTTTAGTTCTCAAAATGCTTTTATATAATAGGGATCTCCCCACTGTGTCGTGTCTGTGTCGCCGAGTATAGCTTCAGCCAATCACCGCCTCACTAGAGGTGGTTTTTGTTTCTCTTTCTGGGTTGCAGCCTAGCCCTCAAACGGTTCATCCACCCTTTAGATTCTTTCTTTACAATAACTTCAGGCACTCCACAATTCTCAAACATTCATGATACTGATGATTGTGAAAGAAGAGTGAAGTTAAGGAAGCATTTGTTTCTCTTATGTACTCTCAACACTTAAATACTACATCAGTATTACAATTTATTCTCATAAACAGACATGTATTTCAGAATGAGACATATATTTATTTAAGTAACATATATGTAAAATAGTTAATATTTTTGCATATTTTTATACACATTAACACAAACTTTATATTCATTGACATTATTTATAATTAAAAAGACGTTTCTAAAATATTTACAATACACAAATTCTTATTAACACGTATTTAGATTGAATGGACATTTACAAATTACACATGAAATACAAAATATAAAACATGGTACATTTGTGAATATATTTTAACAATTTACAAATCGAATTATAGAATACAAATGAAACACCTAAGTTACAAATTCTCAGTGGTACAGGTGCGACTGTATATACATAGGCATCTCAACTCCTTGCTGAAGTGATTATCGTTTGCACTCTTTACAATATTACAATAAATTTGTCACACGCATAACTTTAGATTCTTCACGCACTTTAGACTTTAAAATTTGGGCTGGGTTTGCTTCCTGATGCTGCTGTCGATCAGTGGTGGTTGATGCTCCTAGGCAGTTTTGACTCTGCGTGATGTTGATGAAGATTATTGACATTTACAGTTCTGAGTGTTTAATGAAGAATGCCATTACATGGTAAATTCCATGTTGCATTATTTTGACGACAAACTGCTTGTCTAAGGCAATGCCATGATGTGATAGCATATGTGGCCTTGTTCTTATTCCCATCGTTGCTATCAAGGTTGATGAGTGTAGCCCCTCTACAATTGCTGCAGTTTGATGTTTGTCCCCAATATGTGTATTCTGTTTGATGATTTGAGCACCATCGGTTGGTTTGATGGTTAGCATTAAATAACTGCCACAGTTTTGTTGAATATTGCTTTCTGTGGATTCTGCCAAATCTTATACTGGTTTAAGGTATAGTCTTTCTTGCTGTATTTTCATGTCTTCTTTCTTGGAACTTTCAACTTCTTTGGCATAGGGATAAAATATGTTATTTAGCGAAAATTATTTGGAAGAATTACCTGTAGTGTTGTTATGAGATATGGTCTACATCTACATCTACATCTACATGACTACTCTGCAATTCACATTTAAGTGCTTGGCAGAGGGTTCACCGAATCACAATCATACTATCTCTCAACTATTCCACTCCGTAACAGCGAGCGGAAAAAACAATCACCTAAACCTTTCTGTTCGAGCTCTGATTTCTCTTATTTTATTTTGATGATCATTCCTGTCTATGTAGGTTGGGCTCAACAAAATATTTTCGCATTCGGAAGAGAAAGTTGGTGACTGAAATATCGTAAAAAGATCTCGCCGCGACGAAAAACGTCTTTGCTGTAATGACTTCCATCCCAATTCGCGTATCATATCTGCCACACTCTCTCCCCTATTACGTGATAATACAAAACGAGCTGCCCTTTTTTGCACCCTTTCGATGTCCTCTGTCAATCCCACCTGGTAAGGATCCAACACTGCGCAGCAATATTCTAACAGAGGACGAACGAGTGTAGTGTAAGCTGTCTCTTTAGTGGACTTGTTGCATCTTCTAAGTGTCCTGCCAATGAAACGCAACCTTTGGCTCATCTTCCCCACAATATTATCTATGTGGTCTTTCCAACTGAAGTTGTTCGTAATTTTAACACCCAGGTACTTTGTTGAATTGACAGCCTTGAGAATTGTACTATTTCTCGAGTAATCGAATTCCAACGGATTTCTTTTGGAACTCATGTGGATCACCTCACACTTTTCGTTATTTAGCGTCAACTGCCACCTGCCACACCATACAGCAATCTTTTCTAAATCGCTTTGCAACTGATACTGGTCTTCGGATGACCTTACTAGACGGTAAATTACAGCATCATCTGCGAACAACCTAAGAGAACTGCTCATATTGTCAACCAGGTCATTTATATAGATCACGAACAGCAGAGGTCCCAGGACGCTTCCCTGGGGAACACCTGATATCACTTCAATTTTACTCGAAGATTTGCCGTCTATTACTACGAACTGCGACCTTCCCGACAGGAAATCACGAATCCAGTCGCACAACTGAGACGATACCCCATAGACCCGCAGCTTGATTAGAAGTCGCTTGTGAGGAACGGTGTCAAAATCTTTCCGGAAATCTAGAAATACGGAATCAACTTGAGATCCCCTGTCGATAGCGGCCATTACTTCATGTGAATAAAGAGCTAGCTGCGTTGCACAAGAGCGATGTTTTCTGAAACCATGCTGATTACGTATCAATAGATAGTTTCCTTCGAGGTGATTCATAATGTTTAAATACAGTATATGCTCCAAAACCCTACTGCAAACCGACGTCAATGATATAGGTCTGTAGTTAGATGGATTACTCCTACTACCCTTCTTAAACACTGGTGCGACCTGCGCAATTTTCCAATCTGTAGGTACAGATCTATCGGTGAGCGAGAGGTTGTATATGAGTGCTAAGTAGGGAACTATTGTATCAGCGTAATCTGAAAGGAACCTAATCGGTATACAATCTGGACCTGAAGACTTGCCTGTATCAAGCGATTTGAGTTGCTTCGCAACCCCTAAGGTATCTACTTCTAAGAAACTCATGCTAGCAGATGTTCGTGTTTCAAATTCTGGAATATTCCATTCGTCTTCCCTGGTGAAGGAATTTCGGAAAACTGCGTTCAATAACTCCGCTTTAGCGGTACAGTCGTCGGTAACAGTACCATCGGCACTGCGCAGCGAAGGTATTGACTGCGTCTTGCCGCTTGTGTACTTTACATACGACCAGAATTTCTTCGGATTTTCTACCAAATTTCGAGGCAATGTTTCGTTGTGGAATCTATTAAAGGCATCTCGCATCGAAGTCCGTGCCAAATTTCGCGCGTCTGTAAATTTTAGCCAATCTTCGGGGTTTCGCGTTCTTCTGAACTTCGCATGCTTTTTCCGTTGCCTCTGCAACAGCGTTCGGACCTGTTTTGTGTACCACGGGGGATCCGTTCCATCTCTTACCAATTTATGAGGTATGAATCTTTCAATTGCTGTTGCTACTATATCTTTGAATTTGAGCCACATCTCGTCTACATTTGCATAGTCAGTTCGGAAGGAATGGAGATTGTCTCTTAGAAAGGCTTCTAGTGACACTTTATCCACTTTTTTAAATAAAATTATTTTGCGTTTGTTTCTGGTGGATTTGGAAGAAACGGTATTGAGCCTAGCTACAACGACCTTGTGATCACTAATCCCTGTATCAGTCATGATGCTCTCTATCAGCTCTGGATTGTTTGTGTCTAAGAGGTCAAGTGTGTTTTCACAACCATTTACAATTCTCGTGGGTTCGTGGACTAACTGCTCGAAATAACTTTCGGAGAAAGCATTTAGGACAATCTCGGAAGACGTTTTCTGCCTACCACCGGTTTTGAACAAGTATTTTTGCCAACATATCGAGGAAAGGTTGAAGTCCCCACCAACAAGTCTGAATAGATAATTTCGGAAGTGATATATCTGTTTTCAGTTATCAGCTTCTCCATCTGATATTGAGAGAAATATTCTGAGTTCATTTTTCGAGGTGGTTGTACTAAGGAGCTTTTACCGACTGTTTGCTATTGTGCATTGCAACTATTGTACGTCGCCGCTAATGGGGTCGCTTCGCCTTCCTCGCAGGTGTGCTTCCTTTGTCCCTTGCTGCTGCTGTGTTTTCCTGTGCTCTCGCTATTGGGGTGAGGCCTGGGACAATATTCTTCAAAATACACCTGACTCGGTCGCCGCACTAATGTGAAGCGTGAGATAGTGAATTCCTTACTTCTGTCTCCGGTTTGTCGCTAATGCCACATTGTACAATTGTATAAACTCTCACACTCAGACCGTAGCTTCCCATCGACTTTCTGCTCCTGTCGTCACCTTGGCTTCATTCCCCAGACAACTGTAGTCATGTTGTTCGTGTGTGTTCTTGTTTCATTTTTTACAATGACTTTTGCTTAATGCTACTACTTACAAGTTTCTTTATCTTAATTTGAATACACTCCTGGAAATTGAAATAAGAACACCCTGAATTCATTGTCCCAGGAAGGGGAAAGTTTATTGACACATTCCTGGGGTCAGATACATCACATGATCACACTGACAGAACCACAGGCACATAGACACAGGCAACAGAGCATGCACAATGTCGGCACTAGTACAGTGTATATCCACCTTTCGCAGCAATGCAGGCTGCTATTCTCCCATGGAGACGACCGTAGAGATGCTGGATGTAGTCCTGTGGAACGGCTTGCCATGTCATTTCCACCTGGCGCCTCAGTTGGACCAGCGTTCGTGCTGGACGTGCAGACCGCGTGAGACAACGCTTCATCCAGTCCCAAACATGCTCAATGGGGGACAGATCCGGAGATCTTGCTGGCCAGGGTAGTTGACTTACACCTTCTAGAGCACGTTGGGTGGCACGGGATACATGCGGACGTGCATTGTCCTGTTGGAACAGCAAGTTCCCTTGCCGGTCTAGGAATGGTAGAACGATGGGTTCGATGACGGTTTGGATGTACCGTGAACTATTCAGTGTCCCCTAGACGATCACCAGAGGTGTACGGCCAGTGTAGGAGATCGCTCCCCACACCATGATGCCGGGTGTTGGCCCTGTGTACCTCGGTCGTATGCAGTCCTGATTGTGGCGCTCACCTGCACGGCGCCAAACACGCATACGACCATCATTGGCACCAAGGCAGAAGCGACTCTCATCGCTGAAGACGACACGTCTCCATTCGTCCCTCGATTCACGCCTGTCGCGACACCACTGGAGGCGGGCTGCACGATGTTGGGGCGTGAGCGGAAGGCGGCCTAACGGTGTCCGGGACCGTAGCCCAGCTTCATGGTCCTCGCCGATACCCCAGGAGCAACCGTGTACCTAATTTGCTGGGAAGTGGCGGTGCGGTCCTCTACGGCAATGCGTAGGATCCTACGGTCTTGGCGTGCATCTGTGCGTCGCTGCGGTCCGGTCCCAGGTCGACGGGCACGTGCACCTTCCGCCGACCACTGGCGACAACATCGATGTACTGTGGAGACCTCACGCCCCACGTGTTGAGCAATTCGGCGGTACGTCCACCCGGCCTCCCGCATGCCCACTGTACGCCCTCGCTCAAAGTCCGTCAACTGCACATACGGTTCACGTCCACGCTGTCGCGGCATGCTACCAGTGTTAAAGACTGCGATGGAGCTCCGTATGCCACGGCAAACTGGCTGACACTGACGGCGGCGGTGCACAAATGCTGCGCAGCTAGCGCCATTCGACGGCCAACACCGCGGTTCCTGGTGTGTCCGCTGTGCCGTGCGTGTGATCATAGCTTGTACAGCCCTCTCGCAGTGTCCGGAGCAAGTATGGTGGGTCTGACACACCGGTGTCAATGTGTTCTTTTTTCCATTTCCAGGAGTGTATTTGTTCTCCGCTACTGAGAGTAGCGGATTCAAATTTGCAGCTGTGTCGTCATTTATTACGGCGCTGCTTTCTGTGTATAGTGTGATGAGTACATAGTCTCGGTAATACTGCCATACTATGTCCTCGTGTACCAAAACTGAAAACATTTGAATCTGATTTATCAGATTGTTTGCATACTTTATTATCTGGTTCGTTTTGCGATCCAGACGGCATATTTTCCCTGTCATTTTCCTTTCCCTTATCGACTTGTTCTTCCCGACTTTTTTTTCGATTCCCGCTATCCACAACGCCTCAGACTCATTCTGCTTTTCTTCCAAAGTTTTGTGGAATGATTTTAGTAGATCTTGTAGCGTGTCGAACTTTTGATCACGTGTACTTACCCGTACTGCCTTCCTTTTTATAAGACCTGTTATTAGCCTATTTTGTCGGTTAATCCTATCGTCCTGATCAATCGTAGCGTCACAAGCTACACTAGGATACGTATTATCCTGCTGAAAATCATTTTTCGTCTGTGCAGAATCAAACATGTGCACCATACACATTAATGCTTCGTCATAATCAAATGGTTCATTACAAGATAATGCTGATAGTTCATGCTAATCGTCAGTGTCAGCCCAACTTATCTCGTCCCAACACTTCAGTTGTGACTTCCTCCCTATTTGTAGTATCTGTGCGGATACCTTTGATGATCTTTCTGTCGTTCCTGTCCCCAATTCCGACTCTTGTTCGTCACACCTTCACCTATTTATTGCTGCGGACACTTTGTCATCCGTTTCTGCAGAAACTGTGTTATCTGTTTGAACTCTTACAATACCTAACGTCAGTCAATCCTCGCGCTTCCCAGGATTTGATGGTCATAATTTAACCTCCATCTGTGGTTCGTGTCTCCGGTAATTACCCGAATTCTCGCACCACCTCCGCATCAGCTTTCTCTCCATGGAACTGGAGATAGCTGATTAAAGTCAGTCTGTCGGTTATCCCGAGTTATCCAGTTTCCATTCCTGTTTTCGTCTATATTCCGCCTGTTCAACCACTATCAAAGCCACATCCATTACGCTGTGGTCTAGTGTTTCCACCACCCCGATTTCCGTAATTATTCCCATTTCGTCCAGAATTCAATCCCAATACCGGCCTACAATTGCTACCATTGTTAATATTCTCCTTACTATTACGTGTTCTTTCAGAATTATTCTGTCCTAAATCGCGACGTCTTTGAGAGTCGTTTTCATACATGAATGTTATCTCTCCCGAAACACCTTTGAAAGTTTCTACATTATCGTCTCCAAGTCCTATCAAGGCTTGTTGATACTTCATTGGCAGTTTCGTTTTGCATATTTGAACTAATTCTCCGTCGCTATATGGGTTATCTAAGTATTGGTTCCTTTCAGCTATATTCACAAAGAATTTAACTGCTGTTTTGTCACGCAAATTTTCGAATGAGACATTTTGTAATAATCCATATTTCATTCTCATTTGAGCCTCAGGAGACCAATATCTTGCTATAAAGGCAGCTCTATAAGAATCATACGAATCGCAAGTTTCTGCCATCTTCTGCATAGTTTCAGCTAGACATCCCTTCATATGTGCGCAAATAAAATGTAACTTATGATTCAATGGCCACTGTGTCGTTATTCCTACTTTAAATTGGCCAATAAACGCGCGGGAGTGGAGAATATTTGCAACTTCCTTATAGTGCTGGTATTTCCGCACTCCAAGAAAGTGGTTGTCATCAAAACCTATCGCTTCTCTCTGTGATGTACCTGCTGGGTTTTGAAGACTGGAATTCTGTCCTTGGTTTGCGTCAGATCAGCGCAAACAAGTGTAATTTGGTTCCTTCTGACATCTGTGCCGTAAAATCACTTGCAGGTCTCATTGCGCAATATGCGTGCACAACGCCCGCTACTGGCTCTGTATCTTGGCGTGTAAGCAATTCTGGTTCGCTTGACGCCGTACTGTTATCCGACGGCTACAGACGCCTTACAACCTCTGCTAACAACTCTGTTAGGCGTAAGGATTACGTAAATGTGCTCTAAGGTTCGGCAGGCTGTATGAGCAATTGCTTCATCCTGTTGGAAGTAACTGTACTCTTTTTCTTCTCCGTTAATGTTTCCACAAACGGTTTCAAAACGTCCAGGCCTCTTTTATTTGTCCTACCCCTGTACAAAGTTCCATATATGTAGCTTTAGAAATGTTTGTTAGCTCGTTAATAAAGATATATTTTTGGAAAAACCTTTCACCCCCTTAGGGGTTTAATTTCAAAAAATTCTGAAACATGTATTTCTTTTATTTCTAACCAAGAAACGAAATATAGATTTTTCGTAGTTCTTGCTTAAAAATTGGTCTAATAGCGACATATATTCAAAAAAACCTTTCATTCCATGTTTCACTCCCTTAGGCGTGGAATTAACGAAAAATTACAGCTAAAAATGATACCTATAGTGTAAGATCAACATCCTCTCCAAATTCCAATTTTGTATTCCTAGAGGTTTGACTTGGGCGATGATGGGCCAGTGGATGACTGTGGACATTTTCTTTTGTGTATAAAGATTTGTCTACCTGTAACTATGTATGTTCTATCTATATTGTGATCGTGTGCTTGTGTGTGCGTGTGTGTGTGAAACTAAGCTGCCTGTATGGAGTAAGCTGAAGGCCAATTAAAAAAAAAATTAATACAAATGAGCACGTGTTCCTTCTTTGATGTTTACGATGTCAACAGAAAGCTAAATTCTTTTTTTTCTTTTATGTGCCATTATTTCTTTTTATTAGATCTTTTATCTTATATTTTGTCACTTGTAATTAAAATAATTCATTTGAATCACATTTACGCGTACAATCAATGTTACTGAATTTTCCTGATCCAATAGATGCTGAAGACTCTTGAACACTACTGGCCATTAAAACTGCTGCACCAAAAAAAAAAAAAAAAAATAAAAAAAAAAATGCAGATGATAAACGAGTATTCATTGGACAAATATATTATACTACAAATGGCATGTGATTACATTTGGGTGCATAGATCCTGAGAAATCGGTACCCAGAGCAACTACCTCTGGCCGTAAAAACGGCCTTGATACGCCTGGGCATTGAGTCAAACAGAGCTTGGACGGCGTGTACAGGTACAGCTGCCCATGCAGCTTCAACACGATACAACCGTTCATAAAGAGTAGTGACTGGCGTATTGTGACGAGCCAGTTGCTCCGCCACCATTGACCAGACGTTTTCAGTTGGTGAGAGATCTGGAGAATGTGCTGGCCAGGGCAGCAGTCGAACATTTTCTGTAGGCAGAAAGGCCTGTACAGGACCTCCAACATGCGGTCGTGCATTATCCTGCTGAAATGTAGGGTTTTGCAGGGATCGAAAGAAGGGTAGAGCCACGGGTCGTAACACATCTGATATGTAACGTTCACTATTCAAAGTGCCGTCAGTGCGAACAAGAGGTGACCGAGACGTGTAACCAATGGCACCCCATACCATCACGCCGGGTGATACGCCAGTATGGCGATGACGAAAATACGCTTCGAATGTGCGTTCACCGCGATGTAGCCAAACACGGATGCGACCATCATGATGCTCTAAACAGAACCTCGATTCATCCGTAAAAATGACGTTTTGCCATTCGTGCACCCAGGTTCGTCGTTGAGTACACAATCACAGGCGGTCCTGTCTGTGATGCAGCGTCAAGGGCAACCGCAACCACGGTCTCCGAGCTGATAGTCCATGCTGCTGCAAACGTAGTCAAACTGTTCGTGCAGATGGTTGTTGTCTTGCAAACGTCCCCATCTGTTGACTCAGGGATCGAGACGTGGCTGCACGATCCGTTACAGCCATGCGGATCAGATGCCTGTCATCTCGACTGCTAGTGATACGAGGCCGTTGGGATCCAGCACGGCGTTCCGTATTACCCTCTTGAACCCACCGATTCCATATTCTGCTAACAGTCATTGGATCTCGACCAACGCGAGCAGCAATGTCGCCATACTATGAAGCGCAATCGCGATGGGCTACAATCCGACATTTATCAACGTCGTAAACGTGATGGTACGCATTTCTCCTCCTTACACGAGGCATCACAATAACGTTTCACCAGGCAACGCCGGTCAGCTGCTGTTTGTGTATGAGAAATCGGTTGGAAACTTTGTTCATGTCAGCACGTTGTACGTGTCGCCACCGGCGCCAACCTTGAGTGAATGCTCTCAAAAGCTTATCATTTGCATATCAGAGCATCTTCTTCCTGTGGGTTAAATTTCGCGTCTGTAGCACGTCATCTTCGTGGTGTAGCGATTTTAATGGCCAGTAGTGTATATCTACCACAGGCACCACTACTTCTTCCCATGTATTGATGACAACTGGTTCATCTGCTGCATCTTCTGTAACAGGCTTTCACATAGAACTAAGTGTACCAGTATCGATAGTATACAATATTTGAGCGCACGTCATCTTCGTGGTGTAGCGATTTTAATGGCCAGTAGTGTATATCTACCACAGGCACCACTACTTCTTCCCATGTATTGATGACAACTGGTTCATCTGCTGCATCTTCTGTAACAGGCTTTCACATAGAACTTAGTGTACCAGTATCGATAGTATACAATATTTGAGCGCAATAACGCAAGTCGCCTCGAGAGACTAGCACGTGCTGATTCTTCGAGCAACAAGTATACGAATTCGCTGCAAGCTCAGCGACTTGTTTTGGAAGAGGGGGGTGGTTAGTTCCGGCAGGGCTGCAGTAATTAGCAGATCATATAGCGGCCGGCCGGATGTGGCTGAAAGACTGCACGCGAGCGTCTGTTCCAGGCTGCTCGGCCAAAGCACGCCACGGGCTACTGCAGCCGAATTAAGAGTGGGCAGTACTTTCACTGGTGTAAATCTGTTTCAGTGAATTCTCCATTCATACTGTCTGGTTAAGTGGAGCTTTTCTTACAGGAACATGTTGCAGATGTTCTCCAATTTGCAGAGGCAGCCCACTCAAGCCCCCTCCGTTCCAAAAAATTGTACACTCTTTAAAAAGTGATGTGCGTGTATTACATTTGGGAGTTGGACTTTAACTCGCAGTCACTTTCTAAAACGATTTTTGTTAACGGATGCCTCTTACATACATCAAGTGCTGTGAGGGCCGGCCGCACTAACATCGATTAAGAAGCAAGATAACCGAAGGTCCCGCCGTCAACGTTAAGGCTTAATCGCACTTAAGTTGTTTCTGCACTGCACCAACATTAAATGCCGCCTAGCGAAACGCGTTCAGGTAACTGGGATTTGACCACGGTTAACGCCATGCGTTACAAAGGAAAACGGCCATTATACGTGCGAAGCTAATGATAATCGCCTTTTGATATAGAGAAACAAGAACGAAAAATTCTTGGAAAACCCTACAGCGCGCTTCTATGGGACGGAACTTAGGCCAGACGACCTACAAAGGAACTCTACAAGCACACAGACAACATCATAGATAAATTTAGGAAAAGGTGACTACAGTTCTGCAGGCACCTACGGAAGGATAATGAAAACAGACTTTCAAAGAAAAATTTTAACATCGTTAATGCAAGCAAATTGAAGGCCAACTGTGTGAAAGAAACAAGGAGACCCACAACAACTGCAAATTTCAGAAGAAACTGAGGACAGAAAACAACTCAGAAGTAAAATCAAAAACAAAAAACTTGGACGTCTCAATGACAATAACAGGGAAAAAATGGACAGATGAAAGGAAGAAAATACGCACTGAATTAATGAAGAGATTTTGGGAAGAAAAGAAGAAAAGGAAGTGTAGCTTGATACTCTCACGATCACACGCTCTGCTAAAGGGAAATAATCGACAATAATAATAATAATAATAATAATAACATTCACTTTTGTTGTACTTACTTCTAACCTTCGTATTTACACGCGCTTTTCAGTTTGTTATCGGAACATGGCTACTGTTACTGCGCTATGGGGGACAAGAAAAGAACGCCGAATTCTTAAGAAGTTGAAACTGATATCCTTTCAGAACTGGTCGGCTGTAAGGCGGAAATTTTAGAATGCAAAAAATAGCAATGACAAAAACAAAAACTGAAGGGTGTAGTGTTAGGGAGAAAATAGGAGCATGGTCAAATATAGCAACACGGTTTGACTGGACTTCAGGCCACCGAGCAGTGAAGTCCTGCTGATTTGGCAGTTAAATGAAATGTACGCTGCTCTATTGCGAAGAAGTTCCACATTTGTATCCCCCGGAGATTTAATCGTTATTTGAGTACAATCCACTATAGCAATGACTCAAGGAAATCTTTCTGAAACCACCCAGCACTAAGTGTAATTCTGCTCAAGAAGAAAACTTTATGTATTCTCGAGACGTTGCTGCTACGATCCCCGATTCATAATTCTTGGCGTTGTTGTGCTATGTCCATTGCGACTGTCATCGATAGCTGTACTAAATGACCCAGTTATATATGCTATTTATATCAATACAAATAGGTTCTTGGACGAGACAGAGTTGTTCCGATAAGAAGTAAATTCCAACCTCCTGTTGATTGGACCTGATAGCCACCGTACCGTATCACTTGAAAGATGAAATCTCTCGTAAAATTTCCTGTTCCCATTATCTTCGAAAGGATTTCCCCTTTTCACAAGCACATCAATATGGTTGCGTCCACGAATTACATGGACAAGATATATCATTTCTTCCTATTCTATGCCATCTAAAACATGTGATTACATCATTTTGGGCGTGTGACTTCGTTTAACTTTAACCGGGGTTGGTGCAATCTAATTTTGCGCTGACTTACCCACGGTTAACGTTTTATCGACGTTGGTACGGTCGGCCCTGAGAAACCAATAAACGAAACATAGCCAGGACTGCGTCTTGTGCCCAGTGCGATGGTATTCAAACATCTTTTTTGGAGGTACAGCAAATGGTTAAGCGTTATTCACACGCATCTCAACCGCTGTTCGTACACTCCGTGGCAGTAAGGCTGCTGTTTCCAGCATGATGGCACACCAGCACATTTTTCTTTGATGTACGCGAGATCATCTTACTGACGCTCATCTAAGGCACTTGGTACGAAGAAACAGGTCAGGCGCTTCTCCCACGTTCCTTAGATTTAACACCGCTACGGAAGAGATTGGCTTCAAACCATATGCCTATATTGGAATATTACTCAAGTGTGTGGAATCCACTCGAAAACTGGCTTATAGGAGAAAAAGAGTCGATATAAACAAGGGCAGTGCAAATGACCACTGACCGATTTGTTTAGCGAGACACTGCGGAAATATTTAAAAAAATATCAACTGGAAGACACAGGGGAGGGGAGACAGAAGCGATAGGCGAGGCGGAGAGCATGGCGTTCTAGAATTTGAAGGGATTTATAAAAGGTAGGGGGGGGGGGGGGCGGAGATCCAGGCCGGATGGGCGTAGAAAAGGATAGGGCGGATAAGGGACTTATAGGTGTGGAGGATGGTAAAGGGGTCCAGACCCCACTTACGGCCCGAAAGGAGCTTGAGGAGACGGAGTCGTGAGTGTGCCTTGGCTTCGATTGTCCGGAGATGGGGGGTCCAGGAGAGGCGACGGTCGAGGGTGACGCCAAGGTACTTGAGGGTGGGAGTGAGGGCGATAGGACGGTCATAGATAGTGAGATAGAAATCAAGGAGGGATTGACCTTGAGCAACCACTGGTTGCACCAAGCGGTGAACCAGTCAAGATGGGATTGGAGAAGGTGTTGGGAGCGTTGCAGGGTGGGGGCAAGGGCAAGGAAGGCGGTGTCATCGGCAAACTGGAGAAGGTGGACGGGGGTTGACGGCGGCGGCACGTCCGCTGTATACAAAAGGTACAGAAGGGGGGAGAGGACAGAGCCTTGGTGCACACTGGCGGAGGGGAAAAAAAGGTGTAGGAATCCGTGTTATGGATGGTGATGTAGGAAGGACGGTGGGAGAGAAAGGAGACAATCAGACGGACGTAGTTAATGGGAAGGGCGAAGGTTTGGAGCTTGAAGAGAAGACCGGAATGCCATACGTGGTCATAAGCTCATTCGAGGTCCAGGGAGAGGAAGACAGCGGAGCGACGGGAATTAAGCTGGTCGGAAAGGAGATGAGTGAGATGAAGGAGAAGGTCGTCGGAAGAGAAGGACGGCTGAAAGCCACACTGGGTAACCGGAAGGAAGCGGTGCTGGCGGAGATGCTGGTGGATGTGAAGGATGAGGATAGATTCCAGGACCTTGCTGAAGACCGAGGTAAGGCTAATGGGACGGTAGGAAGAGACGACGGACGCCGGTTTGCCATGTTTAAGGAACATCAGGATACGGGAGGTTTTCCACAGGTCCGGGTAGTAACCGGTGGACAGGACTACATTGTAGAGCCTGGCCAAGGTGGAGAGGAAAGAGGCAGGAGCTTCACAAACGTGACGATAGGTGACACGATCGTGACCAGGAGCGGTGTTGCGTTTTGTGCGGAGTGTAGCAATGAGATCCTGTGTAGTGATTGGGGCATTGAGTTCCGTGTGTGTAATGTTGTCCAAGTACTGGAAACCAGGCGCGAGGGGAGGGACAGAGGTGTCAGTTCGATCGCGGACATCCGGGAAGAGGGAGTAATCGAACTGGGGATCATCGGGGATGGAAAATACATCAGAAAGGTAGGGGGCAAAGTGATTGGCCTTACTAAGGGTGTCAGGGAAGGGGTGATCATCATGGAGAAGAGGATAGTAGGGGGAGGGTTTAGTTCCAGTAAGGCGACGGAAGGCGGACCAGAACTTCGACGAGTTGATAGGTAGGGTAGCATTTAAAGGGGTGCATGTCTGTCGCCAGTCCCGGCGTTTCTTGGCCGCGAGCAAATTACGAATGTGTCGTTGGAGTTGCCGGTGGCGTCGTAGTGTTATCGGGTCACATGTGCGAAAGAAGGCACGGTAGAGACGGCGGGATTCCCGGAGGAGGAGGACGGCCTGTTGGGGTAAGGTAGGACGGTGGGGGTGGATCGCGACAGTAGGGACGTGGGCCTCCATGGCCTCAGACAAGGTCTGCTGGAGAAAGGTGGCGGCATGGGTTACATCGTCAGGTTAACGGTAGGTGAAGGGGTGGCTATCGACCTGGGTGGAGAGGATATCCCGGTAGGCATTCCAGTTGGCACAGGAATAGTCATGGAGTACTTAGGGGGAGGGTCATTACGAGGGTCAGGGCAGGGGCGATGACCGTCTGAAATGGTGAGGAGGACAGGGAAATGGTCGCTATCAGTAGGTTCCAGGACATCCACCGTTATGCAGCCAAGGAGGTTGGCAGAGCAAAGGACAACATCAGGAGTGGAGTTGGATTCGGGGCGGGTGTGCTGGGGGATGGGGATGAGGATGGGGTCGCCTTGAAGGGAGGAGAGGAACCGATGCCACCGCCGTAACTGGGAGGCGGAACGACTGTGGATGTTGAGGTCGGCGGCGATCACGTAAGAGGAGAAGGTACGGTCAATGTGGGAGAGGAAGTCGAAGGGAATAGGGGCGTTAGGGCGGACATAGATGGTGGCGCAGGTAACGGTAAGGCTGGGGAAGAAGAGACTAAGGATCAGGTGTTCGGTAGGGTCGGGAAGGAGAGGTTGGAGCCGAACAGGGATCTGGCGGTGGTGACCAATGGCAACTCCGCCACGCGCAAGCGGGAGGGGATTATCAGAATGGTGAAGGAGGTATGGCTGAGTGTGGACGGTGTGGCGAGGTTGGAGGAAGGTTTCATTGAGGAGGAAGGCGTCCACGTGGTGGGTGGCAAGGGTGTGCAGAAAGAGGTTCTTGTTGGCGGGAAGGGAGCGGATGTTGTTGAAAGGGATATGGTGCTGTCGCGCCATGACAGGGATTTAGACAAGGGTGTCAAGGCGGGAGAAGGTGAAGTGGGCCTGTTTGTTGGAGTAGGTGGCGTACATTTTCAAGTGGAAAATGGAATGGGCGGCGAGGGAGACCTGTTGGAGGGTGTGAGGGCGCTGGAAAGGGTGGACGTTTTGTAGGACATTGGTGAGGAACCTGATGATGTCCTCAGCGGTGGGGAGGGATGAAGGGAATTGCCAGGAGGGGTGGGGGCGTCCAGAGGACGGACAGGTGCGGTGAGTTCAGGAGTGGTCGGAGGGGGTCGGGCTTTACACTTTTGGGAGTAGGTGGGATGGGGGAGATTGCAGGTATTGCAGGAGGGAGAGGATTGGAGGTCAGGGCACTGCCAGAGGAAGTGTCAGTATGAAGGGTAGCGCTGGGGGAGGAAATGAGAACGGAATCCCGCCTGGGCGTGAGGAGAGAGAGATGGGAGCACCAGGGAAGTGTTGGCAGAGGAGGAGGGAGAGATTCTGGGCCTCAAGAAGGGAAGGATCAGGATGGGTGAGGAGGAATTTGTATAAAGAGGGGGGGAGGTGGAAGAGGAGGCGGCGGGAGCAGGGCGAGGCGGGGAGACATCCATGGCATCCTGGGGAGGGGGGAAGGAGGACGGAGCGGGGCCTTTTTGGGAGCGGAGGAGGCAGAAGGGTGGGTGGTGATATGAGGGATGGGAGCTATAGGAAGGTGGCGGGAAGGGGCAGGTCCCAGCGTGGACGCAGCAGTCGGCGACGGCGACGTCGACGGCGACGGCGACAGTGGGCCATGGGCAGTGGCCTGACGGGCCACCACCCTAGCTGGAGCTGCAGTGACAGGCTGGGGGAGTGGGGGGAAAGGATCAGAGGGAGAGGAGTGGGAGGAAGAAGTTGGAGCGAGGGCGAAGGGAGAGTAAGAAGGGGAGCGGTGGAAAGAGGGGGGTGAGACTGGGCACACCATGTGATGGTGGTGGTGGCGGCAGAGGGGGAAGTGTAAACTATGGCTGTGGTGGTAGGGGTCGTAGTGGTGGTAGGGGCTGACATGACGACGAAAAAACTGGGAACAGAGGGAGACGAAGACGAAGACGGAAGAAGACGAAGACGAAGACGGAGGGAGACGAAGACGGAGGAGGACCAGAGTCCCGAGCTTCTGGCGCTGGCGCTGACGCCGACGATGGCTGGCAGGAATGCCGCCGCAGCTGCTGCTGCCGCAGACGGGGCCGGGGCCAGGGCCGGGACCGCTGCTGCTGCTTCTGCTGCTGGAGGGCTGGACTGCTACAGCATGGCTGGACCACTGCTGCTGGCCGGGACCGCTGCTGCTGCTGCTGCACGGCTGGACTGCTACTGCACGGCTGGACCGCTGCTGCTTGGCTGGCTGGCTGGCTGGCACCTGAAACCCTAGCGTTTCGATTAGTGCGGGAACTGCACAATCGAAGGGCGGTAACCTTACGGAATACCGCCGGAGATGTGACAGTTTGTTATATATTTATAGTTTGTTATATTTGTTGAACTTATAGTCTGTTGTTATATACGCGTATAATTTGTTGTATCAAATCTGTTCCGCGAGGCTACACTACTGACCGCATTACTGCTGCAGACCGCACACGGACTTCCCAATTTATCGGGTCTGAACTATAAAGGGTGGTCCATTGATAGTGACCGGGCCAAATATCTCACAAAATGAGCGTCAAACGAAAAAACTACAAAGATCGAAACACGTCAAGCTTGAAGGGGGAAACCAGATGGCGCTATGGTTGGCCCACTAGATAGCGCTGCCATAGGTCAAACGGATATTAACTGCGTTTTTTAAAAATAGGAACCCCCATTTTTTACTACATATGCGTGTAGTACGTAAAGAAATATGAATGTTTTAGTTCAACCACTTTTTTCGCTTTGTGATAGATGGCGCTGTAATAGTCACAAACGCATAAGTACGTGGTCTCACGTAACATTCCGCCAGTGGGGACGGTATTTGCTTCGCGATACATTACCCGTGTTAAAATGGATCTTTTACCAATTGCGGAAAAGGTCGATATCGTGTTCGTATATGGCTATTGTGATCAAAATGCCCAACGGGCGTGTGCTATGTATGCTGCTCGGAATCCAGACCCTCTGCCGGATAGTTACGTTATTTAAGGAAACAGGAAGTATTCAGCCACATGTGAAACGTCAAACCACGACCTGCGACAAATGATGATGCCCAAGTAGGTGTTTTAGATGCTGTCGCGGCTAATCCGCACATCAGTAGCAAACTGCGCGAGAATCGGGAATCTCAAAAACGTCGGTGTTGAGAATGCTACATCAACATCGATTGCACCCGTACCACACTTCTATGAACCAGGAATTGCATGGCGACGCTTTGAACATCGTCTACAGTTCTGCCACTGGGCACAAAAGAAATTACGGGACGATGCCAGATTTTTTGCAAGCGCTCTATTTAGCGACGAATCGTCATTCACCAACGGCGATAACGTAAACCGGCATAACATGCGCTATTGGACAACGGAAAATCCACGATGGCTGCAACAAGTGGAACATCAGCGACCTTAGCGGGTTAATGTATGGTGCGGCATTATGGGAGCAAGGATAATTGCCCCCATTTTATCGATGGCAATGTAAATGGTGCAATATATGCTGATTTCCTACGTAATGTTCTACCGATGTTACTGCAAAATGTTTCACTGCATGACAGAATGGCGATGTACTTCCAACATGATGGAGGTCCGACACATAGCTAGCGTGCGGTTGACGCGGTATTGAATAGCGTATTTCATGACAGGTGGATTGGTCGTCGAAGCACCATACCATGGCCGTCACGTTCACCGGATCTGACGTCCCCGGATTTCTTTCTGTGGGGAAAGCTGAAGGATATTTGCTATCGTGATCCACCGACAACGCCTGACAACATGCGACAGCGCATTGTCAATGCATGTGCGAACATTACGGAAGGCGAACTACTTGCTGTTGAGAGGAATGTCGTTACACGTATTGCCAAATGCATTGAGGTTGGCGGACATCACTTTAAGTATTTATTGCATTAATGTGGTATTTACAGGTAATCACGATGTAACAGCATGCATTATCATAAATGATAAGTTTATAAAAGGTACATGTATCACATTAGTACAACCGAAATAAAATGTTCAAACGTGGCTACGTTCTGTATTTCAATTTAAAAAACCTACCTGTTACCAACTGTTCGTCTAAAATTGTGAGCCATATGTTTGTGACTATTACAGTGCCATCTGTCACAAAACGAAAAAGGTGGTGCAACTAAAACATTCATATTTCTTTACGTACTACACGAATATATAATAAAAAATGGGGGTTCCTATTTAAAAACAGGCAATTGATATCCATTTGACCTATGGCAGCGCCATCTAGCGGGCCAACCATATTGTCATCTGGTTTCCCCCTTCAAGCTAGATGTGTTTCGATCTTTGTAGTTTTTTCGTTTGACGCTTAGTTCGTTAGATATTTGGCCTGGTCACTATCAATGGACCACCCTGTATACTGTACGGCCTCTACCTCCATTCACTATACTGTGCCGCAGCAGGTCACAGTACCAAACGAACACACTGAAGTCGTCTCTTCAATTTTCTGAGGGTAGCACAATATACTATAGAGTAGATAGCTGCATCCTAAGGGAGGACATCAAACAGAATAAACTCTTCAGAAATTTGGAAATTTGTGGTAATTTCCATGAACCAAACTGCTGAGGTCATCGGTCCCTAGGCTTTTTTTTTGTCATCAGTCTACTGACTGGTTTGATGCGGCCCGCCACGAATTCGTTTCCTGTGCTAACCTCTTCATCTCAGAGTAGCACTTGCAACCTACGTCCTCAATTATTTGCTTGACGTATTCCAATCTCTGTCTTCCTCTACAGTTTTTGCCCTCTACAGCTCCCTCTAGTACCATGGAAGTCATTCCCTCATGTCTTAGCAGATGTCCTATCAACCTGTCTCTTCTCCTTATCAGTGTTTTCCACATATTCCTTTCCTCTCCGATTCTGCGTAGAACCACCTCATTCCTTACCTTATCAGTCCACCTAATTTTCAACATTCGTCAATAGCACCACATCTCAAATGCTTCGATTCTCTTCTGTTCCGGTTTTCCCACAGTCCATGTTTCACTACCATACAATGCTGTACTTCAGACGTACATCCTCAATTTCTTCCTCAAATTAAGGGCGGTATTTGATATTAGTAGATTTCTCTTGGCCAGAAACGCTTTTTTTGCCATAGCGAGTCTGCTTTTGATGTCCTCCTTGCTCCGTCCGTCATTGGTTATTGTACTGCCTAGGTAGCAGAATTCCTTAACTTCATCGACTTCGTGACCATCAATCCTGATGTTAAGTTTCTCGTTGTTCTCATTTCTACTACTTCTCATTACCTTCGTCTTTCTCCGATTTACTCTCAAACCGTACTGTGTACTCATTAGACTGTTCATTCCGTTCAGCAGATCATTTAATTCTTCTTCACTTTCACTCAGGCTTACACGCTACTTAATCTAAATTATACTAACTTACGATAAGGACAACACACACACCCATGCCTAATGGAGGACTCGATTCTCCGACAGGTGGAGCCGCGCTAGCCGTGGCAAGGTGCCCTAGACGGCACGGCTACCCCGTGCGACTAAACCCACCAGCGTCTCAGAAGACTATTGCCATGACTTTACCGGACGAGGGTGCGGAAGCCAGATGATACTAGAAGTACATACTGTATCATATGAAATTGTTACTATCTGAGGTACTCAGAAACAAAATACCAACTCTTATTAAAAATCCTCGATTTCCTATAATAATACGTTAGCGTGAGTGAGCTAGTAAATACTGATCTAACGGTAAAACCTCTTTCGACCCATAACCGACAAGCGACTATCACAAGCGAAGACTAATTTAAAAAAGAAGTAAGGCATGGACCCTCCAAAAATGTTCAAATGTGTGTGAATTGCTGATGTCATCGGTCTCATGGACTCTCCCTCGAGCTTCGTACTTAGTTATAAGATTTACTGATGTACACATTTTTTTTATTTCTGTAATTTGAGGACAGATTATAGAGATGTTAATAGTTATCTTACATTGTTGTTGTTGTTGTTGTTGTTGTTGTTGTTGTTGTGGTCTTCAGTCCTGAGACTGGGTTGATGCAGCTCTCCACGCTACTCTATCCTGTGCAAGCTGCTTCATCTGCCAGTACCTACTGCAACCTACACCCTGCTGAAACTGCTTAGTGTATTCATCTCTTGGTCTCCCTCTGTCCTCCAAAACTAAATTGGTGATCCCTTGATGCCTCAGAACATGTCCTACCAACCGATCCCTTCTTCTGGTCAAGTTGTGCCACAAACTTCTCTTCTCCCCAACCCTATTCAATACTTCCTCATTAGTTATGTGATCTACCCATCTAATTATTACATTGATGACTTATTTATCAAGAGGCAAAGACTTTATAAATGATTCTGTTTTTCTGTATGGAACTGTGAACGCCTACAAAAGAGGTACTGTGTATAGGAATCAAAATGAGGTTTCCATAGTGTAGCTGCCCTTGTAATTTGTGTGTTTGCTTTAAATTACTTGAACAGAAATTATGAAGGGGCGTTCAATAAGTAAAGCAACACATTTTTTCTCGGCCAGTTTCCGTTGAAAAAATGCGGAATTTTTTGTAGGACATCATGAAATATTCCCGCTTCAATTCCTATAGTTTCATGAAATTCCGATAGATGGCGCTGCCATACGTAGTGTTCAACATGGTGCTTGTAAAGATGGTGCGTTCCAAACAGAGAGGTGTCATTAAGTTTATGTCTATTTAATCGCAGTTATTTACAGGCGCTCGCAGAATGTCTTGGGGACCTGAACAAAAGCACGATGAGTCGTTGGGCAACACGTTTTCCGTCATCGCAACAAGATGGCGTAAACCTGTCCTATCTCTCGCGTGGCGACCGGCTACACACAGCTCCAGGAAACTGAAAAAAACGACTTCATCGTGTTCGTTGCCACAAAAATGCAGACGAACACTCCTCTGTGCACCCGAGAGGAGTTCGTAAAACTTCATTGGACTCTCCTTCCTCATCCACCCTACAGCCAGATCTTGCACCCTCCCAACCCATCTGACCCAATGAAGGATCACTCCGTGGAGACCAGTACGTGGATGACGGAGGTTATTGATGCAGCAAGATATTGACCCCATCACTGATCAGTAGAGTGGTACTATGCGGGCATGCAAGCCCTCCCAGTAAGGTGGCGTAAGGTCGTCGCATTGAATGGAGATTACATTGAAAAATAGGGTTTTGTAACCAACAGCGTGGAGAACAATGTGGTGTATTGGATTCCTGAGTGAAACCAACTTCCTTTCACATAAAACTTGTACTGCATTACTTAGTGAACGCACCTCGTAAGAATATATACAAGGTGAATCACAATTCCACCGCTGGTGGTAGTATGGATCAGAACAAGAAAAAAAAGCATCTTAAATATGGGCTCTAACATCCATACCTTCTGTTATGGCGACTTCTGCCACCGAATGTATAAGGATGACCAAATGTGGTGGGAAGACACCAAATGTAGTGGGTGGATGCCAGAAGGTGTCGTATTAAAACTCGGTGAGAACTTTCCAAATGATTTATTTGTTTCCACTACAGTGCACCGTTCACCTCGGTCTGCATCACAGGGCCCCGTAATGCTGAGGAAGCACCCCAGTGGCCCGCTGAATTCTGATGTCAGAATGACTACACCAGCAGCCTACTCAGCGGCCACCATCCTCGCTGACTCCGTGCTGTTCCTCCAGAAGCCATAGGCCGGCCTCACTGCTGCTTCTTCCTCACTGGCGTGGCTGAGAACGCGGCCGCAATGATCGCCTGCGATCCAGCGCCCAAATCTGTGGTCCTCAACCTGAAAGTCTCCGGCGTGTGTCGGGAGTCACGATGACTGTCTGCGGTAGCGAGCCAAAGAGTGGCCCGCCGCTGGCTGGCTGTGGACCCCGCGTCGGCCTCAGAGGGTCCAACTAACGACCCACCGCGGACTGGGACGCTGTTGCTGTGTGTAGCCCGGCAATGTGACACGCCCCACCATCCATGAGAGCTGCCACATTTGAAAGAATCTCGTTAGAAAACGGCACCTATTTATACTCAGCTGTGTGCCTCTGTTTTGTCAAGCGCACTGCTTCATGTCACGTACGCATAACACTTATGTTGGCCCGTGATCCTCTTCTATGTGTGACTTGTGCCATGGAAACTGCTGTGTGCGCCGTCTCCGGCAGCTCTACACCCCTGTGACCTCTATTTGCCTTTGCAACTGCTGGTATGCATAACTTACTGCAATCTGGCCTGCGCCTGGTTGTAACTCGTGCTCCGAATATCACACAAAACTAACTTTCCCTGTCCTAAACGGTGGTGCCGCTACACTTCAGAGGTATGAGCACTTGTCCATCTGTCAAACAGAGCTTTTCAACTAAATAAGTGCACACAGCTCTTAAGGGACACCTTTTTCGAGCCCATGTTTACTGGACTTTGCTTTAGTCCATACTACCTCCTGCCAAAGTATTGAAAGCTAAGAGCTTCGAATAGAAGAAGTGTGTTTCACAGTATCAAAGGTGAACATGTGCCCATTGCTCTTAACGAATGCATTTTAAAGCCCAGTTGACTAGACACATTTTTCTTGTTTTGGTCTACACTAACAACTATGATAGTTCGTCGGTGGAGTTCTAGTCCCCACTGTATACTACAAAAGGGTCTGAATGTACAATTCACCTGAAAAAAAATAAGCAAAATATTTTTTAAGAAAATATAGCTATTTGCTGCCCATTCTGCACATGCTTCTCTAAAATCTAGAAGTTGGACTATAATATTTATTTACAACTGTCTGTTTCCTTTTCAGCCTCCAATGGTAAAGAGAATAAATAGTGTTGCGAGACCAGACCATTGGAGCCCCCAAACCCCCAGAAACTCTAATGGTCTCATGGGGATTTGCATAAACTACTACTTAATACAGGATATTACATAAGTAGTAGCTTAGAGCAATGAACTGTGTCACAGTGCCACCGGCATTCCCTTCTTCCGGAATTCTAGATTAGTCGGCCTTCAGCCATATTTCAGAATATTCCTGCTAACAAATTTTATGGCAAAACCCATGTTTATAATGTAACTACACTGTCCAGGCTTGCTGATTTATACCTCCTTTTTGGAAATAACTTCCAGTGGGCTGTAGAATCAAACTTCATCTACTCTTCAGTTGAACCTCAAATCAAAATTTAATCAGTTTGTAATCTAGTAGAAAGATCCCCATAATAATGCACCTCGTTTCCCCAGATTTGCTGTTGTTCTTACTGTGATCTTCAGTCCGAAGACGGGATTGCCACAGCTCTCCATTTTACTCTATCTGATGCAGCCAACTTAATCTACAAAAAACTACTGCAGCCTGAATCCTTTTGACGCTGGTATTCTATTCATCTCTTGGTCTCCCGTACGAATTCCCCCCCTCCCCCCATCCTTTCCTCCAGTACTAAACTGGATATCCCTTGACGTCTTGGAATGTGTCCTATCAACCGATCCCTTCTTTTGGTCACGTTGTGACACAAATTTCTTGTCTCCCCAATTCTGTTCAGTACCTCCCCATTACTTACTTGATCTGCCCATCTAATCTTCAGCATTCTTTTGTACCAATGCATTTCAAAAGCTAACACACTCTTCTTGTCTAAAATGTTTATCGATCATCTGTCACTTCCGTACTATACTCCAGACAAATACCTTCAAAAAAGACTTCGTAACACTTACATCTATATTCGACGTTAACAAATTTCTCCTCTTCAGAAACGTTTTTTTTGTCATTACGAGTCTCCATTTTATATCCTCTCTACTTTGACTATCATCAGTTATTCTGCTGTCCAAATAGCAAAATTCATCTGTCTCATTTCCTAATATAATTTCCTGATTCAATCAGACTACATCTCCCTACTCATGTTCTGCTTTTGTTGAAATTAATCTTATATCCCCCTTTCAAGAAACTGTCAATTTCGTTCAACTGCTCTTCCAAGTCATTTGCTGTCTCTGACAGAATTACAATGTCGTCGGCAAAACTCCAAGTTTTTATTTCTTCTCCCTTAATCTTAGTTCCTACTCCTAATTTTTCTTTAGTTTCCTTAGCTACCTGCTCAGAGTATAGATTGTAACAACCAGGATGGGTTACACCTGTCTCACTCCCTCCTCAACCACTGCTCTCCCTTCATGCCTCTCGACTCATATATTTGCCGCTTGGTCTCTGTACAATTTGTAAACAGTCTTTCGCACCCTGTATTTTACCCCTGCTCCTTCAGAATTTCAAAAAGAGTATTCCAGTCAAAAGCTTTCTCTGAGTCTACAAATGCTATAAGTTAGGTTTACCTTTCCTTAACCTATCCTCTAAGAAAAGTCGTAGGTCAGGATTGCCTAGCGTGTTCCTACATTTCTCCGAAAACCAAAATGATTTTCCCTGACGTCAGCTTTTACCAGTTTTCCCAATCTTTTGTAAAGAATTCGCATTAGTATTTTGCAATCGTGACTTATTAAACTGATAGTTTTGACATATTCACACCTGTCAGCACCTGCTTTCTTTGCAATTGTGATTATTACATTTTTCTAGAAGGCTGGCGGTATTTCGCCTGTCTCATACGTCTTGGACAGCAAAGTTTTGTCATGGGTGGTTCTCGCAAGGCTATTTCGTCTACTCCCGTGCCCTTCTTTCGACTTAGGTCTTTCACTGCTCTTTCGGATTCTTCTCACACTATCATATCTCCCTCCTCATCTTCATCTACGTCATTTTCCTTTGTATAATATTGCCTACAAGTTTATCCCCTCTCCTCAACTGCCGCCCAGGATTAGCCGAGCGGTCTAGGGAGCTGCAGTCATAGACTGTACGGCTGGTCCCGGCGGAGGTTCGAGTCCTCCCTCGGGTATGGGTGTATGTGTTTGTCCTTAGGATAATTTAGGTTAAGTAGTGTGTAAGCTTAGGGACTCATGACCTTAGCAGTTATGTCCCATAAGATTTCACACACATTTGAACATTTTTTCTCCTCAACTTACAGAATGGAAAATAATTAACGTAAACTTATCTCAGTCTGAACAAAATTAATCGTAATTAATCACCCACCATTTGCCTGTAACGTTACGATAACCACCTGTCCTAGGGAGCATTCCATGATTCACTACTCTTGTAAAGTTGTTATTCTAATGCTGCGGAAGTGCTGAAGGGCAAGGAATTTGCGGTTGGCGAGCCATTTGGGGCATCGGGACAATGTACTAAAATTATTATTCTGAATTGGAGTCTTTGGTTGAGTATGTTGCTTGTTGAGAGATCGCGCTTACGGCTTGTGCAATGCTACAGCACATGACGCTGGGATAAACGTGGTTCTCACAGTAAGTACTGCCGACAGACGGAGCCACACAAGCGACTCGTAGTGAAATTGCGTGCTTGTGGAATATCGTGTCAGCTATGTGACTGGCTCTGTGATTTCCTGTCAGACAAGTCACAGTACGTTGTAATTGACGGAAAGCCATCGAGTAAAACAGAAGTGATTTCTGGCGTTCCCCAGGGTAGTGTTATGGGCCCTTTGCTGTTCCTTATCTATATAAACGATTTGGGAGACAATCTGAGTACCCGTCTTCGGTTATTTTCAGATGACGCTGTCCTTTATCGACTAATAAAGTCATCAGAAAACTGCAAAACGATTTAGAAAAGATATCTGAATGGTGCGAAAAGTGGCAGTTGACACTGAATAACGAAAAGTACTAAAAGGAACTGGTTAAACTTCGTTTACACGATAAATCTGTCTAATCTAAAAGCCGCAATTTCAACTAAATACCACGGTATTACAATTACGAACAATTTAAATTGGAAGGAACACATAGAAAATGTTGTGGGGAAGGCTAACCAAAGACTGCGTTTTATTGGCAGCACACTTAGAAAATGTAACAGACCTACTAAGGAGACTGCGTACACTATGCTTGTCCGTCCTCTTTTAGAATACTGTTGCGCGGTGTGGGATCCTTACCAGATAGGAACTGCGCGGGATTAGCCGAGCGGTCAAGGGCGCTGCAGTCATGGACTATGCGGCTGGTCCCGGCGGAGGTTCGAGTCCTCCCTCGGGCATGGGTGGGTGTGTTTCTCCTTAGGATAATTTATGTTAAGTAGTGAGTAAGCTTAGGGACTGATGACCTTAGCAGTTAGGTCCCATAAGATTTCACACATATTTGCATATTTTGAAACAGATAGGACTGACTGAGTACATCGAAAAAGTAAAAAGAAAGGCAGCATGTTTTGTATTAGCGCGAAATATGGGAGAGAGTGTCGCAAAAATGATACAGGATTTGGGATGGACATCATTAAAAGAAAAGCGTTTTTCGTTGCGACGGAATCTTCTGACGAAATTCGAATCACCAACTTTCTCCTCCGAATGCAATAATATTTTTTTGACACCGACTTACATAGGGAGGAACGATCACCAAGATAAAATAAGGGAAATTAGAACTCGTACGGAAAGATACAGGTGTTCGTTCTTTCCGCTCGCTATACGAGGTGGGAATAATAGAGAATTGTCAAAGTGGTTCGATGAAACCTCTGCCAGGCACTTAAATGTGATTTGCAGAGTATCCACGTAGATGTAGACGCGTTAACAAGCGGCGCCTGCAACCCACGGCTAATGGCTCAAATGGTTCAAATGGCTCTGAGCACTATGGGACTTAACATCTATGGTCATCAGTCCCCTAGAACTTAGAACTACTTAAACCTAACTAACCTAAGGACATCACACAACACCCAGTCATCACGAGGCAGAGAAAATCCCTGACCCCTCCGGGAATCGAACCCGGGAACCCGGGCGTGGGAAGAGAGAACGCTACCGCACGACCACGAGCTGCGGACACGTCTAATGGAAGCGTCGCAAAATCTCACGTGGGGTCTCTAGCAGGAGGCAGGAAGGAGACGCGTCGCTGTCTCCGTTGTTGGTTCCCGATCTTATAACACGTCCTTTTCCCACTTTCCTACGATACACTCGAACTTCGGCAGCAAGGGTCACCTCCTGACGTATAGCGTCCTCCCCGAGTGCGCCATATGTGTCGCTGCCATCACGTCCGTAACAGATTTCGCTGTTCTTAATTGAAACTTATTCCTCCTGGGTGCTCACATATTAACTTACCACTCTCATTCTGGACAACCCAAGAGAGATTGAAAAATTCGTAGTTTAGTGAAGGATGAAAATATGCTGGTTATGTGGGTATCTTCTAATGAAGCATTGAAATATTCTTATGCAGCTAGAGTGAGCGGTAGGACAGGGTTAAGTTGCGAATGGTCTTTATCCCTTGCTAAAATAATTTTTATTTTATTTTAACAAGCTTTAACATTTATTTTCCCGCATATCCAATAAATGTGAGTACATTTTAGGGCAGTTACACTTGCTAGGAAGGGAAATAGTTCACCATTAGATAACTAGTCAAGAGTCTATCAGATCGCTAGAACAACCTACCAAAATAACCAGACACTTGAGAAATACTTTAAAGTCTTTACAATAGGAGATACTTGAGGTACCAATGATGCTTCGCCATTAACATCAATTAGAATTAAACCCACAGTAAACAATTACTTAATAAGTAATTTCAAACTTGGCAAAATAATTTCCGAAAGACAGTACAAGAGCCGCAATTGAATTTGTCTGCGCAAATAATTCACAAAAGGGTATGAACACAATAGCACAAGCTTAATCGAACACGGAACGGTTACATATTCCGTAATAACTTGCTCACATATCTGTCACTAATTTCATTAGACACGAAAATAATTAAGCAAGAAGCATACTCTATTTAAAATTTTAAAATGAAATACACAATAATCGAACACGGAACGGTTACATATTCCGTAATAACTTGCTCACATATCTGTCACTAATTTCATTAGACACGAAAATAATTAAGCAAGAAGCATACTCTACTTTAAAATTTTAAAATGAAATACACAATAATCTTAAAAGGAAAAATGCAGTGATCTAGACAAACAACAGCGCCCACTTAGGGCAGCTGCACTAGACAACCTTCCAAAAACTGAAGTGAAGCCTGGCAGGTCAATAAAGAACTAATTAGTTACAGGAAACAAGAATGAAAACTGAAACGATATCAAGCTCAAAGGGGTGGGGGAAACGGAAAGGCAAGTAACAAACTTGTATATTGCATCTGGACAGCACAGACAGGCAACACAAATCAGACAGCGAATGCTGGTAATATAACGTATGCTGATCAGGCTGAACTATGCCCAGTATTTGGAGCAGCCGACAACTGACTTTTCATGACATCAGTAGACACCCGACCAGCAGAGAACAGCCCTGTCTTACAACACACTTATATAGGGAAATTTGCTGTCTCCAGGTTCTGTTTGCGGAAAAGACCGACCAGCTGGACTTGAAGCAAACTGCGCCCAGCTTCACCGTGCAGTGAGTACTGTGCCAGCTTGTTCCTCCTTGTTGCATCTGCCCCACCACGGCAGATGCGGCGTGCAGTCAAATCTAATGGCCGTTTCCTCTCTTGGAGTCCGGCCGCTGCCCGTTGCTCACTGGCTGTCCAACACCAGACTCCTCGTCCTGTTTCTGTTCTCTCCACTCGCCCATGCAGTGGCGCCTGTGTCGCGGATGCGGGACGTCTTACGACGGAACAATTATGCTGGTCTGATCGTTCTGTGGTGCAAGCACAGCTACAGTAAATGATTACATTAGATTAGATTAGTACTTGTTCCATAGATCATGAACGGCTCTGAGCACTATGGGACTCAACTGCTGTGGTCATCAGTCCCCTAGAACTTAGAACTACTGAAACCTAAGGACATCACACACATCCATGCCCGAGGCAGGATTCGAACCTGCGACCGTAGCAGTCGCGCGGTTCCGGACTGCGCGCCTAGAACCGCGAGACCACCGCGGCCGGCTATCATGAATACTACACTTCGTAATGATGTGGAACGTGACAGGTTAATAAAAGGTGTCTATAAAAGATATTACATTAGACAAAATATTTCATGACACTCAATTTTTTTGCGGAGGTTGGGAAATTACCCACTTACTATATCCAAAAATTCATCTAATGAGTAGGAGTTGCCATTAAGAAATTCTTTTAGTTTCCTTTTAAATGCTATATGGCTGTCTGTCAGACTTTTGATGCTATTAGGTAAGTGGCCAAAGACCCTTGTGGCAGCATAATTTACCCCCTTCTGAGCCAAAGTTAGATTTAAACCTGAGTACTGAAGATCATCCTTTCTCCTAGTGTTGTAGCCATGTACACTGCTATTACTTTTGAATTCGTTCGGATTGTTAATAACAAATTTCATAAGTGAGTATATATATTGTGAGGCTACAGTGAAGATTTCTAGCTCTTTAATTAAGTATCTGCAGGATGATCTTGGATGAGCTCCAGCAATTATTCTGATTACATGCTTTTGTGCAATGAACACTCTTTTACTCAATGATGAGTTACCCCAAAATATGATGCCACACGAAAGCAGAGAATGAAAATAGGCGTGGTAAGCTAATTTACTGAGATGTATATCACCAAAATTTGCAATGACCCTACTAGCATAAGTAGCTGAACTCAAACGTTTCATCAATGCATACACCTAGAAATTTTGAATATTCTACCTTAGCTACCGATTTCTGATCGAAGCCTATATTTATTAATGGTGTCATTCCATTTAGTGTGTGGAACTGTATATACTGTGTTTTGTCAAAGTTCAATAAGAGCCCATTTGCAGAGGACCAGTTAATGATTTTCTGAAAAACATCGTTTACAATTTCACTAGTTAATTCTTGTCTGTCGGGTGTGATAGCTATACTTGTATCATCGGAAAAAAGTACCAGCTTTGCATCTTCGTGAATATAGAATGGGAAGTCATTAATATATATTAAGAACAGCAGAGGACCCAAGCCCGAACCTTGCGGCACCCCATTCTTGATTGTTTCCCTGTTTGAGAAATCACCAGTCTCTTGCATATTATGTGAACTGATACAAAGTTCATAATCAGAAACAGGTAAACATATCTTATTACATGCAGTAGGGGATGGAAACTTTTTGTGCGACGACGCAGGTGGCTGGAGCGTGCAGGCGCGATGAAGTTCGATGCTGAGACACCAGAGTTCTGCATCCAGGTACTACAGAGATCGCTAGTATGATATGTCCCGCATACTATCTACCATGTCGTGAATCTGCACTGTTCTTCACTTCAATTCAGAAAGTATCTATCCGTCTTGTGCGTGAAGTGTGATTCAGTTTCTAGAGACGGTAGTAGTTCCATGGGCAAAACATTACGCTGACGACCCAAATTAAGATCAATTTTCAAATAATGTATTTTACACGTCTTTGCGGCATTTCGACCTTATTCAAAATGGAACTTGGCTGCATATTCCAGTGTCACTTCAGAAAGCTTCCTTTACCATTACCATTTTTTAAAATTTTTTTAGCTAGTACCTGGTACCACACCTTGTCATTTCCTTTCCTGTTCCACAGGCAAATAGAGCGCGGTAGAAACGACTGTCTGCATGCCTCCGTACGACCCCTAATTTCTCTTTATCTTCATGTTCCTTACGCGAAATGTATTTTGTTGGCAGCAGAATCATTCTGCAGTCAGCTTCAAATGTCGGTTCTCTAAATTTCTCAATAATGTTTCTCGAAAAGAACGTTGCGTTCCCTCCAGGATTCCTATTTGAGTTCCCGAAGCATCTCCGTAACACTAAGGTGTCGTTCTGACCTACTGGTAACAAATTTAGCAGCCCGCCTCTGAATTGCTTCGATGTCTTCCTTCAATTCGATCTGGTACGGATCCCAGACACTCGAGCAGTACTCAAGAATAGGTCGCGCCAGCGTCCTATATGCTGTTTCCTTTATAGGTGAACCACTCTTTCCTAAAATTAAACACGATAAACCGTATTCGCCCATTCGCCTTCCTTACCAACGTTCTCCAGTGAACTACTTTCAGAATAATGGACGTAACAACCAGGTTAACTATAATTTGTTCTCTATCACTAAAAGAAAACAACGTATACGGCTGGAACACAAAGGATCTATAGCGTTACTAACGAAGGGAACGGGTGGAAGCTGACGTTTCGGAGCTAGCGGCACTGCCACATAGGAACAGGTTTTAGAAGTACACTGTAACTGCTAACAGTTTAATTATTCTTCGCAAACCGCCTTTCAAAGCCTTAATAACTTCATTATTTTTTATTTACTCTAGCGATTATTACCGTGATATTCTACCGACGAACACTGTTTCCAACTGCTAGAAAAAGATAAAAGTTCAGTAAAATTGCACGATACCATTATTTAACTTTACGCCATTGAATTTTTAAACGAAACCTTTTTGGGATGATGTGGCTGTGAATATTGCCTTTATGTATGTTATGGCGATTCTGAAAAAAAATTAAAAACGATACTAATAAAATTATGAAAATGTCATGTTTTGCTTTGATTCTCGCAGCAACTTTTAGCAGAAAAACTGCAAATAGCAATGGCCCCAACTGAGTAACTTTTTCCGATATGTACCAGTCAAAACCAGGGTGGCAGGGTATTTAAAACATTATACAGATTGTTTCCTTATAATCGATACTGGTCAGGAATTTACGGATTTCATGCACTCTGCCTGCTGACACCGACCTGAAGCAAGATATTTATCATTACTGCAAGATTCTAGGAAGTCTTTTCACCTCATTATTCGTGATTGATGATCATTCTATTCTTGTTGAAGGAAGTACTCTACACAGTATTGCTCCAAGAGTGAGCAGGACGGATCTGTAGACGCGGGGGTCGCCACATCGATACAAAATAATGAGCAGTATTAAGTTTCAAGGGATTTTTTAGCCATTTTACTGTAAAAGAGATGAATCTTGTATCTGTTGGTGTGTGCTGACTTCTTCAAAACTAACATCTGTTTACGTCTGCTCGAGGAAGGTAGTACAGTTACAAGAGCACACATGATATGAGAGAAATTATTTGAGGGTAAGATGGGGTCAAAAGATGAGAAAGCTAACGTTCTTGCAAAAAGAAAGTTTTGCTCCAATACATGTATAATCAGAGGTATTTTAGTGTTACTCGGCGTATTTCTATCATTTTTTATCCCAAAAAATCCAGAAAGTTTCCAATGTGTTATAAGAATGTGAAAATGAGCCAACCTTTTGTTGGTGTCTGAACTTCTCACTCTGAAATAAAAAACCGGACTACTTTTACACACTTGTTGTGAAAGTTGCGTTTTGTACATATGAGCATAGTTTTTGTAATAGGATCAGATCGTATGATAGGTTTTCTCTTCTATTGAATACGATGTAAAAATCAGTACCGGTAGCTCTTTTCTATACAAGGTTGAATAATACTCGGGTCTACGGTATGTATGCATTACTACACACACTCATGGCTTTGGAGGAATATCCTACCATCAATACTTTTGAAATAACAGAGGAGAAGGCAATTTTGGTCGAACAGCTTGAACTTCCGAAGGTTTGCATCAGTCTCATAATTTTCTTTTTGCACAGTGGGGCTTTCTCTAGTCCCCATATCGTGTTAGTGAATAACGCTACATCCCACATATTCTATTGTTATCGTGCAACATAACAATGTATCCATAGACCTGTCTGAGGAGGGCCTGATCCTCATGCTGCTGTGGTTCTGTCACCAGAGGTGCGCCTCATTTCTTTATATGCCTATCAAACGCATATAATGAGGTGAAAAGACTTCCGTAGAGTAATACTAGAATACTGCAGTAATAGTAAATGGCTTGCCTTAGGTGAAGTCAGCAGGCAGAACGTGTAAAATCCGTAAATTTATGATCAGTATCGGTATAAGAAAAGAATCTGCATGAGGTCTTAAATGCCTTGATATACTGGCTCCTGGATCAGACCGGCAGATGCCGGAGGAAGTCTAACTTCATGCCGTTGCCATTTTCAGGTTTTCTGTTAAAACCAACTGCGAGAAACAAAGCAAAACATCACATTTTCAGAATTTCGTAATTGTTGTTGTTGTTGTTGTTGTCTTCAGTCCTGAGACTGGTTTGATGCAGCTCTCCATGCTACTCTATCCTGTGCAAGCTGCTTCATCTCCCAGTACCTACTGCAACCTACATCCTTCTGAATCTGCTTAGTGTACTCATCTCTCGGTCTCCCTCTACGATTTTTACCCTCCACGCTGCCCTCCAATGCTAAATTTGTGATCCCTTGATGCCTCAAAACATGTCCTACCAACCGATCCCTTCTTCTAGTCAAGTTGTGCCACAAACTTCTCTTCTCCCCAATCCTATTCAATACCTCCTCATTAGTTACGTGATCTATCCACCTTATCTTCAGTATTCTTCTGTAGCACCACATTTCGAAGGCTTCTATTCTCTTCTTGTCCAAACTATTTATCGTCCATGTTTCACTTCCATACATGGCTACACTCCAAACAAATACTTTCAGAAACGACTTCCTGATACATAAATCTATATTCGATGTTAACAAATTTCTCTTCTTCAGAAACGCTTTCCTTGCCATTGCCAGTCTACATTTTATATCCTCTCTACTTCGACCATCATCAGTTATTTTACTTCCTAAATAGCAAAACTCCTTTACTACTTTAAGTGTCTCATTTCCTAATCTAATTCCCTCAGCATCACCCGATTTAATTGGACTACATTCCATTATCCTCGTTTTGCTTTTGTTGATGTTCATCTTATATCCTCCTTTCAAGACACTGTCCATTCCGTTCAACTGCTCTTCCAAGTCCTTTGCCGTCTCTGACAGAATTAGAATGTCATCGGCGAACCTCAAAGTTTTTACTTCGTCTCCATGAATTTTAATACCTACTCCAAATTTTTCTTTTGTTTCCTTTACTGCTTGCTCAATATACAGATTGAATAACATCGGGGAGAGGCTACAACCCTGTCTCACTCCTTTCCCAACCACTGCTTCCCTTTCATGCCCCTCGACTCTTATGACTGCCATCTGGTTTCTGTACAAATTGTAAATAGCCTTTCGCTCCCTGTATTTTACCCCTGCCACCTTTAGAATTTGAAAAAGAGTATTCCAGTCAACATTGTCAAAAGCTTTCTCTAAGTCTACAAATGCTAGAAACGTAGGTTTGCCTTTTCTTAATCTTTCTTCTAAGATAAGTCGTAAGGTCAGTATTGCCTCACGTGTTCCAACATTTCGACGGAATCCAAGCTGATCTTCCCCGAGGTCTGCATCTACCAGTTTTTCCATTCGTCTGTAAAGAATTCGCGTTAGTATTTTGCAGCCGTGGCTTATTAAACTGATAGTTCGGTAATTTTCACATCTGTCAGCACCTGCTTTCTTTGGGATTGGAATTATTATATTCTTCTTGAAGTCTGAGGGTATTTCGCCTGTCTCATACATCTTGCTCACCAGCTGGTAGAGTTTTGTCAGGACTGGCTCTCCCAAGGCCGTCAGTAGTTCTAATGGAATGTTGTCTACTCCGGGGGCCTTGTTTCGAAATTATCATTTCTAAATGATTTTGGTTTTCAAACTCAGCACATCATATGCAGCCATGTAATACCGAGTGGCTCTGAATACACAAAACAGTTTATTTTCTCCGCCATTATTTCTGATTGGAGTGGAAACACCCATATGCCGCTATTGCCACTATCCGTTGCTGCACTATGCATTGTTGAATGATTTGCACCACGCCACTTCTCGTCAGTGTTAAATATTCCATCCTGTGTTTCGCAAGTGTCTTATTTCCCGGAAGAACGCTACTTGATGATTTCCATCAGCTTTGGTTTTTTGTTGAATTTTTTTGTGTCTGAAGCCCAGTTTCCGAATAGCACACCAAAGGATCGTTTCACTGATATCAGGAAATTCTACGGTTGCAAACTGCTGTTCCACATTGAACTCGTGGATTTTCCTTTTTTATTATTCCCTGTGTAAAGTTGTCCTGTGTAAACTTGTCCTGTGTAAACTTCTGTCACCAGGCAGAACTCTTTCTTGGTGATACAAGACTTGAAGTTTCTCCATATTCTCTCGAAATTCGTTTCATTTTACTTTTACTAATATTGACAATTTCAAAAATTCTGTTTACTGTCATACGGGACTGTTCCTGCCCAAGCCCCTACCACGCCGTAGCGGAGAAGCGAGGCAACTGTCCCCCAACTGAAGCAGCTGATCGCTCATTTGCAGGGATGAATCCTAGCACTGGGGTTGTGATTAGAGGTATATGAGACGCAACAAGAGCAAATTGAAGCACAAATTAAACACATGTTTGTTTAAAAAAGTACCGAGTATTCGAGTCTATTTTTAAAGTATACTTAAATGAATGAAGTTTCCTAATTTCCGAAATACGTCTGCATGGAGACGCGAAATTTAAGAATGTAAGGCTCTTTCCTGACAAGGTGGAGCGAGTTTACATCGAATTATTTGCATTAGATAATGACATGAAACTTTTAAAGTAGCAGACAGGAAAATTACGTGAATTACATAATAATCGTACTGTCAGGTCCTGTTAGCTTTTTGCCGACTACTGTGTACATTTGGCACGCTTACTTTTGTTTAGCACAGTATTGTGTACACTCGAATTTTGGTATGATTAATTGTAATAACCCATATCACTTTAAATACAGTAGGAAGCTTTTAACACTGATAGCACCTCTAAAAGTGGTTGAGTTTGCAACATTTGGTGAAATATTTGACCATTTACGAAGTATAATCACCACCTGACAACCCATGTTAAGTATCTAAACGCAATTATCCGACCTACCTCTGATTCATACTTAATATATACCAGATTTCCATGGTAACCTGGAAAAGGAACGTTCAAAATTATACAGACTGACAGTATTTCCACACTATTTAACCTAGGCCTATATTGCACGATTTCCAGGACACCATACCTTTTTCAAATGAGTTGGAAATCCAAATACCGTCGGTATAGTATCGTCCTTCAGTTGACGTCTATTTAGATAATTTTCCATGTAACAATTCTCTTCAAAATGAAGAGAGCACAGCAAATGATTTGCTGTTGGTTGGAAGTTCTCTTTCCGAGTAGCAACTACCCATTTCCGATTTATAAAATCGTTTGTAAGGGTAAACCTAAACAAAAACAAACGCTCACGATGTATTATTTCTCCAAGAAAATACTATATACAAGTAATAGAAAGTAACAAACAACCAGAAATGACTGACCTGTGAAATGTAACATTGTTTCCGTCTTCGTCTTTGCTTCCTTTATACTGTTACAATTAAAAGCAGCACACGAACGAACCATGTTTACGCAGTTTCCCTGCAAATGGCGGCTTCTGTCACGTTCAATTTAGGGACGCGACACTAGCGCCAATGCGCGGTCTAATTTTTATTTTATCTATACTTCCGCCCTGCTCTTATTCGACCTCCATGAACTTCACTTCGTAAATGCTGGATGCTTTCACGTAAGTACAAGGCAAGTAGTTATGTCATGAGGACTATCTTCACACCACACCACAACGACGAATGGCAGCAAGATTGTTTACTGCCTGGCGGGAAGCCCCTTGTAAACATCGCAACAACGAAAAGCGAAATAGAAGTACTATTCAGGGGTCCGATAGCAGTTTACGTGAAGACATGGCGCAAACGACACAAAAGCAAATAAATTAAACATGTGGTATTAGCGCTTTATGTAGATTTATGTCCATAAAAACGTAACAGCTCTGAAAGGCAACAAAGGAGCTTGTACGTACTTTTTCTAATACACTTTTTGTATTGATAACATTTGGGAGATTGTGCCACTGTACATCCACCATTATTAGGACAAAAAGACTAATCGAAAGTTAACGAAAATTCCTCTGTAAGTAGAGAATGGTTGTGTATTTAAACTGTGCAAAAGAAATTTTTCTCCTAATTACATTCTTGTTTCTATGACTCCCCAATGTAGACACTTGGCAAAAAAGTTCGAAAAAGGTAGCTTTCTCTTACATATTAATGACTGTGACACATACTTTAGAACTAAAATGTTTTGTTCATACACCCAATAAAAGTAGACATTTCGACGATTTCGGGAAGGTACATCGATGTTCGTCATGTTATGTAACCATTATATTAACACAAAGCCAGGCGTCAGTCATTATGGAATAGGTAATAGAATCCGGCCAGCGGTGTGGATATAAAATACAATATTCATTTGTCTTGATTGCACATTTATAAAACGATGAGTAGCAATAGAAACCGGCCATAATTTTATTAATGTGCAGTCAAAACAAATAAATTCTGTATAGAAAATTCCACTCTCTTGACTATGTTAAGTCTTATCCAGTGGTAGAGGGTGACAAAGAATAATGCAGAGAATCCTTTACTTGTTCTCGGATATCTGATGTGAAGGGATTGCAACATGTTTGGTCGTCCTCCCATATGGGGATCAGACGCATACGCCGATGGGTATGTCTGTCCTAAAGTACCCGAGCAATCCAACATCAGACCACTGTCACATCTGAATGCACCCACATTTGCACGAATCGACCAGCCGGCCAAATGGAAGCCCGCAAATGACGCCACTTCCAAACTGTGGTGTTGATAATGCTCTCTCACAGAAGTGAGCGATTTCAGTGTCATTCACAGTGATCGCTCAACATTTGACGCTTTTCACGCCCCTTATGCGTCCTATGGGCTACTAGGCCTAGTAACAACACTAAACGTAAAGAAAGAAGAAAAAGAAAGCACTCCAGCTTCAGGCCACGAGTGGCCTACCGGGACCATCTGACCGCCGTGTCCTCCTCGGAGGAGGATGCGGATAAGAGGGGAGTGGGTTCAGCACACCGCTCTCCCTGTTGTAAGATGGTATTCTTGACCGAAGCCGTTACTATTCGGTCGAGTAGCTCCTCAATTGGCATCCGAAGGCTGAGTGCACCCCGAGAAATGGCAACAGCGCAAACCACACTAATATACTCTGGTGGATGATCTGTCACAGAGAATTGATTATTTACATAAACGTTGCTGATATATATATATATATATATATATATATATATATATATATATATATATATATATGTGTGTGTGTGTGTGTGTGTGTGTGTGTGTGTGTGTACGCAGCTATAGTTACACCAGGTAGCCCAGAAAATAACGAAGTTTTACTTTCTTCGCATGTATAGTAAACCAGGAAGTACATGATTGAATTTGTTTCTGATTTGAATGAGTTGTTGTTGCTGTGGTCTTCAGTCCTGAGACTGGTTTGATGCAGCTCTCCATGCTACTCTATCCTGTGCGAGCTTCTTCATCTCCCAGTACCTGCTGCAGCCTACATCCTCTGAATCTGCTTAGTGTATTCATCGCTTGGTCTCCCTCTACCATTTTTACCCTCCACGCTGCTCTCCAATACTAAATTGGTGATCGCTCGATGTCTCAGAATATGTCCTACCAACCGATCCCTTCTTCTATGCCACAAGCTCATCTTCTCCCCAATTCTATTCAATACCTCCTCATCAGTTATGTGATCTACCCATCTAATCTTCAGCATTCTTCTGTAGCACCACATTTCGAAAGCTTCTATTCTCTTCTTGTCCAAACTATTTATCGTCCATGTTTCACTTCCATACATGGCTACACTCCATACAAATACTTTCAGAAACGACTTCCTGACACTGAAATCTATACTCGATGCTAACAAATTTTTCTGCTTCAGAAACGCTTTCCTTGCCATTGCCCGTCTACAGTTTATATCCTCTCTACTTCGACCATCATAAGTTATTTTGCTTCCCAAATTGCAAAACTCCTTTACTACTTTAAGTGTATCATTTCCTAATCTAGTATGAATGAGTAGCCTACGAAATTTTGCACACAGAGCTGCCACCTCTGGCAGTAAGAATGGCTCTAACTGGGCTAGGAATTGAGTAGGACCAAACTAGAATGACACATATCTATACATCATTTCATGCTGCTTCACCTCGATGCCAGAGTTTGTCAGTCATGGTGGTTGGTGAACAGTTGGTTGCCAATCTGTCAGAAACCCATGACTAGCTGTTTTCAAAAGGCAAGAGATCTGGAGACCGGGGTGGCCAAATGAACACTCTGTATTAAGGTAGGTCAGGACAGTGTGGGCAACATACGGTCTTGCTTTATCTTGTTGAAAGTTAATGTCACGGAGACCCAGCAGACAGGCACAGCCACCAACCTCAAAACATAACGGCTGCTGACTTAATTACCGGCTATGCGAACGAGAGGTGATCGCATTGTGTACCTGATGGAAACCCATACTATGGGGCTGGGCCTGTATGTCGATAACAGATGCAATCTGGCAATGTTCTTTCTCCTCTGGCCCTCCACAGACGGATAATATATCCATTGCTATGACGTGCGCACAACTGGACGTTGTCTCGAAAGATGACGTAGTGTCACTCCGGTCTCGAGTGTTGTCACTTGGAGAAAAACTGACGCAACGTCTCTTCTGTGTTCCACATCAAGTGAAGTCGCCATTTCCTGACTCTAGATACGGGTGGTTATAATTAAAGTGCAGCACCTCGCGGAGATCCAGTGTGGGCTGCAATTATCGTATGGCAGCGACTGTTGATATATATGCTAATGCATTAATGTGGGATCGATTTGCGCTGAAAAAAACTAGTTCCGATTTTGGCCACCTGGTACAAATCTGGCACTATAAATTCATGAAAGATGTATAGAAATGTATCCATATGTAATGGATTAGAAATGGGGCGTCAAATAAAAAAGAAAAGAACAACGGAAATGGTCAAAACAAGTGAGAAAGAAATAATGTCGATTGTATTATTAACTACTTCTTACACAATTTGTTGAATATGGGTATCGGAGACGTTGACGAGATGCTGTACAGTGCCTGATTTGCACCTGGTGGCCAAAACTGGAACTTTTTTCAGCGTAAATCGGCCTTCTCAAAGAGGAGCGGACAGAGGTTCAGGGCACTCTCTTGTCCTTGGGAGGACAGGAGGAAGAATCAGCAATGATTAACGGCATGAGGATGCAGATGGCAATGGAAAAAGACACGTAACGTGTATCCATAGTACATATGGCCTGTAATGGAAAAAAGTGTCATGATAGTCTCTCCACTGGCAAAAGATTCCGGAATAATCCCTCATTCGGATCTCCGGGAGGTGACTTCCAAGGCGAGGTAACCACGAGAAAGGATTGAATAATCAACGAAAGGATAACGTTCTACGAGTCGGGACGTGGAATGTCACAAGCCTGAAGGTGGTAGGGAAGCTAGAGAGTATGAAAAGGGAAATGCAAAGGCTTAATCTAGATGTAAGAGGGTCAGTGAAGTTAAATAGAAAGAAGACAAGGATTTCTGGTCAGATGAGTATAGGGTAATATCAAAAGCAGCATAAAATGGTATAACGGGTATAGGATTTGTTATGAATAGGAAGGAAGTGTGTTACAGTGAACTGTCCAGTGAAATGGTTGTTCATGTCAGACTCGACAGCAAACCAACACCGACAATGACAACGACAGTTCAGGTATACATACCGGGTCACAAGCTGAAGATGAAGAGACAGAGAAAGTAATGGGGACATTGAAAGGATGATGCAGTACATAAAGGAAGATGGAAATCTAAGAGTCATCGAGGATTGGAATGCAGTTGTAGGTGAAGGACTAGAAGAAGAGGTTACAGGAGAATATGGACTCGGGACGAGGAATGAGAGAGGAGAAAGACTAACTGGGTTCTGTAATAAATTTCAACTAGTACCAGCGAATACTCTGTTCGAGAATCACAAAAGGAGGAGGTATACTTGGTAAAGGTCGGGTGATACGGGAGGATTTCAGTTATATTACATCATTGTCAGGCAGAGACGTCGAAATCAGATACTGCACTGTAAAGCATACCCAGGAGCAAATATAGACTCAGATTACAGTGTAGTAGTGATGAAGAGTCGGTTGAAGTTCAAGAGATTATTCAGGAAGAATCAATAAGCAAAGAAGTGGAATTCAGAAGCAGTAAGGGATAACGAGACACGCTTGGAGTCACTCTAAGGCTGTAGATACAGCAGTAAGGAATAGTTCAGACGGCAGTACAGTCGAAGAGGAATGGATATCTCTAAAAAGGAGAATTACAGAAGTTGGAAAGAAAAATATGTGTACGCAGAAGTTAACTGCGAAGAAACCATGGGTAACAGAAGAAATACTTTAGTTGGTCGATGAAATGTGAAGTACAACAATGTTCAGGAAAATTCGGGAATACAGAAATACAAGTCGCTGAGGAAGGAAATAAATAGGAAGCGCAGGGGAGCTAAGACGAAATGGCTGAGTGACAAACGTGAAAAAATCGAAAAAGAAATGATTGTTGAAGGGCTGACTCAGCATACAGGAAAGTCAAAACAATCTTCACCGAAATGAAAACCAAGGATGGTAACATTAAGAGCGCAACGGGAATCCCACTGTTGAATGCAGAGGAGAGAGCTGATAGGTGGAAAGAGTACATTGAAGGCCTCTATGAGGGGAAGATTAGTCAGGTGTGATAGAAGAAGAAACAGAACTCGATTTAGAAGAGATAGGGGATCTAGTATTAGAAACAGAGTTTAGGCGAGCATTGGTAGGTAAAATAAGGCAGAAGGGATAGATAACATTCCTGGTGAGCAGAATGTATGAGTCTGGAACATGCCATCTGACTTTCGAAAAAATATCATCAGCACAATTCCGAAGACTGCATGACATGACAAGTGCGAGAATTATCGCACAATGAGCGTAACAGCTCATGCATCTACAACTACATCTACATCTACATGGTTACTGTGCAGTTCACACCTAAGTGCCTGGGAGAGGATTCATTGAACCAGTTTCATACTACTTCTCTACCATTCCACTCTCGAATGGCGCGTGGGAAAAAGAAACACCTAAATCTTTCCATTCTAACTCTGATTTCTCTTATTTTTATTATGATGATCATTTCTCCCTACGTAGGTGGGTGTCAACAAAATATTTTTGCATTCGGAAGAGAAAGTTGGTGATTGAAATTTCGTAAATAGATCTCGCCGCAAAGAAAACCGCCGTTGTTTCAGTGACTGCCACCCCAACTCGCGTATAACATCGGTGACACTCTCACCCCTATCGCTCAATAACACGAAACAGGGTGCCCTTCTTTGCACATATTGACGTCCTCCGTCAATCCTACCTGATAAGGATCACATACCGCGCAGCAATATTCCAGCAGAGGACGGACGAGCGTAATGTAGGCCGTCTCTTTAGTGGGTTTGTCGCATCTTCCAAGTGTTCTGCCAACAAAGCGCACTCTTTGTTTCGCCTGCCCCACAATATTATCTGTGTGGTCTTTCCAATTTAAGTTTCTCGTAATTGTAATTCCTAGGTATTTAGTCGAATTGACAGCCCTTAGATTTGTGCTATTTATCGTATACCCAAAATTTATCGGATTTCTTTTAGTAACCATGTGGATGACCTCGCACTTCTCTTTGTTTAGTGCTAATTGCCACTTTTCACACCATACAGAAATTCCCTCTAGATCATTTTTTAATTATAATTGATCGTCTGATGATTTTACTAGACGGTAAGTTACAGCGTCATCTGCAAACAATCTAAGGGGGCTGCTCAGATTATCACCTAGATCATTTATATAAATCAGGATCAGCAGAGGGCCTATGACACTACCTTGCGGAACGCCAGATATCACTTCTGTTCTACTCGATGATTTACCGTCTATCACTACGTACTGTGACCTCTCTGAGAGGAAGTCACGAATCCAGTCACACAACTGAGCAATTTGATTAATAGTCGCTTGTGACGAACGGTATCAAAAGCCTTCTGGAAATCTAGAAATATGGAATCTATCTGAGATCCCAAGTCGACATCACTCATTACTTCATGTGAATAAAGAGCTAGCTGTGTTGAACAAAAACGATATTTTCTGAATCCGTGTTGGTTACGTATCAAGAAGTCATTTTCTTCAAGGTGATGCATAATGTTCGAGTACAGAATATGCTCCAAAATCCTACTGAAAATTGAGGTCAGTGATATGGGTCTGTAATTCAATGGGTTACTGCTATTTCCTTTCTTGAATATTGGTGTGACCTGTAATACTTTCCAGTCTTTAGGAACAGATCTTTCGCCAAGTGAGCGGTTGTATATGATTGGTAAGAAAGGCGCTATTGTGTCTGCATACTCTGAGAGGAACCTGACTGGTATACCATTTGGACGGAAGACTTGCTTTCTTAAGTGATCTGAGTTGTTTCGCAACACCGAAGATATCTAATTTTATGTCACTCATGTTAACAGCTGTTCTGGTTTAGATTCTGGAATATTTACTTCGTCTTCTTTCGAGAAGTATTTGCGGAAATCTGTATTAGTAACTCTGCGTTAGTGACACCATCATCGGTAACATTTCCATCGCTATTGCGCAGTGGCAGTATTGACTGTTTTTTCTCACTGGTGTACTTTACATACGACCAGAATCTCTTTGGGTTTTCTGCCATATTTTGAGACATATGAAGAATGGAAAAGAATATTGAGGATATGCTAGATGCTGATCAGTTTGGCTTTAGAAAATGTAAAGGCACCGGAGACGCAATTCTGACGTTGTGGTTGATAATGCAAGCAACAATAAAGAAAAACCATACACGTTCATAGGATTTATCGACCTGGAAAAAGCTTTCGACAATGTAAAATGGTGCAAGATGTTCGAAATTCTGAGGAAAAAAGGGATAAGGTGTAGGGAGAGACGGGTAATGTACAATATGGAGAAGAGGCAAGAAGGAATAATAAGAGTGGACGACCAAGAACAAAGTATTCAGATTAAAAAAAGATTGTAAAAGGGGGATGTAGTCTTTCCTTTCTACTGTTCAATCTGTACATCGAAGGCAGTAAAATATCCAATGACGGACGGTGTAAGGAGGATATCAAAAGCAGACTAGCTATGGCAGAAAAGGCATTCCCGGCAAAGAGAAGTCCACTAATATGAAATATCGGTCTTAATTTGAGGAAGAAATTTCTGAGAATGTACGTCTGGAGTACAGAATTGTATGGTAGTAAAACATGGACTGTGGGAAAACCAGAACAGAAGAGAATCGAAGTATATGAAATGTGGTGCTACAGACGAATGTTGAAAATTAGGTGGACTGATAAGGTAAGGAACGAGAAGGTTCTGCGCAGAATCGGAGAGGAAAGGAATATGTGGAAAAAACTGATAAGGAGAAGGGACAGGGTGATAGGACATGTTAAGACATTAGGGATTGACTTCTATGGCACTAGAGGGAGCTGTAGAGGGCAATAACTGTAGAGTAAGGCAGATACTGGAATACATCCAGCAAATAATTGATGACGTATGTTGCAAGTGCTACTCTGAGATGAAGAGATTGGCCCAGGAGAGGAATTCGTGGCGGGCCACATGAAACCAGTCAGAAGACTGTTGATAAAAAAAAGTGCAGCAGATGTCCTATCATCCTGTCCCTTGTCATCTGACCAGGCTACAGTTTTCCAGTGATATTGGGTCCTACCGATATGGTCACGAGCCCAGGAAAGGTGCTGCAGGCGATGTCATGCTGTTAACAAAGGCACTCGCGTCGGTCGTCTGCTGGCATTAACGGTAAATTTCGTCGCATTTTCCTAACGGATACATTCGTCGTTAAGTCCCACATTTACTTCTGCGATTATTCACGTAGCGTTGCTTGTCTGTCAGCATCGACAGTTGTGTGCAAACGCTGTTGCTCCTATCGTTGACTGAAGGCCGTCGGCCACTGCGTTGTCTGCGGTGAGAGGTGGTGCCTGAAATTTTCGGCATCTCTTTACACTGTTGGTCTCGGAATACTGAATCTCCTAACGATTCACGAAATGGAATGTGCCATGCTTCTAGTTCCAACTATCGTCCCGTTTTCAACGTATATTAATCCCGTCGTGCGGAAGTAAACACGTCGGAAACCTGAGTACAAATGACCCCTCCGGTAATGCACTGTCCTTTTACACCTTGTTTACGCGGTATTACCGCTATCTGTGAAAGTGTATATCGATACCCCATGACTTTCGACACTTCCGTATGTAGCAATTCGTTTGCTGAAGTATAACGTCCCGTCACAATACGTGAAGCGTTCAGTGAATTCGAAAGTAAAATTCTAGGTACCGACTTGACAGACAATCAGTAAGTGGCTCGAAACAGCATATCCAGACACTCCGGGATGATGATGGCTTGAAACAGAGTATGACACGCGTAAAGCTGAAATACTAAACATCTTTCTCCAAAGCTGCTTCACAGAGGAAGACAGCACTGCAATTCCTTTTCCAAGTCCTCGCACGAACGAAAAAATGGCTGACATCGAAATAACTGTCCAAGGAATAGAAAAGCAACTGAAATCACTGAACAGAGGAAAGTCCACTGGACCTGACGGGATACCTATTCGATTCTACACAGAGTACGCGATGGAACTTGCCCCCCTTCTAACAGCCGTGTACCGCAAATCTCTAGAGGAACGGAAGGTTGCAAATGATTTGAAAAGAGCACTGGTAGTTCAAGTTTTCAAGAAGGGTCGTCGAGCAGATGCGCAAAACTATAGACCTATATCCCTAACATCGATCTGTTGTAGAATTGTAGAACATTTTTTTGCTCGCGTATCATGTCACTTCTGGAAACCCAGAATCTACTCTGTAGGAATCAACATGGGTTCCGGAAACAGCGATCGTGAGAGACCCAACTCGCTTTATTTGTTCATGAGACCCAGGAAATATTAGATACAGGCTCCCAGTCTGCCAGGTAGATGCTATTTTCCTTGACTTCCGGAAGGCGTTCGATACAGTTCCACACTGTCGCCTGATAAAGTAAGAGCCTACGGAATATCAGACCAGCTGTGTGGCTGGATTGAAGACTTTTAGCAAATAGAACACAGCATTTGTTCTCAATGGAAAGACGTGGACAGATGTTAAAGTAACTTCTGGCGTGCCACAGTGGTGTGTTATGGGACCATTGCTTTTCACAATATATATAAACGACCTAATAGATAGTGTCGAAAGTTCCATGCGGCTTTTCGCGGATGATGCTGTAGTATACAGAGAAGTTGTAGCATTAGAAAATTGTAGCGAAATGCAGGAAGATCTGCAGCGGATAGGCACTTGGTGCAGGGAGTGGCAACTGACCCTTAACATAGACAAATGTAATGTATTGCGAATACATAGAAACAAGGATCCTTTATTGTATGATTATATGATAGCGGAACAAACTCTGGTAGCAGTTACTTCTATAAAATATCTGGGAGGATGCGTGCGGAACGATTTGAAGTGGAATAATCATATAAAATTAATTGTTTGTACGGCGGGTTCTGGGTTGACATTCATTGGGAGAGTCCTTATAAAATGTAGTCCATCAACAAAGGAGGTGGCTTACAAAACACTCGTTCGACCTATACTTGAGTATCGCACATCAGTGTGGGATCAGTACCAGATCGGGTTGACGGAGGAGATAGAGAAGATCCAAAGAAGAGCGGCGCGTTTCGTCATAGAGTTGTTTGGTAACCGTGATAGCATTACAGAGATGTGTAGCAAACAAGTGGCAGACTCTGCAAGAGAGGCGCTCTGCATCGCGGTGTAGCTTGCTGTCCAGGTTTCGAGAGGGTGCGTTTCTGGATGAGGTATCGAATATATTGCTTCCCCCTACTTATACCTCCCGAGGAGATCACGAATGTAAAATTAGAGAGATTCGAGGGCGCACGGAGGCTTTCCGGCAGTCGTTCTTCCCGCGAACCATACGCGACTGGAACAGGAAAGGGAGGTAATGACAGTGGCACGTAAAGTGCCCTCCGCCACACACCGTTGGGCGGCTTGCGGAGTAGAAATGTAGATGTAAATGAAACTTCTTTGTAAAACGCTCGTGTGTAACGGGATCGAAACGGGGAAACGGTCTCAAGTGATATCTCGGATGTTATCGCCGGTGTGTGTGTGTGTTTTTTTTTGGGGGGGGGTGGGGTGGGGGGAAGTGGGTAGGCTTTTACCCTGCGCCAGGCACACGCCTTGCTAGCCACGTTGAGAGCGTAGAGTTGAACAGAAATAGGCATCGCGCGGTTGCGCGTTCGCGGCAGGGAGAGCGGAACCTGGTTTTGGCCGGCTTTCGCTCGCCTGCGCATCGTCGGCCGTGGCATTGACCTGTTTCCGCAGCAGCACTTGTGGCGTGGCGTGGCGTGTAGCTGACACCCCGCCAGTTCAAGTTCACGGCCGCAGAGCAGCGGTGTAACGCGGCCGCTGTTCACGACCACAGAAAGCCGCGGTGCTGCGCGTTAGGTCGGTATTACACAATCGGATTTCTTTTACAAAGAAATCTGATCAAATATTCATCATATGTCTTGTTCTTTGTCCAAAAAAAGCGGTATTACATTGCCATCAAATACACTACTGGTAGCTGTTTAGTCCCCCTTAAACATCCCAACAACCACCACCACACTACTGGTCATTAAAATTGCTACACCACGAAGGTCACGTGCAACAGACGCGAAATTTACCTGACAGGAAGAGGGTTCTGTGATATGCAAATGATGAGCTTCTCAGAGCATTGACACAAGGTTGGCGCCGGTGGCGACACATACAACGTGCTGACATGAGGAAAGTTTCCAATCGATTTCTCATACACAAACAGCAGTTGACGGGCGTTACCTGGTGAAACGTTGTTGTGATGCCTCGTGTAAGGAGGAGAAATGAGTACCATCACGTTTCCGACTTTGATAAAGGTCGGATTGTAGCCTATCGCGATTGCGGTTTATCGTATCGCGACACTGCTGCTCGCGTTGGTCGAGGTCCAATGACTGTTAGCAGAATATGGAACTGGTGGGTTCAGGGGGGTAATACGGAACGCCTTGTTGGGCTCCAACGGCCTCGTGTCACTAGCAGTCGAGATGACAGGTATCTTATCGGCATGGCTGTAACGTATCGTGCAACCACGTCTCGATCCCTGAGTCAACAGATGGGGACGTTTGCAAGACAACAACCATCTGCACGAACAGTTTGACTACGTTTGCAGCAGCATGGACTATCAGCTCGGAGACCATGGCTGCGGTTACCCTTGACGCTGCATCACAGACAGGAGAGCCTGCGATGATGTACTCAACGATGAACCTGGGTGCACGATTGACAAAAGGTCTTTTTTTCGGATGAATCGAGGTTCTGTTCACAGCATCACAATGGTCGCATCCGTGTTTGGCGACATCGCGGTGAACACACATTGGAAGCGTGTATTCGTCATAGCCATACTGACGTATCATCCAGCGTGATGGTATGGGATGCCACTGGTTAAACGTCTCGGTCACCTCTTGTTCGCATTGACGGCACTTTGAACAGTGGACGTTACATTTCAGATATGTTACGACCCGTGGCTCTCCCTTTCATTCCATCCCTGCGAAACCCTACATTCCAGCAGGATAATGCACGACCGCGTGTTGCAGGTCCTGTTCGGGCCTTTCTGGATACAGAAAACGTTCGACTGCTGCCCTGACCAGCACATTCTCCAGATCTCTCACCAACTGAATACGTCAATGGTGGCGGAGCAACTGGCTCGTCACAATACGCCAGTCACTACTCTTGATGAACTGTGGTATCGTGTTGAAGCTGCATGGGCAGCTGTACCTGTACACGCCATCCAAGCTCTGTTTGACTCAATGCCCAGGCGTATCGAGGCCGTTATTACTGCCAGATGTGGTTGTTCTGGGTACTGATTTCTCAGGACCTATGCACCCAAACTGCGTGAAAATGTAGTCACATGTCAGTTCTAGTGTAATACATTTGTCCAATGAATACCCGTTTATCATCTGCATTTCTTCTTGGTGTAGCAATTTTAATGGCCAGTAGTGTACTTCGCCGTAGCTACTTCAGAACAGCATCCACGCTGTCAATTGACGAGCCATAACGTGAGTGAACAGTATGGCCATCGAGAAGACAGCTCACGTGCTGTTAGTGAAACTGCTTTATGTGAAAGGCAGATATTGCTGTGCTGCATTAAGAGAGTCTCGCCGACTGAAAGGTCTGAAGAAAGGCCCGACGCCATTAAATGGTTTAAAGATGATGATAATGAAATTCGAAACCAGGGGCGAACTTTGTGTGGCACCAGGAAAAGGAAGGCGTCCTACCTCGGTAGGAATTGTTGACGAGTTTGCTGTTGCTGTAACTGATCATGCAGCACGTGTCCCAGTTAGTGCTCGAGCAGTGTCTCGAGAATTGGCCATACTCCGGTAAACAGTAGAAATATTTGCAATCTATTTTACACTGGTACCTGTACAAGATCCAGATGAAGTAGCAACTGAAAGCTCATGTTCCGCAACAACGTTCTGAATTTGCTCTTCAGTTTCTGGCATGGAACGAAGTGAATGACACGTGGTCGGGCAATATTTTATGGAATGATGAAGAACATTTAACACTATAGGGTTCAGTGAATAGACAGAACTGCCAATTTAGGGTACTGTTAAACCGAGTGTTGTGCACGAAGAGCTGTTGCAGTTGCCACATGTGATGATTCGCCACCACCCTTTTAAGAGAATACACCCGGAGAGCCTGCAGGTATATCTGATCGTCTCCACGTTACCGAGGCGTTCTTGTGCAGCATGTGATTTCTGCTTTGGAAGAGCGCAACTGAGTGGAAACCACTGTTTTCGTGCAAAGTGGGGCAACACCTGACTTCGCTTGTCCAGTGAAAAATCTGCTTATGCATTCCTCCACTGTTGTCTCCAAGGATTCTCCGTATGCATTCCCTGCAAGATCACGTGATCTGAATTCATGTGATATTTGGCTCTGGTGGTATCAAAAGAATCTGAAGGCTGGTAACAGGAACACGTTGCTCAGATTCCACCGGAACTGCTGTGACCATCATTCACGTCGTCTCACGGATGCAGCATCCTGTCATCGTATGTGGTGTTCGTATTGAACAAATTGTGTAAGCGGCGGTTAATAATAGAATCAATATTATGCCTTTCTCACTTGTTTGAACTTTTCTGCCCATTTTCTGTTCCTACTCCATTACGGATAGAAATATTTCTAAACGTTTCTTCCATTCTCAGCGCCAGATTTGCACCCGATGCCCAAAATTGGAATTTTTTTTTTCAGCGTGGATCAGTTCCACATTAGAATATTTACCAGGTTTCGCTGGCAACAGCCTACACTAGACCTCTGTCAGTAGCTGCGCTTTAATTTCAACCACCCGGTAATTTAAGGTACTAACTTCAACAGTTCATCCCGGTGGGCCTTAATCGTCTCCGTAAATGGACCAGATGAATTTATCGTCAACTGAAGTGGCATCGTTTTTCGGAACAACGCAATAACAGAATGAGTAAAGTATCCCACAAGTAGCCAGTGCTCACAGCAGTGTATAAGGCTGTAGGTCTTCAGTGAGCTTGATAGCACAGAAACTAGACAGCATCTGCCTGACATCGTGTATTGTTGTCCGACGAGTCGTGATATTGCCTCTTCGAATGGTTCTAGGCGTCGGGTGCACCGAAGGCTCAACAAGACGTTTATCGCTTACTTTGAGGAGGATGTAGCTGGACAGAAAGTGGTTATGTGATTTATTGGTTGTTCTTTTGTTCCATGGCTTGTGTCCACTCGTTCAGTTTACCGTGAAAATGAAAAAGTATGTTTATTTCGCCTGTTACTGAACTGATACGTCTGGCTGCGTGGCGCGGCAGGATGTGACTTCGCTGTGCAAGTTATGTTAATTTCTTTTATTACATTTTTCCCTGGGGGCAGGTGGGATGGGGGAGAGGATCAGCTGCCGCTTCCTGCTCCTCGCTGGGTACGTCCTTGGTGAAACATAACAGTCCTGCTTGACTAGAATATTGATATTACTTTTTTTCCAATTCCATCAACCTTGTGTATGCAGTCTTCCATACTTAGTTTCCAGATCAGTCTATCTCTTTAATCGGTGTATATATAGTCTCACTGTGAGAAATGTGTGGTCTTCAGAAAATATTGTGAGGACTGCAGAGAGAGGCAGTTGAGAGTGGCTACCGCAAATACATCCAGAACGAATAAATATTTTGACGGACGTTCTTTGCAAACTTATAGTGAATAATGAAACGGATTTTATGGCGTACATAACGTCTAATTATGACACTATTGTCAAGGAACTACATTATATGATCAAAAGTATCCGGATACTCATTATCGGACGTTAATATGGGGTGTGTCCATCCTTCACCTTTATGACGGCTTGAACTCTACTGACAAACTTTCAATGAGACATCTGAATGTGTGTAGAGAAATGGCAGTATGCTCTTCCTCAAGAGCCGAAACCAGAGAAGATAGTGATGTTGGACGCTGTAGTCGAAATTCTAACTCAACCTAAAGGCGTTTCATTGGATTCAGGTCAGGACTCTGGGTAGGCCAGTTCATTTCCTGTATGTTATTGTCCACAGGCTTCTGCCTCACAGATGCAGCTCTACGACAGAGTGCATTATCATGCTGATATAAACAGTTGACTCCGACCTCTTATACTGCTGTACACTGTATACTAAGCAGTAAAAAGTGCTCATATCCTCGCACATTTATCGATTTCTTAAGCACAATAAGTGGACAACACCCTAACTTCGAAAAACGGACCCATACGACTGTAGCCAGGTAAAGTTTTTCAGGAATTCGCCGAATTCAAACATTTCTCTCGAATTGCCACAGCATAATCTATCACTCCATATCACTCGTTTCCAGTCATCCACCGCCAAATACCATCGCTCTTTACCCCACCTCCAGCGTCGCCTAGCACTGACTACAAAACTGTGTGGCTTATGAGAAGCTGGACGACCGCTGTAACCCATTCTTCCCAGCACCCTGTGCACTGTCATTGGGCCATACGAACTGCGAGTAGCACTTTGTCAAAAATCAGGAGTCACCTGCGTTTTCCAATCGTCCACAATGGTTGACGGTCCCTGTCCATTATCACACGACGTTTGTCTAGATTCGGATTAACTGTTTTAGTTCCTCCGCGTTTCCACTTCCCAATCACAGCATAAGCAGTAGACTTTAGCAATTTCAGAAGGACTGAAATGTTCCTGATGGATTTATTACTCAGGTGACATCCCATGACATGTCCACGTTCGAAGTCAATGAACCCTCTCGACCGACACATACCGCTGTTACTGCTTCACTACTGACAATACGATACACCCCACTTTCTTTTATATTGGCGGATTCACCCCTCGGGACATCTAGTGTTCATTTCCGTTCTACACAGTTTTCTGGATACTTTGGATCAGATAATCTGCATTCTTTACCTGGGGCACTGGGAACAGCCTCGAAAAAGGACGCCAGCGATATAACGTATGTGGTACTTGATCGAATAGTAACAAGAGGTGTAGAAGCCCTCCGTCGATCTGCTGTCGTCGACTTCTGTGGCGTAAGATATTGATGTTGTTATCTACTGTATATGCCTCACTTTCCGTTATATCTATATATCAGATGGAGCAGCCACAAACATCTTCACTATAACGACGATTAAATCTCGGGTTTTAATAATAACAATTAGTATTGACTTTTTGCACAGTCGATCACCCTTCATTTGTTTCTTTGTTATCGAAACAAGATAGTCAATAACGTCTTTGGATGTTAGTTACTACTTCAACTTCCTATTTCCCATATTACTACTGATCCGCACGGTTTCTAATTTTGTATTATTTCTGTCCGGTTCGAAATGAAATGTTAAATAGCTTTTAAGTCAGAATTTCCGCTTTGTAAATATTCCTAATCGGGCCTTCATCTCATCCAGAGATACAGTTTGCAGCTTGCTTATGATTATCGTTGACTAATACACACGCTATTGTGAAAATCAGTTTAGTTTTTAACTAAAAACATTTAATAATAATTAAATGATCATGAATGTTGCGTTTTGTATATAGAGAGAGGGATGGTTGATCCTATAATTACTCTCAGCAATTACGGCAACTAAGATGTCTGTGATTTTTATATTTCGCCACTCAAAAATATTGTAGCAATGAGTATGGTCTATTACTATACTTCGATACAGTCATTCAAACATCGTGCGCCTTTACTTTCACAAAGCTAAGTGTCCAATTCCGTTCTTACATTCTATTTAACGCCCCTTCTTATAGTCCACAGATCCCATTATCGATTATTCGGAATGTAATAGAATTTAATACTGAGCGCTACTTTTTTTCGCGCGCGCAGTTCTTCAGATATCCTTCGTCCGTGACCTTAAGGAAAAATCTGTCCCGTATAAATTAACTATAGTCAATTTTCTTGCCGTTTAAAAAGGTGCCCTGATCTCTTCCGTAGCATATCACACGCAAATGTCAGCTATATCGCACGTCGTAGCTACACAGACTTACTCAGAGAGCAGAAAACAAGACAAGAGAACTAACAATATCCGCGCATGGTTTATATAGTATGATTTAGAAACAACGGTAGCCACGTTGAACCCCCTTTGAATTCCCTGAGGCGCTACTTTGCTGTGGGCGTTATTCTGATGAGGGTGTGGCGACGTCATTTATCCACTGCGCCAAAAACAGCGGGTGAAAGCTGCAGCTGATAGACATTTATTTTTGCCTTAGTCGGCTTGGTTACGAGTTGTTTATTCTTGTTAGTTTTTGATCTGTGCTTGGAAAATAAAATGTTTTCTCATCTCATGAAAAAGCTGTTACTTCATAAAATATAAAGGCTCCCATAGTGGTGGCCCCGAAAAATCGCAGCAGAAGCATAAAGAAAATACATATACCGACGAGAATAATGAAATCAGACAAAAGCATGGGGCAGTGGAATCAAGATTGAAGACTACAGTCTGTTCGACCAAGGATCGCGGTCCACGCCCTTCGATTCGCCACAAAACGGAACGACAGATTTTAACTCAAAATGTGGGAGGACCTATGCGCAACACGGAAATGTTAAGCTTTCCGCGTTCTGGCCGACGCGCCCCCAGCTTTGGTTTACGCAGGCTGCATGCATATTTCGGCAGCGTGGGGTGTCTAACAACTTTGACAAATTTAATATAGTGGTTTCACATCTAAATTTAGAAGTGATAGAGCAAGTAGAAGAAACCTTGTCGCAACAAAATTACTTTGTGCTAAAGGAAACTCTCATACAGCATTATACGTTGCCACCAGATTTGCGACTACAAAAAATTTTCGCATACGAAGATTTGTGCGACAAGACTCCGTCACAAGTACTCAAAGCCTTACGTACATTATCCGGCCCGGAACTCCTACCTGAAGAGTCTTTACGTATAATATGGCTTCGTAAACTTCCTGCCAACATCCGTGCCGTCATTGCAGCAGAAACAGACTTACCATTGCAAGTCTTAGCAAAAAAGGCAGACACCATCGCAAACATCTTAACCGAAGTTTCTGCGTGTTCCGAATTCAGCTACAGCCAGGATAGAGGCCCAAGAACGTGTAGTGTGATGGAATCTGACGTCAGTGAGCCAGGAACATGCAATAGTACTTCCCAACAGCAGTGCTCATCGACCGAACCCACCATACAGCAGCTGGCAGCACAAGTGGCAAAACTCAACGTGCAAGTAACTTCACACCACCAGCAGCTACCAAGTCGCAGTTGGAAAATACGAAGAAATGCTATCCAACAGGATTTGACAGATCAATGTTGCTGGTACCACAGGCACTTCGGTAACACTGCCGGGCAATGTATTCAACTCTGCAGCTACCCAAACTTAAAAGGCGGGCGTTAAAGGGCGCTAACGTTCGTCAACAACAACATATGCGCCCGAGTCATAGCGTGATTCAGAGAGGTGAAAACCCCACGGAATCACACCGATTGTTCGTGTTGGACCTATCTTCAGGTGAGAAGTTTCTGATTGACACAGGTTCAGAAGTCAGTGTTTATCCAAGAAAGAGAGGTGATATACTCACGACAACAACGCAACATGTGCTGACTGCGGCAAACAATTCCAGAATATGTACCTTTGGTGAGAAACAGTTGGCATTACATCTGAATTCCAACTTCCATCCAAAATGGACTTTTGTGGTTGCTGATGTGCCGAGTCCTATAACTGGAGCGGACTTTTTACGGAACTACCGACTTATGTCCGACCTGGTTAACCGTCGTTTGGTGACAGTTCCCACAGAAGGGATATTGCCTACTACGTCTTCCGCTTCGGTTCAAGTGCAGTGCGATGTGCCCGTGTCTTTCCGCACGAAGATTTCCGGCTCCTCTACCGCGTCATCCGCGTCGGGATATTGTGATACGATTTCGTACCCGCAACTAAGCGGGGCGCACACGTGTGCGTCACGCAAGGAGACACCCGACAGTCGTAACGATTCGTATACTGTAGGCAATATCAGAGCACTGTCGGAGGAATCACTTTTTCGTAAACTGCTTCAAGACTTTCCAGCACTTACCGAACCCGTCAACGCAAACAGGAAATGCAGACACAATACTCAACACCACATCAGCAAGACACAAGGTCAACCCGTTGCCTTCCGCCCGCGGCGTCTGCCTCCAGAGAAGCTGCTCGCGACGCGAGCTGAGTTCGACAGACTTCTAAAAACAGGTATTGTAAGTAGGTCTGATAGTTCATGGGCATCTCCAATTCAAATGGTCCGTAAAAAAGACAATTCATGGAGAGTATGTGGAGACTACAGGGCGCTCAATGCCCGCACAATTCCCGACCGCTACCCAGTACCCAATGTGACTGATTTTAACAGTACGATTAGCAATGTCAAAATATTTAGTGTGATTGATTGCGCCAAAGCATTTTCCCAGATTCCCATGGCTCCATCTGACATTAAAAGAACAGCAGTTATCACACCATTCGGTTTGAGTACAATTTTATGCCATTTGGCCTCAGAAACGCTGCCCAAACATAGCAAAGATTCATGCATGAGGTGCTTCGAGAATTACCATTCGTATTTTGTTATATGGACGACATTTTAGTATTCTCTGGTTCTGTATATCAGCATGTCGGACATCTGCGGCAGCTTTTTCGCCGTCTGACAGAGTATGGCATAGTTATTAACGAAACAAAGTGCACGTTTGGAAAGCGCGAGGTTAAGTTCCTGGGATATTTGGTTTCAGCAGCAGGCCTGTCACCTTTGCCTGAGCGGGTTGAAGCAGTACAACAGATGCCCCTTCCCACAACTTACAAACGACTTCGCAGATTTTTAGGGATGCTCAACTATTACAGACGTCACTTACCTAAATTAGCTGCCGCCCAAGAGCCACTCACAACGTTACTTGCAGGTAAAAATACAACAGGAAATTGTAAAATCGCATGGAGTCCAGATGCTGAAGCAGCTTTCCATGACTTAAAGAAATGTCTTTCTCGGGCAACACTACTGGGAAATCCAAGATTGAGCGCTCCTTTAGCGCTCATGGTTGATGCGAGCCAAACAACAGTGGATGCAGCGCTACAGCAAGAAGTTGATGGCAGATGGCAGCCGCTCGCATTTTTCTCTAAAAACCTGACTCGACAGCAGCAAAAATGGAGTGCTATTGACCGTGAGTTGCTTGCTATTTACTTAGCCATAAAGCATTTTCGCACGTCTGTCGAAGGGAGGTACTTTGCAATTTTTACCGATCACAACCCGTTAGTAGCTATATTTCAACGAGACACAGAGCTCAATTCACCACGTCAGTGCAGGCAAGTAGAGTACATTGCACAGTTCACAACTGACGTGCGTCACATTTCAGGAAAAGACGACCTGGTAGCAGATTGCCGGTCTAGGAATTGTGCCAGTTTAAATTCAGTTCGTTGGACCGAGTTAGCGTCTAAAAAACGAGAAGATCCTTTCTTGCGCCGTCTAGTAGAGGAACAGAGAACTGCACTGCAGCTCAGACGTGTGTCTGTCCCAAATGTTCCAGACGGAATTTGGTGTGATGTAGCAAAAGGAAAGGAGCGACCTTACATACCAGAATAATATCGTCGCGAGATTTATAATGCACTACATAACCTATCACATCCAGGAGTACGAGCTACAGCCAAATTTCAATGAACTTTTACTACTGTGCGGGTGCAACCACAAGCTATCATCCATCTAGTAATGGAATGGTGGAACGACTACACAGCACGCTCAAAGCTGCATTAATGTGTAGTTCCACTTCATGGCCTGAAGCACTACCGCTGGTCCTACTCGGATTGAGAACGGCCGTGAAGGAGGACTTACAATGCTCTTCCGCAGAATTGGTTTATGGCGAGCAATTGAGGGTTCCTGGAGAATTTATCGTTCCAGCATCTACACAGCCGTTCGCCCCTGAGCTATGCACGCAATTCGCGAGACAACTCAGCGTTAGAATGAGAAACATCAAACCCACTAACCCTGTCAGACATGGAGACCGGAGAGTGTTTGTACATAAAGACCTGCAAGCAACGTCCCACGTGTGGCTTAGGGATGATACGGTGCGCCCGCCGCTCGTTTCGCCTTACTCTGGACCATACAGGGTAATCACAAGAGGAAGCCACAGCTTCAAAATCGATAAGGATGGTAAAGAAGAGACAGTCTCAATTGAGCGGCTTAAACCTGCTTACACCGAAGAGGATACACTCCTTCCTCGGTCTGCAAAATCACCCTCAAACGTGGAGGCCAAAGAAACAGCAGAGAGTCTCGCCCAGCCCTCGGTTGCAGAAGAGAACAACGAAGCAGCAAGTGCAGAACAGGAGCAGCCATTGCCTGCACCAGATGTTTTCACGAGAGCTGGTAGAAAAATCAAGTGCAAGTTTCCCCACATACCTGGTGCACCCGGTTTCAAAAGGAGGGGGGCTGATGTGACGACGTCATTTATCCACTCCGCCAAAAACAGCGGGTGAAAGCTACAGCTGATACATATTTATCTTTGCCGTAGTCGGCTTGGTTACGAATTGTTTATTCTTGTTAGTTTTTGATCTGTGCTTGGAAAATAAAATGTTTTTTCATCTCATGAAAAAGCTGTTACTTCATAAAATATAAAGGCTCCCATAAGAGATTATATATAAATAATTTTGATTAAAACTTTTTCAATGCTATTAATTATTTCCGATACTATCGATAACTTGTCCCCTATATGAGAATAAGCCTGATAATACTATTCTCAATTAAAAGAGTGGCTATAGAGGACATCGCCGCAAATCACCAGCCTGGCGTCAGGAGGAGAATCGCAAGAATGTCTGCCCTATTGAACCAAACGTTAGCAGCCACTTACCTCACGTGCGTCTCACGTTTTTATTGTTGTGACTGCAATACCAAATGTTCGAAATGTTGGCAATGAACACCGTTGTATGCTACAAAGCGTTTATGGACAGGCAATACGGCAAGTATGAATTTCATCTGAGCTTGTTGCACCACAGATCCGTGTTGTATGACATTTCGTGTCCTTCGAAGTCATCGAAAATAACTTGTAGATACTTTACTTTAATTTTTCCGACATATTAACGCCCAGACTTATTAAGTCTCCCAACAACGATGGTGTACAGTGTTCACGAAGTACCGCTGTCGTTTCAAACAATCACAGCTTGGAAACTTAAGAGACAGAGCAGCTCTCAAAGCTTTTTTCTCTGTTATGCCAGAGTTTCAATGTGTGCCCACTCGTCACTCGTAGAAAATCAAGGCAATACCCGAATTTTGCCCAGGTATGTATCAGCACTGCAGTATGAACAGTGCTGATTGCTTCAATGATTCGGGGGCGGATGGTAGCAATGTCTCTGACTGCTGTTGAGTGGACGCGATCCTGAAGTAACCCCACATAAAGAAGTCTAGTGGCGAGATATCGGGAAGCGTGGGGAGGCGGTGTGGGAGGGGGAGGAGGCATGCGATGGGATCATCACCGCCCAACCATCTAGTAAGGAAATGTGTTATTCAGCACGTTCACACTCTGATGCGGCATCTTGTTGTTGGAAAATAATGCACAGCTGTAGCTCCTTATCTCTGGTAGCATGGCCGGCCGCTGTGGCCGAGCGGTTCTAGGCGCTTCAGTCCGGAATCGCGCTACTGCTACGGTCGCAGGTTCGAATTCTGCCTCGGGCATGGATGTGTGTGATGTCCTTAGGTCAGTTAGGTTTAAGTAGTTCGAAGTCTAGGGGACTGATGACCTCAGATGTTAAGTCTCATAGTGCTCAGAGCCATTTCATTCTGGTAGCATGTCCGAGCATGAGTAAATAAACATTTCCCGTTATAATTTTCTCTGCAAGGAAAATGGGTCTGTCACCCTATCGTGTATTAAGACACGCCAGATATTAAAGTTCGAGCTATTACGAATGAGTTCATGTAATTTGTATGGGTTTTAAGAGCCTCAAATTCTAATGCTGTCCTAAATGTGGAAAGTTGCTTCATCTGTAAACAGACACTAATTCGTGAACTAATTGTCAGCATCTATCGAGGACAGCAAGGAACACGCGACTGGACGCCACAGAGAACGAAACGTTTGGTTGCAATGCGACTGGATTCGTGATTTCCTGTCAGATAGGTCACAGTTCGTAGTAACAGACGGAAAGTCATCGAGTAAAACAGAAGTAATATCCGGCGTTCCCAAAGGAAGTGTTATAGTGTTATAGACGCTCTATTGTTCCTGATCTACACTCCTGGAAATGGAAAAAAGAACACATTGACACCGGTGTGTCAGACCCACCATACTTGCTCCGGACACTGCGAGAGGGCTGTACAAGCAATGATCACACGCACGGCACAGCTGACACACCAGGAACCGCGGTGTTGGACGTCGAATGGCGCTGGCTGCGCAGCATTTGTGCACCGCCGCCGTCAGTGTCAGCCAGTTTGCCGTGGCATACGGAGCTCCATCGCAGTCTTTAACACTGGTAGCATGCCGCGACAGCGTGGACGTGAACCGTATGTGCAGTTGACGGACTTTGAGCGAGGGCGTATAGTGGGCATGCGGGAGGCCGGGTGGACGTACCGCCGAATTGCTCAACACGTGGGGCGTGAGGTCTCCACAGTACATCGATGTTGTTGCCAGTGGTCGGCGGAAGGTGCACGTGCCCGTCGACCTGGGACCGGACCGCAGCGACGCACGGATGCACGCCAAGACCGTAGGATCCTACGCAGTGCCGTAGGGGACCGCACCGCCACTTCCCAGCAAATTAGGGACACTGTTGCTCCTGGGGTATCGCCGAGGACCATTCGCAACCGTCTCCATGAAGCTGGGCTACGGTCCCGCACACCGTTAGGCCGTCTTCCGCTCACGCCCCAACATCGTGCAGCCCGCCTCCAGTGGTGTCGCGACAGGCGTGAATGGAGGGACGAATGGAGACGTGTCGTCTTCAGCTATGAGAGTCGCTTCTGCCTTGGTGCCAATGATGGTCGTATGCGTGTTTGGCGCCGTGCAGGTGAGCGCCACAATCAGGACTGCATACCACCGAGGCACACAGGGCCAACACCCGGCATCATGGTGTGGGGAGCGATCTCCTACACTGGCCGTACACCTCTGGTGATCGTCGAGGGGACACTGATTAGTGCACGGTACATCCAAACCGTCATCGAACCCATCGTTCTACCATTCCTAGACCGGCAAGGGAACTTGCTGTTCCAACAGGACAATGCACGTCCGCATGTATCCCGTATCACCCAACATGCTCTAGAAGGTGTAAGTCAACTACCCTGGCCAGCAAGATCTCCGGATCTGTCCCCCATTGAGCATGTTTGGGACTGGATGAAGCGTCGTCTCACGCGGTCTGCACGTCCAGCACGAACGCTGGTCCAATTGAGGCGCCAGGTGGAAATGGCATGGCAAGCCGTTCCACAGGACTACATCCAGCATCTCTACGATCGTCTCCATGGGAGAATAGCAGCCTGCATTGCTGCGAAAGGTGGATATACACTGTACTAGTGCCGACATTGTGCATGCTCTGTTGCCTGTGTCTATGTGCCTGTGGTTCTGTCAGTGTGATCATGTGATGTATCTGACCCCAGGAATGTGTCAATAAAGTTTCCCCTTCCTGGGACAATGAATTCACGGTGTTCTTATTTCAATTTCCAGGAGTGTATATTAACGACATAGGAGACAATCTGGGTAGCGCTATTAGATTGTTTGCAAATTATGCTGTCATTTACCATCTTGTAAAGTCATCCGATGATCAAAATGACTTGCAAAATGTTTTAGATAACATATCTGTATGGTGCGAAAAGTGGCTATTGACCCTGAATAAGGAAAAGTGTGAAGTTATTCACATGAGTACTAAAAGAAATCAGCTAAATGGATGTTTCCAGCAGTAATTTTCACTTCAATCAATATCTGTGGTAGTAAATACGAGAACTGGTTCAAAATGGTTCATATGGCTCTGAGCACTATGAGACTTAACATCTATGGTCATCAGTCCCCTAGAACTTAGAACTAAGTAAACCTAACTAACCTAAGGACATCACACAACACCCAGTCATCACGAGGCAGAGAAAATCCCTGACCCCGCCGGGAATCGAACACGGGAAGCTAACTGAGAAAGCAGTAAATGCTACATTTCAAATTAAAAAAGGTTCCGTTGGCCTGTCTCTTCATAAAGAAGAAGAATATGTAGATATTGAAAAAAGGTTGAAAGGCCTTTAGAAAGTACGTAATGACTCACATGATTTAAGAAGATGTTTAAAATCCCTGGTTTTCTTACAGAACCTGAGTGAGAAATTAAAATTCACTGTTGTGGTTTCCCCTAACGGTCGGTAACCCTACGCTAAAACATTTGTTGTCGGAGACACCATGGCGACGTTGCGCGTCGCAAAACCACGATCGGAAAGCCCACGACACCATGCTCTCCATTATCTGACAGTCAGAGATAACTGACCATTCTGTGGAATCTCCTGCCCTGTCTCTTTGGCGTATTCCCTTCTAGGCATCCATAAGAATGCTACGAACTGCCACGATCGACTGGCACGCAGCAACCGCTGAGCTTATCTGCCCCCAAGGCCGGCTCGGGCGCGCTGGCATTCGTTCATCTGGACGCCGGATTCACTCGCGGAAGACTCGAAATGACCGTGACTCAGTCCTCAATCCCCTTCCACCCCCGCTCGCCATCGCTGTTGCCCTATTAGACTAACATATCGTACTGTTCAAAGACCCAGCAGCGAGTAACTATTTCAGACGAGTTTAATAATTCTTGACTGCGTGACTGAATGCATGCAAGTTCTCGACAATATTCGACAAAATTAAGACCTTTGGTGGACACTTCTTCAATTAAATATCGATTTGCCGTGGGCCCTGCACAGAGCTGAACGTTCGAGAAATGTGGTGGACAAGCCGACAAATGTGACGTCACAAGTTCGTTTCAAGGCTCGTACATATCTCGTTGCCCCAGTTCCATGTAAGAAACAGCTCGAAGTCCGAGGCTGCCTGCTTTTTCCTACACGCTAAGAATCTAAAAAATGGTTCAAATGGCTCTGAGCACTATGCGACTTAACATCTGTGGTCATCAGTCGCCTAGAACTTAGAACTAACTAGACCTAACTAACCTAAGGACATCACACACATCCATGCCCGAGGCAGGATTCGAACCTGCGACCGTAGCAGTCGCACGGTTCCGGACTGAGCGCCTAGAACCGCAAGACCACCGCGGCGGGCGCTACTACGAATCTGAAGAAGACGTCAGCGTTTCGGAAAGCGTGTCGATGCATGTCAGTCTCCTGATGTTCGACATGGGTTGGACACCTTGACTCAGACGGCTACATTATTTTACGCCAAAGAACTGACGCGCTATTCTGGTACGCGGCAGTCAGGAGTCGCATATTACTGCTGCGACTGCCGTCAGTGCTCCACAGTCCCGTCTCTACCCACATTCGCCAAGAACAGTATCGTCACAATGTATTCCAGGAGAGAACGTCACTTAGCAGGCGTTTATACACAGGCGTTGCTAAGGTCGTAACCACGTCTCAGTTTTGAAACTGCACAGCGGCTTACTATTTCGACGTGTCCAGACCTAGTACTTAGACACGATCCAAAACGATCGCGCACACTGCACCAGGCAACACCGATGTTAGAAGCTGTAGTAGTACTCCGTAAATGAACGAACGTAACGACCTTTTAAGTGCGAAGAGCAACACGAAATTTGCTAGTATTTCTCCAAACCAAACGCAAAAACGAGTTTGATATTCCATATTCTATTCGTATGACAGAACCGCCACGCTGTATCAAACACGGTATCAACATAGACACGTTTATCTACTCCATCCACTGTCTTGAACGAACAGAGCGAGTTTCCCCTCCGCTAAGAACAATACGTGATTTGCCACGAGTTCTTCAATGCTATCATAAATCCCGCATGATATTTCGTATGTTGCTCATGTGATACAACCCGGAAATATATTGAACACTGACCAGAAGTCAGGGAAATGGTACCCATCGCCTTCTGAGTCTCATGGACGAAAGAGCAAGCCGAGTTCTACACAATTAATGTTTAGGGAATGCGTGTTATTTTATCTCAAGAGTGGAGATGAGGCGTTCCAGAATTGGACAACCTGTTGAATCCTGCCCAATCGTCAAAGATGAGGTGTCTAGGAAACCTGCTTCCTTGGATCGCTAGACAAACACTAAAAAAAATGGTTCAAATGGCTCTAGGCACTATGGGACTTAACATCTGAGGTCATCAGTCCCTTGGACTTAGAACTACTTAAACTTAAGTAACCTAAGGATATCACACACATCTATGCCCGAGGCAGGATTCGAACCTGCGATCGCAGCGGCAGCGCGGTTCCAGACTGAAGCGCCAAGAACCGCTCGGCCACAACGGCCGGCACAAACAATTCAAACAAATCGTATTAATGAGTTTCTTACAAAATGAACAATGACAATACTTAACGTTGACGATGTAGTACCACTTTTTAATTGTTGTTGATGTTGTCTTCAGTCCTGAGACTGGTTTGATGCAGCTCTCCATACTAATCTATTCTGTACAAGCTCCATCTCCCAGTAAATACTGCAACCTACATCCTTCTGAATCTGCTTAGTGTATTCATCTCTTGGACTCCCTCTACGATTTTTACCCTCCACGCTGCCCTCCAATGCTAAATTTGTGATCCCTTCATACCTCAGGACATGTCCTACCAGCTGATCCCTTCTTCTACTCATGTTGTGCCACAAACTTCTCCTCTCCCCAATCCTATTCAATACCTCCTCATTAGTTACGTGACCTACCCACCTAATCTTCAACATTCTTCTGTAGCACCACATTTCGAAAGCTTCTATTCTCTTCTTGTCCAAACTATTTATTGTCCATGTTGCACTTCCATACATGGCTACACTCCACACAAATACTTTCAGAAACAACTTCCTGACACTTAAATCTATACTCGATGTTAACAAATTTCTCTTCTTCAGAAACGCTTTCCTTGCCATTGCCAGTCTACATTTTATATTCTCTCTACTTCGACCATCATCAGTTATTTTGCTCCCCAAATAGCAAAACTCCTTTACAACTTTAAGTGTCTCATTTCCTAATCTAATTCCCTAAGCATCACCCGACTTAATTCGACTACATTCCATTATCCTTGTTTTGCTTTTGTTGATGTTCATCTTATATCCTCCTTTCAAGACACTGTCTATTCCATTCAACTGCTCTTCCAAGTCTTATGCTGTCTGACAGAATTAAAATGTCATCGGCGAACCTCAAAGTTTTTATTTCTTCTCCATGGATTTTAATACCTACTCCGAATTTTTCTTTTGTTTCCTTTATTGCTTGCTCAATATACAGATTGAATAACATCGGGGAGAGACTACAACCCTGTCTCACTCCCTTCCCAACCACTGCTTCCCTTTCATGCCCCTCGACTCTTATAACTGCCATCTGGTTTCTGTACAAATTGTAAATAGCCTTTCGCTCCCTGTATTTTACCCCTGCTACCTTTAGAATTTGAAAGAGAGTATTCCAGTCAAAGTTGTCAAAAGCTTTCTCTAAGTCTACAAATGCTAGAAACGTAGGTTTGCCTTTCCTTAATCTCTCTTCTAAGATAAGTCGTAAGGTCAGTATTGCCTCACATATTCCAACATTTCTACGGAATCCAAACTGATCTTCCCCGAGGTCGGCTTCTATCAGTTTTTCCATTCGTCTGTAAATAATTCGTGTTAGTATTTTGCAGCTGTGACTTATTAAACTGATAGTTCGGTAATTTTCACATCTGTCAACACCTGCTTTCTTTGGGATTGGAATTATTATATTCTTCTTGAAGTCTGAGGGTATTTCGCCTGTCTCATACATCTTGCTCACCAGATTGAAGAGTTTTGTCAGGACTGGCTCTCCCAAGGCCGTCAGTATTTCTAATGGAATGTTGTCCACTCCCGGGGCCTTGTTTCGACTCAGGTCTTTCAATGCTCTGTCAAACTCTTCACGCAGTATCGTATCTCCCATTTCATCTTCATCTACATCCTCTTCCAATTCCATAATATTGTTCGCAAGTACATCGCCCTTGTATAGACCCTCTATATACTCCTTCCACCTTTCTGCTTTTCCCTCTTTGCTTACAACCGGGTTTCCATCTGAGCTCTTGATATTCATGCAACTGGCTCTCTTTTCTTCAAAGGTCTCTTTAATTTTCCTGTAGGCTGTATCTATCTTACCCCTAGTGAGATAAGCCTCCACATCCTTACATTTGTCCTCTAGCCATGCCTGCTTAGCCATTTTGCACTTCTTGTCGATCTCATTTTTGAGACGTCTGTATTCCTTTTTGCCTGCTTCACTTACTGCATTTTTATATTTTCTCCTTTCATCAATTAAATTCTATATTTCTTCTGTTACCCAAGGATTTATACTAGCCCTCGTCTTTTTACCTACTTGATCCTCTGCTGCCTTCACTACATCATCCCTCAGAGCTACCCATTCGTCTTCTACTGTATTTCTTTCCCCCATTCCTGTCAATTGTTCCCTTCTGCTCCCCCTGAAACTCTGTACAACCTCTGATTTAGTCAGTTTATCCAGGTCCCATCTCCTTAAATTCCCACCTTTTAATTAGCAGTATTTATTTTACTTTTAAAATTATTTCCGACATTTACGGAGTCATATATTCCATATGACAGCCTGTATTATAGTTTCATCTGTGTGTCCTTATCGATGTATCTGCTGACGTACAAGCTCCGTTTAATTTCGTTAGTAATTTTTATGTTAAATCCTTTTGTGTAGCGTCCTCTGGTTTCTGTTCTGTTCCCGTTCTGATTAGGCTCCGACGCATTGGCATGACTATGTATGAATTTATGTTAAACTGTACCTTAAGTGCTTATAATATAGTCAAAGTTAACTTTACTATGATCTTCATTTCTAAATTTCAACCCTCCATGTCACTTTGTTATTAATATTTTATGATTTATGTTTTTCAGACGACCATGGTTGGAAAAGAAGCATTGATGACCCGTTGTTAGTGGACGCATATGACCGAACACTTCTCGTGTTCAGCCATTAATTTCAAACCGCGTATATCGCTCCACTCCCTGAGATCGGTGCGCCGATCATTTCATGTTCATCCTGCCGCAGGTTTTCACAGGAGTAACGCAAAGAATGATTCGGCCCGCCGTCCACTAACAGTGACGTCGTTGTGCGATCTACACCAGTCGGACACAAGCTCCGCTTCGTTCAAAGTACTGATGGTGGTCCATGCTTTATTTTTTAATTTATACTAGCCGCTTCACGCCCAGCTCGGCACGGAGCGTTGCAGTTTCAAGACGATGCGCCGTCCGTATTGCGAGCGACAATACACGCGCGACCGCCATCTAACGGCACTTTCCACCCCCTTTATTAATTTGGAATGCTGATTTACATTTTTGATTCCCCTTCAAGGCTAGGAAACGTGTCAAGCAGAACGCAGATGTCTCGCAAGCAAAGGGCGACCTGTAAGATATGTAAGGCTCTTCAGTACAGAGAATGCTACATAGTACAAGGGAAATCACTAGTCTTGAAGCTGTTGTAGAACTGGGCCGCGACCAGTCGGGCGTGGCGCTAATGTCCTCTTCGCATAGAGGCCGCTCCTGTCGCATTGTCGTCCTGGAGAGGGGTCGGTCACGTCTTCTTCACAGCTCTCTCTGCTCTCTTGTTCCCGACTGCCGGCGCTTGACTTTAAGACGCAACGTTCCTCCCCCCCCCCCCCCCTCCCTCCTCTACATCTACATCTACATACATACTCCGCAATCCACCATACGGTGTGTGGCGGAGGGTACCTCGTACCACTACTAGCATCTTCTCTCCCTGTTCCATTCCCAAACAGAACGAGGGCAAAAAAACTTCCTATATGCCTCCGTACGAGCCCTAATCTCTCTTATCTTTGTGGTCTTTCCGCGAAATGTAAGATGGCGGCACTAAAATTGTACTGCAGTCAGCCTCAAATGCTGGTTCTCTAAATTTCCTCAGTAGCGATTCACGAAAAGAACGCCTCCTTTCCTCTAGAGACTCCCACCCGAGTTCCGGAAGCATTTCCGTAACACTCGCTTGATGATCAAACCTACCAGTAACAAATCTAGCAGCCCGCCTCTGAATTGCTACTATGTCCTCCCTCAATTCGACCTGATAGGGATTCCAAACGCTCGAGCAGTACTCAAGAATAGTTCGTATTAGTTTTTTATAAGAGGTCCCCTTTACAGACGAACCACATCTTCCCAAAATTTTACCAATGAACCGAAGACGACTATCCGCCATCCCCGCAACTGCCATTACATGCTTGTCCCACTTCATATCGCTCTGCTGTGTTACGCCCAAATATTTAATCGACGTGTCTGTGTCAAGCGCTACACTACTAATGGAGTATTCAAACATTACATAATTCTTTTTCCTACTTATCTGCATTAATTTACATTAATCTATATTTCGAGTTAGCTGCCATTCTTTACACCAATCACAAATCCTGTCCAAGTCATCTTGTATCCTCCTAAAGTCACTCGACGACGACACCTTCCCGTATTAGCAAACAGCCGCAGATTGCTATCCACCCTATCCAAAAGATCATTTATGTAGACAGAAAACAACAGCGGGCCTACCGCACTTCCCTGGGGCACTCCAGTAGATACCATCACCTCCGATGAACACTCACCGTCGAGGACAACGTACTGGGTTCTATTGCTTAAGAAGTCTTCGAGCCACTCACCTACTTGGGAACCAATCCCATATGCTCGTACCTTAGTTAGGAGTCTGCAGTGGGGCACCGAGTCAAACGCTTTCGGGAAGTCAAGGAATATGGCATCCGTCTGATACCCTTTATCCATGCTTCGCAAGATATCATGTGAAAAAAGGGCGAGTTGCGTTTCGCAGGAGCGATGCTTTCTAAAGCCGTGCTGATGCATGGACAGCAACTTCTCTGTCTCAAGGAAATTCATTATATACGAACTGGAAGTTCGAGAATCCTCGCCCCCCCCCCCCCCCCCCCGCAAAGTGACCGTCGTAGTATAGGGAGCACGACAACGGGGGGGGGGGGGGGGGCGGGGGGGGGGGGAGGCAGGATCGTGTATGATGCGATGGACTGGAAGCTGTGGCAGACCTCCAGCCGTACCCCGCCATCCGGCCTTCGCTGTGGCGGAAACGTCCCCCTGAAAACGACCAACAGGGTACGCGACCACCTCCTAAGGCTTATAAGAAGAGTCGGTCGCTGCGGCGTAGGCGCGTCCACCTCTATACGTAGGACGAGAGGAGGTGGAGAAGGCGAAGGTTCCGTCTCCATGCGATCGTCCCGCGGTGTCGTGATACCACCCTCTGGTGGCTGCTGTGACCGCACTGTCCTCGGGATCCGTGAATCTGGGGGAAGAGATACGGAAGGATCACTGTGCATATGGCAGTGACGAATTTGATTGTGATGTCGGCGCTGCAATCCGTCTGACACTGGAATGAGATACACGCATATGCCAAGTCAGCGAAGGATCTCGCCTAGCGCCCGTCGTCTGCTGCCGCTAAAAGCCCTGAACACTCAATATCAAGCAGCGCTAAGCGATACTAGCGGCCTATCTTCGGCGCCGGGTTCTGAGGAGGCTGGAGCAGGTGGAGCAGTGTCCGATGGAGGTGGCCGTGATGCAGTTCTGCCGGCGATGATCCATCTCATGGATGTGAACGACAGGAGGCGAGAAACAGCTGCAATGCTTGATCCCTGGTGTGTGCGGAGCGGTGCACTAGTCAGATGCTGTATGCCATTGCCTTCACAGAACGATTCAGATTCATTTGACGTGAACTGAGGGTCGCTGTCCGGCACAATGACTTCAGTCAAACATTCGAGTTCATTCGCACCGAGTCTACCGCAATGAACAAACGAGTGTTCCGAAAAGGTACCGCAAAGTCTATGTGGACACGTTGTCATGGTGATTGTGACTTAGGCCAAGCAGAGAATTTTTGTGGAAGAGCGGACTGATTTTCCGCACATGTATGACGCTGTGAGGTAATGTGTCCTGTTTGGGTGTCCATACCCTGCCAAGTACAAGTGTCGACGCGCTAACTGTTTCGTACGAACAATCCCCAGTGACCTTATGAAGTAACTGCGACATTTCTTTTTGCGAAGATTTGGGATCAACACACGTGACTGTCCACTGTCATTCTGAACAAGAATTACACCTTTCTGTACAGCGAGGCTACGCCGACAAGCAAAGTAGTGGCGCACTGCTGAGTTCTTTATGCTACGCAATGAGCGAGGCCAAGATGTACGAACGTACACTGCTGTCTATTAAAATTGCTACACCACGAAGATGACGTGCTACAGACGCGAAATTTCACCGACAGGAAGAAGGTGATGTGATATGCAAATGATTAGCTTCTCAGAGAATTCACACAAGGTTGGCGCCGGTGGCGACACATACAACGTGCTGACATGAGGAAAGTTTCCAACCGATTTCTCATAAACAAACAGCAGTTGACCGGCGTTGCCTGGTGAAACGTTGTTGTGATGCCTCGTGTGAGGAGGAGAAATGCGTACCATCACGTTTCCAACTTTGATAAAGGTCGGATTGTAGCCTATCGCGACTGCGGTTTATCGTATCGCGACATTGCTGCTCGCGTTGGTCGAGATCCAATGACTGTTAGCAGAATATAGAATCGGTGTGTTCAGGAGGGTAATACGGAACGCCGTGCTGGATCCCAACGGCCTCGTATCACTAACAGTCGAGATGACAGGTATCTTATCCGCATGGCTGTAACGTATCGTGCAACCACGTCTCGATCCCTGAGTCAACAGATGGGGACGTTTGCAAGACAACAACCATCTGCACGAACAGTTCGACGACGTTTGCAGCAGCATGGACTATCAGCTCGGAGACCATGGCTGCGGTTACCCTTGACGCTGCATCACAGACAGGAGCGCCTGCGATGGTGTACTCGACGACCAACCTAGGTGCACGAATGGCTAAAGGTCATTTTTTCGGATGACTCCAGGTTCTGTAACAGCATCATGATGGTCGCATCCGTGTTTGGCATCATCGTGGTGAACGCACATTGGAAGGGTGTGTCCACAGCTTGTGGTCGTGCGGTAGCGTTATCACTTCCCGCGCCTGGTTTCCCGGGTTCGATTCCCGGCAGGGTCAGGGATTTTCTCTGCCTCGTGATGAGTGGGTGTTGTGTGATGTCCTTAGGTTAGTTAGGTTTAAGTAGTTCTAAGTTCTAGGAGACTGATTACCATAGATGTTAAGTCCCACAGTGCTCAGAGCCATTTGAACCATTTTTTTGGAAGGGTGTATTCGTCATCGCCATACTGGCGTATGATCAGGCGTGATGGTATGGCTTCTGGATACAGAAAATGTTCGACTGCTGCCCTGGCCAGCACATCCCCCAGATCTCTCACCAACTGAAAACGTCCGGTGGCCGGGAACTGGCTCGTCACAATACGCCAGTCACTACTCTTGATGAACTGTTGTATCGTGTTGAAGCTGCATGGGCAGCTGTACCTTTACACGCCATCCAAGCTCTGTTTGACTCAATGCCTAGGCGTATCCAGGCCGTTATTACGGCCAGAGGTGGCTGTTCTGGGTACTGATTTCTCAGGATCTATGCACCCAAATGTCGTGAAAACGTAATCACATGTCAGTTCTAGTTTAATACATTTGTCCAATGAATACCCGTTTGTCATCTACATTTTTTTCTTGGTGTAGCAATTTTAATGGCCAGTAGCGTATTTTAGCAAAACATTCAAGTCTGGATCAGCTTCCGTGGCCTGTGCAATTCTCCTGTAGTTCAGAGGAAACGATTGAAGCAATTCAGAATTCTGAGCATCGATGTGACAACAAGATGCAGCAGAAGCGTCAAAGTATGTAACAGGGCCAAGAGGAAGACGTGAGACTGAGTCCGTATTAACACGTTGAGCTGTCGGACGATCCACAATCTCGTACTGGTATTGAGACACCAAAAAGCCCATATTTGCAATTTTTGGGCAGTTCGTACAGGAACCGACTTCATCGGATGAAACAAGAACTGCAATGGCTTGTGATCCGTTACTTAGTAAAATTTTCTGCCACACAAATAGTGGTGGAATTTGGTGACGCCGTATACAATAGCTAATGCGTCTTTCTCTGCTTGCAAATAGTTGCACGGAGCTTGGGACAACACTTTTGATGCGAAAGCAATAGGCCTGTCGTTATCACTAATTCTGTGCGAAAGCACAGCGCCGATTCGGTAAGAGGAAGCGTCAACTTGCAACACCAGTGGTTTGTCAGAATCAAAGTGAACCAAGCAACCACTGAGCAATGAATCTATGTTTTTGAAAAGCTTTTTGGCACTCGTCTATCCAAACAAAGCGATGCAATGGAGCTGCGATTTTTGCAGAAATCGGTATGAACCGAATATAATAGTTCATTTTCCCTAAAACTGACTGCAATTATGTGACATAGCGATTAACTGACCGGCTTCGTACGAGGATGTACATTAACTGTATGACATGACCAACATACTGCAACTCGGGTTAAAAAAAAAAAAAAAAAGGAAATCACACTTCTCCAGTCTACACTTTAGTCCTGCATCAGATAACGCACGAAAAAAAAAAACACACTAATTTGCAATGTGTCCTTCAGGTGTACGATTTGCTACGACAATATTGTCCAAATAGTTTGAACAGTTTGGTAGTTGAGCAGTCAGCTGTTCCAAATACCGTTGGAAAATGGCGGCTGCTCAAACACTGCCAAAAGGCAAACGTAAATATTTAAACAAGCCGAAACGTGTGTTCACAACGCACACGTTTTGAGATTCTTCATCCAATGGTATTTTCAGTTTTTGAAAAGTAGTGACTAGCGCCTAATCTGTCTAGGTGATCCCCTGGGCATGGCAATGGATAAGTAGCAATCACAGTTTGTGGGTTGACTGTAGACTTCAAGTCAACAAAGAGGGGAATGCGACCTGAAAGTTTGGGGAGCAAAAGCAGTGGACATGCCCACTGACTACCTGGTACGGGCACAGCAGCTCCGTTATCTTGCAATTCTTTAAGTTCAGCAACGACTTTGTCCCGTAATGCAATGGGAACAGTTCGGGTCTGGCAAAATTTCGGTTGATTATTGTCTTCCATAGTAATACGTGCAACAAAATTGTTAGCCTTGCTTAAACCTTCAGAAAAGAGTTCAGGAAATTCCATCAGCTAGCTAGCGACACTGTGTTTGGCATTGAATGCAGTCAGTGACAACACATTATCCTGAATTTTAAAGACAAACAAATGAAACGAATCAAGGCCAAATATGTTATCACAGTCACATGATTGTAGCACAATGAAAGTCACAGTTCGCGTATGCGAGCGATACACGGCAGGCAAAGTACATTTTCTGAGAACGGAAATGTCTTGTCCATTATGAGCCGCCGGTTGCGTGCTAGTTTTAGACACGTGTGGGGAGACTAACAGTTCATACGTGTTACGATTCCGCAATATAACATGGGCATCTGTGTCCAATTGAAATTTCACATGGTTCCCACTAATATGCAAATGAACACAAAGTTTGTTGGACTGGCATTGCACTGAAGAAACTATCCGGTTGCTAGTTTTGCTTGCAGTATGCTTGAAATACACTGCATTGATTACACCGGCCCTGACTAGAATTATATGAGTGGGTAGAATTCTTATGTTTGTTACGTTGCAAACATAATAGAATAGAATAGAATATTTTTATTAGCCTTTCAGAATTTTTCATACAATTGGCTTCGTCAAAGTTTATAGAGGGTTTCAGTTTCAGTACGATATTCAAATAGTTACAGAAAGGGGAGAAAAGGAACTAAAGACCTTTTCATCAGCATTATGTAAAACAATGTTTTATACAATAATTAAATACACACATAAGAAAAGAATCACTGTAAATAACTCGCTCACATATGATCAAAACATTTTCTTCATAACTTAGGTAAAACATATATTTTGATTATTAGTTTCTAAGAATTCTTCAGTTGTATAGAATTCGTTGTTTTTTAGCCAGGTTTGCAATGTATTATTATACTTATTTAGTGGTACTGTACGAGCTGAGCACGGTAACTTATTGAAAAATTTTATGCTTAAGTACTTATAGTTATTATGGACTACAGCAAGTCTTGTGGAAGGGAAGTCCAGCAGGTGACTGTTTCTGTACTGTGTGCATGCACATCACATCTTATGTTAATTTTTTTCAGATTTTCTCTGGCATATATTAAACAGTTATATACGTACATGCTTGGCACTGTCAGTACAGCAAGAGATTTAAAATAATTTCTGCAGGACTCTCTGGGTGGTAACCCTTCCACGCACCTGATTGCTTTCTTCTGCCATCTGAAAATACATTCAGCACCTGGGGAGTTACCCCAAAGCAATACTCCATATTGCAGTTGGGAATGAAAAGAAGCATAGTATGAGTGGAGTAGCAATTGCTTGCTCACACTGCTTCTTAATTTATAAAATAAGAAAAGCACTTGTGCTAGTTTACTACATAGATAATTAGTGTGTTCTTCCCATGGGAGCTTTTGGTCTATGATTAGTCCAAGTAACTGTTTTGTATTCATTTTTAGTTACTTTGAGATTAAACATTATTTCTTCTGTTTTTGTTTGATTTATGCACAGCTGGTTAGCCTGACACCAGTAATTAGCCATTTGCATCATTTCTCTATTTCTGTCCAGTTCACTCTGTAAGTTCCCTCTTTTGTGATTGGCAGGAGAGCCAACACCGTGTTACTAGAGGAGGCCGAAAGGCACGCGATTTAGCTCACGCAGGCTGGCGTGAGGTCTGGAACAGGACAAGGAAATTAGAATTTAGAAACAACGGACGTACCTGGTGGAATACTTAACTTTAATCCATTAATGATGAACGTCGCTCTTGACGGTACATAGTTCACAATATCAATAGTAACTGATAATGGCGCCTTGCTAGGTCGTAGCAAATGACGTAGCTGAAGGCTATGCTAAACTATCTTCTCGGCAAATGAGAACGTAAGTAGGCAGTGAAGCATCGCGAGCAAAGTCGGCTGTACAACTGGGGCGAGTGCTAGGAAGTCTCTCTAGACCTGCCGTGTGGCGGCGCTCCGTCTGCAATCACTGATAGTGGCGACACGCGGGTCCGACGTATACTACCGGACCAGGGCCGATTTAAAGGCTACCACCTAGCAAGTGTGGTGTCTGGCGGTGACACCACACTCTCCTGTACTTATTAATGTCATATCATCAGCATATAGTATGTTCTTACACGGTATGTAATTCGAGAAGTCATTAACATAGACAATGAACAGAAAATGTCCAAGAACAGAGCCTTGGGGTATTCCTCTTTCTATAGGAAGTATTTCTGACCTCTGCTAATTTGCATATACAAGTTGTAACCTATTGCTTAGATAAGATGTGAGTAGACGGAGTGTATCATCGTCAATACCATAGTATTTTAACTTTTTGATGAGTATGTCATGTGACACTGAGTCAAATGCTTTACTTAGGTCAATTAGTGTTCCAGACATTGATACCCTTTTTTCATACCCTTCATAAGGATTGTACATGACCTGTTTCCCACAATCGTAACACTGTGCTTGTCTGAATGGGCAGTCTGTGCTGTGAATAGCACCGAGTGCATGACTTAATTCCGTTCGCCAGTTTAGAGAATTCTTTATGCGGCGAGGACAACTGTGTACAAGGCATGCCACGTGTGAGCTGTCACTGTCTAATGGGCCGGTCGTAAGGAAGGTATGACTCAGCCTGACAAATGTAATGGCTGCTCAAGTTTATCGGCTGACACGGCACTTGAATTGTACTGATCTAGCATTACATGTTGGAATAATGGATCGGACTGTTTCGGAATCTATTCTCTAAGTTTGACATCAGTTACATTGTACATGATCGTGCCACACAAAATTACATTGGAATATAAAGCACCACAAGCACATTTTAATTTGCGTTTCCTCGTCATACCCTGCAAATCTGTTACCCACTCGCGATAAGTTTGTTTCTGGCCGTTTCTTACAAGAGAAGAATTGGTACCTAGCTGCCACCACATTCACTTATTGTTGTTGTCGTTTTTTTTGGGGGGGGGGGGGGGGGGGGAAGGAGACCAAACAGCGAGGTCATCGGTCTCATCGGATTAGGGAAGGACGGGGAAGGAAGTCGGCCGTGCCCTTTTAAAGGAACCATCCCGGCATTTGCCTGGAGCGATTTAGGGAAATCGCGGGAAACCTAAATCAGGATGGCCGGACGCGGGATTGAACCGTAGTCCTCCCGAATGCGAGTCCAGTGTGCTAACCACTGCGCCACCTCGCTCGGTTTCACTTATTGGTCATAATAGTTAGTTAACGAATCTACTATCTGATCACACGAAAGTTCAATTGGAGTGGCGTTAAGGAATAATTTCTGGATGAGGCGACACACTGCACTCCCTACCATTGACAAAACGTAATGTAGTTTCGCTGTACCTGGTACGCTGTGAGAAGTTACATGGGCTTCAAATTGTTGGGACCACTCGATCCATTCCTTTTGTTTTTCATTAAACTGGCGAAAATGCTATAGTTGATGTATTTTGCGTTGTATTAGTTGCTTGAGCGGTGAATAGCTACTGTACCTTGTGAAGCACCGTGGCAATTTGCTGGGTCTGAAACATCTGTGTCAGCTGCATTGCATCTAAAGCTTGCAGCTGAGGCCCCTGACCAGGGGGTGGGAAAGGGGGTTGTTTTTGGAAAAAACGATAATTTGTGTATGGAGTGCATGACTGATCATTTTGTAAAAAAAGTTTGTTTATTTATAGACGCAATCACATGTTTATGACACAGTAACAACCGGTTTCGGCCATAGAATAACCATCTTCAGATTCTAATGGCGGCATACACTGAACACAGGTTCATGCATTGTTTGACAACACACGAACCTGTGTTCAGTGTATGCCGCCTTTAGAATCTGAAGATGGTTATTCTATGGCCGAAACCGGTTATTACTGTGTCATAAACATGTGATTGCGTCTATAAATAAACAAATTTTTTTTTACAAGATGGGTTGTTCATTTTGGACTATACAAATGCAATAAACGGACAAGGTAAGCAAAAAAAATAAGCATACATGCAAAGAAAATTTCTACAATGCTCACCTGAAAACACTGAATAGCAAAAACACTATTAGAGATACTGTTAAAGCAAAGAAAAGAGAATGTAGAATTACGGCGCCAGCAAAACACAGTAGAAAATTCGTATTAGCCATGCACAGGGCTCTTCTTATTCGCCGCCAAATGTTGAATCCTACCTAGTCGTCAAAGATGGGGTGTCTGGGAAACCTGCTTTCTCGGATCGCTAGGCAAACACTTCAAACAAATCGTATTAATGAGTTTATTACAATATGAACAATGACAACACTTACCTTGAGAGTTACACAGAAGTGTCGCAAGCTAAGGGCGACCTGTAAAGTATGCAAGGTTCTTCAATATAGACAATGCTACATAGTACAAGGGAAATGACTAGTCTTGAAGCTGTTGTAGAACTGGGCCGCGACCAGTCGGGCGTGGCGCTAATGTCGTCTTCGGATAGAGTCCTCTGCTGTAGCGTTGTCGTCCTGGAGAGGGGTCGGTCATCGTGTAATTGGCTGACGTCATCTTCACAGCCCTCTCTGATCTTTCGTTCCCATTGGCCTGCCGGCGCTTGACTGTACTCCGTAACACAGTCGATTGACGCTGTCGATATGAACTTTCAATTGGGTGTATAGCTCGATGATAGATGGCACAGTGTCCTCGAAATCTCAGAGAATCGGTCGCCAGTGAAACTTGTTTCCAGGGTATTGACAGCTACAACTCAGAACTCACAACGTGAACTTGGTAATGATTGAACGCCACCCTAGTTAGGTCGATATTTTCAATTAAAAATTAGCACCGACAAAATTCCTCCGTCAGTTGAAGTTATCGATGTATAGACCTATAGTCGCGTGCATCAACTCGATGACTAATACACTGTCATCGAGTTGACAGTTCTCGTAAAATGGGAGTGTGTACTTACTAGGGTGTTGATTCACCTTTTTTCGCACCCAATACAATGTCACCATTCAGTGTTACATCGATTGGACAAGCCCTTCATAAGTTTAAAGGGATTGAAAACTCAAATTTTTTACCTGGCAGACTAGTTTTTTCTGGAATGATATATAGAGTGGTCCATTGATTGTGACCGGGCCACATATCTTACGAAATAAGCATCAAACGATAAAACTACAAAGAAACAAACTTGCCTAGTTTGAAGGGGGAAACCAGATGACGCTATGGTTGGCCCGCTAGATGGCGCTGCCATAGGTCAAACGGATATCAACGGCGTTTTTTAAAAAATAGGAACCCCCATTTTTATTACATATACGTGTAGTACGTAAAGAAATATGAATGTTTCAGTTGGACCACTTTTTTCGCTTTGTGATAGATAGCGCTGTAATAGTCACAAACATATGGCTCACAATTTTAGACGAACAGGTGGTAACAGGTAGGTTTTTTAAATTAAAATACAGAACGTAGGTACGTTTGAACATTTTATTTCGGTTGTTCCAATGTGATACATGTACCCTTGTGAACTAATCATTTCTCAGAACGCATGCTGTTACAGCGTGATTACCTGTAAATGCAACATTAATGCAATAAATGCTCAAAATTAAATACGACATTAATGCAATAAATGCTCAAAATGATGTCGGTCAACCTCAATGCATTTGGCAATACGTGTAAAGACATTCCTCTCAACAGCGAGTAGTTCGCCTTCTATAATGTTCGAACACGCATTCACAATGCGCTGACACATGTTGTCAGGCGTTGTCGGTGGATCACGATAGCAAATATCCTTCAACTTTCCCCACAGGAAGAAATACGGAGACGTCAGATCCGGTGAACGTGAGGGCCATGGTATGGTGCTTCGAAGACCTATCCACCTGTCATGAAATATGCTATTCAATACCGCTTCAAACGTACGCTAGCTATGTGCCGGACATCCATCATGTTGGAAGTACATCACCATTTAGCCATGCAGTGAAACATCCTGTAGTAACATCGGTTGAAGACTACGAAGGAAATCAGCATACGTTGCACCATTTAGATTGCCATCGATAAAATGGGGGCCAATTATCCTTCCTCCCATAATGCCGCACCATACATTAACCAGCCAAGGTCGCAGCCATCGTGGATATTCCGTTGCCCAATAGTGCATATTATGCCGGTTTACGTTACCGCTGTTGGTGAATGACGCTTCGTCGCTAAATAGAACGCGTGGAAAAAGTCTGTCATCGTCCCGTAATTCCTCTTGTGTCCACTGGCAGTACTGTACACGACGTTCAAAGTCGTCGCCATGCAATTCCTGGTGCATAGAAATATGGTACGCGTGCAGTCGATGTTGATGCAGCATTCTCAACACCAACGTTTTTGAGATTCCCGATTGTCGCGCAATTTCTCTGCTACTGATGACACCTACTTGGGCATCACCAATTCCTGCAGGTCGTGGTTGACGTTTCACATGTGGCTGAACGCTTCCTGTTTCCTTAAATAACGTAACTATCCGGCGAAAGGTCCAGCCACTTGTGATGTCGTCCAGGATACCGAGCAGCATACATAGCACACGTCCATTGGGCATTTTGACCACAATAGCCATCCATCATCACGATATCGACCTTTTCCGCAAATGGTAAACCATCCATTTTAACACAGGTAATGTGTCACGAAGCAAATACCGTCCGCACTGGTGGAATGTTACGTGCAACCACGTACTTATATGTTTGTGGCTATTATAGTACCATCTACCACAAAGCGAAAAAAGTGGTCCAACTATAACATTCATGTTTCTTTACGTGCTACACGAATATGTAATAAAAAATGGGGGTTCCTATTTTAAAAAACGCAGCTGATATCCGTTTGACCTTTGGCAGCGCCATCTAGTGGGCCAAACACAGCGCCATCTGGTTTCCCCCTTCAAGCTAGACAAGTTTCGTTCTTTGTAGTTTTTTCGTTTGATGCTTATTTCTTGAGGTATTTGGCCTGGTCACTATCAATGGACCACCCTGTATATACATATGTGAACGCATCTTACTGAATCCGATATATGCAACAAGGTGAAAGTGCAGAACCCACAGTTGGGAAGAGCTGATGATGATTTAACATCATCCAACAGACCTTAGGTCCATATGTTAAAGTAAAATTAATAGCGCAACACTGCACACACGTTCTCCGGCGGTATTCCATAAGGTTACCGCCCTTATATTGTGCAGTTCCCACACTAATCGAAACACCAGGGTTTCAGGTGCCAGCCAGCCAGCCGAGCAGCAGCGGTCCAGCCGTGCAGTAGCAGTCCAGCCTTGCAGCAGCAGCAGCAGCAGCACCGGTCCCGGCCAGCAGCAGCGGTCAAGCCGGCAGCAGCCAGCCAGCCCTCCAGCAGCAGCAGCAGCGATCCCGGCCAGCAGCAGCGGTCAAGCTGGCAGCAGCCAGCCACCCCTCCAGCAGCAGCAGCAGCAGCAGCAGCAGCAGCAGCAGCGGTCCCGGCCAGCAGCAGTGGTCCAGCCGGCAGCAGCCAGCCACCCCTCCAGCAGCAGCAGCAGCAGCAGCGGTCCTGGCCAGCAGCAGCGGTCCAGCCGGTAACAGCCAGCCAGCCCTCCAGCAGCAGTAGCAGCAGCGGAACCGGCCAGCAGCAGCGGTCAAGCCGGCAGCAGCCAGCCACCCCTCCAGCAGCAGCAACGGTCCCGGCCAGCAGCAGCAGTCCAGCCGGCAGCAGCCAGCCAGCCCTCCAGCAGCAGTAGCAGCAGCGGAACCAGCCAGCAGCAGCGGTCAAGCCGGCAGCAGCCAGCCACCCCTCCAGCAGCAGCAACGGTCCCGGCCAGCAGCAGCGGTCAAGCCGGCAGCAGCCAGCCAGCCCTCCAGCAGCAGCAGCAGCGATCCTGGCCAGCAGCAGCGGTCAAGCTGGCAGCAGCCAGCCACCCCTCCAGCAGCAGCAGCAGCAGCAGCAGCAGCAGCAGCGGTCCCGGCCAGCAGCAGTGGTCCAGCCGGCAGCAGCCAGCCACCCCTCCAGCAGCAGCAGCAGCAGCAGCGGTCCCGGCCAGCAGCAGCGGTCCAGCCGGCAACAGCCAGCCAGCCCTCCAGCAGCAGTAGCAGCAGCGGAACCAGCCAGCAGCAGCGGTCCAGCCGGCAGCAGCCAGCCACCCCTCCAGCAGCAGCAACGGTCCCGGCCAGCAGCAGCAGTCCAGCCGGCAGCAGCCAGCCAGCCCTCCAGCAGCAGCAGCAGCAGCAGCAGCGGTCCCAGCCAGCAGCAGCGGTCCAGCCGGCAGCAGCCAGCCAGCCCTCCAGCAGCAGCAGCAGCGATCCCGGCCAGCAGCAGCGGTCAAGCCGGCAGCAGCCAGCCACCCCTCCAGCAGCGCCCTAGTGACACCACCACCTCCTCCGCTCCCAAAAAGGCCCCGCCCTGTCCTCCTTCCCCCCCCCCAGGATGCCATGGATGTCTCCCCGCCTGGCCCTGCTCCCGCCGCCTCCTCCTCCACCTCTCACCTCCCCTATTATACAAATACCTCCTCTCCTGTCCTGATCCTTCCCTTCTTGAGGCCCAGAATCTCTCCCTCCTCCTCCACCAACACTTCCCTGGTGCTCCCATCTCTCTCCTCACTCCCAGACGGGATTCCGTTCTCATTTCCTCCTCCAGCGCTACCCTCCATACTGACATCCTCTCCCGCCTCCCCATCACCCGTTTTGGCCCCCATGCTTCCCTCACCCCTGCTCCTTCTCCATCTCCCACCCGCCAGCCCCAAACCCCGCGTCGCCCGCCAATCCTCACTGCCGTGATCACTCGGCTCAGTCTGTTGATCACGGAGGAGGAGGTGTTGGCGGAGCTCAAGGCCCATCCCACGCTGGAGGTGCGGGTGGTCCGCCTCATTTTCAACTCGGCCGGCCCCACCTGCCTTATGCGGGTTTTCTCCGAGGACACTCCCTCCATTGACCGTCTCCTGAAGGAAGGTGCCCTCCTCTTTCACCAGCGTTACAAGGTCGACCCCTCCCATTCCCCTCCTCAATCCCTGCGCTGCTAGAGGTGTCTGCGCTATAATGCACACCCAACAGCTGAGTGCCGCAAGGCTCCCACCTGCCCACATTGTCGACAAGCGCACTTCCTCTGGCTGTGCCCTAACCACCAATCCCCAATTCCCTCCCTCCTGCAATACCTGCAATCTCCCCCATCCCACCTACTCCCAAAAGAGTAAAGCCCGACCCCCTCCGACCACTCCTAAACTCACCGTACCTGTCTGTCCTCTGGACGCCCCCACCCCTCCTGGCAATTCCCTTCATCCCCTCCCCCCCACCCCTGAGGACATCATCAGGTTCCTCACCATTGTCCTACAAAACGTCCACCCTTTCCAGCGCCCTCACACCCTCCAACAGGTCTCCCTCGCCACCCGTTCCATTTTCCATTTGAAAATGTATGCCACCTACTCCAACAACCAGGCCCATTTCACCTTCTCCCGCCTTGACACCCTTGTCTAAATCCCTGTCATGGCGAGACAGCACCGTATCCTTTTCAACATCTGCTCCCTTCCCGCCAACAAGAACCTCTTCCTGCACACTCTTGCCACCCACTGCGTGGACGCCTTCCTCCTCAATGACACCTTCCTCCAACCCCACCACACCGTCCACACTTTGCCATACCTCCTTCACCGTTCTGATAATCCTCTCCCGATTGCGCATGGCGGAGTTGCCTTGATCACCTCCGCCAGATATCTGTTCGGCTCCAACCTCTCCTTCCTGACCCCACCGAACACTTGATCCTTAGTCTCTTCCCCAGCCTTACCATTACCTGCGTCACCATCTATGTCGGCCCTGACGCCCTTATTCCCTTCGACTTCCTCTCCCACATTGACCGTACCTTCTCCTCCTACATGATCGCCGCCGACCTCAACATCCACAGTCGTTCCACCGCCCAGTTACGGTGGTGGCATCGGTTCCTCTCCTCCCTTCAAGGCGACCACATCCCCATCCCCCAGCACACCCGTCCCGAATCCAACTCCACTCCTGATGTTGTCCTTTGCTCCGCCAACCTCCTTGGCCGCATAATGGTGGATGTCCTGGAACCTATTGGTAGCGACCATCTTCCTGTCCTCCTCACCGTTTCAGACGGTCGTCGCCCCCGCCCTGACCTTCGTCATGACCCTCCCCCTAAGTACGTCCATGACTATTCCCGTGCCAACTGGAATGCCTACCGGGATACCCTCTCCACCCAGGTCAATAGCCACCCCTTCACATATTGTCACCCTGACGATGTAACCCATGCCGCCACCTTTCTCCAGCAGACCTTTTCTGAGGCCATGGAGGCCCATGTCCCTACTGTCGCGATCCACCCCCACCGTCCTACCTTACCCCTACAGGCCATCCTCCTCCTCCGGGAATCCTGCCGTCTCTACTGTGCCTTCCTGCACACGCGTGACCCGGACACACTATGACTCCATCAGCAACTCCAACGACACATTCGTAATTTACTCGCGGCCAAGAAACGCCGGGACTGGCGACAGACATGCACCTGTTTAAATGCTACCCTACCAATCAACTCGTCGAAGTTCTGGTCCGCCTTCCGTCGCCTTACTGTAACTAAACCCTCCCCTTACTATCCTCTTCTACATGATGATCACCCCTTCCCTGACACCCTTAGTAAGGCCAATCACTTTGCCTCCTACCTGTCTGATGTCTTTTCCATCCCCGATGATCCCCAGTTCGATTACTCCCTCTTCCCGGATGTCCGCGACCAAACTGACACCTCTGTCCCTCCCCTCGCACCTGGTTTCCAGTACTTGGACAACATTACACACACGGAACTCAATGCCCCAATCACTACACATGATCTCATTGCTACACTCCCCACAAAACGCAACACCACTCCTGGTCACGATCGTGTCACCTATCGTCACGTTTGTGAAACTCCTGCCTCTTTCCTCTCCACCTTGGCCAGGCTCTACAATGTAGTCCTGTCCACCGGTTGCTACCCCGACCTGTGGAAAACCTCCCGTATCCTGATGTTCCTTAAACCTGGCAAACCGCCATCCGCCGTCTCTTCCTACCATCCCATTAGCCTTACCTCGGTCTTCAGCAAGGTCCTGGAATCTATCCTCACCCGCAGCATCCACCAGCATCTCCACTAGCACTGCCTCCTTCCGGTTACCCAGTGTAGCTTTTGGCCGTCCTCTTCCGACGACCTTCTCCTTCACCTCACTCATCTCCTTTCGGACCAGCTTAATTCTCGTCGCTCCACTATCTTCCTCTCCCTGGACCTCGAATGAGCTTATGACCGTATATGGCATTCCAGTCTCCTCTTCAAGCTCCAAACCTTCGCCCTTCCCATTAACTACGTCCGTCTGATCGGCTCCTTTCTCTCCCACCGTCCTTCCTACGTCACCAACCATAATGCGGATTCTTACACCTTTTTCCCCTCCGCCGGTGTGCCCCAAGGCTCTGTCCTCTCCCCCCTTCTGTACCTTTTGTATACGGCGGATATGCCGCCGCCGTCACCCCCCGTCCACCTTCTCCAGTTTGCCGATGACACCGCCTTCCTTGCCCTTGCCCCCACCCTGCAGCCGTCCCAACACCTTCTCCAATCCCATCTTGACTGGTTCACCGCTTGGTGCAACGAGTGGTTGCTCAAGGTCAATCCCTCCAAAACCCAGGCGATCATTGTAGGTAAAACCACCCCCTCCTTCCGCCTCCTTGATTTCTATCTCACCATCTATGGCCGTTCTATCCCCCTCACTCCCACCCTCAAGTACCTTGGCGTCACCCTCGACCGTCGCCTATCCTGGCCCCCCATCTCCGGACAATCCAAGCCAAGGCAACTCCATCTCCTCAAGCTCCTTTCGGGTTGTATGTGGGGTCTGGACCCCTCTACCATCCACCACACCTATAAATCCCTTATCCGCCCTATCCTTTGCTACGCCCATCCGGCCTGGATCTCCGCCCCCCCCCCCCCTACCTTTTATAAATCCCTTCAAATCCTTTAACGCCATGCTCTCCGCCTCGCCTATTGCATCCGTCTCCCCTCCCCCACGTGGATCCTGTACGATCTCATTCCTTTCCACCTCCTACTTTTCCTTGAAAGGATATGGATCCTGTACACCTCCCGCAAACTCGACACTCCCCACGCGCTTTTCTCGCCCATCCTCTCCCACCCCTACCCGCTGCCGTGCCTGTATTCCCACGTCCGACCCGGTCTCCATCTCTCCACCCTCCTAACCCTCTCCCAAGGTGGCTTCCGCCAGCTCCCCCTCCCGGATGATGTCCTCCTCCCCTCCATATACCCCTCCTACCAACTTTGATCCTCCTTCCCTCTTCCTGTGTCTGTTCCTTTGGGCACCCTCCCTCCCTCCTCCCTTTCTCCCCACTCCTCCCCCGGGCTTCCCCTCCCCTGTCCCTCTACTCCTTCTCCCATGTCGTCCTTAGCCATTGGCGTCTTTGTTCTCCCCTCTCCACCCCACCCCCCCCAGCCCTTCTTCCCCTCTTTGCAGGTCCCTGGACTCGCACACGCCACGTGGACTTTCGCGCGCCGGAGATCATCGCCATCAGTGTCCCGTGTGTGCCGTCGTGTTTAGTGTTCAGTGTTCACCGTCACACTCCATCGTTCACCTGTGCCCTCGCCGTCTTCAGTGTTTGTGCATCGTGCCAACAGTTTCAAGTGTGGATTATCGTCGAGTGTGAACGGCTCCGTGTTTGTCTTTCTGTGTCAACTGTTTTCTTGCCCACCGTTCTGTAACCTATGTGTAATCTTTCTGTTTTTTCTCATTGTGTATCCTATGGCTGAAGAGCAGCATAGAGCGCTGCTGACAGCCTGCCTGTTGTACAGGCTTTAAAATAACAATAAAGAAAAAAAAAGCAACACTGCACTGGTCTGCATGACACACGATACTGTAGTCATCCCTCCTATAAACAGAAAGCGATCTATTAGTTAGGACATTTTAAGCAATTCCTCACATAAATTATAAGTGATTTGCGTTTTACATACATCCAACCATATGTAGCAGCTTTCTTAAGGTAATTCTGGGGTTTAATATCAGGTCTATGTGTGAGCTATTAAGCTCAATGTCATCATAAAGAAGATTAACATAGATACTTTACGGACAGACCTCGTGAGAAAGATCTATGGTACTTTATTACTTAGCACAGATGATGTGCTCGTAATTTTTGTCTCTCAGTGTTTCTAAGATCTAAGTTCGGTAACAAGTGTCGCAGGTTTACGACCGAAGTTAGATGGTAGCACAGTCCGTTTTTTTGCTGGTCAGTGTTAAGAAGTATTCCAGATGTGACAGGGAAGATTCTTTTAGAAGTTTGATACAGCGTTTCACATTAGGGCATTCCCTGCAGTTCGTCTGTATGTAACTGCGTCATTCTACAGCCAATTGCACACAACTAATGTAGCAGAAGTATCATGACCGTATGTATTAGACTACCATCATACTATATACTCTGTCAAGCGAGGGTAACAATTCTACTCTCCCACCACAGACACTCATCCTGCTGGGAGACAGAACACATGTTATACTGGACTGTGAATGTCCCATATCAATATACGTAAACGACAGACATAGACATCAAATAGTTCCAAGCGATTTCGAAATCATTTGGGATGAACAATGTTGTTAGTCGCATTGGTCGGCAGTAGGTAGCACTATTGAGTGTTATGTTACAGTGATTCATAATGATATTCAGGCTGGAAAACACGTTATGAGAGTTCTAAAAGAGGCGTGGTCGTGGGGAGAAGTTGGTAGAGTACTGGTGTATTTGTAGTAGTCCAATCATTCCATAGATTCAACTAGTAGATCCAAATGCAAATTACATGAAGTAGATACACATTATAGGTGCAAATAGGCGCTCATTAAGCTGTAATAGTAGACTCTTGACCACAGATTGTCAACCAGCCGTACTACACACAGTCTTATGATGGGCGACAGTATTAGTTTTTAACTAATACTGATTTTCGTTGTGCGTATGCCTCGGTGTGATGGAAATTTGATGTAGATGCTGATGATATGTTAAACTTCAAAAATCATTCCTATAAACAGAAAGTGATTTAACGTCCATCCTAGTACTGCATTTTTAAGCGTTTCCTCACATAAATTGTGCGTTACCTTATGCATAGGACATCGAATATTTCCAGTGGATTTCTGACCAGCATCGATGCCCAGAGTGGAGGCTTACTATACTGTTTCCAGACAAGCTCCATAACATATTGGAGCAGGACGCATAAAATTGTTTCCGTACATTGAGTTTCGACTGTCTTCATTATCTACACTACTAGCATCGCATAGCACACTAATTAATGTGGTGTTAGTCCCTGCAACGTTAAATGGATTGTTATAGGATTGTCATCAGATCGAGAGTTCAATGTGGTGCTACTTTTTGCAAATCCATGATCTGCTGACACTAAAGTAGTATTGTTAGGTTCTGATTGACGTCGTGTACTATTTCACACACAGCAACAACATAGTAGTGGAGCAGCTGTCGTCATAGGGAAGCTGGACAGGAACAGAAATGATTAGAGAGCACATGAATACAGTAAACAGAGGATTTAATTAACTTATAGCTTTCTCTAACTGTTGCAAAGAAATAACAGAAAAAAAACAAACAGCAGTAAATTCCAGCTATTACAAGAAGCTAACTAATGAGTGTCTTGCGCTACTAATGCACTAGCTAACTAAGACTTCCAAGATGCTACTCCAGGTGGGTGTAAAATGAATGTGTGCAAACGAAAAGAATAAACGCTAAAATGATGATTTGCCCCTGTTTGACTATCCCCTGAAGCAGATCTTAGGATCTCTTAATTCTTCTTAAGATACAAATTACAATCTAAAAGTAAATGAATGAGGAAGGCAGCTAATACTACTAAAATGATAAACGTTGTTGCTCAATATATATTTATTATGGATTAAAAATGAACCCTTTGTGTACAATTGTCTATATTTCCTAACTAAAAGTCCGCAGCTCGTGGTCGTGCCGTAGCGTTCTCGCTTCCCGCGCCCGGGTTCCCGGGTTCGATATTCGGCGGGGTCAGGGATTTTCTCTGCCTCGTGATGACTGGGTGTTGTGTGCTGTGCTTAGGTTAGTTAGGTTTAAGTAGTTCTAAGTTCTAGGGGACTGATGACCATAGATGTTAAGTCCCATAGTGCTCAGAGCCATTTGAACCTAACAAATTATTAATCAATTACCCAACTCTGTCCCTTATTATGACTGCGCGATCTAATATCACTAACGTGAAATGACTGACATCATCTACGTACCAAACACTAGACGACACAAGTTTCAAAGATGATCTACGGTGGTGTGGAACCTCAGAGGAAATAAACTAACGTGATCACAGCTGTTTAGCTTTATAGCCCTAATAAGCTGAAGCAATTTGCGATATCACCGTATGTACTATGTCCGTTGTGTCGAAGTGATGGTTCTCGTAGTCGTCTGTGACGATGGAAGAACTCCAGCCACAAATACATGCTTTCAAGCACTAGGACGGCAGAAGGCGGTCCTCTGACAAGTATACTCTAATACTGTCTTCTCCTCTCAACGTAAGTACAGCCAGAAGAAGTACTCTCAATTACTCAACGTTGTGTACCCAACGACGACTTCCAACCCGGAGGTGAAGTCCAGAATCGGATACGTTTGCAACAGTACAGTGCCTAACTGTTCTAACTATAGACAATCCTGAGAGCAAAGACAGCAAGTCCGTCTGTACCAACGAGGACCTCGTCTCTCCACCGCTGGTTTCCCAGCAAGGTCCGGCTCTCTACCCTCGTAACTCCGAAAACGAATCATATTCCCGAAACCACGGAATATTCTCTCCCTCTACAGATTTTTCCGAACGCCGACCAATCATATTTTAGTCTTTTGTCGTCCAGTGCCGAAAGTTTGCAAGGAAAAACCTATAGTCGTACAATGGTACGCTTGTGAGTAAAAATCCTTGGAAATAACTCAGCCTCGGTGGTTTCTGAGGTGCCGCTTCTTCGTTCCTCTCACCGGCATCCAAGATTTGGAGAGTTACCGGTTATCCTTCCAGTCCTGCTACAATAGCGGCCGTCCTTCAACCTGTTATGCTCCAGAGCTCACGTGCTACGACGTCCGTCTAGCTACTTCCTATTTTTAAGCAGGACCGAGACCTGTACGGGCCTTCCACCCAGAGCTTGAGTTCTACTTGCCGTTTCATCTCTACTGGCGTTCCAAGCTCTACTAGTATAGGCAATCATTCATTACACCGTTCTGATAATAAAGACACTCCGTCACCTTTCATGCAATAAGCGTTAACAATTATTTACAAGGCGTACATGACAATGTCAGTCTGCTTTATATATTCATATATACGATGTACAGCCTATTACATGATATCTAATTGTGTTTGTAGAGCACGGCGAAGTATGTGGATGAGTGCTTGTAGAGCGCGAAATTATAGCCCCCTTACAGACTGCCTACTGTCGAAGACAGACTGGGCGTGTAGTTGCTGCAGGCCATCCTACATCGTGGTGATAAGGTGCACTCATAGTCAGAGACGCTGAAGACGTGGCTCATCGGGTGTGCATCTTTGGATCCATTGTGTCCCCACACGTTCACTCTTGGTGTCTATCAGAAGTATGCATTTCCGTCGCCAAACGTGAGACTCCAGTGGCAGTGATATCGATCTGTGATATCACAACTGATATCAATTATATCGGAATTCACCACAGATAACTGCACTGTTCAACTCTCAAACACTGACAATGTTACTGGATTACCATACAATGTGTGTAAGAAACACCCATCAACAGTGACAATGCGCACTCATGTTCAGAAAAAAAAACCAGAAAACCTTGAACAACTAGAAATAGGACGTTCGCATTCACAGGACATGTACATTAGTATGTTCTGCAGAATTGATTAGCATTTCAGTCACCTCAGTTCAGCATGTGTCCTGTTGCCTAGTAGGCACAGGGTCCGCCACGTGCCCTGATAACTTGCTCCATACGTCACGGCGCCGACATATATAAGGCGCGAATGGCGTTCTGTGATACAGCCACCCATGCTGCATTCACCAGGTTCTAAAGTTCATCTATAGTTGTTGGCTTTGGGTCACAGCACTGCACCTTTAGTTTCACCATATCCCACACACTTTCGTGCAAATCCAATCACTGTCATGCCACTCCGCCTGTCTGTGGCGAAACGAAATGCGCCAATCATTTTCAAACCAACAGAACTGGATTCGTCCGTTACCTGAAGCCATTCCTCTCCGCAGCGACGTTGTTCCGTACACCATTGCCATCTACCATGCGTCTGCACATTCGTCAAAGGTAGGCAGAGAAGTGGATGACATGCACGTAACCCATGCCATTATAAACGGCGCTTGACTGTTACGCCTGATAGTGCACGGTGTGTTTCACTGTCCCACTATTGTGTCAGAGCCGAGGAAGAAGCCGATCTGTCCTTCAGTGCCTTTCAGATGAGGTGTCGATCTTCTTGGGGGGGGGGGGGGGGAGGGGGGAGGAGTGGCCTGGGTGGTGCGACCTGACTCATCTCTTCGTCTTCTACGTCCTCCCGTGCACGATTCTTCACACACTCGTTGCACTGCCGAAACACTTCGTCCAAGGCGAGCAGCAGTTTCTCGAAAAGTTGCATCACTTTCTATCAAGCCAATAATGCGCCCTCTTTCAGATTCATTGATTTGATCGAACGGTTCCCTCCTATGTCTGCATCCTGCACGTCTGCTCAAGTCACACTGATCCATTACCTTCGTTTACAGCGACAACAAGAGCAGCAGACACATTTTACCAGTAGCTGACGTTGTGCAGTGATATCGATGTTGCCCTTGAACTCCTGGGCCATCAGGGCTCTACATGTCTTGTGAGTATGAACATCTTAACTCTAGTCGTTCAAAGGGTTCTTTTTTCTCCGAACATGTGTGTACATCAGCAACGAGACTACCACACAGTGCACTGGTTTTCAGAGAACTGATGCATTTCAGCAAAATCATCCAGCATCTGATATCCTTATGTGTACAGATTTACGGAATTGTCTGGTTAAGCCTTATAGGGCTGATCAATGGGAACACTCTGCTATGAATTTCTAGCATGTTATTCACATGTGACATTCCAACGCAATGAATCACTTAGACAAAGCGTGTTATTTCTGGTCTACATTCTCCCGTACCGCTACCCTAGAAGTAGCAATCACCATGGATGGATATGCCTCAGAAGTACATTCCATCAGCTATTTGTAGCTGACCTGCTTCTCCCCCCTACCCCCCCCCCATTCAATTTCAAGTCTACAAGCATGTTATCGACTCACCTGTAATGCAACAGAGTCAACCACTTCAATATTTCTATGACATCATCCTGTGGGTACTAAGCTATTTGTTCCTGCATTTAGAATTAAAGATGGTGATCCAAGATGACGATACATGACATCACAGATAACATCAGAATCCAATACAGCGATCCATTACGTCATTAGTGACGCCACAATCCAAGACTACTGATCTAGGGATACGGGCACAGTCCAAAATGGTTCTTGTTTCTGGGATGCTACAGTTGTCAAACCCCATCACTCATCCTCAGTATTTAGGCATACAAGCCATCAAGTGGGTCCATTCTACGCACCATAGTGAAAGATTGATCATCATCATGAAGTGTCATCAGAGATCTTCCACATCCAGACGAACTGACACACACAGATGGATGTAAGTACTAACCAATTAATCTCTCTTTCAGTCTCTTATTACTATTACTATTACTATTATTATTACTATTACTATTATTATTATTATTATTATTTTATTTGTGTGTTTTTCATGGCTGTCTTTATTTCTCCCTCAGTGCAGCAGCTGTGCTATGTACACGATGCAGTGTGTGATACATTTGAGCAGCAGCAGAAAAATGGCTCTGAGCACTATGGGACTCAAGCAGCAGAAACCAAGCCAGCACACAGACAGGCTTCCTATGCTGCCCCCAACACTTTGGGGTGGAAATCAAGTCAACATGCAGAACTATATCCATTACCTGCACCACTAAATCAGCATGCAGACGAGCTATGTGATGCAGCCGTCTGCCATCTCTAAACTCCGCTTGTGTGAAAATTCTGTTTGCAGAAGTAATACTAGCAAACTTATGTGTAGCACTTCCGAGTGAATGTACTGCGCTAACATGTATCTTAGATTACAAACCTGTGACACTTGTCATCAGACTTTGATCTTAGAAATATTGAGTGACCAAAATTACGAACAGCACGTTTCCGTCTCAATGTTTTTACTGTCCTAAGCAAGACAATACCACATACCTACTCTCATAAGGTCTACCCACAAAGTACATATATTCGTGTACCTCACAATGACTTTCAACTCAGTGGTTCAGAGCTCCATCTGTTGTTAAACCCCAAAAGACAGTACTACAAAAAATCCGCGACGTTTGTGAGGAATCCCTTAAAATAGCTTGACTATTACAGCGCTTTCTGTTTGCAGGTGGGATGACTGGAGTTTTTGGATGTCCTACAGTCCAGTGCAGTCCTCTATTTTACAGTAACGTATGGATCTAAGGACTATCGGATGACGTTAGATCATCATCCTCACTTCCGCATTGTGCATTCTGCACTCTCACCATATGAGATGAGCAGACGTCGGATACAGTAGCAAGCATTTTCATCTATATACAGTGTGGTCCATTGATAGTGACCTTGCCAAATATCGCACGAAATAAACATCAAACGAAAAAACTACAAACAACGAAACTCGTCTAGCTTGAAGGGGAAACCAGATGACGCTATGGTTGGCCCGCTAGATGGCACTGCCAAAGGTCAAACGGATATCAACTGCGTTTTTTAACATAGGAACTCCCATTTTTCATTACATATTCGTGTAGTACGTAAAGAAATATGAATATGTATTAGTTGGACCACTTTTTTCGCTTTGTGATAGATGGCGCTGTAATAGTCACAAACGGATAAGTACGTGGTATCACGCAACATTCCGTCAGTGAGGACGGTATTTGCTTCGTGATACATTACCCGTGATAAAATGGACCGTTTACCAATTGCGGAAAAGGTCGATATCGTGTTGATGTATGGCTATTGTGATCAAAATGCCCAACGGGCGTGTGCTATGTATGCTGCTCTGTATCCTGGATGACATCATCCAAGTATCCGGACCGTTCGCCGGATAGTTACGTTATTTAAGGAAGCAGGAAGTGTTCAGCTACATGTGAAACGTCAACCACGACCTGCAACAAATGATGATGCCCAAGTAGGTGTGCCGGCCGGTGTGGCTTAGCGGTTCTAGGCGCTACAGTCTGGAAGCGAGCGACCGTTACGGTCGCAGGTTCGAATCCTGCCTCGGGCATGGATGTGTGTGATGTCCTTAGGTTAGTTAGGTTTAAGTAGTTCTAAGTTCTAGGGGACTGATGACCTCAGCAGTTAAGTCCCATAGTGCTCAGAGCCATTTGAACCATTTTTGAACCAAGTAGGTGTTTTAGCTGCTGTCGCGGCTAATCCGTACCTCAGTAGCAGACAAATTGCGCGAGAATCGGGAATCCCAAAAACGTCAGTGTTGAGAATGCTGCATCAACATCGTTTGCACCCGTAACTTATTTCTATGCACCAGGAATTGCATGGCGACGACTTTGAAAGTCGTGTACAGTTCTGCCACTGGGCACGAGAGAAATTACGGGACGATGACAGATTTTTTGCACGCCTTCTATTTAGCGGCGAAGCGTCACTCACCAACAGCGGTAACGTAAACCGGCATAATATGCACTATTGGGCAACGGAATATCCACGATGGCTGCGACAAGTGGAACATCAGCGACCTTCGCGGGTTAATGTATAATGCGTCATTATGGGAGGAAGGATAACTGGCCCCTATTTTATCGATGGCACTCTAAATGTTGCAATGTATGCTGACGTCATACGTAATGTTCTACCGATGTTACTACAAGATGCTTCACTGCATAACAGAATGGCGATGTACTTCCAACATGATGGAGGTCCGGTACATAGCTCGCGTGCGGTTGACGCGGTATTGAATAGCGTATTTCATGACAGGTGGATTGGTCGTCGAAGCACCATACCATGGCCGTCACGTTCACCGGATCTGACGTCCCCGGATTTCTTTCTGTGGGGAAAGCTGTAGGATATTTACTATCGTGATCCACCGACAACGCCTGACAACATGCGACAGCGCATTGTCAATGCATGTGCGAACATTACGGAAGGCGAACTACTCGCTGTTGAGAGGAATGTCGTTACACGTATTGCCAAATGCATTGAGGTTGGCGGACATCATTTTGAGCATTTATTGCATTAATGTGGTATTTACAGGTAATGACGGTGTAACAGCATGCGTTCTCAGAAATGATAAGTTCACAAAGGTATATGTATCACATTGGAACAACCGAAATAAAATGTTCAAACGTGTCTACGTTCTGTATTTTAATTTGAAAACCCACCCGTTACGAACAGTTCGTCTAAAATAGTGAGCCATATGTTTGTGACTATTACAGCGCCATCTATCACAAAGCGAAAAAGTGACCCAACTGAAACATTCATATTTCTGTACGTATTACACGAATATGTAATAAAAAAAGGGTGGTTCCAATTTTTAAAAAACGCAGTTGATATCCGTTTGACCTATGTCAGCGCCATCTAGTGGGCCAACCATAGCGCCATCTGGTTTCCCCCTTTAAGCTAAGCGAGTTTCGTTCTTTGTAGTTTTTTCGTTTGACGTTTATTTCGTAAGATATTTGGCTTGATCAATGGACCACCCTGTATGTCTCACTGAAGAAAGACGACGGGTTCAAAAATTACAGATTTCAATCGCTTTTGAACTGTCTAGGGTTGACCAATTCACGTACCGCAGAATCACGACACTGTACTGATTGCGAAGAAAAGGTGAGGCAACACGCTAATAAGTAGGGATTCCAATTTTTCAAAAACTGTCATGGAGTGGATGGACACAGCTGAAAGTCTATATCGCTAACGCCAGTCGGCTGTCCAGCTTTGGAACAAGTCTTATCATCTTTCTGGAGACAACATGCATCAAATAGACATTGATTTTGTGGAACTCAGCTCTGCCTGTTCGTCCACGAAACCTAGAAGGCGGTAGGTACTCTGTCCTTGACATCTAGTAAGTGTTCAATACAGTTCCGAGATGCCTACACATGAGAAAAATACGGAATATCACATGTGACTTATGAATGCATTGAAGAGTTCCTAGCAAATCACATGTTATTCTTAGCAATGGGAAAACTCAATCTGTTCGTTTACGAGACTGCATGGCGTTAGATAGATGTGTCATTGTTGATACGGTTCCGCGTTGTCGCTTATGAATGTAATACGGTATATCAAACTAGATTTTGTGTTTGGATATTGTTGTTTACATAGAGAGAGTTTCGCGCTTGCAACGTAGTAACAGGGATTCCTTTACGGAGTATTACTACGGCCTCTAACATCGGAGCTGCCTGCTGCGGTGTGCACGATGCTGTCGATTCCTGTCTCAGTGCTTGGTGTGAAAGTTCATCGACATAGTCAGCCGCTGTGCGGTTTTCAAAATTGAGACCTGATTAAGACCTCAGGAACGCCTGTGTGCAAGTGACTGCTAAGTTATGTCCTCTTCTGGATTGTACTGCATGCCCTTCACGCCCTAGGTAAGTACATTGTGACTGGACTATTCTTGGCCAATGCGGGTAGAGACAGGAGCACGAAGCACTGAAGCCACTCGCAGTGGTAGCATGCGGATCGTAACGATCGCGAACTGGAATAGGACATCATACAGCTTTAAAGTGCGAAATAATGTATCTACCCGAGTCAGCGAATCCAACACGTATCGAGCAACAGTGGCACTCCGAACTGATTCGGAATAGGAAGAAGAAAGCGGATACACTCCCGAGTAGCAGCCTAATTAATGAGTTAGACTGACCGAGTTCTAATGATTGGGGGCTGACCCCAGGGGCTCGGCATTCATTTGCTGGGTAAGGGCTTGGCGACCCCGGGGTTCCTGAGCTGGGGACTGGTAAGCGCCGCCAGTCCCCGGTCACCGTAAGCTCTGGGCACGCTTCAACGACCACCGTGCGGCGCGGCGGTGGAATGTTGTGTGTCTCAGGGAGTGGGGATCTTGGCTTGGCCGCCCGGATCGCGAGGATGGAATAAACCTCTATAAACAACCCCTCAATCTCAAGGTGTGCTGCGCGCCGATGAGATGCATGGCTGTTGAGGTGGAACAGTCGTTAGCGGGCAACGTCTGGGGAACCTGCCGCACGTCAGTTGTATGAGGCTTACCTAGGCACGCGGGGCTCTGTCTAGGTGGACCCTTAGTTCCCTAGCTGCTCGTGGGACCGAGATGGAAACCTCGAACTTTTCTTCTTCTCCTGCCAGCGGAAAGGGTGGGCCGCTGGTAGGTTCTAACACCCAATCTAACAAGAGGGCTCGTGTAGCCAGTCCTCCTGATTCAGGTAGTCGTAACAGAACGCATGCTGCTTCGCCGAATGTGTTTCCTGTAATTAAAAGAAAAGATGGGAGTTTCGCGAAAGTTTCACCATTTTATATCCAGAAGGACTTAGAAGATATTGCTGGCACACACAAATATGTAAAGAGCTTGCGAAATGACACCTTTCAGTTGAAACATCTAGCTTCCAGCAAGTCCAGAACCTTCAGAAGACACAATTTCTTGGGGAGTTTGCGATAGAGACTGAATTTCACAACACCTTGAACTACAGCAAGGGTGTTGTGACTTGCAGAGATCTCGTTGACATTCCCCAAGACGAACTGAAGGCTGAATGGTCCCGGCAAGGTATTGTCGACGTGCAACACTTTATGAAACGGGTGGATGGTACTCTCATAAAGACTGACTCGTTTATCCTTACATTTAACAGCACCAAATTGCCAGAGCATGTGAAGGCAGGTTTCCTCAGTCTCAGTGTACGGCCTTATTACCCCAACCCCATGCGATGTTTTAAATGCCAACACACTACTCTCGGCTGTAGAGGGGAAGCCACTTGCGGGAATTGTGGTAAAGCCGCCCATGAGGGAGTTGGTTGCTCCTCTCCTCCCAAGTCTGTCAACTGCTCTGGGGATCACCCTGTGTGGAGTAGGGAATGCAGAGTTTTCCTTGAGGAACGGAAGATCCAGGAACTTAAAACTACAAACCGCATCCCGTATGGTGAGGCGAAAAAATTTACAAGTCCATGCAGCCGCCCACGTTTGTTGCTTCCTTTTCTTCCGTTCTCAAACAGCCAGTCTTGAAAACCGATGCCGCTACACAAACGGAGGTTGCTACTGTCAGCACTAGAACCTGCGTTTGTCAGTGTACGTGTGCTGCTGCCGTTCCCGTGACGCCTGCTGCTCCCCCCCCCCCCCCCCAGCCTTCTGACCAGTCCGTGGTAGCTGACGTCATGGAACTTCCTGCCCCTTCCCAGGTCCAGTCTTGTGCACTGCCCAGCGCTGCTACACCCCCTACTGCTTCTGAGGGGCCACCTCAGGCCAGAAAATCGAAGCCAAAGACAAAGGTGAAGACTCGCCCACTAAAGGAGACTGAAGTTATACAGTCTGCTGGTGTGGATGTCATTCTCTCTGACGTCTCTCTCGACTCCTCTCCTGAGGCGATGGAGGTTGATGTCAGACTGGGGCAATCATCTCGCCCCAAAACTGAGCCTCCACCTGTTGTGGGCTCTCCTCCCCGACAGAAAGTGAGAATGAAGGTACTCCCACCCTGATAGATGGCTCCCATTATACAGTGGAACATGAATGGATTCCGGGCACGTGTGGAGGAACTGAACCTCCTAGCACGGCAACGCCCCCTGTGCTTGTGTTTACAGGAAACGCATTTAAAACCGTCTGATGCTCCTGTACTAAGGGGCTATACATCATATCGCAAAGATGACCTGACTGGAGAAAGGGCCAAAGGCGGAGTCGAAGTGTTTGTCAATAATGAGCACCACTCCTCTGCTCTCCCCCTGGATACTGACCTGCAAGCAGTTGCAGTTGAAATTCATTCACATCGGAGGCTTACCGTTTGCTCACTTTATTTACCCCCTCTGGATGCAATGACCTTAGACGCTCTCACAGATCTTATCGACCAACTCCCCGCCCATTTCTCCTCCTGGGAGACTTCAATGCCCATCAGTTCCTGTGGGGCTCCACTTCTCTTAGCGCTCGAGGTCGAATTTTGGAGAGCCTCCTAACATCTCAAGTGTTGTGCATCCACTGGGTCATTCTCAGCCATTAACCTATCTTTCTGCTCTCCAACCCTCACTGACTGTTCACTGGGAGGTCACTGACGACCTTCATTCCAGCGATCACTTCCCTATCCGCATTCATCTCCTGGATGGTGTATTGCTGGAGCAGCGGCCACCATCGCGGATGATTGGTAGGGCTAACTGGCCACTGTTCACTCGGTTGGCTGTCTTTGAACGCCACAATAGCGTACAGAAACGGGTGGATCACATCACACTTGTGATCCATCATGCTGCTGATCTCTCCATCCCACAGTCTTCTGGCCCTCTTAAGCGGCGCCTTGTGCCTTGGTGGACAGAAGAGTGCCGTTCAGCCATCCGGGACAGGTGTGCGGCTCTTCGCCGATAAATGCCGCCCAACAGCGGTCAATCTTACCGCCTTTCGAATCGCGAGAGCCAGGGCACGCCGTGTCATTAAAGAGAGCAAGAAAAGGTCATGTCAGGGGTTCCTGGACTCCATCAACCGTTCCACTTGTTCCACAAAAGTATGGGAAGCCATCCGCAGGATTTCCGGTAAACGCAACCGTTTACCACTAGCTGCAGTCCTGAACCAGGGATGCCTCCAAACGAAACCAAGAGCCATTGCTCACACGCTGGCAGAGCATTTTGCACAAAGTACTGCCTCTGCAACCCAGGATCCAGCGTTTCGTCGCTACCGTGCGACTGTCGAAAGAGCGAACTTGGACTTTCGGTCGAACAGTTCTGAGGCCTACAACTCCCCTTTCTCAATGTGGGAACTTGAATCGGCTCTTAGTGAGATTTCTGACACTGCACCAGGTTACGACCGCATCCGGTACTCCATGCTTCGACATCTGCCAGCGGCGTCAAAGGAAATCCTCCTCGAATGTTTTAATCTCATATGGCAGACAGGAGTGTTCCCCACCTCGTGGAGGGAGGCAATCTTCATCCCTCTCCTCAGACCAGGAAAGGACCGCACATGTCCCAGTAGTTATCGTAGTATCGCCTTGACAAGCTGTGTCGGAAAGACCCTGGAACGGATGGTTAACCGGCGTCTGGTCTGGCTGTTAGAGACCAGACAGCCCCTTAGCCGCTTTCAGTGTGGATTCCGAAAATTTCGGTCCACGGTCGACAACCTGACCCCCATAGAGGCGGCTATTCAGAAGACTTTCCTCCGTCAGCATCACTGTATCGGTATCTTCTTTGATATCAGTAAGGCATATGATACTACTTGGAGACACTGTATTCTTGCACAACTGCATCAATGGGGCTATCGTGGCCGCCTCCCCATTTTCATTCGGTGTTTCCTGTCTCAGCGGTTTTTTCGGACCCGCGTTGGTAACTCGCTGTCTGATCACTTGGAGCAAGAGAACGGTGTCCCCCAGGGCAGTGTTTTAAGCGTTACCCTCTTCGCCATAGCCATCAACAGTATAACGTCTACAGTGAGGAGTCCAGTACAGTGCTCCTTATTTGTGGACGACTTTGCTGTTTTCTGTTCCTCCTCCAGTGTTGCAACCGTGAGCCGGCAGTTGCAGCTAACAGTGCGGCGGTTAGAGGAGTGGGTTGCAAAGACGGGTTTTCGGTTTTCTGCCGATAAGTGTGTTTGTGTTCATTTTAATCGTTCTCGTCGTCTTTTTACTTTGCCTGCCTTGCATATGGGGGATACTGTCCTACATTTTAAAGACACAGTGCGGTTTCTGGGCCTAATTTTTTACTCCAGGTTGTCATGGCTGCCACACCTACATGACTTGAAAGTCAGAACGTTGAAGGCACTGAACATCCTCAAGTGCCTCAGCCACAGGTCTTGGGGAGCGGACAGGGCGCGTTTCTTCAGTTTTATCGAGCTTTTTTGCGTTCACGGCTGGACTATGGGTGCACAGTAAATGGGTCAGCGAGGCCTTCTTATTTGCAGATCCTTGACGCTGTTCACCATGCTGGGATTCGACTGGCCACGGGTGCTTATCGGACCAGTCCCGTACCCAGCCTCTTTGCTGAGGCTGGCGAACCGCCACTTACCATCCGGCGGCAGCTCCTGCTGGTGCGCCAGACTTGTAAGTTTCTTGCAGCTCCCAACTCGCCTGCTCACCATCTTGTTGCCCATCCACCTCTGGACCACCTTTTTTGCCGCCGCCCCCGGGCTACGTTGCCATTTGGGATCCGTGTGCAACGTGTGCTAGAGTCGCTTGGTGTGGAGTCTGTACAACCCCAAATCCAGGGTTTTAACCGCCTGCCCCCCTGGTTACTAAAGCGGCCCGGAGTCATTTTAGATTTATTGCAGTACAAGGGAGATTGCACTCCTGCCACCGTTTTTAATGCACCATTTTCTGTCATTTTATCTGAGCACCACGACTGTGTAGCTGTTTTTACGGATGGGTCGAAACAAGGGGATTCCGTTGGTTGCTCAGTTGTTTTTCCGGATCGTGTCCTCAAGGTCCGACTGCCTCAGACTTTTACTGTCTTTGATGCAGAATTGTCTGCGGTCTTGCGGGAACTGGAGCAGATGAGACATTCTTCCTCTCCTAAATTTCTTGTCTGTTCCGATTCACTCAGTGCCCTTCACTCATTGCACCGTTTGTATCCGGCAGATAAAATAGTCCAGACCATCCAGGATGCCCTCCTCCGACTACAGCGACTGGGGAAGGTTGTAGCTTTCTGCTGGGTTCCGGGGCATGTCAGCATTGCTGGGAACGAAAGGGCAGATCTCGCAGCCGAGGAGGCGTGTCTCGCCCCACAAGTATCTCAGTGTGCTACAGCCCCCCCCCCCCCCCCCCCACGCAATCACCTCGCTGTTGAGCTCACGAGTCGTGCGTCGGTGTGAGGATGAGTGGCTGGAAGAGACCGACAGTAAGCTCCGTATAGTCTAGCCCACAACGCGTGTGTGGTGTACTTCCTTCCAGCCCCGTCGACGAGACGAGGTTCTCCTCACTCGGCTTCGGATAGGCCACAGTCCTATGAGGCTTCCTGTCACGGCGGGAGGACCCCCTAATGTGCGGTGCTTGCGGCGTCCAGGTCACTGTGCGCCACGTTTTATTGGACTGCGTTTTATTTTCTGACCAGCGGGCAGCGGCTGACTTGCCAGCGGACCCGCCATCTCTTTTAGGCAACACTCGGACGAATGTGGTTAAAGTTTTAAAGTTCTGTGAGATGTCAAATGTTTTTACAAAGATTTTAGAGAGGGGATTTTAATTTGCTCACTGTGTGACAAGCTCGCCCATATTTTATGTAAGTGGCCAGCCAATAAAAATTTCCTGTGACATTCTTGTTGCTATGTTTCGCCTTTCCTTAGGTTTTACTTTCTTATGTAGCATTTTCCTTCTTTTCCTGCTTTCTTTGAGTGTGTGCTTTAGTTTTCTTAGGTCTGTCCACATTCGTTCCTTTTAATGTGTGTCAGGGCGCTGATGACCTCGATGTTGAGCGCCCATAAGCCCCAACACACACACGATTGGGGGCTGATCAGTTAATACTCCTATGCGAGTTGTTTCCTATCAGTGTTTCGGCTGCTGAATAATGAATTTACAGAATCAGTGAAGTTCTATTGCAATAATAATCACTACTGCGTTCCACTGTAATTAATTGTTACATTCTTGATTTTACACAAATGTGAGGCAGTTACTCTTTTCTTACAATTTAATTGTGGTTATACCGATCACATGTTGCTCGTTGATATCTTCACACGCTATTGCATTAATTAGCACAATAATTAGCATAAACACACAACAACCCTCTCTGCAATCGAATTGTAGGTGGCCGCAGCAGTTGACGGAAACGCATAGTCACGGTACGATGTAGATACTTTTATCATGGTTAGTAAATGCCGAGGGTCAACCCAAAGGCATCGAGGACACACTCAGTCGACAGTACGTATTACGATTGTTGGCCTTCCGCCATTACACCACGTCCTGCTCGCTTAGAGCTCTCTTAGCAACTTCTTCTCCTGCACACTGCCTGCACTAACAATTACTGTTAACACTCTGGCGCTCGTAGTGCTCTACTATCGACTTCTAGCCTACCTCAATCTCTGTGAGGCAGAACTACATTTATCTTCATGTAAGGGGCTGCGGACCCCTTACAAATTGTTGCATATGTGAAATTGGGGAGCGTCATGCGATGCCTGGCGAGTTACAGGCATACTGGCAAGAGTTAGGTGCAAGCAGTCAGCAGGGGTGGATACCGATGATATGGTCTGCTGTCACGTGGCCCTGGGACGCTGGTGTTTAAATAAAGACGCATGCGCATACCTCACCTATTCTTTTCCTGCCACACACGATAGTGGTAAGTATTTGAAGACTATACGGACTGCATCTGTGGGCCACACAGTTTTAACGTTAAGCCAAGTGCTCTAGTTCTGACAGCCAACAGGGTTCCCATGATTTTAAACGTGGGGTGCGTGTGTTTCCTCACCATCTTAAACTGACGATAACTGGTGTGAGAAGGAAACTGTTTAAGCTGCAACGTCAGAGCGGTGGTGTGGGGGGCTGTTTAAGCACGGACATACGGGAAATGTGGGCTCCTGATATTTGAAGTGAAGTAACATGATGCTGTATGACATATGTGTTAATCATTTTGAATTTTCTGCCAGATTTAAACTTTGGATGACAATTACTGAAATGGTGACATCAGAGAGAAAAACTCCAGAATTCTATAAGTGACCTGACTGCTAGAAATAGGCTTCTAAGTCTCCACAGGGCTGAGTGCTTTCTAGCAAAGATGTTAACTAGAGGACGCAATTGTTCCTACTATGGATTGTGATAGTCACAACCATTCAAATTTAAAATAGGCTTCAAAACAACTTATTTAACTGCGACGTCAGAAGGGCAGTTGTTTGAACTTACAGGAAAAATGGACTTACGATTTTTGAATTTACATGACGCTGTATGACATATGTGTCAGCCATTTTGAATTTAGGATGGAAACAGTTTAAATGGTGGTATTACAGCGGAAAACCCTTGAATTCTATAAGTAATATGACTGCTCTAAATAGCCATGCATGTCAGTGTGTATAATAGCTTTAGGAAAACATGTTAAGTAGCTCAGCAGACTGGTTACTAACCTCTGTCCTAGCATCTTGGGTTCTGATATCATGAAGACTGTGCCAATATTCCAGATTGGCCGTCTTGAGCCGGCCGCGGTGGTCTCGCGGTTCTAGGCGCTCAGTCCGGAACCGCGCGACTGCTACGGTCGCAGGTTCGAATCCTGCCTCGGGCATGGATGTGTGTGATGTCCTTAGGTTAGTTAGGTTTAATTAGTTCTAAGTTCTAGGCGACTGATGACCACAGATGTTAAGTCGCATAGTGCTCAGAGCCATTTGAGCCATTGGCCGTCTTGGATTCGATACTTAGCACAAGTGACCTACTTTCACAGTAACATTAGGGGAAAACCCAGTGGTCATACTGAATTCTGTATTTAGCACAAATGACCTACCTCCATCAACGTGACGTTGCACCATGTAGGTTTCAGGAATTTCCTACCAATTCGTACTCAGTACAACAGCCTTACTTCTACAGTGACGTCATAGGAGTTTTATTGGACTATTTTGATTATCTCATTAATTTTTGAATTTCTATCATTTTATGCATCGTGCAATTTGCCTGTGTCTTGGGGTGGAGGATGTTTGGCAACACTGAATGACATTGAAGGGGGAGGGGAACTTGTCGGGAAATCTGAAGGCCCATTGATTATGTCACTGATAATGTCATTTGGGTGAGGGGCATAATTTGTTGTTCTAGAACTCTCCATGTCTACCTACGAACTTCAATTGCTTTATACTTTAATTATATCTAAAAAGCTCTGAAGATATCGAATTGTACAGATCTTACAATTACATGTTCGTTTTATTCACGATCATTTGGTCCATAAGTTTTTAAATCCATCTGAGTTTTGCTTTTTTATCATCTGAAGTAGCCTCGCAACTGCATAATGTAATTTATATATTCCTTACGTACTTTTCTCCTATAATTAAAAATATTTGCATATCCATCATACACTGAAGAGCCAAAGAAACAGGTACAACTGCCTAAACCGAGCGAGGTGGCGCAGTGGTTAGCACACTGGACTCGCATTCGGAAGGACGACGGTTCAATCTCGTCTCCAGCCATCCTGATTTAGGTTTTCCGTGATTTCCCTAAATCGTTTCAAGCAAATGCTGCGATGGTTCCTTTCAAAGAGCACGGCCGGTTTCCTTCCCAATCCTTCCCTAACCCGAGCTTGCGCTCCGTCTCTAATGACCTCGCTGTCGACGGGACGTTAAACACTAACCACCACCATCACAACTGCCTAATATCGTGTATGGCCCCTGCGAGCACGCAGAAGTGCCCCAGCACGACGCGGCATAGACTCATCTAACGTCTGAAGCAATGCTGTAGGGAATTAACACGATGAATACGCAAAAGTACGAGGGGGTGGAGATCTCTTCTGAGCAGCATTTTGCAAGCAATCCCAGATATGTTCAATAATGTTGCTGAGTGGGGAGTTTGGTGGCCAGCGGAAGTGTTTAAACTGAGAACAGTGTTCCTGGAGCCACTCTGCAGCAATTTTGGACGTGTGGGGAGTCGTATTGATCTGCTGGAATTGCCGAAGTCCGTCGGAATACATAATGGACACAAATGGATGCAGGTGATCAGACAGGATACTTACGTACGTATCACCTGTTAGTGTCGTACACAGACGTATCAGGGGTCCCATATCACTGCAATTGAAACACGCGTCATGGAATTACAGAGCCTCCACAAGCTTGAACAGTCCACTGCTGACAAGCAGGGTCCATGAATTCATGAGGTTGTCTCCATACCCGTACATGTCCATTCGCTCGATGCAATTTGAAACGAGACTCGCCCGGCCATGCAATATACTTCCAGTCATCAACTTTGCAATGTCTTTGTTGACGGTCCCAGGTGGCGTAAAGCTTTGTGTCGTGCAGTCATCAAGGGTACACAGACGTATCAGGGGTCCCATATCACTGCAATTGAAACACGCCTCATGGAATTACAGAGCCTCCACAAGCTTGAACAGTCCACTGCTGACAAGCAGGGTCCATGAATTCATGAGGTTGTCTCCATACCCGTACATGTCCATTCGCTCGATGCAATTTGAAACGAGACTCGCCCGGCCATGCATTATGCTTCCAGTCATCAACTTTGCAATGTCTTTGTTGACGGTCCCAGGTGGCGTAAAGCTTTGTGTCGTGCAGTCATCAAGGGTACACAGACGTATCAGGGGTCCCATATCACTGCAATTGAAACACGCCTCATGGAATTACAGAGCCTCCACAAGCTTGAACAGTCCACTGCTGACAAGCAGGGTCCATGAATTCATGAGGTTGTCTCCATACCCGTACATGTCCATTCGCTCGATGCAATTTGAAACGAGACTCGCCCGGCCATGCAATATACTTCCAGTCATCAACTTTGCAATGTCTTTGTTGACGGTCCCAGGTGGCGTAAAGCTTTGTGTCGTGCAGTCATCAAGGGTACACAGACGTATCAGGGGTCCCATATCACTGCAATTGAAACACGCCTCATGGAATTACAGAGCCTCCACAAGCTTGAACAGTCCACTGCTGACAAGCAGGGTCCATGAATTCATGAGGTTGTCTCCATACCCGTACATGTCCATTCGCTCGATGCAATTTGAAACGAGACTCGCCCGGCCATGCAATATACTTCCAGTCATCAACTTTGCAATGTCTTTGTTGACGGTCCCAGGTGGCGTAAAGCTTTGTGTCGTGCAGTCATCAAGGGTACACAGACGTATCAGGGGTCCCATATCACTGCAATTGAAACACGCCTCATGGAATTACAGAGCCTCCACAAGCTTGAACAGTCCACTGCTGACAAGCAGGGTCCATGAATTCATGAGGTTGTCTCCATACCCGTACATGTCCATTCGCTCGATGCAATTTGAAACGAGACTCGCCCGGCCATGCAATATACTTCCAGTCATCAACTTTGCAATGTCTTTGTTGACGGTCCCAGGTGGCGTAAAGCTTTGTGTCGTGCAGTCATCAAGGGTACACAGACGTATCAGGGGTCCCATATCACTGCAATTGAAACACGCCTCATGGAATTACAGAGCCTCCACAAGCTTGAACAGTCCACTGCTGACAAGCAGGGTCCATGAATTCATGAGGTTGTCTCCATACCCGTACATGTCCATTCGCTCGATGCAATTTGAAACGAGACTCGCCCGGCCATGCAATATGCTTCCAGTCATCAACTTTGCAATGTCTTTGTTGACGGTCCCAGGTGGCGTAAAGCTTTGTGTCGTGTAGTCATCAAGGGTACACAGACGTATCAGGGGTCCCATATCACTGCAATTGAAACACGCCTCATGGAATTACAGAGCCTCCACAAGCTTGAACAGTCCACTGCTGACAAGCAGGGTCCATGAATTCATGAGGTTGTCTCCATACCCGTACATGTCCATTCGCTCGATGCAATTTGAAACGAGACTCGCCCGGCCATGCAATATACTTCCAGTCATCAACTTTGCAATGTCTTTGTTGACGGTCCCAGGTGGCGTAAAGCTTTGTGTCGTGCAGTCATCAAGGGTACACAGACGTATCAGGGGTCCCATATCACTGCAATTGAAACACGCCTCATGGAATTACAGAGCCTCCACAAGCTTGAACAGTCCACTGCTGACAAGCAGGGTCCATGAATTCATGAGGTTGTCTCCATACCCGTACATGTCCATTCGCTCGATGCAATTTGAAACGAGACTCGCCCGGCCATGCAATATACTTCCAGTCATCAACTTTGCAATGTCTTTGTTGACGGTCCCAGGTGGCGTAAAGCTTTGTGTCGTGCAGTCATCAAGGGTACACAGACGTATCAGGGGTCCCATATCACTGAAATTGAAACACGCCTCATGGATTTACAGAGCCTCCACAAGCTTGAACAGTCCACTGCTGACAAGCAGGGTCCATGAATTCATGAGGTTGTCTCCACACCCATACATGTCCATTCGCTCGATGCAATTTGAAACGAGACTCGCCCGGCCATGCAATATACTTCCAGTCATCAACTTTGCAATGTCTTTGTTGACGGTCCCAGGTGGCGTAAAGCTTTGTGTCGTGCAGTCATCAAGGGTACACAGACGTATCAGGGGTCCCATATCACTGCAATTGAAACACGCCTCATGGAATTACAGAGCCTCCACAAGCTTGAACAGTCCACTGCTGACAAGCAGGGTCCATGAATTCATGAGGTTGTCTCCATACCCGTACATGTCCATTCGCTCGATGCAATTTGAAACGAGACTCGCCTGGCCATGCAATATACTTCCAGTCATCAACTTTGCAATGTCTTTGTTGACGGTCCCAGGTGGCGTAAAGCTTTGTGTCGTGCAGTCATCAAGGGTACACAGACGTATCAGGGGTCCCATATCACTGCAATTGAAACACGCCTCATGGAATTACAGAGCCTCCACAAGCTTGAACAGTCCACTGCTGACAAGCAGGGTCCATGAATTCATGAGGTTGTCTCCATACCCGTACATGTCCATTCGCTCGATGCAATTTGAAACGAGACTCGCCCGGCCATGCAATATGCTTCCAGTCATCAACTTTGCAATGTCTTTGTTGACGGTCCCAGGTGGCGTAAAGCTTTGTGTCGTGCAGTCATCAAGGGTACACAGACGTATCAGGGGTCCCATATCACTGCAATTGAAACACGCCTCATGGAATTACAGAGCCTCCACAAGCTTGAACAGTCCACTGCTGACAAGCAGGGTCCATGAATTCATGAGGTTGTCTCCATACCCGTACATGTCCATTCGCTCGATGCAATTTGAAACGAGACTCGCCCGGCCATGCAATATACTTCCAGTCATCAACTTTGCAATGTCTTTGTTGACGGTCCCAGGTGGCGTAAAGCTTTGTGTCGTGCAGTCATCAAGGGTACACAGACGTATCAGGGGTCAAATATCACTGCAATTGAAACACGCCTCATGGAATTACAGAGCCTCCACAAGCTTGAACAGTCCACTGCTGACAAGCAGGGTCCATGAATTCATGAGGTTGTCTCCATACCCATACATGTCCATTCGCTCGATGCAATTTGAAACGAGACTCGCCCGGCCATGCAATATACTTCCAGTCATCAACTTTGCAATGTCTTTGTTGACGGTCCCAGGTGGCGTAAAGCTTTGTGTCGTGCAGTCATCAAGGGTACACAGACGTATCAGGGGTCCCATATCACTGCAATTGAAACACGCCTCATGGAATTACAGAGCCTCCACAAGCTTGAACAGTCCACTGCTGACAAGCAGGGTCCATGAATTCATGAGGTTGTCTCCATACCCGTACATGTCCATTCGCTCGATGCAATTTGAAACGAGACTCGCCCGGCCATGCAATATACTTCCAGTCATCAACTTTGCAATGTCTTTGTTGACGGTCCCAGGTGGCGTAAAGCTTTGTGTCGTGCAGTCATCAAGGGTACACAGACGTATCAGGGGTCCCATATCACTGCAATTGAAACATGCCTCATGGAATTACAGAGCCTCCACAAGCTTGAACAGTCCACTGCTGACAAGCAGGGTCCATGAATTCATGAGGTTGTCTCCATACCCGTACATGTCCATTCGCTCGATGCAATTTGAAACGAGACTCGCCCGGCCATGCAATATGCTTCCAGTCATCAACTTTGCAATGTCTTTGTTGACGGTCCCAGGTGGCGTAAAGCTTTGTGTCGTGCAGTCATCAAGGGTACACAGACGTATCAGGGGTCCCATATCACTGCAATTGAAACACGCCTCATGGAATTACAGAGCCTCCACAAGCTTGAACAGTCCACTGCTGACAAGCAGGGTCCATGAATTCATGAGGTTGTCTCCATACCCGTACATGTCCATTCGCTCGATGCAATTTGAAACGAGACTCGCCCGGCCATGCAATATGCTTCCAGTCATCAACTTTGCAATGTCTTTGTTGACGGTCCCAGGTGGCGTAAAGCTTTGTGTCGTGCAGTCATCAAGGGTACACAGACGTATCAGGGGTCCCATATCACTGCAATTGAAACACGCCTCATGGAATTACAGAGCCTCCACAAGCTTGAACAGTCCACTGCTGACAAGCAGGGTCCATGAATTCATGAGGTTGTCTCCATACCCGTACATGTCCATTCGCTCGATGCAATTTGAAACGAGACTCGCCCGGCCATGCAATATACTTCCAGTCATCAACTTTGCAATGTCTTTGTTGACGGTCCCAGGTGGCGTAAAGCTTTGTGTCGTGCAGTCATCAAGGGTACACAGACGTATCAGGGGTCAAATATCACTGCAATTGAAACACGCCTCATGGAATTACAGAGCCTCCACAAGCTTGAACAGTCCACTGCTGACAAGCAGGGTCCATGAATTCATGAGGTTGTCTCCATACCCATACATGTCCATTCGCTCGATGCAATTTGAAACGAGACTCGCCCGGCCATGCAATATACTTCCAGTCATCAACTTTGCAATGTCTTTGTTGACGGTCCCAGGTGGCGTAAAGCTTTGTGTCGTGCAGTCATCAAGGGTACACAGACGTATCAGGGGTCCCATATCACTGCAATTGAAACACGCCTCATGGAATTACAGAGCCTCCACAAGCTTGAACAGTCCACTGCTGACAAGCAGGGTCCATGAATTCATGAGGTTGTCTCCATACCCGTACATGTCCATTCGCTCGATGCAATTTGAAACGAGACTCGCCCGGCCATGCAATATACTTCCAGTCATCAACTTTGCAATGTCTTTGTTGACGGTCCCAGGTGGCGTAAAGCTTTGTGTCGTGCAGTCATCAAGGGTACACAGACGTATCAGGGGTCCCATATCACTGCAATTGAAACATGCCTCATGGAATTACAGAGCCTCCACAAGCTTGAACAGTCCACTGCTGACAAGCAGGGTCCATGAATTCATGAGGTTGTCTCCATACCCGTACATGTCCATTCGCTCGATGCAATTTGAAACGAGACTCGCCCGGCCATGCAATATACTTCCAGTCATCAACTTTGCAATGTCTTTGTTGACGGTCCCAGGTGGCGTAAAGCTTTGTGTCGTGCAGTCATCAAGGGTACACAGACGTATCAGGGGTCCCATATCACTGCAATTGAAACACGCCTCATGGAATTACAGAGCCTCCACAAGCTTGAACAGTCCACTGCTGACAAGCAGGGTCCATGAATTCATGAGGTTGTCTCCATACCCGTACATGTCCATTCGCTCGATGCAATTTGAAACGAGACTCGCCCGGCCATGCAATATACTTCCAGTCATCAACTTTGCAATGTCTTTGTTGACGGTCCCAGGTGGCGTAAAGCTTTGTGTCGTGCAGTCATCAAGGGTACACAGACGTATCAGGGGTCCCATATCACTGCAATTGAAACACGCCTCATGGAATTACAGAGCCTCCACAAGCTTGAACAGTCCACTGCTGACAAGCAGGGTCCATGAATTCATGAGGTTATCTCCATACCCATACATGTCCATTCGCTCGATGCAATTTGAAACGAGACTCGCCCGGCCATGCAATATACTTCCAGTCATCAACTTTGCAATGTCTTTGTTGACGGTCCCAGGTGGCGTAAAGCTTTGTGTCGTGCAGTCATCAAGGGTACACAGACGTATCAGGGGTCCCATATCACTGCAATTGAAACACGCCTCATGGAATTACAGAGCCTCCACAAGCTTGAACAGTCCACTGCTGACAAGCAGGGTCCATGAATTCATGAGGTTGTCTCCATACCCGTACATGTCCATTCGCTCGATGCAATTTGAAACGAGACTCGCCTGGCCATGCAATATACTTCCAGTCATCAACTTTGCAATGTCTTTGTTGACGGTCCCAGGTGGCGTAAAGCTTTGTGTCGTGCAGTCATCAAGGGTACACAGACGTATCAGGGGTCCCATATCACTGCAATTGAAACACGCCTCATGGAATTACAGAGCCTCCACAAGCTTGAACAGTCCACTGCTGACAAGCAGGGTCCATGAATTCATGAGGTTGTCTCCATACCCGTACATGTCCATTCGCTCGATGCAATTTGAAACGAGACTCGCCTGGCCATGCAATATACTTCCAGTCATCAACTTTGCAATGTCTTTGTTGACGGTCCCAGGTGGCGTAAAGCTTTGTGTCGTGCAGTCATCAAGGGTACACAGACGTATCAGGGGTCCCATATCACTGCAATTGAAACACGCCTCATGGAATTACAGAGCCTCCACAAGCTTGAACAGTCCACTGCTGACAAGCAGGGTCCATGAATTCATGAGGTTGTCTCCATACCCGTACATGTCCATTCGCTCGATGCAATTTGAAACGAGACTCGCCCGGCCATGCAATATACTTCCAGTCATCAACTTTGCAATGTCTTTGTTGACGGTCCCAGGTGGCGTAAAGCTTTGTGTCGTGCAGTCATCAAGGGTACACAGACGTATCAGGGGTCCCATATCACTGCAATTGAAACACGCCTCATGGAATTACAGAGCCTCCACAAGCTTGAACAGTCCACTGCTGACAAGCAGGGTCCATGAATTCATGAGGTTGTCTCCATACCCGTACATGTCCATTCGCTCGATGCAATTTGAAACGAGACTCGCCCGGCCATGCATTATGCTTCCAGTCATCAACTTTGCAATGTCTTTGTTGACGGTCCCAGGTGGCGTAAAGCTTTGTGTCGTGCAGTCATCAAGGGTACACAGACGTATCAGGGGTCCCATATCACTGCAATTGAAACACGCCTCATGGAATTACAGAGCCTCCACAAGCTTGAACAGTCCACTGCTGACAAGCAGGGTCCATGAATTCATGAGGTTGTCTCCATACCCGTACATGTCCATTCGCTCGATGCAATTTGAAACGAGACTCGCCCGGCCATGCAATATACTTCCAGTCATCAACTTTGCAATGTCTTTGTTGACGGTCCCAGGTGGCGTAAAGCTTTGTGTCGTGCAGTCATCAAGGGTACACAGACGTATCAGGGGTCCCATATCACTGCAATTGAAACACGCCTCATGGAATTACAGAGCCTCCACAAGCTTGAACAGTCCACTGCTGACAAGCAGGGTCCATGAATTCATGAGGTTGTCTCCATACCCGTACATGTCCATTCGCTCGATGCAATTTGAAACGAGACTCGCCTGGCCATGCAATATACTTCCAGTCATCAACTTTGCAATGTCTTTGTTGACGGTCCCAGGTGGCGTAAAGCTTTGTGTCGTGCAGTCATCAAGGGTACACAGACGTATCAGGGGTCCCATATCACTGCAATTGAAACACGCCTCATGGAATTACAGAGCCTCCACAAGCTTGAACAGTCCACTGCTGACAAGCAGGGTCCATGAATTCATGAGGTTGTCTCCATACCCGTACATGTCCATTCGCTCGATGCAATTTGAAACGAGACTCGCCTGGCCATGCAATATACTTCCAGTCATCAACTTTGCAATGTCTTTGTTGACGGTCCCAGGTGGCGTAAAGCTTTGTGTCGTGCAGTCATCAAGGGTACACAGACGTATCAGGGGTCCCATATCATGCAATTGAAACACGCCTCATGGAATTACAGAGCCTCCACAAGCTTGAACAGTCCACTGCTGACAAGCAGGGTCCATGAATTCATGAGGTTGTCTCCATACCCGTACATGTCCATTCGCTCGATGCAATTTGAAACGAGACTCGCCCGGCCATGCAATATACTTCCAGTCATCAACTTTGCAATGTCTTTGTTGACGGTCCCAGGTGGCGTAAAGCTTTGTGTCGTGCAGTCATCAAGGGTACACAGACGTATCAGGGGTCCCATATCACTGCAATTGAAACACGCCTCATGGAATTACAGAGCCTCCACAAGCTTGAACAGTCCACTGCTGACAAGCAGGGTCCATGAATTCATGAGGTTGTCTCCATACCCGTACATGTCCATTCGCTCGATGCAATTTGAAACGAGACTCGCCCGGCCATGCAATATGCTTCCAGTCATCAACTTTGCAATGTCTTTGTTGACGGTCCCAGGTGGCGTAAAGCTTTGTGTCGTGCAGTCATCAAGGGTACACAGACGTATCAGGGGTCCCATATCACTGCAATTGAAACACGCCTCATGGAATTACAGAGCCTCCACAAGCTTGAACAGTCCACTGCTGACAAGCAGGGTCCATGAATTCATGAGGTTGTCTCCATACCCGTACATGTCCATTCGCTCGATGCAATTTGAAACGAGACTCGCCTGGCCATGCAATATACTTCCAGTCATCAACTTTGCAATGTCTTTGTTGACGGTCCCAGGTGGCGTAAAGCTTTGTGTCGTGCAGTCATCAAGGGTACACAGACGTATCAGGGGTCCCATATCACTGCAATTGAAACACGCCTCATGGAATTACAGAGCCTCCACAAGCTTGAACAGTCCACTGCTGACAAGCAGGGTCCATGAATTCATGAGGTTGTCTCCATACCCGTACATGTCCATTCGCTCGATGCAATTTGAAACGAGACTCGCCCGGCCATGCAATATACTTCCAGTCATCAACTTTGCAATGTCTTTGTTGACGGTCCCAGGTGGCGTAAAGCTTTGTGTCGTGCAGTCATCAAGGGTACACAGACGTATCAGGGGTCCCATATCACTGCAATTGAAACACGCCTCATGGAATTACAGAGCCTCCACAAGCTTGAACAGTCCACTGCTGACAAGCAGGGTCCATGAATTCATGAGGTTGTCTCCATACCCGTACATGTCCATTCGCTCGATGCAATTTGAAACGAGACTCGCCTGGCCATGCAATATACTTCCAGCCATCAACTTTGCAATGTCTTTGTTGACGGTCCCAGGTGGCGTAAAGCTTTGTGTCGTGCAGTCATCAAGGGTACACAGACGTATCAGGGGTCCCATATCACTGCAATTGAAACACGCCTCATGGAATTACAGAGCCTCCACAAGCTTGAACAGTCCACTGCTGACAAGCAGGGTCCATGAATTCATGAGGTTGTCTCCATACCCGTACATGTCCATTCGCTCGATGCAATTTGAAACGAGACTCGCCTGGCCATGCAATATACTTCCAGTCATCAACTTTGCAATGTCTTTGTTGACGGTCCCAGGTGGCGTAAAGCTTTGTGTCGTGCAGTCATCAAGGGTACACAGACGTATCAGGGGTCCCATATCACTGCAATTGAAACACGCCTCATGGAATTACAGAGCCTCCACAAGCTTGAACAGTCCACTGCTGACAAGCAGGGTCCATGAATTCATGAGGTTGTCTCCATACCCGTACATGTCCATTCGCTCGATGCAATTTGAAACGAGACTCGCCCGGCCATGCAATATGCTTCCAGTCATCAACTTTGCAATGTCTTTGTTGACGGTCCCAGGTGGCGTAAAGCTTTGTGTCGTGCAGTCATCAAGGGTACACAGACGTATCAGGGGTCCCATATCACTGCAATTGAAACACGCCTCATGGAATTACAGAGCCTCCACAAGCTTGAACAGTCCACTGCTGACAAGCAGGGTCCATGAATTCATGAGGTTGTCTCCATACCCGTACATGTCCATTCGCTCGATGCAATTTGAAACGAGACTCGCCCGGCCATGCAATATACTTCCAGTCATCAACTTTGCAATGTCTTTGTTGACGGTCCCAGGTGGCGTAAAGCTTTGTGTCGTGCAGTCATCAAGGGTACACAGACGTATCAGGGGTCAAATATCACTGCAATTGAAACACGCCTCATGGAATTACAGAGCCTCCACAAGCTTGAACAGTCCACTGCTGACAAGCAGGGTCCATGAATTCATGAGGTTGTCTCCATACCCATACATGTCCATTCGCTCGATGCAATTTGAAACGAGACTCGCCCGGCCATGCAATATACTTCCAGTCATCAACTTTGCAATGTCTTTGTTGACGGTCCCAGGTGGCGTAAAGCTTTGTGTCGTGCAGTCATCAAGGGTACACAGACGTATCAGGGGTCCCATATCACTGCAATTGAAACACGCCTCATGGAATTACAGAGCCTCCACAAGCTTGAACAGTCCACTGCTGACAAGCAGGGTCCATGAATTCATGAGGTTGTCTCCATACCCGTACATGTCCATTCGCTCGATGCAATTTGAAACGAGACTCGCCCGGCCATGCATTATGCTTCCAGTCATCAACTTTGCAATGTCTTTGTTGACGGTCCCAGGTGGCGTAAAGCTTTGTGTCGTGCAGTCATCAAGGGTACACAGACGTATCAGGGGTCCCATATCACTGCAATTGAAACACGCCTCATGGAATTACAGAGCCTCCACAAGCTTGAACAGTCCACTGCTGACAAGCAGGGTCCATGAATTCATGAGGTTGTCTCCATACCCGTACATGTCCATTCGCTCGATGCAATTTGAAACGAGACTCGCCCGGCCATGCAATATACTTCCAGTCATCAACTTTGCAATGTCTTTGTTGACGGTCCCAGGTGGCGTAAAGCTTTGTGTCGTGCAGTCATCAAGGGTACACAGACGTATCAGGGGTCCCATATCACTGCAATTGAAACACGCCTCATGGAATTACAGAGCCTCCACAAGCTTGAACAGTCCACTGCTGACAAGCAGGGTCCATGAATTCATGAGGTTGTCTCCATACCCGTACATGTCCATTCGCTCGATGCAATTTGAAACGAGACTCGCCTGGCCATGCAATATACTTCCAGCCATCAACTTTGCAATGTCTTTGTTGACGGTCCCAGGTGGCGTAAAGCTTTGTGTCGTGCAGTCATCAAGGGTACACAGACGTATCAGGGGTCCCATATCACTGCAATTGAAACACGCCTCATGGAATTACAGAGCCTCCACAAGCTTGAACAGTCCACTGCTGACAAGCAGGGTCCATGAATTCATGAGGTTGTCTCCATACCCGTACATGTCCATTCGCTCGATGCAATTTGAAACGAGACTCGCCTGGCCATGCAATATACTTCCAGTCATCAACTTTGCAATGTCTTTGTTGACGGTCCCAGGTGGCGTAAAGCTTTGTGTCGTGCAGTCATCAAGGGTACACAGACGTATCAGGGGTCCCATATCATGCAATTGAAACACGCCTCATGGAATTACAGAGCCTCCACAAGCTTGAACAGTCCACTGCTGACAAGCAGGGTCCATGAATTCATGAGGTTGTCTCCATACCCGTACATGTCCATTCGCTCGATGCAATTTGAAACGAGACTCGCCCGGCCATGCAATATACTTCCAGTCATCAACTTTGCAATGTCTTTGTTGACGGTCCCAGGTGGCGTAAAGCTTTGTGTCGTGCAGTCATCAAGGGTACACAGACGTATCAGGGGTCCCATATCACTGCAATTGAAACACGCCTCATGGAATTACAGAGCCTCCACAAGCTTGAACAGTCCACTGCTGACAAGCAGGGTCCATGAATTCATGAGGTTGTCTCCATACCCGTACATGTCCATTCGCTCGATGCAATTTGAAACGAGACTCGCCCGGCCATGCAATATGCTTCCAGTCATCAACTTTGCAATGTCTTTGTTGACGGTCCCAGGTGGCGTAAAGCTTTGTGTCGTGCAGTCATCAAGGGTACACAGACGTATCAGGGGTCCCATATCACTGCAATTGAAACACGCCTCATGGAATTACAGAGCCTCCACAAGCTTGAACAGTCCACTGCTGACAAGCAGGGTCCATGAATTCATGAGGTTGTCTCCATACCCGTACATGTCCATTCGCTCGATGCAATTTGAAACGAGACTCGCCCGGCCATGCAATATGCTTCCAGTCATCAACTTTGCAATGTCTTTGTTGACGGTCCCAGGTGGCGTAAAGCTTTGTGTCGTGCAGTCATCAAGGGTACACAGACGTATCAGGGGTCCCATATCACTGCAATTGAAACACGCCTCATGGAATTACAGAGCCTCCACAAGCTTGAACAGTCCACTGCTGACAAGCAGGGTCCATGAATTCATGAGGTTGTCTCCATACCCGTACATGTCCATTCGCTCGATGCAATTTGAAACGAGACTCGCCCGGCCATGCAATATACTTCCAGTCATCAACTTTGCAATGTCTTTGTTGACGGTCCCAGGTGGCGTAAAGCTTTGTGTCGTGCAGTCATCAAGGGTACACAGATGTATCAGGGGTCCCATATCACTGCAATTGAAACACGCCTCATGGAATTACAGAGCCTCCACAAGCTTGAACAGTCCACTGCTGACAAGCAGGGTCCATGAATTCATGAGGTTGTCTCCATACCCGTACATGTCCATTCGCTCGATGCAATTTGAAACGAGACTCGCCTGGCCATGCAATATACTTCCAGTCATCAACTTTGCAATGTCTTTGTTGACGGTCCCAGGTGGCGTAAAGCTTTGTGTCGTGCAGTCATCAAGGGTACACAGACGTATCAGGGGTCCCATATCACTGCAATTGAAACACGCCTCATGGAATTACAGAGCCTCCACAAGCTTGAACAGTCCACTGCTGACAAGCAGGGTCCATGGATTCATGAGGTTGTCTCCATACCCGTACATGTCCATTCGCTCGATGCAATTTGAAACGAGACTCGCCTGGCCATGCAATATACTTCCAGTCATCAACTTTGCAATGTCTTTGTTGACGGTCCCAGGTGGCGTAAAGCTTTGTGTCGTGCAGTCATCAAGGGTACACAGACGTATCAGGGGTCCCATATCACTGCAATTGAAACACGCCTCATGGAATTACAGAGCCTCCACAAGCTTGAACAGTCCACTGCTGACAAGCAGGGTCCATGAATACATGAGGTTGTCTCCATACCCGTACATGTCCATTCGCTCGATGCAATTTGAAACGAGACTCGCCCGGCCATGCAATATACTTCCAGTCATCAACTTTGCAATGTCTTTGTTGACGGTCCCAGGTGGCGTAAAGCTTTGTGTCGTGCAGTCATCAAGGGTACACAGACGTATCAGGGGTCCCATATCACTGCAATTGAAACACGCCTCATGGAATTACAGAGCCTCCACAAGCTTGAACAGTCCACTGCTGACAAGCAGGGTCCATGAATTCATGAGGTTGTCTCCATACCCGTACATGTCCATTCGCTCGATGCAATTTGAAACGAGACTCGCCCGGCCATGCAATATACTTCCAGTCATCAACTTTGCAATGTCTTTGTTGACGGTCCCAGGTGGCGTAAAGCTTTAGGTCGTGCAGTCATCAAGGGTACACAGACGTATCAGGGGTCCCATATCACTGCAATTGAAACACGCCTCATGGAATTACAGAGCCTCCACAAGCTTGAACAGTCCACTGCTGACAAGCAGGGTCCATGAATTCATGAGGTTGTCTCCATACCCGTACATGTCCATTCGCTCGATGCAATTTGAAACGAGACTCGCCCGGCCATGCAATATGCTTCCAGTCATCAACTTTGCAATGTCTTTGTTGACGGTCCCAGGTGGCGTAAAGCTTTGTGTCGTGCAGTCATCAAGGGTACACAGACGTATCAGGGGTCCCATATCACTGCAATTGAAACACGCCTCATGGAATTACAGAGCCTCCACAAGCTTGAACAGTCCACTGCTGACAAGCAGGGTCCATGAATTCATGAGGTTGTCTCCATACCCGTACATGTCCATTCGCTCGATGCAATTTGAAACGAGACTCGCCCGGCCATGCAATATACTTCCAGTCATCAACTTTGCAATGTCTTTGTTGACGGTCCCAGGTGGCGTAAAGCTTTGTGTCGTGCAGTCATCAAGGGTACACGAGTGGGTCTTCTGTTCCGAAAGGCCATATCGATGATGATTCGCTGAACGGTCCGGAAGCTGATACTTGTTGATATCCCAGAATTGAAATCTGCAGCGATCTGCGGAAGGGTTGCACTTCTGTCACACTGAACGATTCTCTTCAGTCGTTGGTCCCATTCTTGCAGGATCTTTTTCCGGCCGCAGCAATGTCGGAGATATGATATTTTACCGGATTCCTGATATTACGGTACCCCTCGTGAAATGGTGGTACGGGAAAATCCGCACTTCATTGCTACCTCAGAGACTCTGTGTCCCGTTGCTCGTGCGCCGACTATAACACCACGTTGAAACTCACTTAAATCATGATAACCTGCCATTGTAGCAGCAGCAACCGATCCAGCAACTGCGCCAGACACTTGTCTTATATAGGCGCAGCCGGCCGCAGCACCGTATTCTGCCTGTTTACGTATCTCTGTATTTGAATTCGATTGCCTATACCATTTTCTTTGGCTCTTCGGTGTATTAAGCATTAGCAATGCCAGTTTCAGATCCACTTGAAAATAGCAAAGGTTGTGGACTTAATACGGTTCGTATTTAACAAGTGTAGAGGAGTTTCATTAACTAAACGTACTGTTGCGGAATCACAAGCCTTCGTACACGGAAAAGCTAATAATTCTCATTTCATTTTCCCAGTCAACTCTATTATACTTTAGTTTGAGCTTTACCGATGCAAAACACTGGACCTATGAGCTAGAATTGTGCCCATGAGAGTCTTGTATGCCATTTCTTTAATAGATGTGTTTAACTTCCTCTGACATCTCTCAGTCATCTCTATTACACTTTAGTCTGAGCTCTACCGACGCAAAACACTGGACCAATGAGCTAGAATTGTGCCCATTAGAGTCTTGTATGACATTTCTTTAATAGATGTGTTTCTTTTCCTCTGACAGCTCTCAGTCATTAAAAAAACGGATTTCAGTTCCTCATTCCCTTCAGTACGGGGAATTCAAGTGTTTATTCTACATTGCTCCATTACAGATAGGTATTTAAACGACGTGACCGAAGTTCACAACTGGTCTTGTAGGCTGGTACAGTCGTTTTTTCTGTATGTTATGAGCACTGTCTGCATTTCTCCACAGTTCAAAAACATGTTCAAATGCGTGTGAATTCCTAAAGGACCAAATTGCTGACGTCATCGCTCCCTAGACTTACCCACTACTTAAACTAGTTTAAACTAATTTGTGCTAAGAACAACACACACACTCACGCCCGAGGGAGGACTCGAACCTCCGCCGGGAGAGGCTGCACAATCCCTGGCATGGCGTCTCAACCGTGCAACCACTCCGCGCGGCTCTCCGGAGTTGGGGAGGCGTGTCCGTCAGTACGCTAGTAAGACGTTGCGTGAATCGACAGGTTGCGCCACACCTCGTACGGGCTTATCTTTGCAGTGCAGGCCGCGCAGCAAGAGAAGCGACAAAGGCGGGAACCTGTTATCTGCCGGATAACGTGGCGGTTGCGAGGACGGACGTTACGATGAGGCAAGCGGGAAGAGTCACTTGCTGTTATGCGCGCGTCGTGGGCGTATTGTTCATCCTGTGGTTCGTTGTAGATTTGTCTCCCTAACTCTGGGTAGATCACATAACTAGTGAGGAGATATTGAACAGAACTGGGGAGAAGAGGAGTTTGTGGCACAACTTGACAAAAAGAAGGGACCGGTTGGTAGGACATGTTCTGAGGCATCAAGAGATATCAAATTTAGCATTGGAGGGCAGCGTGGAGGGTAAAAATCGTAGAGGGAGACCAAGAGATGACTACACTAAGCAGATTCAGAAGGATGTAGGTTGCAGTAGGTACTGGGAGATGAAGAAGCTTGCACAGGATAGAGTAGCATGGAAAGCTGCATCAAACCAGTCTCAGGACTGAAGACCACAACAACAACAACAACTCTGAATAAATATTTTTTTATTTTAAAATTGAAAGGGCGAGTTCTAGTATAGCTCACGCTACCCACATGGATGTACGTACGTTGTATAGCACCACTTGCTGTGCTAAAGGAGAAGATGGTGTAGTGATGTAAAAGTAGATTCAAAGATGGTAACAGAGAATTTCCGAAACTGGTAATCTATACGAATAAATGATTTTAGCGATCTTGGCAGTTGAAAATTTGTTCAGTGTTCATAGTATTACAGATCGGACCGTCTCCCTCACCGCCCGGTCTACCCCCCCCCCCCCCCCCTATTACGCTGACGATGACAGAAGTGTATTGTCTCCTGAACACGCTGGCCATGTTTCCGAGGAGGATGTGGAGAAGGTAACCCAGCGGACCGACGCGGGCAAACTCTTGAGGGAAGCAAGCTGGAGGACATCGTTTGCCACACAGCCCGAGCTTCGGACAAATCTAGCGCTATCCTCCAGCTGACACCTCACAAGATCTCGGTGAGCGCGTTTGGGAACTCTCATACTTCCGGGGCTAATCTTAACCGAGCAAGGATCATTTCTGAGCCGTGACCTCGCCTTAGAGTTCGGTGTCCTTAGTGTCCATCACACTGCAGTAGGAACTTCTGTTTTGGTCATTACTCTGTGACGTGCCTCAGCTCAGCCTCCTGATTTCGAATTTTGTGATTGTCGCCTACGTACTATCACCAGACTTACACGTAATGCCCTGCGTTGCTGCGCATGCCGCTTCTAACCGTTCCTTGTGGGTCACACTTGAGGTACATTTGCTTTAAAGTTTAGTTAGTTATTATGAAGATTTTTTAAAAATTTATTATTTTCCTGTTTACTTATGTTTTACGTATTACTGTTATTGAAGTGTTGGGATCATTCCCAGATGAGGGCTGACTTGTATGCTGAAACTTGGATCTCAAGTCATTCCATAGTAATTTTCTTGAACCGTTAATTACTTTGATGTTGTTGTTGTTGTTGTGGTCTTCAGTCCTGAGACTGGTTTGATGCAGCTCTCCATGCTACTCTATTCTGTGCAAGCTTCTTCATCTCCCAGTACCTACTGCAACCTACATCCTTCTGAATCTGCTTAGTGTAGTCATCTCTTGGTCTCCCTCTACGATTTGTACCCTCCACGCTGCCCTCCAATATGAAATTGATGATCCCTTGATGCCTCACAACATGTCCCACCAACCGATTCCTTCTTCTGGTCAAGTTGTGCCACAAACTTCTCTATTCTCTTCTTGTCCAAACTATTTATCGTCCATGATTCACTTCCATACATGGCTACACTCCATACAAATACTTTCAGAAATGACTTCCTGACACTTAAATCTGTACTCGATGTTAACAAATTTCTCTTTTTCAGAAACGCTTTCCTTGCCATTGCCAGTCTACATTTTATATCCTCTCTACTTCGACCATCATCTGTTTTTTGCTCCCCACATAGCAAAACTCCTTTACTACTTTAAGTGTCTCATTTCCTAATCTAATTCCCTCAGCATCACCCGACTTAATTCGACTACATTCCATTATCCTCGTTTTGCTTTTGTTGATGTTCATCTTATATCCTCCTTTCAAGACGCTGTCCATTCCGTTCAACTGCTCTTCCAAGTCCTTTGCTGTCTCTGACAAAATTACAATGTCATCGGCGAACCTCAAAATTCTTATTTCTTCTCCATGGACTTTAATACCTACTCCAAATTTTTCTTTTGTTTCCTTCACTGCTTGCTCAATATACAGATTGAATAACATCGGGGAGAGACTACAGCCCTGTCTCACTCCCTTCCCAACCACTGCTTCCCTTTCGTGCCCCTCGACTCGTATAACTGCCATCTGGTTTCTGTACAAATTGTAAATAGCCTTTCGCTCCCTGTAGTTTACTCCTGCCACCTTCAGAATTTGAAAGAGAGTCAACATTCTCAAAAGCTTTCTCTATGTCTATAAATGCTAGAAACGTAGGTTTGCCCTTCCTTAATCTAGCTTCTAAGATAAGTCTTAGGGTCAGTATTGTCTCACGTATTCCAACATTTCTACGGAATCCAAATTGATCTACCCAGAGGTCGGCTTCTACTAGTGTTTCCATTCGTCTGTAAAGAATTCGCGTTAGTATTTTGCAGCTGTGACTTATTAAACTGATAGTTCGGTAATTTTCACATCTGTCAACACCTGCTTTCTTGGAGATTGGAATTATTATATTCTTCTTGAAGTCTGAGGGTATTTCGCCTGTCTCATACATCTTACTCACCAGATAGTAGAGTTTTGTCAGGACTGGCTCTCCCATGGCCGTCAGTAGTTCCAATGGAATGTTGTCTACTCCGGGGGCCTTGTTTCGACTCAGGTCTTTCAGTGCTCTGTCAAACTCTTCACGCAGTATCGTATCTTCCATTTCATCTACATCCTCTTCCATTTCCATAATATTGTCCTCAAGTACATCGCCCTTGTATAGACCCTCTATTTACTCCTTCCACTTTTCTGCTTTCCCTTCATTGCTTAGAACTGGGTTTCCATCTGAGCTCTTAATATTCATACAAGTGGTCCTCTTTTCTCCAAAGGTCTCTTTAATTTTCCTGTAGGCAGTATCTATCTTACCCTAGTGAGATAAGCCTCTATATCCTTACATTTGTCCTCTAGCCATCCCTGCTTAGCCATTTTGCACTTCCTGTCGATCTCATTTTTGAGACGTTTGTATTCCTTTTTGCCTGCTTCATTTACTGCACTTTTATATTTTCTCCTTTCATCAATTAAATTCATTATTTCTTCTGTTACCCAAGGATTTCTACTAGCCCTCGTCTTTTTACCTGCTTGATCCTCTGTTGCCTTCACTGCTTCAGCCCTCAAAGTTAGCCATTCTTCTTCTATTGTATTTCTTTCCCCCATTCCTGTCAATTGCTCCCTTATGCTCTCCTTGAAACTCTGTACAACCTCTGGTTCTTTTAGTCTATCCAGGTCCCATCTCCTTAAATTCCCACCTTTTTGCAGTTTCTTCAGTTTTAATCTACAGGTCATAACCAATAGATTGTGGTCAGAGTCCACATCTGCCCCTGGAAATGTCTTACAATTTAAAACCTGATTCCTAAATCTCTGTCGTACCATTATATAATCTATCTGAAACATGTCAGTATTTACAGGCTTCTTCCATGTATACAGCCTTCTTTTATGATTCTTGAACCAAGTGTTAGTTATGATTAAGTTGTGCTCTGTGAAAAATTCTACCAGGCGGCTTCCTCTTTCATTTCTTTGCCCCAGTCCGTATTCACCTACTACGTTTCGTTCTCTCCCTTTTCCTACTACCGAATTCCAGTCACCCATGACTATTAAATTTTCGTTACCCTTCACTATCTGAATAATTTCTTTTATTTGATCATACATTTCTTTAATTTCTTCGCCATCTGCAGAGCTAGTTGGCATTCAAACTTGTACTACTGTAGTAGGTGTGGGCTTCGTATCTATCTTGGCCACAATAATGCGTTCACTATGTTGTTTGTAGCAGCTTACCCGCATTCCTATTTTCCTATTCATTATTAAACCTACTCCTGCATTACCCCTATTTGATTTTGTGTTTATAACCCTGTAGTCACCTGACCAGAAGTCTTGTTCCTCCTGCCAACGACCTTCACTAGTTCCCACTATATCTAACTTTAACCAATCCTTTTTCCTTTTTAAATTTTCTAACCTACCTGCCCGATTAAGGGATCTGACATTCCACGCTCCGATCCGTAGAACGCCAGTTTTCTTTCTCCTGATAACGACATCCTCTTGAGTAGTCCCCGCCCGGAGATCCGAATGGGGGACTATTTTACCTCCGGAATATTTTACCCAAGAAGACGCCATCATCATTTAATCATACAGTAAAGCTGCATGCCCTCGGGAAAGATTACGGCTATAGTTTCCCCTTGCTTTCAGCCGTTCGCAGTACCAGCACAGGTAGGCTGTTTTGGTTATTGTTACAAGGCCAGATCAGTCAGTCATCCAGACTGTTGCCCCTGCAACTACTGAAAAGGCTGATGCCCCTCTTCAGGAACCACACGTTTGTCTCGCCTCTCAACAGATACCCCTCCGTTGTGGTTGCACCTACGGTTCGGCTATCTGTATCGCTGAGGCACGCAAGCCTGCCCACCAACGGTAAGGTCCATGGTTCATATCTGAACTAAAAACATACAACACAGACATTGTAACTCTACAGGAAGTTAGGTGGATTGAGAAGGAATACACAAGGAGGATAATTATGTCATTTTTTATGGGGGAGATGAAAGACATCATGAATTAGGTACTGGTTTTTCTGTTAAGAACAGGAAAGCAGCAATGGAAACTTCAGGAAGTTGTTTGAGTATACAAAGAAAAGAAAGAGGGGTTATCAAAGTAAAAACCTATTCATAAAAGATAAAAATCAAAATATGCTGACGCAGCTGGAAGATATCCTAGAAAGATGGAAAGAGTACTTCTCAGAAATGTTAAATTTCACTGATCCGCACATAACCTTCAATTACGCAATATGTGAGAGTGACAGCATTAATAATGACGAATGTAGAATCACAGAACAGGAAGTGATCCACACCATTCAAAAGCTGAAAAACAACAAGGCAGCAGGAGAGGACCAGATATCAGCAGAGATGTTAAAAGAGGGCGGAAGCAAACTACACAAAGAAATTTATAACCTTATCACAATGATCTGGAAAACTGAAACACTGCCGGAAGATTGGAAAACTGCAATAATTTGTCCAATACACAAGAAAGGAAACAGAATGGAATGCGAAAATTACAGAGGAATCAGTTTGCTGAACATAACATACAACAAAAATCATTAGAATGATACAACTGTGCATGGATGGTTCCCTGGTAGCAGTGAAGCTCAGAGGATCCATATCCCCCACCTTTCCAATTAAAACAGTCTTACGACAGGGAGACGCTCTTTCATGTGTCCTCTTCAACCTTGCATTAGAGAAAGTGGTTCGGGAGAGTAATTTACATCTATTCAATGTCTCCGATTCGAACACAGTGAAGTAAAACTCCTGGTTTATGCAGATGATATAGTGTTGCTGAATGAAACTGAAGAAGATCTGAAAGACATGTACAGATCTCTCAGGCACACTGCTAGCAAAATGGGGCTTTTGATTAACCAAGAGAAAATCGAATATATGGAAATAGGTCGAGTCATAAACCCAAATCCTTATATTGAGATTGACAGCATTCTAAATTCAGAAAAGTTCTCCAGTTTAAATACCTCGGATCACGTTTCAACAGTAAAAATATTATAACAATGGATATAAATGAAAGAATAGCCTCAGGGGAAAGATGTCTGTACTCACTAAGCAACCTACTCAAAAGTAAAGCTTTGTCATTCACCAAAAAGATGAAGATATACAAAACTATCATCTGCCCCATAGTACTGTACTGTTCAGAAAGCTTTACGCTTACAAAGAATGAAAGAGAAAAACGGAATGTTTTCGAAAGAAAAGTAATGAGAAAAATCGGGGGACCTGTGTTGGAGAATGGTGTACGGAGAATTCGAAAGAACAATGAAATTTATCAGTTAATGAAGCAACCCACTATCATCCAGAAATTAAAAAGTAGAAGACTGCAATGGGCTGGGCATGTGGCTAAAATGGAAAACAACAGAAACACCAAGAAAGCATTTGAAGGAGCTCTCCAGGCAACAGGATCATTGGGCCGACCCCGTACAAGATAGAAAGATGACATAGAGCAGGACATCGCAGCATTAGGAATTTCCGCAGGGTGGAGAGAGGCTGCGAGAGATAGAAGGCGGTCGAAGCAGATCGTTGATGCAGAGCGTGGTCTACAGGGCCTTTGATCGCTGAGACGAGAGAGAGAGAGAGAGAGAGAGAGAGAGAGAGAGAGGGAGTTAATTACTACCTTCTGCCAATAAAAGCTTTCTAGCACAGCCCAGAGGAAGTTCTCTAACCAACCTTTTGATAGTATTTCGCACGCGTGCTGAGTTCCGTCCCACGTGCGAAAACATGGATTTGTTTCGGTTCCGCGCCATGGGCGTAAGATTTGGGTTTGATTAATGGTTGACATTTAAACGTATTCCGGTCTGCAGGGAGCAAGGGAGCAGGGTCCTTTACAACAAGCTAAATCTGTGACCTCAATATGGGAGGTTTTTCTTACTAGATATTACTCTGCTGGCATTGCTGTCAGTTTATTTATTATTATTACTCCTGGTGATTTTCACTGATTGTACAGTCCGAGAGTAGTGTCTTGGAATGGTTCTACAATTGGCAGGCAAATTAATGTTATTGATTCTTAAGTGTTGGGCCTTCAGCCGATTTTGAATTTAAGTTGTTTGCTCTTAAAGTGTCAGATTCTTTGGGCCTTCAGCCTAGTTAAGGAACTGTTTTAAGATAAGGCTTTGCCTTTTAAATTTCTGATTTTGACTGAACTTTAAGTTACTGGCTTCCAGCCGTTTTTAATGTAAAGTGGTTTTGCTCTTAAGGCATGAGATTGTACGGCGCATTCAACCACAAATTAAGTTCCAAAACTAAAGCTGTGTTATTTTAAAAAAAAATTCTTGGCTCTTGTAATGTCTGATCAAATAAAAGGTTGTATATTCGAGTGTAACTGATAGCCACTTATCTCTGCTTCACCCGACCAGCACACAACAGGGAGTTCAATGCAACAACGTAGAAGGTATTCGCGCCCACAACCAATTATACATTGAGCTGTCAAACTACACACCATGCTGGACAGCAACAACATGATGAGAAAAATACACTGCCTGAATTTACGTCAACGGCCAGGGCAGGTAATCGGAACGTTAAAGACCACAAAGCAGAAAATTCCGCTGCTGCACTTCAATTCAAATAACCAAGTACAGCTAAACTCCGCTGGAGAGTGACTAAAATTTGCCAACTTGAAAATACACATCGTTGCTCGCGGGAATATGCCAACAGCCGACAACGGACTCCAAACGACACAATGTGAACAGTCGTGACTCGCTGGTAGATTAAGTCAAAACTGAACTTTCATGTTCAGGGTCGGTGAGCCACGAACCTTGCAGCAATGGGAACAGCACCACACACTCCGACACCACATAGAGGCCGCTAGCGAGCCCGGCCAAACTACGAGGGTCAGTCAAAAAGTAATGCCTCCTATTTTTTTTCTACGTTTAATTGTCAGGAAATTTAAATGCAATTACATAGGTTGAAAACCACAACATTGAGGATCATTTTGTCATTTTTCAATGTAATCTCCGCCCATCTCTACAGTTTTGGTCCATCTTTGAACAAGGGCATGTATCCCAGCACGGTAAAAATCACAGCTCTGCTTCCTAAGCCATTGACGCACAGATGTTTTGACGGCCTCATCATCTTCAAAATGAATCCCACGATGAGCTTCTTTTAGTGGCCCGAACAGATGGAAGTCTGATGGTGCCAGGTCAGGGCTGTATGGGGGATGAGGCAAAACTTCCCATCCAATTTTGACAATCTCGTCAGAGGTGTGACGACTGGTGTGTGGTCTTGCATTGTCACGCAAAAGAAGAACATCTGCCATTGATTTTGTCGGGCGAACTCGCTGAAGACGTGCTTTAAGTTTTTTGAGGGTAGTGACGTATTGAACAGAATTTATTGTGCATCCCTGCTCCAAAAAATCAACCAGAATCACACCCTCTGTATCCCAGAAAACTGTTGCCATAACTTTCCCTGCCGATCGCACAGTTTTGAATTTTTTCTTCCTCGGCGAGCTTGTGTGACGCCACTCCATTGACTGCCTCTTTGATTCGGGTTCAAAAAAATGCACCCATGTTTCGTCCCCGGTCACAATTTTTTTCAGAAACTCATCTCCCTCCAAACGGAAGCGCTGCAAGTGTTGGGAGGCTATTGTTTTCCTTGCCTCTTTATTCTGATCGGTTAACATTCTTGGAACCCACCGTGCACAAACTTTTGAGTACCCCAATTGTTTAATAATCGTGATCACACTGCCTTTACTAAGAGAAATAATGCGACACACTTCATCTGCAGTCACCCAACGGTCACCACGAATGATGTCATCAACTTGCTGAATGTTGTGTGGAGTCACTGCACTCACCGGCCTGCCGCTCCGCTTTCCGTCAGTCAACGGTGTTTGCCCTTCAGCTTCCTTACAACGACGAACCCATCGTCTAACAGTGCTGACATCCACTGTCACAACACCATACACCTTCTTCAGTCTTTCATGAATGCGTATGGGCGTTTCACCTTCTGCATTCAAGAATTCAATCACACAACGCTGTCTCAAACGAACATCGATGACGGCCATCTTACAAACTTCTGCTGTGCTGCCACCTGTTGACACAGAAAGTTACTACTGCAGTGGATTGCAGAAGAAGGTTTGAGGAATGGCGCCAAATTCAAATTTTTCACTTAACTTAATTTTTTTAAGTAGAAAAAAAATGGGAGGCATTACTTTTTGACCGACCCTCGTACGTGCCGCGGAGATTTCCTCGCTGCTCCACGCCAACTGCCCACAAACAGCCCAGCTGGAAGCTATAAGCGTCAGGCCAAAGGTAGCCTAAGGTGCAGATATCGATACACACCACTGCTGCCACTTGCGGAAAGAGAGGATAACAGCATAATCGCGATAACCATGGGAGACTAAACACAGATTAGCAACCAACGTTTAATCCAACGGACAGCATGAGCCAGCCACGGCACAGGTGTGGACCACCAACCAAAAAGGTGACGGTAAGAGAATTATCAGGGACTCGATAATTGAGCTACTATCTATGACATTGTGGACTGGGACGACTGACCAATGGACGCTGCTTTCGTTTCCAGACACTATTTGGGAATGTCATCACGTTACTGTAATCGTTAATATTGTATGAAGTGTTGCAGAAGGAATCAACGTGGCACGACCAAATAAATCGATTATACATTTTGAAAGTGGTAACGGGGTGAAGTGCTGAAAGTAGCGTGTAGTATATTTTATTTCTTGTGGGGGAGCATGTAACGAGATTAGAAATGTATTACTTACGTAAATTCAAGCATAAGAATAGTTTTAGGTCTTGTTTTACCTAAACGATAAGCAAAATCAATGACATGGTCTTACATTTTAGTGTGCAGCATGCTAGGTTGTGTGACAGGGAGGACCTGGGTGACATCTGAGCGGCAGCGTAACCAGCGCTGGTCAGGTACGTCGGTCAACCTGCGTGTGGTTTCTATGCGGCTTTGCACGCTCCTTTTGACAAATTCAGGGCTGGTCCCCAATCTCCACCTATTGAAATATGATACACAAACAGTTAAAAAACACAGGGCCGATTTAAGGCCCAAACGACACAAGTAGTTGCTTGGGGTGCCAAGCTGAGAGGGACGCAAGGTAGCCAAGAGCAAAATGTCTACACACAATCTATCATAATTAGTGGTAAAAACAGACATAAGTGAAAATATACGACAGTAGAAGCAAAAACTGTCCAGCAAACATGGGTCCACAAACGAACCGTTTGCGAGTCATCTAAAACTGTGTGGTGAAGAGCTGCCGCTAACTTCAATATAAAACAGTGTTCCCATTCCTGGAAGAGGTGGAATGGGAAGAGGAGAAATGGAAAGACTGCAAGACTGAAAAGAAAGAAACATCCAAGATTATAAGGGCAGAGAAGAGGAAATATAGCAAAAGTAAAGTGGAAATATTGGAAGAAGGCTTGAAAAAGAACAACACTAGAGAGTTTTACAGGACCTTTAAAGAGGAGCTATAGGGATATCAACCACAAAATCTGTGCTTTAGGAGAACGGATGGAAGCATATTTATAAATAATAAAGTTCTTGGCAGACTACTTCAAAATGGTGCTAAACTGTGAACAGACAAGTTACGTCCCATACCATCAAGCCTCAGTAAAATCAGGCAGCTAATCAGTGATATCAAGAACAATAAGACAAGAGTAAAAATGGTATTGGGCAAAAGTATGGAAGATTCGAGAGCAAGTCGCTTCAGATGGAATACTCCGCCTTATAGAAGAAACACGGAAAACTGAAAAGATACCGACAGCCTGCAAACGTGAAGTGGGTACTTCATAGAAATGACAGGGGGAACAACTATAGAGGGATCTCTTTACTTTCAGTTGTTTATTAGGTGCCTTCCAAAGTTCTGCTGAGAAGAGTTAAAGAACAGGCTGACTTCCGAACAGGCAGTTATGCGTGGAACAGATATATAGCCACAATAGCATTCTGAGAACTACAACAATAAGATGCCATAACTTAGTAGTATTTTGGTCCACTTTAATAAATCATACCACTCAGTTGAATGATAAACTTTATTTAGCGTTTTAGGGGAATTGGTAATTGATATAAAAACTAGGGAAACCATGAAACAAACGCTGACAGACACCATCTCGAAAGATAAGTGTTTTGGAGAAATGTCAGGTAAGGAGACGGATTATGCCCTGCTCTTTACAGTATCCTCCTGGAAAAAATAATAAGAACCTTGGAAAAAGCTCTGTAGTTGGAAGGAATAAGTGCGAAGGAAGGAAACTACTCGAGAATCAGGCGCTTTTGTCAGTGACCTTCTCCTTTTAGCCAGAAACCTCAATGACGCGCCAAGAATGTTGAAGATCTTGCATGAAATTGCTCCCTACTTAGCACTCATATACAACCGCAAGCTCACCGATAGATCTGTACCTACAGATTGGAAAATTGCGCAGGTCACACCAGTGTTTAAGAAGTGTAGTAGGAGTAATCCATCTAACTACAGACCTACATCATTGACGTCGGTTTGCTGTACGGTTTTGGAGCATATACTGTATTCAAACATTATGAATCACCTCGAAGGAAACGAGCTATTGATACATAATCAGCATGGTTTCAGAAAACATCGCTCTTGTGCAACGCAGCTAGCTCTTTATTTGCACGAAGTAATGGCCGCTATCGACAGGGGATCTCAAGTTGATTCCGTATTTCTAGATTTCCGGAAAGATTTTGACACCGTTCCTCACAAGCGACTTCTAATCAAGCTGCGGGCCTATGGGGTATCGTCTCAGTTGTGCGACTGGATTCGTGATTTCCTGTCAGGAAGGTCGCAGTTCGTAGTAATAGACGGCAAATCATCGAGTAAATCTGAAGTGATATCAGGTGTTCCCCAGGGAAGCGTCCTGGGACCTCTGCTGTTCGTGATCTATATAAATGACCTAGGTGACAATCTGAGCAGTTCTCTTAGGTTGTTCGCAGATGATGCTGTAATTTACCGTCTAGTAAGATCATCCGAAGACCAGTATCAGTTGCAAAGCGATTTAGAAAAGATTGCTGTATGGTGTGGCAGGTGGCAGTTGACGCTAAATAACGAAAAGTGTGAGTTGATCCACATGAGTTCCAAAAGAAATCCGTTGGAATTCGATTACTCGATAAATAGTACAATTCTCAAGGCTGTCAATTCAACTAAGTACTTGGGTGTTAAAATTACGAACAACTTCAGTTGGAAAGACCACATAGATAATATTGTGGGGAAGGCGAGCCAAAGGTTGCGTTTCATTTGCAGGACACTTAGAAGATGCAACAAGTCCACTAAAGAGACAGCTTACACTACACTCGTTCGTCCTCTCTTAGAATATTGCTGCGCGGTGTGGGATCCTTACCAGGTGGGACTGACGGAGGACATCGAAAGGGTGCAAAAAAGGGCAGCTCGTTTTGTATTATCACATAATAGGGGAGAGAGTGTGGCAGATATGATACGCGAATTGGGGTGGAAGTCATTACAGCAAAGACGTTTTTCGTCGCGGCGAGATATTTTTACGAAATTTCAGTCACCAACTTTCTCTTCCGAATGCGAAAATATTTTGTTGAGCCCAACCTACATAGGTAGGAATGATCATCAAAATAAAATACGAGAAATCAGAGCTCGAACAGAACGGTTGAAACGTCCCCTTAGAACAATTGTACACGGCTGTGCTTAAACTGAAACACAATAGTTTTTAGCGCAACGCAATCTGACTTCCAAAAATCCCTACTAAAGTATGGCCCTGACTAACATTAACCTATACGTTTCACAAATCACTTACCTCACAAAAATCTTCGTTACTCAAGCTACTGCAATACAGCGAGCGCCACTACTGCCAGCTAAATAAAAGATTCAAACTACGGAAGGCACTAACTACTGATAGGTATAGTTAGCAAATGAAAGATTTTAATGGAGAACAAACAGTGTATTTACCTTAATAGTCAAAATATATATCATAGTTCATGACATCCAGTCTTACAAATTACAAAACTCCGCCATCTCTCTCCCCACGTCCACCACTGCTGGCGGCTCACCTCCAACTGCGCAACGCTATGCGCTGTTAGCATCCAGCTGCTGCTGCCCGACACTACAATGGCAGACAACAATGCAAACTAAACACAGACTGCGCTCAGCACAGCCAGTGATTTTTCATACCGAGCGCTAAGCGGTGTTACCAATAAGAAAACCTAAACAGCCTACTTACATAGCCCCCATGCTCCCCACAAAAAATTTTTACAAATTGTTTTGGGCAGTGGCCAATAATGATTTGATAAAATTTTTCATAATTACTATAACAAAGATATCAAATGCACACACTTATTGATACAATGTTGGTCAGAAGCTAAAATTCTCTCACAGTCCATAAAGACATTCCTGATCGATCATCATAGTAAAATAGCAGTGTTCTTGATCAATGTCTATGCAGTAAAAGAAAATGCACACTGAAGTAGTGGATTTCCATGCAGTCTTGAAGAAGTAGTGTTGTCCTTCCAACAGAAAGACAGTGCTGACTCTTGACATGGTGACAGGTAATGGGCCACAACAGAGAAAACCCACAGCAGAGTCAGTCCAAGTTTTGAAGAATATTGGTAGGTAGGTCGTCACAGAATAGGCCCATTGTAGTCCTGGTAGAGATTACGGTATTGATGGGCCACCAGAGGTGCAGACCCATTGCAGTCCTTGTAGAAATAATGGTATTGGTGGGTCATCAAAGGTGTAGACCCACTGTAGTCCTTGTAGAGATGGCCAGCAGCCATCTGTTTGACTGTGCAGGCGCACAATCACCATTGAAGAGTCTTGCGGATAATATAACAAGTCCATAACCACCACTTGTGCACTCACAAAAATTGTTTTTGAAATGTCCTTAGAACCAGCAATGCTGTTATCCAGTCCCTTACTGAGTTATTAACACATGTGCAAACACTATCAGTCCCTACTTCTCACATATTGTCCGTATACTATGACCAACAGAAACGTGTGCAGTGAAATGCAATTTACAAGTTACTTAATTTGATGAACTGGTGTCAATTACAATTTTATAACATAAGAATGCAATAACAAAGGTACAAAATACATCTTTAAAGAACATAACAATACAGATAACATTTGCAGTAGTACAGGCTTTACAAAAGAATCGAAATAGCAAATACATCAGTGTTACAAAAATTACGACATAAGTACATACATAAAGTTCAGAATAACTTTTGAAACATCAACTTCACACATGAGCATTAAAACAAAACACAATGAATAATGTCTGGACATATTTACAAAGAAAATAACATAGTATTTGAAAAATTCTACAACATAAATCTTATTAGCTAAACACATAAAGACAGGAAAAAGACAAATACACAAGGGTACATGTTCACATAGAGGGATAATACGAAAGGAAAGGACAGGGTTTGTTTTACTGCAGTATTTTGCATGGAGATCTCCCTTAGTTTATCATTATTCCCAAAAAGTCCTATCTAAACCTGCTTTCTGTATTCTGTTCACAACCTCTTTCAAAAATAGTTTTTCTCCACTGTACACTACTTTTTTGGCCAAACCATTTTCTTAAAGCTTCTCAATGCTTTTCTTCCAATGCATCATAGTTAGTTTCTTATATAGTCTACCCCCTCTTAAGCTAACTTAAATCTACTGAGCTCAGATGCTTAACTAAGGGACAAGGCAGCAGCAGCAGCAGCAGCAGCAGCAGCAGCACAAAACAATTAACACAAACAGCAATGACAAAAAAATGCAAGTAAGCATAGCGAGCAGCAATAAATGTAATAATTTATATCTAAACATGACAAAGCTGAAGCAGAAAAAATATTACAGTGAAAATGTTTAATACCGATGTCACATCTTAACACTAGAGTGATGCATCACGAGAACATACGCTAGCAGATAAGTTACCAAATCGTAAAAGAATTATTTTTGCATTTCCTGTCAAGGGAAATGTCTTTTTGAGCCCCTTCGTTTTTTTTCTTTGAAGTGCATCATAAAGTTATTATTTATTGGATCTGTTGGCATAAAATATTTATATTAGTACATCCATTAAATTTTATAGTAACCAATGCTGCAGTGCAGCTAGAAACTAGATATTAAACAGAATAGGCAAAGCAAGGCGTGAAACGTCATTCGCTAGCCATAAGTCATTTCATAATGCAGTAAACAATCTTCCAACTAGCAAGACAATAGACATGAAATGTTTCTCATCATTTCATTTCAGTAAATATCATAAATTAAGAACTCCAAAGTGTAATCATATGTTTCCAAGTTTGAGCGTGTCGTATTTGCGACGCTTTCTACAAAGAAATGTCAATAGCGAGGATAATGGCCTCCCTTTTTTTTTGTGCCTCTGAAAGGCACACACTAATGGCTTGTTTCCTGGTGGCTGTCGCCCAGCTGGGTGCCCACGACGCATTACGTGCAGGTGGTCACTTAAGTTTCTTACCGAAATATTTACGACACCAGTTTCCGCTACAGTGGCAGTCTCATACAAAAAAATTCACAGGTCAAGAATTTGCGTTACAAATCCGTAGAAATAAAATCATTTAAATATAATTATGTCCAAAAATTTTTCGCCAGCATAGTGATACATTCACGCATATACACACATTTTATAACTCTTAAAGTACGATTCTCGGTTTCCAACATCCTTTTTCACAAACCAGAGTCCCTAACCACTACTCACTATTCCTTACCTTATTACACATATGTATATTCGTCGACACTTCTTCAATATGTCATCATAACAGATACGTAGCATAACCAAATAACTCATAGAGCATCAGCTTAAACATACCTCAGCAGCATAATTCACATCGTCGTCGTAATAATAACATCATAACACCTCAGTCAAATCTCAAAATGTCATAGTTTTCTGCAATAATTTCAAAACCTAAAAAAAATTCTCTGCTCAATTCAAAAGTATCATATACCTCAAACGTACTTTAAAAATCATGACCCCATACCAAATACATCATTCAAAGCTCCCATAGTATCACAATGGTTCCGAAAAAATATTAACAGTTCACAAAGTACAGACAAAATACAATTTCGTGAGTGTGAAGTTATCCAACAGTGTAATTACGTAAACATATGTCACTGATGTAGTAAAAAAAAAAAAAGTTAGTCTTTCAGTTAAATGATCAGATAGCTGTGTAATTTATGTGTTAGAGAAATATGGTACCGATGTGTAAAGTTGTATAAGCAAATACCATATTAGCTAGGGCTCCTTGTGCTTGCCAAACACATGGTACACAAAGTAAGCGTGTACCCCCCTGATGATAAGGCTGGAAAATTCAGATTGTTCGAAATGTTTCATCATTATGATGCTATGTTTTACTCAGTCTTGTGTAGCTTGAGACCAATATGCTGAGAGGAAGGCATGATGAAATTCTCCTTCACTATGACAATCGTGAATGACCGATCGCATTTTTACAGCTGGTTCATTCTCCAAGTAGCCACACATAAATTCTAATGTGTGCTCTAATGACCAGTTGGGAGGAAAACAATGAGAGAATTGATGGAGCCACGCTTGTGGATGAATGTCGTTGCCAGAATTCTTAAATGTTTTGAATTTACGTGCAGTAATGAACAGCTTATAGTCAAAATCATCGTGTCGGCGGGTAGCATATCGGTCATTGTTACGTCGTGTCGGCAGTTCCATCTCAAAATTCGGTGCACCTTGCCAATTTCTTTCACAATTTCCGAAATGCCCTGTGTTATTATTTTGTGGCTTTTCCGTATTTATAAGTCCCTCTTCCCGTGTTGGAGCGCGACTGTCCTCTGAAATACGTAATTCTTGTATTACCTGTGTCAGCTGATCTTGCACTTCCCGGATTTCTCTTTGGTGTTGTGTATTAATTTGATTCTGATTTTGTTTGAATTTCCTAATTTGTTCGCACTCTTCTGTATCATTCAGATCATCATCTACCTTTGTAGATAAGTTAGTGAACTGATCTGAAAGTTCGGCTACTTTCTCCGATAGTGAACACATTTCCTCAGTGTGTTTTTCTGAACCAAGTTTCAGAGTGTCCATTTGTGTTGAAATCGAATCTACTGTGACCTTTAAGTTTTCCTGAGTTCTTGCAAGTTGCGTAACCGAATCGGTGGATGCAACTGAGTCCATTTTAGCTTGCAAGGTGTCGTGATTTTCACGAACAACAGTTTGCAATTCTTTTATGGCTGCTTCGTGATTCTGTAATGCGTTTTCATGCCGCGAAAAAATAGGTTGAAAATGCTCACAAATTTGTGTTCTTACGTCATTACAGATTTTTTGACATTTCGATTCAATGTTATGTAACTCAGTAGTTAAATCTTCACGTGTTTGTTCAAGTGTGGTGTCTAACTTCCGAAGATTTTGTTCCATTGTGTCTAACTTTTGAAGATTATGTTCCATTGTGTCTAACTTTTGAAGCTTTTGCTGTGTTTGTCTCTGATTTTGTTCCATTGTGTCTAACTTTTGAAGATTTTGTCCCATTTGTTTCTGATTTTGTTCAAGCGTTGTATCTAACTTTTGTAGCCTTTGTCCCATTTGTTGCATTAACTGTAATAACAGTGCACTGGTGTCTGAAACATGTTCCTCAGTGCTTTTCGGCAGTGCATTTGAATCGGCAATATTCGCATTTTGAAAAGCAGAAAATGTGTCTTGATTTATTTGAGAAAACGGTGAGGACACAAAATCTGAATCTACAGTATTTGCAAGATTGTGTCCTGTCATTTCGGAATCCTGAGGCGAGCTGTTGCCGACCGATCGATCGATAATGGTTCCCTGTTCACTAATTGTTTCACTGCCTACACCATTATTTGCAGCCCGCTCCATTTCCCTATGCGCTATTACCAAATTACTACTTTTAACGTTAGTGAATTCATTACATGGTGACGCTAACACACTGCTTTCGTCTTCACTGTCATTTCTCAGTTTACTTTGGAGCCTAGTGTACGTTTTTCACACGCCATTATTGTCACAATTTTTCACACGACAACACAGAAAAACACAATTTGAAGAACAAAAATAAGAGAACACATTAACATAGCACTGAAAATAATATCTAGTTAATTGCAAGCGCAGCTGCGAAATAGGGAGTGGAATGGTAGGGAGATAGTATGATTGTGGTTCGATGAACCCTCTGCCAAGCACTTAAATGTGAATTGCAGAGTAGTCATGAAGATGTAGATGTAGATGTAGATGTAGAGAAACGGGTCTCAAACTCTCATATGGAAAGACGGTATATGTGAGACACAAACACAAAGGAAAGAAATACTTGGAAGTCAAATAAGGAAAGACTGGAAGAAGAGAATGGATCCAACCCAATGGAAGGAAGAGCCAGACAATTAGAGCTTTCTCACAAACTGAAGCAGAATCATAATCTGCAAGGCCAAAATCAGGCACTATAATTCAGTTATAAAACCAGAAGGACTCTATGCTTATGAGAAAATATGGAGAGGAAGATTCTCAGGAAAATTCTGGGACCTCAGAAGACTGTTGATGGAACTTGGAAGAATAGGGCAAAAGAGCAGCTCACCAAGCACAGCGAAAAATTAACGGACACAATGCGAAAACGGCCACTGAAATTTCATGGACACCTAGCAAGAACAGACGAACACCGACTGAGCACAAACGTCTTGAATTAGATCACGTCATTTAAGCCCACCTCTCTGTGGGTAGGAGAGATCAAAATGGATGCATAAGAGACTGGTATTACACTGGAGATGCTAGAAAACAGTGAAGACATCAGAATCAAAGTCAACAGCACAAAATCATTTGAAGAGAAACCACTAACGAGGAAGTCAACACATAACATTTCCGAGGAGGTGAGAAAGTAAAGAAACGAACGACTAAAAATATATGGGAACAGAGGAAAAGAAAGAACAAAAAGCCTTATGTTCTACACGGTTCGTAGTTGGCCAAGTCCGAAAGGAAAAATTGTCCCAGTGGGTACAAACCTATTTGATAACAAAGCTTTTCGATTACGTCCCCAACTAATGGCGTTCAAATTTCACCCGAGGCTTACTTTCACAAGAAATACGGTATCACCGTACACTCGTACCTGTGAAAGAAGGAATCCCACATGACGTCCTTACATTTGCACACGTATTGCACCTACTGCGCTCGTCGCTGTAGTGTGTTATAAGTTGCTTGAAACCACTCTCTGTCATCTCCTAAATCCCGACAAAACCGTAGAGCTCCCCGCGTCAATTGCTCAAACGTATCAACGAGAGTGCCGCTCACTTTTGAGATGACTCCACACAGGAAAATCCAGAAGGCTGAGGATGGGTGATCCTGGAGATCGAGGTGCAGACTCTACTTGACCTATCCCTCTTGGATGATATTTGCGCTTTATATGTCTTGTATCAACAGCAGAATTTGCCTCTGCCCCATCATGTATTAAGTTTAATGGATAGGTAGTGCATTTTATTGAAGATAGAAAAATACAGTAGGTCTAGTTCAGAGTTTAACAGCTCGCTGGTTATAAGCGTGAGCACTCGCGCCTGCTTACTCTCTTGCTGGCGAGTAGAGCAGCTGTGGTGTGGTGGGGATTTAGGGTAAGCGCGTTTAAAACGTAGTCGCGACAACACGCTCGACGATCTGTGACATAGGGAAGTGGTGCCATGTGACAGCAGCAGTGCTGAGTCGCTATTGTGTAGCGCCGACAAAATCAGCGCATTTCTATCCGTAGTAAGAGGAACCTTATGTTTTTACACTAAAAGATTGGTTCACAAAAGTTTAGTGTGACACAAGACACTGAGTGCTTTCAGTACGTTCGATTTATAAAAACACTGCTTGCATCACCACACCAAAGAATAATGAAACGAAAAATGTGAAGGAAAAGGATCTTAGAGGTGGAGAAACAGTATTAAAATTTAAAGGAAGCTGTCTGAAGAGGAGAAAGAAGAGGGAAAAAATCAAGTGAGTATACCACTCGGATGAACAACAAAACTGTGGCCGGCAGCTGTGGCAGAGCGGTTCTAAGCGGTTCAGTCCAGAACCGCGCTGCTGCTACGGTCGCAGGTTCGAATCCTGCCTAAGTCTAGGGGACTGATGACCTCAGAAGTTAAGTCCCATAGTGCTTAGAGCCATTTTGAACAACAAAACTGTGCTACTTTTAGCAAATCCCTTGTGTCCTTTCGTGAATGGTGATTTAATAAAAGGATGCTTGGTATTTGCACCTCAACATTTATGTCCATTTCAGGTAGACCACTTTCGCTTAGTGTCATTATCAAACACGACAACCATGCATCGCACGCAGGTTATGGTAGACGTCGTTCAAAGCCGCCTTGTAAAATATTTGCAAAGACGTGGAGGTATGTACCGTCTATGCAAGTAAATGAAGGCAGTTTGTTTATTTCCGCACGCGTTTCGCTTCTTTTATTTGGGAAGCATCATCACTGGCGATTTCCAGCGCTGTTAATTCATCTATGTGGCCCTGGAGATGTATTTCTTAGTTTCCATATTCCATCTCGCCGTTGATGTTGATCTCAAAACGGAAAGTGCAAGTGATATATGCGATGTCATAAATGTAGGTGGAAAACGCCAGAAATCGGTCCGCTGGAGTATGGAAACCAACAAATACATCTCCAGGACCACACAAATGAGCTAACAATGGTCGGATTGAGGGAGGACATGGAAGCAATTCAGAGTAGGGCTGCTAGATTTGTTACTGGTAGGTTTCATCATCACGCAAGTGTTACGGAAATGCTTCATGAACTTGGGTGGGAGTCTCTAGAGGAAAGGAGGCGTTCTTTTCGTGAATCGCTACTGAGGAAATTTAGAGAACCAGCATTTGAGGCTGACTCCAGTACAATTTTACTGCCGCCAACTTACATTTCGCGGAAAGACCACAAAGATAAGATAAAAGAGATTAGGGCTCGTACAGAGGCATATAGGCGGTCATTTTTCCCTCGTTCTGTTTGGGAGTGGAACAGGGAGAGAAGATGCTATTTGTGGTACGAGATACCCTCCGCCACGCACCGTATGGTGGATTGCGGAGTATGTATGTAGAAGTAGATGTAGATGTAGAACAACGCTGGAAGTCGTCACTGATGATGCTTCGCAAATAAAAGAAGCGAAACGTGCATGGCAGTAAATAAACTGCCTTCATTTAGTTGCATAGACGGTACATGCCTCCACGAATTTAGAGCAACTGAAGGAAAAACGGAAAACAGAAAAGAATGACGATATTTGTAAAGAGTTTGTTATAAATTCTTTTCCGCTTATGAATATGCAGATATCGGTCACACAGCTGGTTTGTCATGAAATTTGTTAATATCTGCATCTACATCTACATAGATACTCCGAGAGCCACCGTACGGTATGTGGCGGAGCGCTACTTGTCATTTCATTTCCTGTTCCTCTCGCACTTGGAGCGAGGATAAAACCGACTATCTATATGCCTCCGTATGAGCCATAATTTCTCTTATATGAGCCATAGGCTCTCCTAGTATCATTTATGTCAGGAGATGACTTTACTCATTAATATTTAACAGAGTAAAATCGGCGCTTTACACAAGAAAACTAATGGTTCCCCTGCACCTTTTCCGTCGAGTAAGATCCGTTGTCAACGCTCGTGTGTTTCCCTCTCCGCTCTCTGATTCACCATCGTGCCTTTTAACCCGGTTGTCACGTCTGTCTCCGTATGTTGCAGCAATGCTTAATACAGGGAACAGACTATCTGCCGAGTTCCAGTAAATGTAATGTTTGAAAAATAAATACCTCTCAAAGCAAGGGAGACATCACACGCTGCTGCAAGACTGCTGTTAGACTTCGGGAAGATCCGTTAGTGCATGCGCCATGCTGCGCCATTTGTCTGTCACGTACAAGCTGTCGCTTAGCTGAACAAATGGTTTCCTAGCTGTAGGGCGAGTGGAAAATATATTACATGTCGCACCTCGTGTAAGGGTTATAGAGACAATGTTTTCATCGCAGTATCGTCAAATACTATTTAGCATCGTGCGTCATATTCGTCGCACTGTCTCGGAATCCTAAGATGCAGGCAGGGCGGGAATTTTTTAAAAAAGAGGATAGGGTTCTCAACCGTAAAAGTTACGTACAGTTTTCTTTTCAATCTAAAATGTTGTTCCGTTTTTTATATTGTCTTAGATCTATACCTACATATACAACTACATGGATAATCCGAAAGCCACCGTACAGTGGATGTCAGAGGGTACCTGGTACCACACCTTGTCATTTCCTTTCCTGTTCCATAGGAAAATAGAGCGAGAGGAAAAAGACTGTCCATATGCCTCCGTAAGAGCCCTAATTCTCGTATCTTATCTTCGTGGTCTTTACGCGCAATGAATGTTTGTGGCAGTAGAATTGTACGGCAATCAGCTTCAAATGCGAGTTCTCTGAATTTTCTCAATAGTGTTTCTCGAAAATAACGTCGCTTTACCTCCAGGTATACCCATTTGAGTTCCCGAAGCATCTCCGTAACACTTAGGTGTCGTTAAGATCTATTGGTAACAAACGTAGCAGACCTCCCCCCCCCCCCCCCCCCCCTCCCTCTGAATTGCTTCGACGTGTAGCAAACGTGCTCACGAGGAAAGGGAGACGTGGTGGATAGACAGCGATGACTTTGCAGGATATTTTGACAGCGGCAGTGACAGTGGTAGCGACGTTTTACCTCCTGTACGAAAGCGGTGTGAGCGGCTGGTGATTCAATATGATATTGACGAAGAAAAGCAAACCTACCAGCAACAATCAGAGTCGTGGAAGTGGCAAAAGGATGACAATGAACCAACAATCTGGACGTATACGGAAATTCCCGGAATAAATCAAGCAGCTGCTTTACAGCACGTGAGTACAAGCATAAGAGAATTAGACGTTTTCTATGTAATATTTAATAGTAGATTTTAGGAAAACGTCGTAACTGAGACGAATAGATATGCACAAGACGTACTCAACAATGAACAGAAGAGATGAAAAATAGACAAAAAGTGGCCTCCTATCGGCTGTAATGATATACAAATACACATTCCGCTATGTATAATCATGGCTGAAGTAAGGAAACCTTCGATTCAGATGTATTGGTCTAGGAGGGCCGTTATAGAAACACCAATACTTAGGAAGACGATGCCATTCAGGAGATTTCGGCACATAAGTAGATTTCTGCATCTTGCGAATAACAGTTTAGCCAACAACAAAGATAAGCTGCACAAGCCAAGGCCAGTCATAGATATGCTCAATCAAAAATTTAAGGAAGTGTACACAATGCAAGAGAATATTGCCATTCATGAATCATTAATGAGATTTAAGGGGCCCTTATCCTACAAACAATGTAACCCACCAAAAAGAGCAAGGTTTGGTATTAAAATTTATAAATTGTGTGAGTCAAGTTCAGGATACTGCTATGATTTTAAGACATACACGGGTAGTGACAAGCGTGAGGCTAGTGGTAGTGCCTTTGAAAGTATAGTTCTAGAACTGTTGTTGTTGTGGTCTTCAGTCCTGAGACTGGTTTGATGCAGCTCTCCATGCTACTCTATCCTGTGCAAGCTTTTTCATCTCCCAGTACCTACTGCAACCTACGTCCTTCTGAATCTGCTTAGTGTATTCATCTCTTGGTCTCCCTCTACGATTTTTACCCTCCACGCTGCCCTCCAATACTAAATTGGTGATCCCTTGATGCCTCAGAACATCTCCTACCAACCGATCCCTTCTTCTAGTCAAGTTGTGCCACAAACTTCTCTTCTCCCCAATCCTATTCAATACCTCCTCATTAGTTACGTGATCTATCCACCTTATCTTCAGTATTCTTCTGTAGCACCACATTTCGAAAGCTTCTATTCTCTTCTTCCCCAAACTATTTATTGTCCATGTTTCATTTCCATACATGTCTACACTCCATACAAATACTTTCAGAAAAGACTTCCTGACACTTAAATTTATACTCGATGTCAACAAATTTCTCTTCTTCAGAAACGCCTTCCTTGCCATTGCCAGTCTACATTTTATATCCTCTCTACTCCGTCCATCATCAGTTATTTTGCTCCCCAAATAGCAAAACTCCTTTACTACTTTAAGTGTCTCATTTCCTAATCTAATTCCCTCAGCATCACCCGACTTAATTCGACTACATTCCATTATCCTCGTTTTGCTTTTGTTGATGACCATCTTATATCCTCCTTTCAAGACACTGTCCATTCCGTTCAACTGCTATTCCAAGTCCTTTTCTGTCTCTGACAGAATTACAATGTCATCGGCGAACCTCAAATTTTTTATTTCTTCTCCATGGATTTAATACCTACTACGGATTTTTCTTTTGTTTCATTTACTGCTTGCTCAATATACAGATTGGATAACATTGGGAATAGGCTACATCCCTATCTCACTCCGTTCCCAACCACTGCTTCCCTTTCATGCCCCTCGACTCTTATAACTGCCATCTGGTTTCTGTACAAATTGTAAATAGCCTTTCGCTCCCTGTATTTTACCCCTGCCACCTACAAAATTTGAAAGAGAGTATTACAGTCAACATTGTCAAAAGCTTTCTCTAAGACTACAAATGCTTAATCTTGCTTCTAAGATAAGTCGTAAGGTCAGTTTTGCCTCTCGTGTTCCAGTGTTTCTACGGAATCCAAACTGATCTCCTCCGAGGTCGGCTTCTGCTAGTTTTTCCATTCGTCTGTAAAGAATTCGTGTTAGTATTTTGCAGCTGTGACTTATTAAACTGATAGTTCGGTAATTTTCACATCTGTCAACAGCTGCTTTCTTGGGGATTGGAATTATTATATTCTTCTTGAAGTCTGAGGGTATTTCGCCTGTTTCATACATCTTGCTTACCAGTTGGTAGAGTTTTGTCAGGACTGACTCTCCCATGGCCGTCAGTAGTTCCAATGGAATGTTGTCTACTCCGGGGGCCTTGTTTAGACTCAGGTCTTTCAGTGCTCTGTCAAACTCTTCACGCAGTATCGTATCTCCCATTTCATCTACATCCTCTTCCATTTCCATAATATTGTCCTCAAGTACATCGCCCTTGTATAGACCCTCTATATACTCCTTCCACCTTTCTGCTTTCCCTTCGTTGCTTAGAACTGGGTTTCCATCTGAGCTCTTAATATTCATACAAGTGGTCCTCTTTTCTCCAAAGGTCTCTTTAATTTTCCTGTAGGCAGTATCTATCTTACCCCTAGTGAGATAAGCCTCTACATCCTTACATTTGTCCTCTAGCCATCCCTGTTTAGCCATTTTGCACTTCCTGTCGATCTCATTTTTGAGACGTTTGTATACCTTTTTGCCTGCTTCATTTACTGCATATTTATATTTTCTCCTTTCATCAATTAAATTCAATATTTATTCTGTTACCCAAGGATTTCTACTAGCCCTCGTCTTTTTACCTACTTGATCCTCTGCTGCCTTCACTACTTCATCCCTCAAAGCTACCCATTCTTCTTTTACTGTATTTCTTTCCCCCATTCCTGTCAATTGTTTCCTTATGCTCCCCCTGAAACTCTGTACAACCTCTGGTTCTTTCACTTTATCCAGGTCCCATCTCCTTACATTCCCACCTTTTTGCAGTTTCTTCAGTTTTAATCTACAGGTCATAACCAATAGATTGTGGTCAGAGTCCACATCTTCCCCTGGAAATGTCTTACAATTTAAAACCTGGTTCCTAAATCTCTGTCTTACCATTATATAATCTATCTGATATCTTTTAGTATAGTTCTAGAACTATCGCAGTCGTTATTACACAAAGGGCATACTCTATATTTAGATTACTGGTTTTCTTCACCGAAACTTTTCAAAACCCACCTCACCAATAAAACTAATGTGATTGTAACAGTGCGCTCAAACAGAAAAAATATGCCCACAGACTTCCTGAAGGCAAACTACAGAAGGGAGAATATACAGTGAGAAGCTCTAATAGAATATTAGCACTAAAATGGAAAGATAAACGAGACGTCTACATGCTTTCCACAAAACATTCATCAGCAGAAATGATTGCCACAGACACACCTCTCCGCAATGCGTCGTGGAAATCGAAATGTGTCGTCGAATACAATAGAGGCATGATTGAAATTGATCGCCAAGATCAGATGATCGCATGCTTCCGTGTGATGAGAAAATGTATGAAAGGATACCGCAAGATATTCTTTTACCTATTTGATGTTCCTTTATTTAACACGTACATTTTGTATTACAAAATACATTGCGCCAAACGACAGAGCTACGCAGAATATAGGATTCACATTGTAGAATCATTGTTGTAAACTACACCTTTACCGGAATATAATCGGAAGGAACGATTAGCATCCGGCGATATACCACAAAGACTGCACGCGCAACATTTTCCCAAACATACTGATCTAACACCATCAAAAGTAAATCCTGCGAGAGCTTGTGTAGTGCGCGGAAAGCATAAACGACGCAGCGAAACAACGTGGGAATGCAAAAAGTGCAGGGTTGCATTACATGAGCCAGATTGTTTTGAACGATATCATACAATCGAAGACTATTAAATTCGTGTACATGTAATTGTGAAGACGTTGCGTTTGAAAATATGTTTGTCAATGTACTAACGTAACAGGTCCCAGAATGTTTTGAACAAAATATTATACAGTCTTAGATCATTGCATTGTTGTGAATATTATTATTATTAAGATGTCCTTCATCAATGTATGTTTGCTTATAAAGGGTTAATAAAACGTTTGTGAATATATCGTTGCGTTTGAGACAATGAATGTTTCGTTTCCAATGGGCAACTAATCGTCATTATTTATGATACTTGTAGAAATGTACCGTTACTGGTATCTCGCACACGTGCTCACAAATCCCGAGGGCGTCTGAACGACTTCGGACGCCACAAGACGTAGTGGACCGCAGCCTTAGCGTGCGTAAGCGCCGGGAATCGTAAGGCGCATCCGTAACTCGCAGCCACTTACGGCTCACGCTAACGGAATTTAAATCGTAAGGCAAAGGGTTGAGGATCTCAGAAATTATCTTAAATGGAAATGAGGTGTGTCTTGCCTCAATACTGGATAAAACTTAGTGACTCATTTCTGTTTGGAGTGTATCACTTGCTTCAAAAGAAAAAACAACACATCTTCACGGTCGCTAGATTTCTGAGACGGGAAGCGAAATCGTCAAAAATTCTGAATTTTGTGCTGTTGTAATTTTCGCATTCGGCATTAAATTTCGAACAATTTATAAAGAAATAAGTTTCTATCTCTAAGTTTGAGTGAATTGTGGTATGTTGAATTTTGGTGATGGAAAATAGATGTTTTGACATAACGCCTTTTAAAGTTTCACTTTATTAACACTGTTTAATTTGATACATTTAAGAAACGTATTCTGCATATATATTACCCTTAAAATGTCTTTTGTCAAACGGTACTGACTTTTTTTAAGTTAATATTACACCTTAAGTGATTAACCCCTACAGACTTATAGCAAATTATAGTGCACAAAAATTTGAAACCAAATAAGTTAGCCCCAAACTGAGAAAAATTAGGATACGGTGCACGGCTTTTTTCTTTGGCCAAAAATTGGCATTTTTAGTCTGTGTTATGGCATTTTTAAGGCATATTTTAATTTTGACGCCATTAGCGTGACTAAAGTCATCTAAAATTTTGAATACGCAAAACCCCCAAAAATAGATCACCGAGATCCCATATTTTATGCTGGCTAAAAGATTTAATTTTCTAGTTCTATAATACTTAGGTCTTAAATGGTTCAAGATCGTTGACCAACAGCGTGTTCACCTCTTCTTCCTTGGTTCCGGAATACCTGGCAGGTCAGTTTCTTACTTAAGATCCTCATTGCCACTGACTTAAGGTTATGGTCAGGTTCCAGTTCTACTCCAGGACATATAATGTATTTTTATTCGTCTTTACAAAAGGTCTTCTCGTTTTCTTATCAAGCCAGTTGGAATTAGTACACCAGGAGACCCAACAGGTCCATTTTCTTCGGGGAAGATGCTGTGTATTCACAAAAGATTTTTTTTAATAATAAAAGCTCCCCGGAGCTCTTTAATATGCCTGTAAACTTTAAGAGATGCTATTTTGTGAAGCATTGCTTAAGCAGGTGCGAGATTTAGGAAAGGGATCTCTTGTCGTGCCAATCTTACTTTCCCATAACAACAAGAGGTCCAATTTTCATAAGATTGACATATGTTGCCTTAATGACGTTTTTGGATTCAAACAACTTTAAAACTGATACTAATGTAAACTAGTACAATAGACAAAAAAACGGAAGATAGGTATTTTAGACTGAAACGTCCCCATAGAAAAAAATTATCAATTACTGTGCTGGTAAACTTCTACGTTATTTGAGACAGAACGAACTCAGACATTTTTCTCTTTACTTTTTCTGATATCAAGAAACTGACACACAATATTTTTAGCGCAACGCAATCTGACTTTCAATAATCGTACAAAAGAATGGCCCTGACTAACAATAACCTATACCTTTCATTAATCACTTACGTCACGAAAATCTTCGTTACTCGAACTACTGCAATACAGCGAGCGCCAATACTGCCAGCTAAATAAAAGATTCGAACTACGGAAGGCACTAACAACTGATAGTCATCATATATATATATATATATATATATATATATATATATATATATATATATATATATATTACAAAGATTCCAAGACTTACCAAGCGGGAAAGCGCCGGTAGACAGGCACAATAAAATAATACACAAACACACCCACAAAATTTCTAGCTTTCGCAACCAACGGTTGCTTCTTCAGGAAAGAGGGAAGGAGAGGGAAAGACGAAAGGATGTGGGTTTTAAGGGAGAGGGTAAGGAGTCATTCCAACCAACGGTTGCTTCTTCAGGAAAGAGGGAAGGAGAGGGAAAGACGAAAGGATGTGGGTTTTAAGGGAGAGGGTAAGGAGTCATTCCAATCCCGGGAGCGGAAAGACTTACCTTAGGGGGAAGAAAGGATAGGTATATACTCGCTCACACACACGCACACACACATATCCATACATACATACAAAGACACAAGCAGACATATTTAAAGGCAAAGAGTTTGGGCAGAGATGTCAGTCGAGGCGGAAGTGTAGAGGCAAAGATGATGTTGAATGACAGATGACGTATGAGTGGCGGCAAGTTGAAATTAGCGGAGATTGAGGCCTTGTGGATAACGAGAAGAGAGGATATATTGAAGGGCAAGTTCCCATCTCCGGAGTTCGGATAGGTTGGTGTTGGTGGGAAGTATCCAGATAACCCGGACGGTGTAACACTGTGGCAAGATGTGCTGGCCGTGCACCAAGGCATGTTTAGCCACAGGGTGATCCTCATTACCAACAAACACTGTCTGCCTGTGTCCATTCATGCGAATGGACAGTTTGTTGGTGGTCATTCCCACATAGAAAGCGTCACAGTGTAGGCAGGTCAGTTGGTAAATCACGTGGGTGCTTTCACACATGGCTCTGCCTTTGATCGTGTACACCTTCCGGGTTATAGAACTGGAGTAGGTGGTGGTGGGAGGATGCATAGGACAGGTTTTACACCGGGGGCGGTTACAAGGGTAGGAGCCAGAGGGTAGGGAAGGTGGTTTGGGGATTTCATAGGGATGAACCAAGAGGTTACGAAGGTTAGGTGGACGGCAGAAAGACACTCTTGGTGGTATGGGGAGGATTTCATGAAGGATGGATCTCATTTCGGGGCAGGATTTTAGGAAGTCGTATCCCTGCTGGAGAGCCACATTCAGAGTCTGATCCAGTCCTGGGAAGTATCCTGTCACAAGTGGGGCACTTTTGGGGTTCTTCTGTGAGAGGTTCTGGGTTTGAGGGGATGAGGAAGTGGCTCTGGTTATTTGCTTCTGTACCAGGTCGGGAGGGTAGTTGTGGGATGCGAAAGCTGTTTTCAGGTTGTTGGTGTAATGGTTCAGGGATTCAGGACTGGAGCAGATTCGTTTGCCACGAAGGCCTAGGCTGTAGGGAAGGGACCGTTTGATATGGAATGGGTGGCAGCTGTCATAATGGAGGTACTGTTGCTTGTTGGTGGGTCTGATGTGGACGGATGTGTGAAGCTGGCCATTGGACAGATTAAGGTCAACGTCAAGGAAAGTGTCATGGGATTTGGAGTATGACCAGGTGAATCTGATGGAACCAAAGGAGTTGAGGTTGGAGAGGAAATTCTGGAGTTGTTCTTCACTGTGAGTCCAGATCATGAAGATGTCATCAATAAATCTGTACCAAACTTTGGGTTGGCAGGCTTGGGTAACCAAGAAGGCTTCCTCTAAGCGACCCATAAATAGGTTGGCATCCTGGTACCCATGGCTTAATTGTTGGTATGTCTGGCCTTCAAAAGTGAAGAAGTTGTGGGTCAGGATGAAGCTGGCTAGGTGATGAGGAAAGAGGTTTTAGGTAGGGTGGCAGATGATCGGCGTGAAAGGAAGTGCTCCATTGTAGCTAGGCCCTGGACGTGTGGGATATTTGTGTATAGGGAAGTGGCATCAATGGTTACAAGGATGGTTTCTGGGGGTAACAGACTGGGTAAGGATTCCAGGCGTTCGAGAAAGTTGTTGGTGTCTTTGATGAAGGATGGGAGACTGTATGTAATGGGTTGAAGGTGTTGATCTACGTAGGCAGAGATACGTTCTGTGGGGGCATGGTAACCAGCTACTATGGGGCGTTCGGGATGTTTGGGTTTTTGAATTTTAGGAAGTAGGTAGAAGGTAGGAGTGCGAGGTGTCGTTGGGGTCAGGAGTTTGATGGAGTCAGGTGAAAGGTTTTGTAGGGGGCCTAAGGTTCTGAGGATTCCTTGAAGCTCTGCCTGGACATCAGGAATGGGATTACCTTGGCAAACTTTGTATGTAGAGTTGTCTGAAAGCTGACGCAGTCCCTCAGCCACATACTACCGACGATCAAGTACCACGGTCGTGGAACCCTTGTCGGCCGGAAGAATGATGATGGATCGATCAGCTTTCAGATCACAGATAGCCTGGGCTTCGGCTGTGGTGATGTTGGGAGTAGGATTAAGGTTTTTCAAGACAGATTGAGAGGCAAGGCTGGAAGTGAGAAATTCCTGGAAGGTTTGGAGAGCTTGATTTTGAGGAAGAGGGGGTGGGTCCCGCTGTGATGGAGAACGGAACTGTTCCAGGCAGGGCTCAATTTGGATAGTGTCTTGGGGAGTTGGATCATTAGGAGCGGGATCAGGATTATTTTTCTTCGTGGCAAAGTGAGACACTCGTAGTCTCTGCTGGAAATATCACGACTGACCAGACAGGAAATAAAGCGAAATAAAGCGAAACGCATTTGATCGAAAAAAGCATGCCAAATTCAGAAGAACGCAAAACCCCCAAGACTGGCTAAGTTTCACGGAAGCTCGAAACGTGCGAACGTCAATGCGAGATGCATTTAATAGTTTCCACAATGAAACATTGTCTCAAATTATGGTAGAAAACCCAAAGAGATTCTGGTCCTATGTAAAGCACACCAGTGGCAAAAAACAGTCAATACCGTCACTGCGCGATAGCGATGGAAATGTCGCCGATGATGGTGTCACTAAAGCGGAGTAACTAAATACAGTTTTCCGTAATTCCTTCACGAAAGAAGACGAAGTAAATACTCCAGAATTCGACACCAGAACAGCTGTTAGCATGAGTGACATAAAAGTAGATATTTTAGGTGTTGCGAAACAACTCAAATCGCTTAAGAAAGGCACGTCTTCCGGTCCAGATGGTATAACAATCGGGTTCCTTCCAGAGTATGCACACACAATAGCGCCTTCCTTAGCAATCATATACAACCGCTCACTCGACGAAAGGTCTGTTCCTAAAGACTGGAAAGAGGTCACACCAATATTCAAGGAAGTAGGAGTAACCCATTGAATTGCAGACACATATCGCTGACCTCAATTTGCAGCAGGATTTTGGAGCATATACTGAACTCGAACGTTATGAATCACCTTGAAGAAAATGACTTACTGATACATAACCAACACGGATTCAGAAAATATCATTCTTATGCAACACAGCCAGCTCTTTAGTCCTATGAAGTAATGAGTGATGTCGACATGGGATCTCAGATTGATTCCATATTTCTAGATTTCGAGAAGGCTTTTTGATACCGTTCATCACAACGGACTATTAATCAAATTGCCTGCATAGGGAATAACGTCTCAGTTGTGTGACTGGATTCGTGATTTCCCCTCAGAGAGGTCACAGTTCGTAGTGATTCACGGTAAATCATCGAGTAGAACAGAAGTGATATCTGGCGTTCCGCAAGGTAGTGTCATAGGCCCTCTGCTGTTCCTGATTCACATAAATGATCTAGGTGATAATCTGAGCAACCCCCTTAGTTTGTTTGCAGATGTCGCTGTAATTTACCGTCTAGTAAAATCATCAGACAAACTATTTCAATTACAGAATGATCTAGTGAGAATTTCTGTATGGTGCGAAAAGTAGCGATTGGCACTAAACATCTACATGCGTACTAAAAGAAAATCGCACAAATTTAAGGGCTGTCACTTCGACTAAATACCTAGAAATTACAGTTACGGGCAACTTCATTTAGAAAGACTGCATAGATATTATCGTAGGAAAGGCGAAACAAATACTGCGCTTTGTTGGCAGAACACTTAGGAGATGCGACAAACCCACTAAAGAGACAGCCTACATTCACTCGTCCGTCCTTTGCTGGAATATTGCTGCGCGGTGTGGGATCCTTACCAGGTAGGATTGACGGAGGACATCGAAAATGTGCAAAGAAAGGCAGCTCGTTTCGTGTTATCGCTCAATAGGGGTGAGAGTGTCACTGATATGATACGCGAATTGGGGTGACATTCACTATGACAAACTTGGTTTTCTTTGCGGCGAGATCTATTTACGAAATTTCAATCACCAACTTTCTCTTCGGGATGCGAAAATATTTTGTTGACGCCCAACTACGTAGGGAGCAATGATCATCATAATAAAATAAGAGAGATCAGAGCTCGAACGGAAAGATTTAGGTGTTCCTTTTTGCCACGCGCCATTCGAGAGTGGAATGGTAGAGAAGTAGTATGAAAATGGTTCGATTAACCCTCTGCCAGGCACTTCAGTGTGAATTGCCGAGTAACCATGTAGATGTAGATGTAGAAGACACTACAGCTGGGAGAGTAGCGTTTAATTGTCTATATCTCGTTGCCAGTACTACAAAATGTTTGGAACACGCTCACTGTGAGTGAAGCTGTAATGATCAAAGATAATTTAATTGACGAATTTTTTGTGATTGTTTCCATAGAGTAAATATCTCTGGAGTGAGCATTCACATGCGCAGAACAGATTCTGTGTTGTCAACATACATTGCCGGCCTGGTCACGTGTTCTCGGGACGTCGTGTGTTTGTCCGTATAGCGCCCTCTATATTTAGAATGTCACTACATCCTTAATAGAGACGGATTCTTTTCGTACGTGTCGTGGATTATTTATATATGTTGCGCAGACATTATAACAGTATCCATTTGATACCGGGAATAGAGCAGCTACGTAACTTTTAAGGGCAAGTGATATTACATCCTGCTTCTTTGCGATATGTGCCACAGTTCAGTTGCACTCAATTTCTGGTAGTTCTCGGTATGATACGGCGCTTTTTAGTATTACAGAGCCTGACGTACATTTTTGCAGTGATAGTCTTGCAAAACGACTTGACAGTACGCTAGTAATTTTGCAAGTGTCCGAAAAACACTGAATTTGCCACACATTAGCGATTATATCCCTCCTTATTCGTCATTTTTTTTTCCTGCTATTTCTGCGTATTTATATTCTCGTTTTTGCGACCTAAAGCACCATTTTTCTTACTGGTGACACTTTGAAGTATTTATTTAACGCATTTTACGTACTTGCTCCCAGTTTATTAAATGAATAGTAGACTGAGTAATCTATGTACATAAACGACAAATCACTGATAAATGCATGGAGGATAGTATTTGCTGAAACAACTAACCAATCCCTTTCCTGTTCCACTAGCAAATTTACCAGAAGAAGCGATTGTTTGTAAGCTTTTGTACGCGCCGTTATATCTATTATATAGTCATAAAACCGTAGAAAAATAGGTCTACAGAATCAAGCCTTAATTATAATGCGTCTCAAAATTTTTGAACATATACGGTGTCTCTTACTAATATGATAACTATAATTAGAGCTACATGGTACGTTCCCATGAAAAGTTACTATCTCTCGTTTCACATATTTTTCTTTGCATCCGTAGCAACAACAGCAATTCACCATCGCTATTACACTATCAACAAACGGTGAAACACAACAAAAACTCTTGATATTATAAACTTCAAACTCTGCGGAAAGCACACACGCACAGCGAGGTCCCGAAAACAGCTGAGAGTCCTGGTTTATTGTTGACAACATGCGCAGAACGCAATGCTCACCCCAGAGATGTTTACTCTGTGATTGTTTCTGATGGTGTTATTTGAGCTACTCAGAAGGGAACCCCCCCCCCATCGCACCCCCCTCAGATTTAGTTATAAGTTGGCACACCTGATAGGCCTTGAAAAACTGAACACAGATCAATCGAGAAAACAGGAAGAAGTTGTGTGGAACCATGAAAAAATAAGCAAAATATACTAACTGAGTAGACCATGCGCAACATAGGCAATATCGAGGATAATGTGAGCCCAGGAGCGCCGTGGTCCCGTGGTTAGCGTGAGCACCTCCGAAACGAGAAGTCCTTGGTTCAAGTCTTCCCTCGAGTGAGAAGCTTATTTTCGCAAAGTTATGATCTGTCCGTTCGTTCATTGACGTCTCTGTTCACCGTAATAAGTTTAGTGTCTGTGTTCTGCGACCGCGCCGCGAAACCGTGCGATTAGTAGACGAAAGGACGTGCCTCTCCAATGGGAACCGAAAACATTTGATCGCAAGGTCATAGGCCAAACCGATTCCTCCAAAGGAAAACACATCTGATATATTTTATTCGACACTGGTGGCGGCATGTGCGTCACATGATAGGAATATGTTGTCACTCACCTAACTTGTACACTTGGCGAATGGGTAAAAAGATTCTTCTACCTTGCCCGATTTAGGTTTTCTTGTGGATGTGATAATCACTCCCAAAAAAGTGGTGAAAACATAAGAGTTTGTCACATAAACTGAAAATAAAAAGTTAAACTCTTCACTCGAGGGAAGTCTTGATCCCTGGACCTCTCGTGCCGCAGCTGCTCACGCAAACCACGCTCCTGAGTTCAGACTCTCCATGATATTGCCTATCTTGCGCATGGACTACTCGGTTTGTATTTTTGCTTATTTCTTCATAATTCCACATAACTTCTTCCTGTTTTCTCGATTGATCTCTGTTCAGTTTTTCGAGGCCTATCCAGTGTGCCAACTTATAACTAAAGCAGAGGGGGGTGCGATAGGGAGGCTACCTTGTCAGCTGTATAGACATTGCTCACAGGTGGAAGGCGCCAGTGTTCTGCCGGGTTCCGGACTGGCCGCGCAGAGTGTGAGGCCGCGCGCCGCATAGCGGAACACGTAATCCGCGCACCGCTCCCACGTCCCCTGCTCGCCGAAACGGGGTTTCTGGGTCCCAGCGAGAGTGCTACGCACGCGGCGCCGCCATCAGCTGGCAGTGTAAGCACAGTCTGGGCCGTTTCTTGCAGAGCACACAGCGCAGCTCAGCCCTAGAGTGCAACCATTCGCCTGTCCGAAGCATTCACCTACCTAAATACACTACTGGCCATTGAAATAGCTACACCAAGAAGAAATGCAGATGATAAACGGGTATTCATTGGACAAATATATTATACTAGAAGTGACATGTCATTACATTTTCACGCTTTTTTGTGAATAGATCCTGAGAAATCACTAACCAGAACAACCACCTCTGGCCGTAATAACGGACTTGATACGCCTGGCCATTGAGTCAGAGCTTGGATGGCGTGTACAGGTACAGCTGCCCATGCAGCTTCAACTAGATACCACAATTCATTAACAGGAGTGACTGGCGTGTTGTGACGAGCCAGTTGCTCGGCCACCATGGACCAGAGGTTTTCAAATGGTGAGAGATCTGGAGAATGCGCTGGCCAGGGCAGCAGTCGAACATTTTCTGTATCCAGAAAGGTCCGCACAGGACCTGCAACATGCGGTCGTGCATTATCCTGCTGAAATGTAGGGTTTCGCAGTGATCGAATGAAGGGTAGAGCCACGGGTCGTAACACATCTGAAATGTAACGTCCACTGTTCAAAGTGCCGTCAATGCGAACAAGAGGTGACCGAGACGTGTAACCAATGGCACCCCATACCATCACGCCGGGTGATACGCCAGTATGGCGATGGCGAATACACCCTTCCAATGTGCGTTCACCGCGATGTCGCCAAACACGGATGCGACCTTCATGATGCTGTAAAGAGAACATGGATTCATTCGAAAAAATGACGTTTTGCCATTTGTGCGCCCAGGTTCGTCGTCGAGTACACCATCGCAGGCGCTCCTGTCTGTGATATAGCGCCAAGGGTAACCGCAGCCATGGTCTCCGAGCTGATAGCCCATGCTGCTGCAAACGTCGTCGAACTGTTCGTGCAAATGGTTGTTGTTTTGCAAAGGTCCCCATCTTTTGACTCAGGGATCGAGACGTGGCTGCACGTCATGCGGATAAGATGCCTGTCATCTCGTCTGCTAGTGATTCGAGGACGTTGTGATCCAGCACGGCGTTCCGTATTACCCTCCTGAAACCACCGATTCCATATTCTGCTAATAGCCTTTGGATCTCGACCAGTGCGAGCAGAAATGTCGATAAACCGCAATCGCGATAGGCTACAATCCGACCTTTATCAAAGACGGAAACGTGATGGTACGCATTTCTCCTCCTTACACGAGGCATCACAACAACGTCTCACCAGGCAACGCCGGTCAACTGCTGTTTGTGTATGAGAAATCGGTTGGAAACTTTCCTCGTGTCAGCACGTTGTAGGTGTCGCAACCGACGCCAACCTTGTGTGTATGCTCTAAAAAGCTAATCATTTGCATATCGCAGCATCTTCTTCCTGTCGGTTGAATTTCGCGTCTGTAGCACGTCATCTTAGTGTTGCAGCAATTGTAATGGCTAGTAGTGTAATAACAGGAAAGTCCGCCTGCTTAGCGGTTGATAACGTGCTCGTCTCCCTTGCCAGCGGCCCCGATTCGATTCCCGGCCGGGTTGGAGATTTTCTCCGCTCGGGGACCGGGTGTTGTGTTGTCCTGACCATCATTTCAATCATTTCATTGTCGTCACCAGAGCGCAAGTCGCCCAGTGTGGCGCCCAGACTTGCACTTGGCGGCCGAACTTCCCCAGAATGAGCCTCCCGGCCAACGATGCCATACGCTCATTTCTTTTTCATAACAGGAACAATAATAGTAAAGGACCTTCTTATTGGTATATATATGTTTACGACATTTTAAGCTATGTTTAGTATTACCTGAAGTGGAATGATAAAGAAGGACGCGAAGACTGAAATGACAGTGCAGTGGCTGTTGGGAAAGAATAGGATGTAGGCAGAGAACTCTGCCGAGTAGAGAGGAGGGAAAAGTTATGGTCAACGGGGATTGAGGAGAGTGAGCTGTAGACTAGTAAATGGGAGTCATGGGTGTTGTGACAGAAAGTGGACCATTAGCAATCTTTTGAAATTATATCCCCGTCAAACTTCAAAAGACAGATAATGCTCCACTTCCTGTCACAATAGCCATCTCTCCCATTTACTGGTTTGCAGCTCACTCTCTTCAGTCCCCGCTCCCCCAAAACTTTTCCCTTCTCCTTGTCGGCAGAGTTTCTTTATTCAAATTCTGTTGTTTCCTAATAGCCACTGTCACTGTCATTTCAATCTTTACATCTTTCTTTATCCCATACGCGTCTGACAGTACTACAAGTGGCTTAAATGTGTTAAAGTAATATGTACCATTCCAGTTGCCCTTTAATGTTATTATTATTATTAGTGTCTATTCCTCTTCGTACGCCTATGAGCCGCTAAGGACTACAGTTATTTCAACTGTTTCTCCTGTGTTTTATCCACATGTCTCTCATAATATTAATGTTATTGTTAGTTCTGTGAATGTACTGTAGTGTCTTTGGGATATATTATTCCTGGACAGATGTCAGAGAGTGCCTTACTCCCCTAATGTGGTCAGGCTAAATAATAAATAAATACCAGAATGAGATTTTCACTCTGCAGCGGAGTGTGCGCTGATATGAAACTTCCTGGCAGATTAAAACTGTGTGCCCGACCGAGACTCGAATTCGGGACCTTTGCCTTTCGCGGGCAAGTGCTCTACCAACTGAGCTACCGAAGCACGACTCACGCCCGGTACTCACAGCTTTACTTCTGCCAGTACCTCGTCTCCTACCTTCCAAACTTTACAGAAGCTCTCCTGCGAGAGTACCAGGCGTGAGTCGTGCTTCGGTAGCTCAGTTGGTAGAGCACTTGCCCGCGAAAGGCAAAGGTCCCGAGTTCGAGTCTCGGTCGGGCACACAGTTTTAATCTGCCAGGAAGTTTCATATCAGCGCACACTCCGCTGCAGAGTGAAAATCTCATTCTGGAAACATCCCCCAGGCTGTGGCTAAGCCATGTCTCCGCAATATCCTTTCTTTCAGGAGTGCTAGTTCTGCATGTCTCGCAGGAGAGCTTCTGTAAAGTTTGGAAGGTAGGAGACGAGGTACTGGCAGAAGTAAAGCTGTGAGTACCGGCCGTGAGTCGTGCTTCGGTAGCTCAGTTGGTAGAGCACTTGCCCGCGAAAGGCAAAGGTCGCGAGTTCGAGTCTCGGTCGGGCACACAGTTGTAATCTGCCAGGAAGTTTCAATAAATAAATAGTTCCAAATTTTTATTTAGTAACAATAACTCATCATCGGAAATTTTATTTTTTTATTTATTGCAGTCATAAAACCTGCCCTCCTCTGTGTCGAAAACAGGTCGTACAATACAATCACAACATTGAAAATTCTCTAGACAATAGTATACTTTTTTCTCAGCTGTAATAATGCAATATTAAAATACTAATTTATGCAATATAGCTCAATGAAAATGAAATGAAATGTCGTGTGACGAGGGCCTCCCGCCGGGACCGTTCGCCTGGTTTGGATTTGACGCCACTTCGGCGACTTGCGCGTCGAAATATAGCTTAATAGTAGGTATAGAGCATGATCCCGTGATGACGTTACAAGCTTTCAGCGAAAATGTATCGATTTGACTCTGGAACCGCGCGACCGCTGCGGTCGCAGATTCGAATCCTCCCTCAGGCATGGATGTGTGCGATGTCCTTAGGTTAGTTACGTTGAAGTAGTTCTAAGTTCTAGGGCACTGATGACCTCAGATGTTAAGTCCCATAGTGCTCAGAGCCGTTTGAACCTTTTATCAATTTTAGGTAAAGGACCCTGGTCTGGAAACGCCCGATCTGGAAGCTGCAAGCGAAAAAAAATTTTGATATATCTGACAGTGGAATACGTATACCGGTACCACTGTTGCTATGATTGCAGGATAGGCAACTTTCAGGGTGGCAGTATTTACCAAAGCATCAAAAAGTGTCCAGTAAACAAGCCCTCTGAAGTGAATACCTTAAGAGCCATGAACCTGAAGAGCCATGTGCATTTGTTTATCTCCGCTACTGCGAAACATCTCTCTTCTGCTCATAGACCTTAAGATATGCTTTTAAGAGCTAATATTTACTGGACATTTTGTTCTTTCTTTCCTCCATACTACTTCCTCCAGAGATAAGGAAACCAAAGAACTAGCAGTAGAACAAACCTGTGTCTCAGTATCGAGGATTAAACAAATACTCATACCTCTTAAGGAATTAGGCGACCATAATATTATTGCGATTGGTCTCCCGTGGCCGTTATAGCAAACAAGCATCGACGTTACAGTACACAAGTACAGTGGTGACTAAGAAAAACGCACCCCCTTGAATGACTTTAAAATAATTGTGCATATACTGTCAACTGGTTCAACGTGTTCTCGTGAAACATTACGAGAAAAACTGACGATAAGCCGACCAAAGTGTCCCCACTCCCATGTCCAATAATATTGTGGTCCACTAATATGCATTTTGTAGCCCACGTTTACTAGACATTTTTTCTTGTCTTGATCCATAGTAACCACTTCTGAAAGGTGCATACTCTACGTTCTCAACAACAACAGTCAGAGGCATCAGAACGATTTTCACTTTTGACTTTCGACCCGTTCGTTTCCGGATCAGTGTCCCTTACAGCTGATTGATACAGTTACCCCTTCACAATAATCCCTACAAGTTTGTAACATCGTCTCGGAATCACTCTGTATAAATATGGAAAACATATTTAGAAATAATATAAAACTAAGGTAATTAATGGATCAAAATGAAAGAAAGAAATATATTACATTACTTATTCTGGACATTTCTGTAGCTGAGATTCGGTTTGCCGCTACCTTAGTACTGCCGTGTTTGCCTTTGCCGAATAAAAAAACACCGTACACTTCAGATGAGCAAGTTGTGGACTTGAGAGGAAGAAATAACGAAAATGTGTTGTCCATCTTTTCTCGTCTGTTTGACGGTGTACTCGTCACAGCTTTTACATCTTATTAACAGCATTGACCTTTCTAACTTCTTCTTGGTTCGCCTCGTTATCTGTTCTCACCCTCATCACAAATTATTTATCCACAAATTATCGCAATGTTCAGAATGTTTTGAGATAATTTGTGCACGGAGCAGTTACTAACAAGGAAGTGTATTATGATGTATCATGAAAGAAGATTGCTATACATTAACGTGACACCGAGCGAGGTGGCGTAGTGGTTAGCACACTGAGCTCGCATTCCGGAGGACGAGGATTCAATCCCGTCTCCGGCCATCCTGTTTTAGGTTTTCCGTGATTTCTCTAAATCGTTTCAGGTAAATGCCGGAATGATTCCTTTGAAAGGGCACGGCCGGTTTCCTTCCCAATCGTTCCCTAACTCGAGCTTGCGCTCCGTCCCTGATGACCTCGTTGGCGACGGGACGTTAAACACTAACCACAACCACCATTAACGTGACAGTACGAGAGTGAGAGATATGCAAAGATATTCTTTATTACTCTGTGGCGTAGATAGTAAACTTCCGTTCTTGTTACGATTTAATTTCATGAGAGAGGAGTCTGTTCTCTTTGAGCTGTACAAATCGACGCCATTGGAAGATTTTGTCGTAAATTTGTATGTACATCTATATATATGATAGAGAATCGCTAATTCATGTGCGAGAAGAATGTCATTGACACTAAGGTCAATAAAACTTTGTTATTTCCACAAACGACGTATACTCATGTGTGATCTATTAATGAATACCAGCTCGAGAGCAATTCCGACGGGAGCTTTCAGTTCTAATTAAATAATTTGAAGCTTTCTTGGGAAAACAAGTAATTTCACGGTTTTTTTATTTTTTGTTTTTTTTTTCCACCAATGTTTCTAATAACTGAAGGCAAATCTGATTGCTATGCAACAGAGCCCCGACGAATATTTCTCCACAACTTTGATTAACACTTTCAGATTCAATATAGCATCTGCAGCAGCTGGAGCAGATCGCCATAACAACGGAAGCGTATAGAGTGAAAGCAGTTTCACCCATCGCCCTTTGTCCCACCAACGGTGTATGTATTCACTACAGCAGAACACACACACAGACAATCACTCATACATATAAAGCCACAACACAAGATGGTGTGGGAAACATCTCAGTATAAAATACTCAGTATAGGCAAAATACAAATAACAGTAAGTGAAGATAGCTGAGTGATTTTATAGTACTTTGGATAAATGTCGTGTATGTATTATAGAAATGTTCAGTTATTTAGTTCAACTTAGTGTACGAGGGTAATCCCAAAAGTAAGGTCTCCTATTTTTTTGTAAGTACATAGACCTGTTTTTTCTGCAATGTTTTACATCAGTTTACAGCTTGAACATTTAGCTATTTTTCGACATAATCACCATTTCTGTCGATGCATTTTTGTAGACGTTGTGGCAGTTTTTGTATGCCCATGTCATACCAACTCGCCGCCATGCTGCTCAGAAAGTTATGAACCTCTTCTTTCACCTTGTCGTCGGAACTGAATCGCTTTCCGACCAAATGTTCTTTTAACCTACGGAACATGTGATAGTCACTGGGCGCCAAGTCAGGACTATAGGGTGGGTGGGTGATTATGCTCCACTGAAACTGTTGCAGGAGAACATCGGTTTGCCGAGTGATGTGTGGGCGAGCGTTTTCATGGAGAATGTATACGCCGTTACTCAACATTCCTCTTCGCTGGTTCTGAATTGCCCATTTGAGTTTTTTCAGAGTCTCACAGTACCTGTCAGCGTTAATTGTGGTCCCAGCGATTCATCTCCGACGACGAGGTGAACTTCATAACTTTCTGAAGAGCATGGCGGCGTACTGGTATGACATGGGCATACAAAAACTACCACAGAGTCTACAAAAATGCATAGACAAAAATGGTGATTATGTCGAAACATAGCTAAATGTTCAAGCTGTAAACTGATGTACACCATTGTAGAAATAAACAGGTCTTTGTTGTTGTTGTTGTTGTTGTTGTTGTGGTCTTCAGTCCTGAGACTGGTTTGATGCAGCTCTCCATGCTAATCTATCCTGTGAAAGCTCCTTCATCTCCCAGTACTTACTGCAGCCTACATCCTTCTGAATCTGCTTAGTGTATTCATCTCTTGGTCTCCCTCTACGATGTTTACCTTCCACGCTGCCCTCCAATGCTAAATTTGTGATCCCTTGATGCCTCAGGACATGTCCTACCAACCGATCCCTTCTTCTAGTCTACATCTACATTTATACTCCGTAAGCCACCCAACGGTGTGTGGCGGAGGGCACTTTACATGCCATTGTCATTACCTCCCTTTCCTGTTCCAGTCGCGTATGGTTCGCGGGAAGAACGACTGTCTGAAAGCCTCCGTGCGCGCTCTAATCTCTCAAATTTTACATTCGTGATCTCCTCGGGAGGTATAAGTAGGGGGAAGCAATATATTCCATACCTCATCCAGAAACGCACCCTCTCGAAACCTGGCGAGCAAACTACACCGCGATGCAGTGTGCCTCTCTTGCAGAGTCTGCCACTTGAGTTTGTTAAACATCCCCGTAACGCTATCACGGTTACCAAATAACCCTGTGACGAAACGCGCCGCCGCTCTTCTTTGGTTCTTCTCTATCTCCTCCGTCAACCCGATCTGGTACGGATCCCACACTGATGAGCAATACTCAAGTACAGGTCGAACGAGTGTTTTGTAAGCCACCTCCTTTATTGATGGACTATATTTTCTAAGGACTCTCCCAAAGAATCTCAACCTGGTACCCGCCTTACCAACAATTAATTTTATATGATCATTCTACTTCAAATGGTTCCGCACGCATACTCCCAGATATTTTACAGAAGTAACTGCTTCCAGTGTTTGTTCCGCAATCATATAATCGTACAATAAAGGATCCTCCTTTCTATGCATTCGCAATACATTACATTTGTCTATGTTAACGGTCAGTTGCCACTCCCTGCACCAAGTGCCTATCCGCTGCAGATCTTCTTGCATTTCGCTACAATTTTCTAATGCTGCAACTTCTCTGTATACTACAGCATCATCCGCGAAAAGCCGCATGGAACTTCCGACACTATCTACTAGGTCATTTATATATGTTGTGAAAAGCAATGGTCCCATAACACTCCCCTGTGGCACGCCAGAGGTTACTTTAACGTCTGTAGACGTCTCTCCATTGATAACAACATGCTGTGTTCTGTTTGCTAAAAACTCTTCAATCCAGCCACACAGCTGGTCTGATATTCCGTAGGATCTTACTTTGTTTATCAGGCGACAGTGCGGAACTACATCGAACGCCTTCCGGAAGTCAAGAAAAGTACCATCTACCTGGGAGCCTGTATCTAATATTTTCTGGGTCTCATGAACAAATAAAGCGAGTTGGGTCTCACACGATCGCTGTTTCCGGAACCCATGTTGATTCCTACAGAGTAGATTCTGGGTTTCCAAAAATGACATGATACTCGAGCAAAAAACATGTTCTAAAATTCTACAACAGATCGATGTCAGAGATATAGGTCTATAGTTTTGCGCATCTGCTCGACGACCCTTCTTGAAGTCTGGGACTACCTGTGCTCTTTTCCAATCATTTGCAACCTTCCGTTCCTCTAGAGACTTGCGGTACTCGGCTGCTAGAAGGGGGGCAAGTTCTTTCGCGTACTCTGTGTAGAATCGAATTGGTATCCCGTCAGGTCCAGTGGACTTTCCTCTGTTGAGTGATTCCAGTTGCTTTTCTATTCATTGGACTCTTATTTCGATGTCAGCCATTTTTTCGTTTGTGCGAGGATTTAGAGAAGGAACTGCAGTACGGTCTTCCTCTGTGAAACAGCTTTGAAAAAGGTGTTTAGTATTTCAGCTTTACGCGTGTCATCCTCTGTTTCAATGCCATCATCATCCCGGAGTGTCTGGATATGCTGTTTCGAGCCACTTACTGATTTGACGTAAGACCAGAACTTCCTAGGATTTTCTGTCAAGTCGGTAGATAGAATTTTACTTTCGAATTCACTGAACGCTTCACGCATAGCCCTCCTTACGCTAACTTTGACATCGTTTAGCTTCTGTTTATCTGATAGGTTTTGGCTGCGTTTAAACTTGGAGTGAAGCTCTCTTTGCTTTCGCAGTAGTTTCCTAACTTTGTTGTTGTACCACGGTGGGTTTTTCCCGTCACTCACAATTTTACCCGCCACGTACCTGTCTAAAACGCATTTTACGATTGCCTTGAACTTTTTCCATAAACACTCAACATTGTCAGTATCGGAACAGACATTTTCGTTTTGATCTGTTAGGTAGTCTGAAATCTGCCTTCTATTACTCTTGCTAAACAGACAAACCTTCCTCCTTTTTTTTTATATTCCTATTAACTTCCATATTCAGTCAAGTTGTGCCACAAACTTCTCTTCTCCCCAATCCTATTCAATGCTTCCTCATTAGTTACGTGATCTACTCACCTAATCTTCAACATTCTACTGTAGCACCACATTTCGAAAACTTCTATTCTCTTCTTGTCCAAACTATTTATTGTCCATGTTTCACTTCTATACATGGCTACACTCCATACAAATACTTCCAGAAACGACATCCTAACACTTAAATCTGTACTCGATGTTAACAAATTTCTTTTCTTCAGAAACGCTTTCCTTGCCATTGCCAGTCTACATTTTACATCCTCTCTACTTCGACCATCATCAGTTATTTTGCTCCCCAAACAGCAAAACTCCTTTACTACTTCAAGTGTCTCATTTCCTAATTTAATTCCCTCAGCATCACCCGACTTAATTCGACTACATTCCATTATCCTCGTTTTGCTTTTGTTGATGTTCATCTTATACCCTCCTTTCAAGACACTGTCCACTCCGTTCAACTGCTCTTTCAAGTCCTTTGCTGTCTCTGACAGAATTACAATGTCAGCGGCGAATCTCAAAGTTTTTATTTCTTCTCCCTGGATTTTAATACCTACTCCAAATTTTTCTTTTGTTTCCTTTACTGCTTGCTCAATATCCAGATTGAATAACATCGGGAATAGGCTACAATCTTATATTACTCTCTTCTCAACCGCTACTTCCCTTTCTTGCCGCTTGGCTCTTATAACTGCCATTTGGTTTCAGTTCAAATTGTAAATAGCCTTTCGCTCCCTGTATTTTACCCCTGCCACCGTCAGAATTTGAAAGAGAGTATTCCAGTCAACATTGTCAAAAGGTTTCTCTAAGTCTACAAATGCTAGAAACGTAGGTTTGCCTTTCCTTAATCTAGCTTCTAAGATAAGTCGTAAGGTCAGTATTGCCTCATGTGTTCCATCATTTCTACGGAATCCAAACTGATCTTCCCAGAGGTCGGCTTCTACCAGTTTTTCCATTCGTCTGTAAAGAATTCGCTATAGTATTTTGCAGCTGTGACTTATTAAACTGATAGTTCGGTAATTTTCACATCTGTTAACACCTGCTTTCTTTGAGATTGGAATTATTGTATTCTTCTTGAAGTCTGAGGGTATTTCGCCTGTCTCGTACATCTTGCTCACCAGATGGGTGAGTTTTGTCAGGACTGGCTCTCCCAAGGCCGTCACTAGTTCTAATGGAATGTTGTCTACCCCCGGGGCCATGTTTGTTTCCCTTATGCTGTCCCTAAAACTCTGTACAACCTCTGGTTTATTCAGTTTATGCAGGTCCCATTTCCTTAAATTCCCACCTTTTTGCAATTTGTTCAGTTTTAATCTACAGTTCATAACCAACAGATTGCGTTCAGAGTCCACATCTGCCCCTGGAAATGTCCTACAATTTAAAACCTGGTTCCTTAATGTCTGTCTTACCATTATATAATCTATCTGATACCTTTTAGTATCTCCAGGATTCTTCCATGTATACAACCTTCTTTTATGATTCTAGAACCAAGTGTTAGCTATAATTAAGTTATGCTCTGTGCAAAATTCTATCAGACGGCTTCCTCTTTCATTTCTTTGCCCCAGTCCGTATTCACCTACTACGTTTCGTTCTCTCCCTTTTCCTACTACCGAATTCCAGTCACCCATGACTATTAAATTTTCGTCTCCCTTCACTTCCTGAATAATTTCTTTTGTCTCATCATACATTTCTTCAATTTCTTCGTCATCTGCAGAGCTAGTTGGCATATAAACTTGTACACTGTAGTACGCATGGGCTTCGTGTCTATGCACTTATGTATGTCAGGTCTATGTACTTATAAAATAATAGGAGACCTTACTTTTGTGATTACCCTCGTATGTATTATTCATTATATCTGGCCATACGTGGCTTCTTAAGAGAGCGGTAGTTGACTGCAGCTATACCCTTAGACCATATTTGAGTCTGACAGATGGCGGGCCTCTATGGCAACAGCGGCTATTCTCGTACCCTTGCATAAGCCAAGCGTGCCTCCTGAGTGATGCTAAATGGAGAGTAAACAACGGGCCGTAGTCTGCAATAACGGGCTTGAGGTTTGGCCAGTACACGATTAGCCAGCTGGTCGACGCCTCGAATCTTCTGATACCGTAAGCTTTGTACGTGATTCATCGACCACCGTTAAGACGCGTCTGTGAAACGGTGTACGTCACAAAGCGTGGGGAACCAGTCTTCTCCGCCTGGGGCGCATAAACAATAGGAACATTTAAACACATCCCTCAACCTCAGAGTGCTGCATCGATTAATGTGCTTTCTGAAATAACCCGTATCTACATCTGCATGGATACTCTGCAAATCACATTTAAGTGGCTGGCAGAGGGTTCATCGAACCACCATCACAATTCTCTGTTATTCCAATCTCGTATAGCGCGCAGAAATGGTGGAACACCTACACCTTTCCGTGCAAGCTCTGATTTCCCTTATTTTATCTTGGTGATCGTTCCTCCCTACGTGGGTGGGTGTCAAAAAAATGTTTTCGAAGTCGGAGGAGAAAGTTGGTGATTGGAATTTCGTGAGAATATTTCGTCGCAACGAAAAACATTTTTCTTTTAATGATGTCCAGCCCAAATGCTGTATCATTTCTGTGAGACTCACTCCCACATTTCGCGATAATACAAAACGTGCTGCCATTTTTTGAACTTTTTCTGTGTACTCCGTCAGTCCTATCTGGTAAGGATCCCACACCGCGAAGCAGTATTCTAAAAGAGGACGGACAAGCGTAGTGTAAGCAGTCTCCTTAGTAGATGTGTTACGTTTTCCAAGTGTCCTACCAATAAAACGCAATCTTTGGTTACCCTTCCCCACATTTTCTATGTGTTCCTTCCAATTTAAGTTGTTTGTAATTGTAATACCTAGGTATTTAGTTGAATTTACGGCCTAAAGAATGATTTATCGTGTAACCGAAGTTTAACGAGTTCCTTTTAGTACTCACATGGATGACCTCACACTTTTTGGTACTTAGGGTAAACTGCCACTTCTCTCACCATTCAGATATCTATTGTAAATGGCTATTCTGTTTGTTTTGGTCTTATGATGACTTTATTAGTCGATAAACAACAGCGTCATCTGCAAACAATCGAAGACGGCTGCTCAGATTGTCTCCCAAATCGTTTATATAGATAAGGAACTGCAAAGGGCCTATAACACTACTTTGGGGAACGCCAGAAATCACTTCCGTTTTACTCGATGACTTTCCATCAGTTTCTAAGAATTGAGACCTCTCTGACAGGAAATCACAAATCCAGTCACATAACTGAGAAAATATTGCATAAGCACGCAATTCCACTATGAGCCGCTTGTGTGGTATAGTGTCAAAAGCGTTCCGGAAATCCAGAAATACGGAATCGATCTGAAATTCCTTGTCAATAGCACTCAACACTTCATGTGAATAAAGAGCTAGTTGTGTTTCACAGGAACGATGTTTACTAAACCCATGTTGACCGTGTGTCAATAGACAGTTATCTTCAAGGTAATTCATAATGTCTGAACACAATATATGTTCCAAAATCCTCCTGCATATCGACGTTAACGATATGGGACTGTAATTTAGTTGATTACTCCTACTGCCTTTCTTGAATATTGGTGTAACCTGTGCAACTTTCGTCTTTGGGTTGTATATGATTGTTAAGTATGGAGCTAATGCATCAGCATACTCCGAGAGGAATCATATTGGTATACAGTCTGGACCAGAAGACTTGCTTTTATGAAGTGATTTAAGTTGCTTCACTACTCTGAGGATATTTACTTCTACGTTACTCATGTTGGCAGTTGTTCTCGATTCGAATTCTGGAATATTTACTTCGTCTTCTTTTGTGAAGGCGTTTCGGAAGGCTGTGTTTAGTAACTGTGCTTTGGCAGCACTGTCTTCGATAGTATCTCCATTGCTATCGTGCAGAGAAGGCATTGATTGCTTCTTGCCTCTAACATACTTCACATACCACCAGAATCTATTTGGATTTTCTGCCAGGTTTCGAGCACAAGTTTCGTTGTATACTGCAGCTCATCAGTGCAGGAGATCATTTTCAATATTTCAAGGGTTCGATGACAATATTCAATAACTACGTACACTCTATGAGAAAAAGAGAACGACGCATTACAAAGGAATTATCAGAATGGGACGGAAATCGGTACATGTGATGTACATGTGCAGATAAACAAATTACTAGAATTTCAGAACAAATGGATGATTTATCCGACAGAAAGAGCTCCACAAAGTCAATAATACACAACTGGCCATTAAAATTGCTACACCACGAAGATGACGTGCCACAGACGCGAAATTTAACCGACAGGAAGAAGATGCTGTGAGATGCAAATGATTAACTTTCGAGAGCATTCATACAAGGTTGGCGATGGTGGGGACACCTAAACGTGCTGACATGAGGAAAGTTTCCAACCGATTTCTCATACACAAACAGCAGTTGACCGGCGTTTCCTGGTGAAACGTTGTTGTGATGCCTCGTGTAAGGAGGATAAATAAGTACCATCACGTTTCCGACTTTGATAAAGGTCGGATTGTAGCCGATCGCGATTGCGGTTTATCGTATCGCGACACTGCTGCTCGCGTTGGTCGAGATCCAAAGACTGTTAGCAGAATATGGAATCGGTGGTTTCAGGAGGGTAATACGGAACGCTGTGCTGGATCCCAACGTCCTCGTATCACTAGCAGACGAGATGACAGGCATCTTATCCGCATGGCCGTAACGGATCGTGCAGCGACGTCTCGATCCTTGTCAACAGATGGGGGCGCTTGCAGGACAACAACCATCTGCACGAACAGTTCGACGACGTTTGCAGCAGCATGGGCTATCAGCTCGGAGACCATGGCTGCGGTTACACTTGAAGCTGCATCACAGACAGGAGCGTCTGCGATTGTGTACTCAGCGACGAACCTGGGTGCACGAATGGCAAAACGTCATTTTTTCGGATGAATCCAGGTTCTGTTTACAGAATCATCATGGTCGCATCCGTGTTTGGCGACATCGCGGCGAACGCACATTGGAAGCGTGTATTCGTCATCGCCATAGTGGCGTATCACCCGGCATGATGGTATGGGGTGCCATTGATTACACTTCTCGGTCACCTCCTGTTTGCATTGACGGCACTTTGAACAGTGGACGTTACATTTCAGATGTGTTACGACCCGTGGCTCTACCCTTCATTCGATCCCTGCGAAACCCTACATTTCAGCAGGATAATGCACGACCGCATGTTGCAGGTGCTGTACGGGCCTTTCTGGATACAGAAAATGTTCGACTGATGCCCTGGCCAACACATTCTCCAGATCTCTCACCAATTGAAAACGTCTGGTCAATGGTGGCCTAGCAACTGGCTCGTCACAATACGCCAGTCACTACTCTTGATAAACTGTGGTATCGTGTTGAAGCTGCATGGACAGCTGTACCTGTAGACTCCATCCAAGCTCTGTTTGACTCAATGCCCAGGCCTATCAAGGCCGTTATTACGGCCGGAGGTGGTTCTTCCGGGTACTGATTTCTCAGGATCTATGCACCCAAATGTCGTGAAAACGTAATCACATGTCAGTTCTGGTATAATATATTTGTCCAGTGAATACCCGTTTATCATCTTCATTTTTTCTTGGTGTAGCAGATACTCTTGCTGTGTACACGTGGGCAGTATCTTGCTGAAATCTAAGTCGATGGTGGCTTTTCCTGAAGACCAACAAAACGGGACAGAATATCATCGACATACTGCTGTTCCGCAAGGGTGCCGGGGATGGCAACCAAAGATGCCCTGCTATGAAGAAAAATGGCATCCCAGACAATCGCTCCTGGCTGTGGATGCGAATTTCGGGCGATAGCCAGGTGGGTAAGCCACTGCTCCCTGGGCGTCTCCAGACGTCTTCGCTGGTCTTCCAGACGTCTTCGCTGGTCTGTTTGTGTGAGTGAAATCATATGGGAGTTAACTGCTAAGGTCGTCAGTCCTTCAGCTTACACACTACTTAACCTAAATTATCCTAAGGACAAACACACACACCCATGCCCGAGGGAGGACTCGAACCTCCGCCGGGACCAGCCGCACAGTCCATGACTTCAGCGCATTGGACCGCTCGGCTAATCCCGAACGGCTCTTCGCTGGTCATCGGAGCTCAGTTCGGGGCGGGACTCATCACTGAAGACAAATCTACTCCAGTCAATGAGATTACAGGCCGCTAATGTCAACGGCCGAAAAACAATAATTAGAACCACAGACGGCGGGGAGAGCAATAGACAATTAGCCTTTATGACTGTACAACACTGAGCCACTGTCTTAAGGCTGAATCACTTCCACGTGTTTCCCGTCTGATGCTGCAACGCAGATTGGAAAATCAGTTGGTGCAAAAAATCCGTTTGCAGTTTCTTCCCATTTTTCCGTAGTTTATGTCGGCAATGAGATTACAGATTTCAGGCTGAAGACGTGTCTGGAGAGGCCCCAGACAACGGTAAATATCCATCCGTCGCCAGCCGTATAGCCCGAGAACATAGTGTGATGGTTGTCAGTGGAATTTCTTTTTGTACTTGTGACTTCTGAAATTTTCCCGGCGTATTTCATGAATGTTGACATGCGTACTGCACTGAACAAGAGACGAATTCTGCGAATGAGAGATAATTGATATGAAGGAGAGGAAGGGTTAAAACAATAGGAAAATAAGACAGACAGTACACAATGGCAGCAGGGAACTCAACAGGAGATCGTAGGTCATCTACTCAAGAGTGCGGGAAGTCACTTTGAAGACAGCAATTTTCATATAACAAGATGCGCAAGAATTTAGCGGACATGTGAAAATTAGAGCGAAAAGAATACGGGGAAAAGAAAAAAATGGTTCACTCTTCTTTAGTAATTTCAGTGGTGTGTCGTAGAACATTATTATTTCATAGCCATCCGATAAATTAATTAAAGCTGGCCGGTGTGGCCGAGCGGTTCTAGGCGCTTCACTCTGGTACCGCGCGACTGCTACGGTCGTAGGTTCGAATCCTGCCTCGAGCATGGATGTGTGTGATGTCCTTAGGTTAGTTAGGTTTAAGTAGTTCTAAGTTCTAGGGGACTGATGACCTCAGATGTTGAGTCCCATAGTGCTCAGAGCCATCTTTCGAAATTAGTTAATTATTGGTAAGGAGAGGAAAACTTTGACCGTTAACAATTTCATTAAGTTACCTACTCACTTCCTTTTTTGACGGATCCCATATACCGGCATTTGAATATATTTGTCGTGCCAATGCAGCGATATAAAGCTGATAAATAATGCAAAACACGCATCTGTTAAATACACTGAAGTGATGCGATATAATCATAAGAAAATGATGCGATTATTGAACAAAGCATTTTGAGAGGTACTGACGATCAATCACATTCCCCCCCCCCGACAGGTATCTTACCCGCACGGCTACTTGCAAGAATGTGTTGGGAGGTTTCATTAATATTAAAAGCTGTCAATGCGTCTTTTTTTTTTTTTAAAAAAAAAAAGAGTTAATAAAGCTACATTCTGGTACATTATATTAGCTACTCCCTCCTTAGCCGAGAAATTGATAAACGTAGCAATAAACGCAGCTGAGTGAGATTCTAGTAGCTTATAATTCAAAATAAAATTGAAAGCAGAGGAGTTGAATGAAACAAGACATCTTGTTTGCAGAAGGCAATTGACTAGACAGCATGATTAGCAACATACACCGCAGGAAACCGAGAAAATGTTGCGTATGGTTTATTAAAGTCAGTTCAAGTTTGTACCTTTTGATGAATACAGTAACTATGTATGCTAGTGTTAATATGTAATAGCATACGACTGGTATGCAATAAAAGATATGGAAGAGCTATTTTTGAAAAAGTGGAGAACTGTCTTGGTAACTATTTTCAAAATTTTATTTTAATGAAGGTGCTGAATTGTTCTGTGGAAACATATTACCAGAAAGAGAAGCTTGCACAATACTTCGACTGGAGAAAACTGCAACGAAATATTTCATATCTTCGAAAACAATAGCTACATGATTGGAAGTTTATGTTACGCTTTTTGTGAGGTGAAGATCTATGAGACAATATTTGTATGACATAGTAAAGTATAGTAGCTGCAAATACTCTCCCCGTTCGGATGAAAACTGTTTGCAAGTATTGTAAAGTTACGTATTAACCAGAGAGTTTACAATGGCAGTTGCGATACCGTTCTTGACATTTGGTATAGGAATATATGGATAGCCTAGCAACGGATAACATTGAAGCTAGATCGCGTAAAGTTCAAGTGAGATACTAAATGAATATTCCTCATTAATGGTATCAGATTAGTTTGTGCCCCTGATCCGTGAAATATACTGCTTGGAGTGTAAAAAATTCCTAACGAAAGGCAGAAACTGTTGCGCCCGATGTTTGAAGGCTTGTATGCTATAACGCAAGTCGATGTTTTTTAATTAGACTTCGAAGAGGTAGGTGATAAAGGGTGACTGTTACTTGGACCGACTGTGTACAACTTTGTTGAACTGTCCGGCCTGTGTAACTGCTACGAACCACTAACGAGTAGTTTTATGTATATGGTGAATGTAACTGAAACAAGTACGTACTGTTGACACACACTGTGGTTCGCACCTTGCGAGTACAGCTATCATTCTGTTACACACAGCGAAAAGAACACCAGCACTGCACTCACAAATAGCAGCATTAACGATAATGGCACAAGAGCCATACTAAACTGGGTTTACCAAGAGTAAACCAATAAAAAATACAAACCAGCGTTTTCTACAAGGGAATAACATTGAACAGTAAAGGACCCAAAGGGATTAAAGGCACAACCAAAATAACATTTGGAAATGTTGTTCTGTTTGAGCAAACACTATTCTAATATTCTTAGTACCCAAACATATTTCGGAGAAGTTTCTCCGGGTTCAGTGGATTCATTTATTCTGTATGAAATAACACATAAACAATTTGTGGATCGTAACACATAACGGGTTTTGAAATCATAGCATAGTATTAACAGAAATATTAGCAGAAAAAATATGTACGTTAGTATTACAAATTGGTATTCATGTGGCTGTGACAATCGCAGTGCAGCTATAATTATTGTCCTTCAGTGTCTCATCTGCAATTAATAACGGTTTTTCAATGTAATATTACATAATATGCGAAATTATTGGGGGCTAGTGTGAAACTATCGCTTTACTGTCATGTCTGGGTACTAAAACTAGAAGGCAGAACTGTATTTCCATATTTCGTGTTATGAAGCAAACGTGGACAAGAAAAGAGCTTCAACCACAAGAGACAACTAAGATCCAAATATTTAAGAAGCCTATTACAGCAGAGCTCATAAATAATTAATGTCACAAAGTCCAGGATTATTTAGTTAACACAGAACAGGGAATGATAAAAATTATAAATACTTAATAATAAACAATTGCACTTGTACCGTAAACCGTCGTAATTTAACGTTTCTTACCGTAATTTTCTATACGCAGGATCTGCTATAGAGAATTCCAACCTTTTTTTTCCATTTTCTTGAGTTCAACACCTGATTCATTGTGGTGAAGTGCTGACTAAACTTTTTCTTTTTTCACATAGACTAAGGGGACAACAATAAGAATTCAATAGAACATTTCAAATATTACCAAGGTCCTGTTGCTTGCTGTGTATGTTTGTGTGTGTGTGTGTGTGTGTGTGTGTGTGTGTGTGTGTGTGTGTGTAAGAGAGAGAGAGAGAGAGAGAGAGAGAGAGAGAGAGAGAGAGAAAGAGAGAGGTGGTCACCACTGATAGCTAAAACTGAGTAATTTATGTATGCTTTCATAAGGTGATAACACTGTATGCGTCCATTGGTTTGATTAAAAGAAGAAGTTTCCTCTTTTAGTTAATATGACGTCTGATATGCAATATAATACTGGAGAACTCAATTCTTGAAAAAAAAATTATGACCCGTACACAAGATGTGCTAAATTAAGAACATGGAGGCGTAGACGTGTGGACGAGTATACAGTGGGAAATAGTGAGACAGTGGGAGGACAATTTTGTCAATATACCTTACCGTCGGGGAGGGGGGGGGGGGGGGGAGGCTTGCATGCCTGAGTGATACTGTAGGTGCAACAACAACGGAGGGTTATCTGTTGAGATGCCAGACAAACGTGTGGTTCCTGAAGAGGGGCAGCAGCCTTTTCAGTAGTTTCAGGGGCAACAGTCTGGATGATTGACTGATCTGGCATTGTAACATTAACCAAAACGGCCTTGCTGTGATGGTACTGCGAACGGCTGAAACCAAGGAGAAACTACAGCTGTAATTTTTCCCGAGATCATGCAGCTTTACTGTATGGTTAAAGGCAGTTGAAGGGAATGGAAAGTGTTTTGAAAGGAGGATATAAGATGAACATCAACAAAAGTAAAACGAGGATAATGGAATGTAGTCTAATTAAATCAGGTCATGCTGAGGGAATTAGATTAGGAAATAAGACACTTAAAGTAGTAGATGAGTTCTGTTATTCGGGGAGCAAAGCAACTGATGATTGTCGATGTGGAGATGATATAAAATGTAGAGTAGCGATGGGAAGAAAAGCGTTTCTGAAGAAGAGAAATTTGTTAAGATCGAGTATAGATATAAGTGTCAGGAAGTCTTTTCTAAAAGTATTTGTATGGGGTGTAGCCATGTATGGATGTGAAACATGGACGATAAATAGTTTACACAAGAAGAGAATAGAAGCTTTCGAAATGTGGTGCTCCATAAGAAGAAATTAGATGGGTATATCACGTAACTAATGAGGAGGTGCTGAATAGAATTGGGAGAAGAGGAATTGTGGCATAACTTGACTATAAGAAGGGATCCGTTGGTAGGACACGTTCTGAGGCACTAAGGGCTCACCAATTTAGTGTTGGAGGGAAGCGTGGAGGCTAAAAATCGTAGAGAGAGACCAAGAGATGAATACACTAAGCAGATTCAGAAGGATGTAGGGTGCAGTAGTTCCTTGGAGATGAAAATCTTTGATAGTGTAGCATAGAGAGCTGCTTCAAACCAGTCTCTGGATTGAAGATCACAACAACATGTTTTGAACAATACTGGTAATTGTCCCATATGTGAGATTGGCTGTGTGATTGTCCAATCAATGCCAGGCAAAAAGAACACAGTAAGTCTAAGCTTCCTTCGAAGGCTGTTTAGAGCTCTCGTTAGAGGCTGTGAGTTAGTGAGTAAACAATTGCTCTGCTGCAGAACGACAAGGGAAGGAATGAGTACCGGCGTTATCGAACGAACCTTTTCAGACTTCTGACCGAGTAAGTAGGGGAAACCTTAACCAGGATGGCAGGACGTGATTTGAATCCTGTGGCTTTCGAATGCGAGTCCTGTGTCTTAATCACTGCACCCCCTCTCCCGATCGACTGCCAATCTCCTGTCTCCACCCTCTCTCCCGATCGATTGCCAATTTCCTGCCTCCAAACGCGAAAGCATCGCTTGTTGTCTACTAAAAATCGTACGACACCTATTATGCGATTATTCTTTGCCTCTTAGCCTATCGATGTTCCAGTGACACGTACCCTGATGTCACTCAGGCATACCTGGTGATATCAAGTAGGACCTGTGCATATTTAGTGGACGTTAGGCGTACTCACTGCTGAAGGCACGGTGCAATAGTTCTGCATCGTTCAAGACGAAGATCCAAGAAGTAACCACAAAGCCCACACTGGTGTTGAGGCACCATTATAATACGAACGTACTACACATAATAGCAGTTTAGCTAACAAGCTTTAAGAGTTCTCAGTTTTGTGCGCAGATATTGCTTAGACAGTACTGCATTGAGTCTAAAGAAAAGATTCTTGACCAAAAGTCTTCTCTCAAGAAGCAAGAGCGCCGTTTCAGTCGTGACTTTTGTAAACTTCAGTGTGTGCGGGGCGATGTCTGCATTACTGAGAACCAACTGCGTACAAGATAACCACGAACTATGTATCAACTAGTTGTGAGAATGATTCACTTACGAGATCTCAAGTTACTTTTTGTTGCGTTGGAACTAATCTGCATTAGCAACTGGTTTGACCTCTGAAGTCACTGCAGTGGGATATCTGCATGTTACGTGTTATTCGATTCGTAATTTTTCCACTGCGCGCAATGGAAACACCATCACATTGAAACAACAGCTTAATATATTCCTGATTCTACTTGTAAAATAAGAGTCGTCTAATCAAAGGAGAAATTCTAGAAAATAGGGTTCACAAATGAAAGTCGATTTCACAATTATCAAACATTTTATTCAAGTTCAAAACGAACGTAGTACATTGTCGCAATGTGATTTTTGAACAACAAAAACACAGGAAACTGAAATGAAATACTTAAGTTAATTGTGTGACTGAAAGAAGAACAAATCAGAGTTCCTCGTTTGTACAACTGACATTTCCAAATTAACAAGTGAAATCACCCAATGAATTACGCTTCCAAGATGCACAAAAAACCAGATATATGCTGCTCAGGGTATGGACTCTGAAATATGATACTAACACCTTATGCTGTAGCAAAAACTAATACTTACATCTTCTGGTTGCATAGTCAGTATGGGAGAACGCCAAAAAGCGAACGATAAGAATTCGTTCTATATTATCAACCCAAGCTCTGTTCAGAGAGGCGGCATCAGACTTGTAGCCAGCGCGACAAACGTAAATATGCATCTAGGCATGAATACGCAGGAGAATGCTGCAAAAGTTTCCCTGATATGGTGTAGAAATCCGTAAAAACAATTTAATAGGCTGTAAACGAGTTTGAATGTTCTCATGCTATTGGCTGATAGTATATATAGTAACTGGTGGTGGAGCCATTGCACAGGCTTGGACGAAAAGAAATACTGGTGAGATGGTACTACTTTCTCACGCTACATGGGAAGGGGCGGCGGGATTCTTGTTGACACCCATGGCCAAGAGATACTTGCTACATGTCAGTAGGCACTTACGGGCTGAGGCATCCTTGCAGCCGCGAGTAAGGGATTAACGCCCGAAAGCTGCAAGTACAGTATATGTAGAGCAGGCCGTTGTAGTCACCTGAGAATGTCACGCAACTTGAGGCAAGCTTTCTCCTGCAAATCTATAGTAAACACAAGGCGTCCCGGAGTTCGCTTGCTTACACGAGAACCTTTCACCCCCCACCTAACAGTACTGTCCGCTAATATTTATTAAATAAATGTAAATGAACCGATACAGTATCCTGACGTGATGTGTAGCAGGCCCGTTACAGCGTCGCCATACTTTTCTCTTGTTTCATGACATGGCTTCCCACGAATTCTTCTCCTGTGTCAGCCTCTACATCGCTGAGTAGATCCAATGCGTTGATTATTTCTTGGACAAATCACATGAAAAGATGAAGAGATAGCGGCAGTATATGAGGGCACTGAACGGATAACTCAGTATGTAAAGAGAGATGAAAAATCTAATAATCATGGGCGACTGGAATGCTGTGCTAGGGGAAGAAACTGAGGATAGAGTTACAGGAGAATACGTGCATGGTAGCAGGACTGAGCGAGAAAAAAGACTAAAAGAGTTCTGCAGTAAACTTCAGCTGGTAATGTCGAATACACATAAAGAGATTCCAAAGTCAGATATTTGGTTGCAAGATGTACGCAGGAGCAGACACTGACTTAGACCACAATTTAGTAATCAGGAAGACTAGACTGAAGTTTAAGAGAATCGTCCGGAAGAACCAGTGTGGATGGAAGTAGCATACTAAAGTAATAAGGAACGATGAGACGCATTTGAAGTTTGCTAAAGATGTGGACACTGCGATAAGGAATACCACAGTTGGCAGTTCAGTGGACATCTCTAAAAACATCAACCACAGATGTTGAACAGATAAACATAGGTACAAAGGAAGACAACTGCTAAGAAATCATGGATAACAGACGAAATACCTCAGTTGACCGACGAAGAAGGCATATAGCAATATAATTCACCAAGGAAATAAATAAATAGGTAGTGCAAGGGGGAAGTCAAGCCGAAATGGCTGCACGAAAAAAGTGAAGAAATCGAAAAAGAAATGATCGTCGGAAGGACTGACTCTGCGTGTACAAAAGTCAAAACAATCTTTGGTGAAATTAAAAGTAAGGGTGGCAGCAGCAAGAGTGCCGGAGCAATTGCATTCATAGACGTAGAAGAGTGAACAGATAAGAAGAAGTATGCGTTGAAGTGCTCTAACTGACGGCTGACGTGATAGAAGAAGAGGTGGTAGTCGATTTGAAAGACGTAAAGGATCCAGTATTACTGTCAAATTTTGACAGAGTTTTGGAGCACTTGAAATCAAATAAGGGAGAAGGGATAGGTAACATTCCTTCAGAATTTCTACTATGATTGGGGAAAATGGCTGCCAAACGACTACATTTATTCCATAAAATCAATGAGACTGGAAACATACCATCGGACATCCGGAAAAACATCATTAACACAATTCTGAACATAGCACCGGCCGTTAGGTGAGAAAATAGTCGCACAATCAGCTTAGTCGCTCATGCGCACAGCTGCTGACGAGGATAATTATTATACAGAAGAATTTAAAAGATAACTGATGATCTCATAGGCGACGATTAGTTTGCCTTTAGGAAAACTAAAGACACCATGAAGGCAGTGTTACCTTGCTCTTCATAATAGAAGCAAGGTCGAAGATTAATGAAGATACGTTCGCAGAATTTATCGAACTAGAAATGCACACGACAATGTGAAGCAAAATTCAGAGAACCATACTGGTAAGCATTAAGGAAAGACGGATAATATACAATATGTATAAATAAAGAAGTACAGTAAAAACGGAAGAACAAAGTGCTTTTATTAAACACGGTGTATGACAGCGGTTTAGTGTTTCCCCTATTGTTCAATCTGAACATCGAAGAAGCAATGACGAACGTAAAGGATAGGTGAAGATGTTGGATTAAAGTTCAGGATGACATTCCTATCGTCAGCGAAGGTAAAGAAGAATTGCAATACATACAGTATGGAATGAACCTTGTATCGCCTATACCGTCTTATTAACAGGGGAAGGTTTCCTGTGATATTTCCTATCATCCTATCCCTTATCCTAGCCAGTATTTTCTACGTATTACGTTCCTCGCCAATTCTGCGGACAATCCCCTTATTTCATATACTATCGCTCAACATAATTTTCATCAATCTTCTGAAACACCACATCTGCTAAGCTCCGATTTTCTCCTTTTTCTATCTTTCCCCACGGCCCATGATTACTTCCATACAATGCTATGCTGCACAAGTAGTTTCTGAAATTACTATCTTATATTAAGAGCTCTATTTGACATCGGCAGACTGCTTTTAGAGAGGGATGTCCTCTTTGCCTTTAGTTAACTTCCTACGTTCTCGATGTTTCGATAGACATGCTTTATTTTGCATCCTAGGTGGCAGAATTCCTTCAATTTTTTAACTATGAAGTCCCAAAATTTGATGTTAGGTTTTCGCTAATCTGAGTTCTGCTAGTTCTCTTTCCTCTCAGTTCGTAGTCTGTGGGTATTAGTAATTCTTTCTTAGACTGCTTGTGAGCCCACGAACAGACGTTACTAATCTTCATTACTTACACTACTGACCATTATAATTGCTACACCGATAAGAAATGCAGTTGATAAACGGATATTCATTGGACAAATATATTGTACTAGAACTGATTACATTTTCACGCAATTTGGGTGCATAGATCCTGAGAAAACAGTACCTAGAACAACCACCTCTGGCCGTAATAACGGCCTTGATACGCCTGGCATTGAGTCAAACAGAGCTTGGATGGCGTCTACAGGTACAGCTGCCCATGCAGCTTCAACACGATACCACAGTTCATCAAGAATAGTGACTGGCGTATTGTGACGAGCCAGTTGCTCGGCCACCATTGACCAGACGTTTTCAATTGGTGAGAGATCTGGAGAATGTGCTGGCCAGGGCACCAGTCGAACATTTTCTGTATCCAGAACGACCCGTACAGGAGCTGCAACACGCGGTCGTGCATTATCCTGCTGAAATGTAAGGCTTCGCAGGGATCGAATGAAGGATAGAGCCACGGGTCGTAACACATCTTAAATGTAACGTCCACTGTTCAAAGTGCCGTCAATGCGAACAAGAGGTGACCGAGAGGTGTAATCAATGGCACCCTATACCATCACGCCGGGTAACACACCAGTATGGCGATGACGAATATACGCTTCCAATGTGCGTTGACCGCGATGTCGCCAAACACGGATGCGACCATCATGATGCTGTAAACAGAACCTGGATTCATCCGAAAAAATAACGTTTTGCCATTCGTGCACCCAGGTTCGTCATTGAGTACACCATCGCAGGCGTTCTTGTCTGTGATGCAGCGTCAAAGGTAACTGCAGCCATGGTCTCCGAGCTGATAGTCCATGCTCCTGCAAACATCGTCGAACTTTTCGTGCAGATGGTTGTTGTCTTGCAGATGTCCCCATCTGTTGACTCAGGGATCGAGACGTGGCTGCACGATTCATTACAGCCATGCCTGTCATCTCGGCTGCTAGTGATACGAGGCCGTTGGGATCCAGCGCGGCGTTCCGTATTAGCCTCCTGAACCCACCGATTCCATATTCTGCTAACAGTCGCTGGATCTCGACCAACGCGAGCAGCAATGTCGCGATACGATAAACCGCAATCGCGATCGGCTGCAATCCGACCTTTATCAAAGTCGGAATCGTGATGGTACTTATTTATCCTCCTTACACGTGGCATCACAACAACGTTTCACCAGGAAACGCCGGTCAACTGCTGTTTGTGTATGAGAAATCGGTTGGAAACTTTCCTCATGTCAGCACGTTGTAGGTGTCCCCACCATCGCCAACCTTGTATGAATGCTCTCGAAAGCTAATCATTTGCATCTCACAGCATCTTCTTCCTGTCGGTTAAATTTCGCGTCTGTAGCACGTCATATTCGTGGTGTAGCAATTTTAATGGCCAGTAGTGTAGTTATAACGCGTCATTCGACAGACGTCACCTACAATGTGGTAATTTACAAAGCTGTTACACTGACATTTTGGAACGGGAAGATTTTTCGACTGTGCACTGAGCTGTATGACACTGTGGTTAAGAAACTTCACTCGCATTTTAGAGCACCGGGGCTCAAATCCCCATCCAGGCTTCTAGGTTTAGCTTTACCTGGGTTTCCCTAAATTGCTTAAGGCGAATACCGGGATGGCTCCTTTCGAGAGGGTACGGCCGATTTTGTTGCCCCTTTTATCCGAGCTTTCGATGCCTCCCTAACAACCTTGACATCAACGGCACCTTACGACTCTTCTTTGTACCCTCATTTTGCGAACATCACATGCCACCAAAGTATCTCAGAAAACTGGAAGGCCAGCTTGCTGCGTGGTGACGTATTCAGTTGCTTATTGGAGGTGCTGAATTTCCGGCTGCGTGCTGAGGCCAAGAGCGGAGCCCTATTCCTCCAGTCGCAACTGGAACTGAGGAATATTAAGCATAAGAGATGTGGCGAACATTAATTATTTAGTCGATGGCAACGCCTTTTCGTAGCGAAGTAATACTAAGCGTGCACTTACTAGAGCACATAAGTGTGTACGGGGCAAGGTGTTTCTCATTTCGTTCCATTCCCTTAGTACAATCGTTGTGGCACATGTACCTGGCAGAGAAAATAGTCCAGCTCACAGATGACCTGGTATCATTCTGCTGGGTACCGGGGCATGTGGGAATTCGGGGAAATGAAAAGGTAGGCTAAGCTGCCAAGGATGCCTACAGCGAACAAGACGTACCACGATATGCATTTCCCGGCAGCCTGTCCTTTAGCTGGTGAGTCGGAGAGCCATGCATTTGTGGGAGCAGCAATGGCTGGCAATGACGGGGCGTTTGAAAAGTCCGTGCAAAGTCCGAGAGATGGCACCACCGACGCGTATCGAGCTCATGTTTAGTTTGTAGCATCTCTGGAAAGAATTGACACCAAGTTTCAGCCATATCGGTCTATTTCTTTGTATTTGGCATTCGTGTTAATCAAAGAAGTCGAGTGATTGTCAAAAAATGGACGAAAAAGGATTTCGTGTGGTGATTAAACATTACTTTATGAAAGGCAAAACGCCTCAGGAGACTAAAGAGAAGCTTGATAAACTTTACAGTGACTCTGCGCCTTCGATTAGAATAGTTTAAAGTGGTTTAAAAATTTTCGGAGTGGTCATATGGGCACAAGAGATGCTGAACGTTCTGGACGCCCTGTGGAGGTTACAACTCCAGAAATAGTTGATAAAATCCATGACATGGTTATGGATGACAGAAGAGTTAAAGGTGCTTGAGATTGCTAGTGCTGTGGGCATCTCGAATGAACGGGTACATAATATTTTGCATAAACATTTGGACATTAGAAAGCTATCCGCAAGATGAGCTCCGCGATAGCTCACGCTTGACCAAAAACGGAATAGTGTGAAATGTTGCAAGGTTGGTTTGCAGCTGTTCAGGAAGAATCGGCAGGACTTTAAGCGTCGTTCCGTCACTATAGATGAAACATGGATACATTACTATACTCCTGAGATCAAATAACAAACTAAACAATAGGTTACCAAGGGATAATCTGCACCAAAAAAGGCGAGGACCAGTCCTTCGGCCGGAAAGGTTATGGCGACTGTCTTTTGGGATTCGCAAGGGATAATCCTCATCGACTATCTGGAAATGGGTAAAACTATTACAGGTGCATATTATTCATCGTTTCTGGACCGTCTGAAAATCGCGCTGCAAGAAAAACGACAATGCACCAGCAGATACCTCAGCAGTTGTCGTCGCAAAATTAATGGAAATAGGATTCCAACTCGTTTCACATCTCCCCTATTCTCCAGACTTGGCTCCCTCGGACTACAATTTGTTCCTCAATTTGAAGAAATTGCTGGTGGGACAAAGATTTTATTCAAACGAGGAGGTGATTGCAGCAACTATTACCTGTTTTGCAGACTTGAACAATTCCTGTTATTCGGAAGGAGCAACATATTAGAACAGCGTTGGACGAAGTGTATAAGTCTAAAAGTAGACTATGTCGAAAAATAAAAAAGCTTTGCTCCAAACATTTAACTAATTTTTATTTTTGCACGGACTTTCAAACGCCCTTCGTTAGCGTGCGGCTGGTGGATCCAACTGTCCTGCCACAGTGTTGCCCTTACCGAATACTCCGGAGGCATGAAGTGGCCGTGACTCTTCTCCAAATTCGGCATTGTTCCCTCGCACATGGCTTGCTACTCCACCACTGTCTGTGACCACCACTGTCTGTGATGCCTGCAGCGTGCAAATCACGGTGTACCACATTATAATGATTTATAGATCTGCCCTCTGTTTTAAACGGTCTGGTTTAAGTAGTTCTAGGTTCAAGGGGACTGATGACCTCAGAAGTTAAGTCCCATAGTGCTCAGAGCCATTTCAACCAGCCAATTAGCGCCGGTTAAATTACTGTGACTGGACAGCATAAGTAACTGATGACGAGATGACTGTGACGCAAGTTTTAAAGTATTTTGCAGCATCTCGACACCAGGCTAAGCTTTTAGGCTACAGACTTTAATGTGTTGCAGAGTGGCTGGTTCATCTTTTTTATTCCGGCTATCAGACAACCAAAGCTGTCTGCTGCAATTTTCGACATAACAAAATGCACAATGTTCGTATTTTCGTGTGTGTGTGCGTGTGTGTGTGTGTGTGTGTGTGTGTGTGTGTGTGTGGGGAGGGGGGGGGGGGGGGGTGTTTGCTTACGCATATATTTTGCAATGTTTTATTGTTTTCAGCTGCAGTTGTCCCTTGTATTTCTTTGACTCTCGTCCCGTAACATTTTTGGGCGTTCGCTAAAGCCCTTGCTGTCCTACTCCCACACCACCTAATCATCATCATCGCTTTACGTGCGCACCAGTTCGGGCCAATTTGCTGCTTCATACAGGTGCATTCCGTGGCCCAGAGTGCGAATTTTTTTGTTGTTCAGATGGTTCAGATGGCTCTGATCACTATGGGACTTAACTTCTGAGGTCATCAGTCCCCTAGAACTTAGAACTACTTAAACCTAACTAACCTAAGGACATCACACACATCCATGCCCGCGGCCGGATTCGAACCTGTGACCGCAGCGGTCGCGCGGTTCCAGAGTGTAGCGCCTAGAACCGCTCGGCCACCCCGGCCGGCTACATTGCTGTCATGAGCAATTATTTCGTAGAACTGTGCCGACTTCTCCACAAAGTTTTGAATCAACGAGTAGGAAATTCTTCTTCTTCCAAATTTTTGAAAGCGCTCGAGTTTACTCGAGCCGGAAAAAAAGAATGAAGCTTTCACGGAGGAATGGCATCCCAACCATTTCGTTAACTATGAGAGATTACCAAGAAGGTACTTTCACTACACGTTTTAAGGCGCAGTTTTGTAGTTTCTGCAGTGTTGCCCCATACAACAGCTGCTTATTCCAGTACTGGCAACGCTATAGTTTTATTTAGGGTGAGCGCTAGATGACAAGAAAGAGAAGACATGGGTTTAAGAGGGGGTAAAATTCCACCAGTCTTTCGAATGCCTTTCGTCTGACACGGTGAACGTGTTGGCGTTACGTCAGTCTGCTGTGCGACGTGACGCGTGGTGACGTACGAGTGTGGAACGCAGCTACGGTATCAAAATAAACACCAGGCGTCGACCTGGTGTTGACAGACAGCCGACCGTTAGCCTGACTCACTCGCTGGCAGAGTGACTGCCATATGTTTGCTCAACTGTCAGTGTGTTGTAGACTTGGCGCCACGCGCTACGTACGGGATAAAGCGAAATTTCCGCACCGGAGCTCACCACTCTATACCTTGGAGCAGCTCTAGTGAAAAACGTATGTGGCTAAATTACAAATACCTAACATTTTTTTAAATAACGTTGTCCTACAGAAATGCTATTTTCTAACACTGCAGCTGTATGTGCAATAAGAACACATTTAATTATTTCTTTCCACTTTTTTATGTTGTAGTACTTTTGCTGCTCACTTTGGCATTACATCATTATTACCTTTTCTATTCCTTTCTACGATGATGTAAATGCATTGAAAACTATTTGCGTTCAATTTTTCCATACGGCTTGGTATGGTAATAAAGAACGAGTGATGAAAATTTAAGTGAATCAGACTTACATAACATAAACTACCAAAGAAATAGAAGAAGTAGATACTTTGATCACTATCGCTGACTCGTTAGTTAAAAATACCAATGGAGAAATTATTTATTTATTTATTTATTTATTTATTTATTTATTTATTTATTTATTTATTTATGCATTTATTTTACTTGGCAAGATTAGGGCTTCAGGCCCTCTCTTTCACCTAACCAGGCATACTGAGATTGAACGAATTTCAGTTTGTACAGAACATTATGGACATACCACGTGTTATACAGTATTAATGTTATAGAAAAAAATAGAGATTATAACAGTAGTACAAGGATAGTTATAACAATCAAGAACAATAATAATAGTAATAACTAGGCATATGAAAGTAAACATATTTTTCTTTTATGAATGTCAGTCCTATTGCTAGATGGGAATTTTCTCGTAATGTTCTTGCAGCTTGTGAGTTATTCACATCGAGCAGAGACATAAGACGATAGAATGGGGCGAAAGAAATACAGAAGAGGTAGCTAGGTTAGAGGAAGAGAAATAGAATGGTAAAATTCGAAGTTATGATGGAGAGGAGAAAGAAAGAGATGAGAGGGGCACAACAATGGTGGCTATACCTTCCCTAATATGTAAGTTTTGAGTTCCCTCTTGAATGTTGAGTGGTTCTGGATAAGACGCAGATCACAGGGGAGCGCGTTCCATAGTCGTATGGCTGAGATGGAGAATGACACGGAGAAAGATTTTGTGTTATGTAAAGGTACAGCCAAGATGCTACACGTATCCGATCTGGTTTTGCGGTTGTGTAATGATGACAGGTGTTTAATGTGAGAAGATAAGTATTGGGGGCACCAGTGACTAAGAAATCGATGAAGTAAACACATCGTGTGGAGATCGCGTACCTTATGTGGGCGTTTCCAACCTAACTAGGAGTATGAAGGACTGATATGATCATACAACCGTATATTGCACACGTATCTAACGCAAGCATTCATCACTAGCTCGAGGCATCTCGAATTTTCGCTATTTGTGCCGTGTTGAACTACATCACAGTAGTAAAGGTTAGGCAAGACTGCAGTTTGGGCTAATTTTTGTTTAACATAGGTAGTTTATCTTAAGGAAGTCCCAATAAAAACAGAGAATTAATTATTTGGCAACTGTATGGCAGTTATGGAAGTTCCAGAAGGAAAACATTAAAACATTTACCCGCTAATTACGAACTAATCACTATGTGTTTGGGGGGATGTGAAAATGTAAATACAGGAAAAATACATGGAGTGATCTCACGAAGAACATTATTTAAAGAAAATGATTACTTTAAATCAGAAACTATCAGTATTTAATAATCGGCAGCAGCATATATTAAACAGAAACTAAATCGACTATATCCACTGACAGTGTGTTAAAATTAGAATTGTTTCAACAGATGTGTATGCAGTCATTTATACTTGAGTTCTTAATCCCCTACACGAGGAATCAGGCGCAACATAGACTTATAATGAACTAAAGAAGATATTATTATCGAAAAATACTGTAAATATCAGTGAGTGATATAAGCAGATTCGTCAAGAGATTTAATGTAAGCGGTGGAACCATGATCCGGCAGACGGTCGTCTGTGTTGTTGTTGTTGTTGTTATCGTTGCTGTTGTGGCCTTCAATCAGAAGACTGGCTTGAAGCGGCTCTTCATGGTGTTGCATCCTGTACATCCTCTTCATTTCTACACAACTATTACTTTCCACTTCCATTTAAACCTGCTCACTGTATTCGTTCCTTGGCCTCCCTCTACAATTTTTACCTCGCATACTTCCCTCCATGGCCAAATTGATGAGATCTTGATACCTCACGATGCGCCCTAGCAACCGAACCCTTTTTTTTGTTCAAACTGAACCATGATTTTTTATCCTCAGTTCGATTCACTATCTTCTCATTAAGTACTCGGTTTACCCACTTAATCTTCAGCAGTACACTCAGCACCATATTGCAAAAGCTTCTATTGTCTTCTTGTCGGAGCTACTTATCCTCCACGTTTCACTTACATGTAAGGCTACACTTCAGAAAAAGACTTCCTAACACTTAAATTTACCTTCGGTACTACAAAACTCTTCATTTTCATAAATATGTTTCGTACTGTAGCCAATGTACATTTTATGTCCTCTCTAATTTTGCCATCATAAGTTATTTTGGTGCTTAAAGAGCAAAACACTTCTACTACTTGTAGCGTCTGGTTTTCTCATCTAATTCCTTCTGCATCACCTGATTTAATTCGACTGCCATCAGTTAGCTTTGTTTTACTTCTTTTTGTGTCCCCTTTCAAGAGCATCTATTCCATTCAACTGCTCTTCCTACTCTTTAACTGTCTCTGACATAGTTACAATGTTATCAGCAAACCTCGAAGTTTTTATTTATTGTCTCTTAACTTTAAAAACTTCTCCAAATTTTTCTTTAGTTTCCTTTACTGCCTGATAAATGTACAAATGGAATAACATCAGGGATAGGCTTCAACCCGCTCTCGATCTCTTCTCAACCACTCGTTCCCTTTCTTATCCTTCGAGTCTTACAACTACAGTCTGATCTCTGTGCAAGATACAAATAAATTTTCGGTTGCTCTGTTTCATCACTGTTACCTTCAGAATTTCAAAGAGTACTTTCCAGTCGACATGTCAAATTTTTTCTAAGTCTACAAATGGTGTAAAGGTAGGTTTGCCTTTCTTTAACATATATTCGAAGATAAGTCGTACGGTGAGAATTGCTTCATGTGTTCATAAATTTCTGCGGAACTTAACCGACCTCCCGCGATATCGACTTCTTCCAGTATTCCCATTCACCTATACATAATTCGTGTCAGTATTTTCTAAACAAGAGTTATTAAACTGATAGTTTGGTAATATTCCCACATGTCTACATTTGTCGTCTTTGGAATTGGAATTATTGTGTTCTTCTTTACGTCTGAGGACATTTCGCCTCTCTCACTCATCTTGCATACCAGGTGGAATAGTTTTGTCAATTCTCGATCTCCCAACGGTTTCTATAATTCTAAGGAATGTCGTCTAGTCAAGGGGCCTTGTTTCGACCTAGGTCTTTCAATGTGCTGTCATATTCCCCTCGCGGTGTAGGGTCTCCCATCTTCATCTACATCTTCTTCCTTATCTGTACCTTCAAGTTCATTTCGCTTTTATAGCCATTGCATATATTCCTTTCCAACTGACCCTTCTTTGCTTAGTACTGTTTTGCCATTTGAACTCTTGGCATTCATATTGCTGCTTCTCTTTGCCCCATAGAGCTCTTTAATTCTCCTATAGCCTACACCCCAAAGATATCCTTGTCTCAACATCTTAACTTTTATCGCCTTCCTCTTTCATTCCTCTCCCCCAGTCCATGTTCTCCTGCTAGTTTACCTTCTTTTCCTTTTCCTATCTACTATCGAATTCCAGTTCTCACTAAAATTAAATTTTCGTCTCTCTTAATTACCTGGATATCTTCTTTTATCTCGCCATTCATTTTTTCAGTATCTTCATCATCTGCAGAATAATTTGGCATACAAACTTGTACTCTTGTGATGGGTATTGGCTTTGTGTCTATCATGGCTACCCTAATGCCTTTCACTATGCTGTTCCAAGTAGCTTATCCATGTTCTTATTTTTTTCCATCATTAGACCTTCTCCTGCATTACCTCTACTCGATTTTATATTTATAACATTGTATTTGGCTGATCAGAAATCCTGTTCTTCCCGTCACAGCACGTCACTAATTCTTACTATATCGAGTTTGAGTTTATCCATTTCCCTTTTTAAATTCTCTAGCCTGCCTACATAACGTTCAAATTTCACTGCCTCTCATTGGCCGTCTATTTGCATGGGTTACGGAAACCATGTCGATCCTTGCTAATGTTACTTCAGTGTTTCAACTAGCGAAAGTTCAACATCGTGTAGACACAGTGACGCACTCACACTCGATGTGCTAAGCGCAGTGGAGGGCACTGTACAGCTTTCTAGTACAGAAATGTTTTATCTGCTCTGGGCCGTAATAACCTCGCCAAATACTGGCAGTTGCCTAGTTTTTCACCAAAAGTAATGGGCTAAATAAGGAAACACCCCAAGCTCACATTAGTAAATTGTAATTAAACTGATTTTGAAGTATGGAGATGTGTGTGTTATAACACGAATAAAGGTCACCTGCCTGTAAAACTCTGCATTTGTGTACAATCGATGCATTCACGGAAGCAACAGTTTTAGCTTTAATATTTTTGGAGATATGTATGTTTAGGTACAAGAATGCATTTTGCCCTACTTCTGCCCTTAAAGATATTGATTTTTTCCAAATCTTGCTTTTAGATAAGTACAAGCAAAAGAAATACACTGAAGAGCAAAAAAAACTGGTAGTGCCGCAGCGAGCACGCAGAAGTGCCGCAACATGATGTGGCATAGAATCAATTAATGTCTAAAGCAGTGCTAGAGGGAACTGACACCATGAATCCAGCAGGGTTGTCCATAAATCCGTAAGAGTACAAGGGGGTGGAGATCTCGTCTGCAACACCGCGTTGCAAGGCATCCCAGATATGCTCAATAATGTTCATGCCTAGGGAGATTGGTGGCCAGCGGAAGTGTTTAAACTCCGAAGAGTGTCCCTGGAGTCATCTGTAGCAATTCTGGACGTGTGGGATGTCCCACTGTCCTGTTGTAATTGCCCAAGCCCGTCGGAATGCACAATGGACATTAATGGATGCATATGATCAGACAGGATGCTTACATAAGTGCCACCTGCTGAGTAGTATCTAGACGTATCAGGGCCCCATATCACTCCAACTGCACACGCCTCACACCATTACAGAGCCTGCTGACAAGCAGGGTCCATGGATTTATGAGGTTGTCTCCACACCCGTACACGTCCAACCGCTCAATACAATTTGAAACGAGATTCGTCCGACCGGGCAACATGTTTCCAGTCATCAACAGTCCAATGTCGGTGTTGACGGGCCCAGATGAGGCGTAAAGCTTTGTGTCGTGCAGTCATTCGTTGAATGGTTCGCACGCAGACACTAGTCGATGACCCAGCATTAAAATCTGCAGCAATATGTGTCAGGATTGCACGTCTGTCACGTTAAACGATTCTCTTCAGTCGTCACTGATCCCGTTCATGCAGGATCTTCTTTCCGGCCGCAGCGATATCAGAGATTTGATGTCTTGCCGCATTTCCGATATTCACGGTACACCCTTGAAATGGTCATACGGGAAAATCCCCATTTCATTCAAACTCATTTAAATCTTGATAAACTGCCATTGTAACAGCAGTAACCGATCTAAGAATTGCGCCTGACACTTGTCGTCTTATATAGGCGTTGCCGATCGCAGCGCCATATTCTGCCTGTTTACATATCTCTGTATTTGAATTCTCATGCCTATACCAGTTTCTTTGGCGCTACAGTGTTTTTTTTTTTTTTTTTTTTTTTTTTGCTGGGCTTTCAATAGAGTTGACATAAACTCGCAAACATTTTAATTGAAATAATGTTAGTAACTGTTACCTGGCAGTCCACAAGCTGGAATATGGTTTCCAGAATGAGATTTTCACTCTGCAGCGGAGTGTGCGCTGATTTGAAACTTCCTGGCAGATTAAAACTGTGTGCCCGACCGAGACTCGAACTCGGGACCTTTGCCTTTCGCGGGCAAGTGCTCTACCATCTGAGCTACCGAAGCACGACTCACGCCCGGTACTCACAGCTTTACTTCTGCCAGTATCTCGTCTCCTACCTTCCAAACTTTACAGAAGTTCTCCTGCGAACCTTGCAGAACTAGCACTCCTGAAAGAAAGGATACTGCGGAGACATGTCTTAGCCACAGCCTGGGGGATGTTTCCAGAATGAGATTTTCACTCTGCAGCGAAGTTACAGTCTTATTGGTATACAGTTGTTAATGCTTTTTTTAAAAATGATTTAAAGAGCATAAGATATAAAGATTTCACTGAGCTTACAGCGAATTGAATGCTTAACAACTGTTAAAATGGTTCCATATAATTTGTTACTACATCGTTGTTGAGAATATAATTTATACAATGCAAATGTCAAAGAAAAATTTAAAAAAGTAAATGTAACACAATGAGCGTGACTGTAATAGTCACATGTCAGCGAAACTTGGTAACCACGTGAATGCGTTAAAACGGAATCAATTTACACTCGAAAAAAATTAGTTCCAATTTAGTTCACTAGGTGCAGAACCGGCGCTGTACAGCAATTAGTGGACGTCTACGGTGCTCATATCGAACAAATCATCCCCCAGGCAGTGGCTAAGCCATGTCTCCGCAGCATCCTTTCTTTCAGGAGTGCTAGTTCTGCAAGGTTCGCAGGAGAACTTCTGTAAAGTTTGGAAAGTAGGAGACGAGATACTGGCAGAAGTAAAGCTGTGAGTACCGGGCGTGGAATAGCGTTTTGACATTGTTACTATCATGTCATTTCAGGATTATTTAATTAGGTACAAGTGCTCACCATTGCGTCTTTAGCAAACAATGTGCTATAGCGTGCAACCCGCGCCGAGATATAGAATATCTGCTTACCACATCGAGATTCTTAGAAACTGGGTACTGCCGGAAGAAAAATGCAAGGATTGACCTGTTAGCGATTCATTTGTCATGGGCGATAAGATGGCGCTCAGGATGTCGGGTTGTACGTCCTCTGATTTGACTCTGGAGGTAGTAAATGCGCTGAGCTTAGAAGTGAACAGTGGGTGCAGCATTCATTCTAGGGTACAAAATATCCTGACAACGACTACGTACTACTGTAGGATAAGTTCAGCCACTTGAATGGTGTCACACAGTGGGCCTTCGGGAATCTGGACTGACTGCTTCAATGTTGAGCACAGTATATCGGTGATGCGTCCCTGCTGTCAGCAGTGGTCTGTGGAAAGTTCCCGCACCTGTAGGCCAGATTCTGAACGTCCGCGTACTACAGAAGCACGACAAGATCGAAGCATCGTGGGACCAATGGTGGCGGGGTGAACACCATCCAGGGAAGAATACGGACTGGTGTTGCATCTGATGTGTCACCAACGACAACAGGGATCCATCTGGTTACTGCAGATCACTTGTGCCTCTTGCCAGGTTACCATTGGCACCACGACATCGCCGAGCACGGCTACTCTGGTGTCGTGAAAGGGTCGGCTGGAGGGTGGAAAGTCACGCTGTTGTCTTCAGTGGTGAGAATAGTTTCTGTCTGTATGCAAGGGGTGGACACACAGGTGTACAGCGTAGATCTGCTGACCAGCTTATTTGGAGTACATTCGTCCACGACACACAGGTGCCATACCACGCTTCAGGGTATGAGGGGCCACCAGTTACAACTCGCGGTCACATTCGGTGTTTCTGGAGGGTAAACCAACCAATGCACTCGACACTGCACAGGCTGTTATCCCTGTGCTACTGCCAGGAAGTTGATATGTTTCTTTCAGCAGGACAATGCACGTCCACATTGGGCTACTGCGGTGCAAGACGCCCTTCGAGGCGTAAAACTACCGTGGCCAGTAACATCACCAGAGCCTGCAAGAAGCATTGCCGAAGTGCGCCAAAAGGTGCAAGATGCTCGGGACAATTTATCGTAGGATGCCATGCGGCACCTTTATCATCGTTTACATGCGAGAATACAAGTCTGCATTGCTGCCAGAGGGGGGGTGTACTGCGTCTTCATGCGAATGTTTGGACACCCTTTAGAATGAGTTTTATGTTTCATTTGGTCTAAATTTATCTTATAGTCCTATAATGATGAACTACCTGTAAGATCACTTGTGAATAAAATGACCTTGATACGGATGTAGGAGCAAATCGGTCGCGGTTTTGCTTAAGAGACATGCTGGAATCCACTATAGTGATTGAGAGAAACAGCAAAGCCGTGTATCTGTGTTGGAGGGGGAAGGGACAGAGATGGCCTTGGTGATAAGAATATATATATATATATATATATATATATATATATATATATATGTGTGTGTGTGTGTGTGTGTGTGTGTGTGTGTGTGTGTGTGTGGATGCGCGCGCGCACCTCACACGGTACACATAAGTCGTGCATTAGGCACAAAGCTACAAACGCGACATATTTTCGTCGCGTAAAATGAATAAGAAGCCCAGAGCTAAAGAAAAACTAAGCTACTTGCTTTACTGTTATTTATGAAAGGCAAGCACAAACGAGAAAGTTTTAAAAAAAACTGCGTTGTTGTAAGGATTACAGGAACAGGAGCCAGTTCCAGAAAATTAGCAACATATACTGGTGAGACGGGGTGTGTTAACTTACGTACATACGATCCGAGATGAGTGTACGGGCGCTGCTGCAGTTCGTGGTACTCTGCTAAGTGGAAGAATGCCGATTCCTCAGTACTCAGTGGATGGCTCATCCTTGTGTCTTCTTCGAACAGTATCAAGCTGCAGACAAAGACACACTTCAAAGAATGTATTCATCGCTGCTACATTAACAAAGACGTAGCAGGATATTTCTCAAAGATCCAGTCGATAAGACATTCGCAATGCCTTGAGATTGAAATAAGCATTCTCAACTATGTTTTCGTATTGGGCAGTTAACCTTCCCGTCCAAGAATTCAATTTAACTGATAAATGACGCAACCAGCCGCAAAGACTTTTTTGATTTGCTATTTTAATTACGAAATCTGTTTCGGGCTACCATGCCCATCTTTAGATCGCTAATATTTTCAGTTATACCGATGTTTTGACCAACAGTATGAAATCTGCTCCCACACTGCATAAGAATATTTAAGTATTTAGTGCTACTTTATAAGTTGTTTCTTCGCTCAAAATGTGCTATAGTGGTTTCATTTATTTATATAAGATGCAAATTATTTATGTTCACTTATACAAGTTCCAATAGATGGCGATTTATTTTGTCCTGATACATACGGTTTTGTAGGTCGATGTATACGTTATTGAATTCCACACAGCACACATATTGTACATAAATTGCTGTGGCCACTTCATAATATTCTTAATGTCCATGTAGAGCATCACAGATGTGCTATGCTCTTGATTTTTTTGTTTTCACAGTAAAGATTATCAGTAAGGAAAGATACAAAGATATCATTCATTTCCTATCGACCAAATATGTAAATAGAGCAAAGATGATGTTTTGGATGCGCGAAAAATAACATGTTAATAACAGAAAAATGTTTGCACTGTTAGAGTAAACTTATTATCAATAGACAACAGGACAAACTGCTTTTAGGCTTTTTTTAACTCTCAGTAGAAATTTTGAAAAAATGCTTTAAAGGAAACTGATTGCATATTATAAATTGGGCTTATATGTACATACATTTATATACACTAATATCTGATTATCATTACAGTTTATAAGTTAGTTGAAGGAAATACAGAATTAAAAAGTTGGTGGGTGTGACAAGAGCAACCCCTGGGCTCTTTATGATAGTTATATTTATACAATTTTATATTGATACCTTAAACTGCAGTGTTGTGATTCTTAGCGGACCACTTTCTTTTAGATTTCCGTGAACAGTCCAAGGAACTTATTTAAAAAAGTGTATTGGCTAACTCCAGCTGCTTATTTACAATGTATTGTGTCGAGCTGAGGGTATGAAAATATATTTCTAGTTCCTCTAAGAGATGCATTTTCTTGCCTTTGTTAGTGGTATGTAATATCTGCAAGTTGTCATTAATGTTAGAAATAGTGCCCATATCGATTCATGTAAATGGCTATTGCAGATATATTTAAATTTTTCAGTCTAAAACCATCCTTGTGTTCACGATATACACTCCTGGAAATGGAAAAAAGAACACATTGACACCGGTGTGTCAGACCCACCATACTTGCTCCGGACACTGCGAGAGGGCTGTACAAGCAATGATCACACGCACGGCACAGCGGACACACCAGGAACCGCTGTGTTGGCCGTCGAATGGCGCTAGCTGCGCAGCGTTTGTGCACCGCCGCCGTCAGTGTCAGCCAGTTTGCTGTGGCATACGGAGCTCCATCGCAGTCTTTAACACTGGTAGCATGCCGCGACAGCGTGGACGTGAACCGTATGTGCAGTTGACGGACTTTGAGCGAGGGCGTATAGTGGGCATGCGGGAGGCCGGGTGGACGTACCGCCGAATTGCTCAACACTTGGGGCGTGAGGTCTCCACAGTACATCGATGAGGTCGCCAGTGGTCGGCGGAAGGTGCACGTGCCCGTCGACCTGGGACCGGACCGCAGCGACGCACGGATGCACGCAAAGACCGTAGGATCCTACGCAGTGCCGTAGGGGACCGCACCACCACTTCCCAGCAAATGAGGGACACTGTTGCTCCTGGGGTATCGGCGAGGACCATTCGCAACCGTCTCCATGAAGCTGGGCTACGGTCCCGCACACCGTTAGGCCGTCTTCCACTCACGCCCCAACATCGTGCAGCCCGCCTCCAGTGGTGTCGCGACAGGCGTGAATGGAGGGACGAATGGAGACGTGTCGTCTTCAGCGATGAGAGTCGCCTCTGCCTTGGTGCCAATGATGGTCGTATGCGTGTTTGGCGCCGTGCAGGTGAGCGCCACAATCAGGACTGCATATGACCGAGGCACACAGGGCCAACACCCGGCATCATGGTGTGGGGAGCGATCTCCTACACTGGCCGTACACCTCTGGTGATCGTCGAGGGGACACTGAATAGTGCACGGTACATCCAAACCGTCATCGAACCCATCGTTCTACCATTCCTAGACCGGCAAGGGAACTTGCTGTTCCAACAGGACAATGCACGTCCGCATGTATCCCGTGCCACCCAACGTGCTCTAGAAGGAGTAAGTCAACTACCCTGGCCAGCAAGATCTCCGGATCTGTCCCCCATTGAGCATGTTTGGGACTGGATGAAGCGTCGTCTCACGCGGTCTGCACGTCCAGCACGAACGCTGGTCCAACTGAGGCGCCAGGTGGAAATGGCATGGCAAGCCGTTCCACAGGACTACATCCAGCATCTCTACGATCGTCTCCATGGGAGAATAGCAGCCTGCATTGCTGCGAAAGGTGGATATACATTGTACTAGTGGCGACATTGTGCATGCTCTGTTGCCTGTGTCTATGTGCCTGTGGTTCTGTCAGTGTGATCATGTGATGTATCTGCCCCCAGGAATGTGTCAATAAAGTTTCCCCTTCCTGGGACAATGAATTCACGGTGTTCTTATTTCAATTTCCAGGAGTGTCTTAGAGAGAAGCTTCTGCCGGTCTGCCCGAGATAAAATCTGGGGCAGTTGTCACACCTTACAAATTCCTGATTTTTCTACACGTTGGCTGATGGTTTTTCTGCTATGGATAATGTTATGTTTTATAGTGTTATTGGTGTGGAAACTCATTTGAACTTCTGTCCATCGTAAAAGTTTGGCAGTTTGGTATGAGATTGTGCCTATGAAGGGAATGCATCCAAATAGTTTCTTTTCTGCTGCTGGTTGCATTTTTATTGCTGGTGATTTACTGTCTTAAATAAAACACAAATTCCTCTTCTTCCCAGTTCCGTTCAGTACCTCGTCTTAAGTTACATGATCTACCCATATAATCTTCAGCATTCTGCTGTAGCACCACATTTAGAAAGCTTCTATTGACTTCTTGTCCAAACTATTTATCATCCATGTTTCACTTCTGCACACGGCTACACTCCAGACAAATACTTTCAGAAACGACTTCCTGACGCTTAACTCTATATTCGATGTTAACAAATTTCTCTGCCTCAGAAACTCTTTCCTTGCCATAGCAAGTCTACATTTTATATCCTCTCTACTTCGACCATCATCAGTAATTTTGCTCCCCAAACAGCAAAACTCATCTACAACTTTAAGTGTCTCATTTTCCTACTGTAATCCCCTCAGCATCACCTGATTTAATTCGACTACATTCCGTTATTCCCGTTTTGCTTTTGTTTATTTTCATCTTATATCCTCCTTTCAAGACACCGTCCATTCCGTTCAACTGCTCTTTCAGATCCTTTGCTGTCTCTGACAGAATTACAGTGTCGTCGGCAAACCTCAAACTTTTTATTTCTTCTCCGTTGTTGTTGTTGTGGTCTTCAGTCCTGAGACTGGTTTGATGCAGCTCTGCATGCTACTCTATCTAATGCAAGCTTCTTCATCTCCCAGTACCTACTGCAACCTACATCCTTCTGAATCTGCTTAGTGTGGTCATCTCTTGGTCTCCCTCTACGATTTTTACCCTCCGCGCTGCCCTCCAATACTAAACTGGTGATCCCTTGATGCCTCATAACATGTCCTACCAACCGATCCCTTCTTCTGGTCAAGTTGTGCCACAAACTTCTCTTCTCCCCAATCCTATTCAATACATCTTCATTAGTTATGTGATCTACCCATCTAATCTTCAGCATTCTTCTGTAGCACCACATTTCGAAAGCTTCTATTCTCTTCTTGTCCAAACTATTTATCGTCCATGTTTCACTTCCATACATGGCTACACTCCATGAATTTTAATTCCTACTCTGAATTTTTCTATTGTTTCCTTTACGGTTTACTCAATACACAGATTGAATAACATCGGGGATAGCCTACAACCCTGTCTTATTCCCTTCTCAACCACTGCTTCCCTTTCCTGGCCCTTGACTCTTATAACTGCCATTTGGTTCTTCTTGATATTGTAAATAGCATTTCGCTCTCTCTGTTTAACCCCTACCACGTTCTGAAAATAATATTCAATTTAATTTCCCATTCCTAGTCGGAAAAGTATCAGGGAGCAAAAATACGAAGAAAAAGGCATATTATATTAGAAAACTTTGGTTGCTTCCCTGTTTACTGTGCTTTACGTATCACTGTGAGTAAACGTAAAGCGTCAATAGATATTCGAGATTGCTTTTGTCTGTTTGGTGAGTTAGGAGATAAATCACAGCTGAAGCTCAGAATTCCGACGCAAGAGTTAACAGCCAGACCGACTCAGCTCAGTGGAGGCTTACTGAATTTTAAATGTGTCCTGGCCAAACCCACATACTGAGTAACGCTGTATCTAATATATATATAATCTACAGTTGGTAGATACTGGACTGATTATGAAAAGACCTATGTTCCCTCCCCGGCGATATCTTCAATGGAACCAAGATTTTCCATGTGTGGGGGGAAAAAAAATCAAGTTGTGTCACAGTATGGCTGACAAGTTCAACTTTAAGGCCCTTGATAACTGTCTTGATGAGTCGGTTCACAGATCAAAGAAAGGCTAGTGTGTACTACCTGCAATAGGACCGTGCCCAGCGAACCACAGCAGCACAAGTACTAACCTTCAGATTGAGAAACTCCGTAGCTGCCCTATTAAATAAGACCACGTTTAAGTAGTGTAAAAAAATATTGCATAAAAAATGCCTCAGATTACTAAGTTCTACAAGCGTGAAATAGTCCTTACTATTGCACAGAAGCAGATGAAAAGACGGAACTCTACTTTTTCTCCCATTTTTTGCTTATGTATTGTACGATTTGTATATATTTTCTGCACTTTTATTAACGTCTACGATACAAAACTTTAAATACAAAGAAGCAGATCTCAATATTTGAAAAAGTTTCTCATCATTTCTTATCTACAACTACAAAAATAAGCTATTGTAAAATAAGCTCAGCACGAACAAATCACAGACTACTGTATGCAGAACAGTTGTTACTGTCTACGTTTCGGGAAAGGAAAAGGAAACAAATGACTTCGGTCTCCTTTGAACTGCATTACAGCTACCAAATATCATTTGTGGAAAATTGCCTGAGTCAACAGAGAGTCTGCAAGGAAAAGCTTAAAGATTTCCCATCCAAACAGTAAAAAAGACTTAATGTGAGAAATTTTGACGAGATTTAAAGTTCATTGTGATCTGCAATTCTCCGTTCATCATTGGGTAAAGACTCTACACGCAGGGTATTTTACTACTGCTATTACAGGCTTCTAGTGGTTGTAGAGAGGACAAAGCGTTGATACAAAAAACCATGTGCGGGGAAGTGTCATTTGGGTGTTAAATTAAGTCTGAAGTTACTCCGACTTCCCCAAGTATTTAGGTGCAGGACTCCCAGAATCGTATTGGCCTGCATGCAGTCCTAAGAGTGGAGAATTTCTGCGAACATTTGAAGTTACTACTTGGGGTAGTGTCTTCTTTTTGACGATTTTCCATGATACTTGATTGATTCGAAAGATGAGGGTCGGTTTGCTCCTTCCCGGTAGCAGAACAGATGTTGTAAGCTCCGAAGCTTGAAAGTATTCCTTAACTTTATTCCTCGCTGGAACCCCTTCAAAACAGCTGAATGTATTCACTTGGCAACGGACCCCCAAAGAATACTTCCAGTGAGGTCAGCTGTTTTTTTTTTTTAGGTAGTGCCAAGAATGTGATACAAATCATAGAGAAATTGACATCCATTTGGACAAATCATGGATAAAATGAATTTAGACAAATGGTGAACAACTATCATGCATTTAAGCAGTGAGAAGAACTAAAAAAAACATAAAGGTCTCTGTCAAAAGACTGGAAGAATGCACCAAGTGATAAGCTCAAGATGTAATAGAAGAACCTCAAAGATGGTAGGTGAATAAGAGCTAAAAATGATATTGGTTGTTGATTCGTAGTCCACAGTGGTTCAATTAGAATGTAAAAAAATAGATGAAGACCGGATCACGGTACGCACGCAGCGGGAAGAATGGGCTCTGGTTTGTGTGTTCTACAGGAGTCCACGGCATGGGCAGTGTTTCAGGTACTCGTCGTCGGTTTCTCTTCCACGTGGCGAAAGACGTCTTCTTCAAAGTTGAGAGCGGGACACTTTCGTGGAGAAAGACAGTCAACTTTCCTAGTTGAGAACGAACCAGCTTCTAGCAGCCGTTTTTACAGTTGGACGAATATGGTATATGATACGGTACATTTTCGGACATTGGGTGCTTATCAGGACTTATCTACTAAGTCCCCTCTAGAAACCCCAAGGCACGTAATAGGAATTTTGAAATACCCTGTATATACACGTACTTAATTTAGTCTTGTACGTTTACAAATTTCTTGTACCCATCTCTCCTCATATCATCGTCTAGGTTGTTTCTTATGGCGAGGAATCATGTATAGAATTTTACTAGTCCAACCTTCATTATTTCTTCCAACTTCACCTTCAGTTTGTCTCCGTTTCAAATTTTTGATATCCACTCTGCTATTCTTCTGTCCTGCGTTTTTTTTTTACTTATTTTTCTGCCTTATTTTAATTATTATCATAGTTCTCTTAACTGGACCAAATTCCGTTTTTGTAAGATAAATCCATTTGTCCTCCGAGTTTCACTGAACCGATCGAAACTGGTAAGGTATTGCTTTGGAATTTACTTTTAAAGGTGGCATACAGTTTACTCAAATATGCATTCTCAGCTCATTTTTAGCACAGATCATTTCTTCCAGTGTCCATCCTCCCGCAATTTTCATTTGCCGTAAGTTCATGAATTCATTCCCTGTTCCAATAATGCCATTGCCTATTATTCCTCCTAATGTTAATTTTCACCCCTGCTTTTATATTTTCTACGTTGACTTTATCTACCCGAACTGAATAAAAGACTTGCTTTACTATAATTCCATTCTTGGATCACAATGTTTATTCGTAATCAGATTATAAATTTCGGTCTGGAATGACTATCTTCAGACCTGAATGAAATGGCGTAACATTTATCATGTAACATGTTTTTGGACATTCTTAAGATGGTCATTACCGACCGAAGTTAATAACCTGATTACAACTAAAAATTACGCTCCTAGACTGGAAATATAATAAACCAAATATTTGCCTAGATCGGTGGAAATGTTCTCGTGATTATGTCACAATATTCAAATAAAAGATAATTTAGACGAAAAACATTGATTCGTATACTTTCTTCGTCCAAAACCAGCTATTTAAAAACTCCTTCAGCGCAACAGAAAATGGATTTGATGAAGCTGAAATACCTCGCCTCGTTCAGATTTTTTCTGCACCATTCACACTCTCAGTATAATTTAGCTTAAGCAGAGACCTTACTGTGCGTACCTTAAGAAATTAATGTATTTGGATGGCCATGTGACATTTAGAAAAGACAAGAAAAAAGCTACAATAGTAACTCGTGTAGTCAGGTATGAGGAATATGAACGAATATGATGAACGATATTTTCAGCTGTTAAGAAGAAAGCTGTTATAGTCAATACTGGCCAGCTGATCGCCACAGAAACGTCACGCGCGGGGGGCAAAACATGAAAAACAGACAGCGATAGGAGGAACAAGAAAAGACAAAAATCGTGACTGAATAAGATAATGAGACACGCCACTTCATGTTTGGAGTCATTACAATAAGAAAAGGGCCGCTGCGAAATTCACGCCGCTTCTGTGAATTAACGTGTTAATTTTTTTTCTGAAGGAGAAAGGCCATCAGTAACCAATTTTTCGCTATTGCAGGCGCTTTACTCTGTAAATCAGTTTCGCTGTCTAAGCACCGTCAAGTCGGAGCAAGCTGTCCATATCGCCAGAAATACTTTCCCTTTACGACAAGGACTTTTTAGAACGGTCCTTGTCATAACGAAACCTGCGATATTATCACGGAATAACGTAGAACCGGGATATAATTAAAGAAATGTCGGATGATAAGCTAAACTTCGTATACGAATTAGCAAGTGAAGACCTTTTATAGCACGAAAAACGTAAAACTGCAGACGTAGAATACATCGTTCCTAATGTTTTGTTAAAAGTACAAAAATTTGTCACAAAGCTAATGCAGAATTCATTTTTAGGTTTACAAGCTGTGTGCGATAAGTTCATGGTCTCACGTAACGAAATGGAATGGTTAGACGATGAACTGTTACACATCTCGTAGTAGAACCACACAAAACAAAAAAACGCAAAAGTAATTCGAGATACCAAAAAGCGAGAAAGAAGCAGAAAGCAAAAAGAAAACCCATAAGTTAATGCTAAGAAGATTTATATATGACATCTATTCTAATTTTGTGAGGGCCAACCCAAAACCAAATCTCGGGACGCTTTTTATATCATTTACCGAAAATGTAAATGACTACAGCAGAATATTTAAAAGAAAGCGAAACGCATTTTATGGAAGTAAAAACTTTTCGCAGTTGCGAATCTGAGACTAACCTATTAATGATCCATTCATCTCCATTACACATGCTGACAGATTCTACTTCATAGTAAATGAAGCCTGGGATTTATCAGATGGCACATTGTGTTTTGTGGTCAGATGACTTCGGAATAAGTAAAGACAATAACCTGAAACGTAAGGCGGGGGAACAAACGTAATGCGAACAGATTAAACGAAGCTTCATCACGAGAGACCGTTTTGCTGGTAATCAGAATGTAACTGGTGCGTAAGGTAATGACCTCGAGAATACGAAAGTTCTGTTCGTTGACAAAATTACCCGTTCAACGTAGCAGCTTATGGTCGATCGAGTGAAATGCATAAAACGAAATTATAGCTGAACGCCATATGCGGCTAATCTGAACAATTTTAATAGTTGAGAGCATTTGTGTTGTACAGATTCATTATTAAATACATTTTGCCTGTACTTGGGTCTTAGATTACCATTTGGTAATCCTCCTCGTACATGGAAAAACTATTTCTACCACTGCCTTTGACGCGCATTTTATATCTTCTACACTTGAACTGGTTATTCTCGAATTCATAGGAATATGTGTAATGTTGTCTACTTTGTTATTACGGAGTGTAACTAGACGGAAAGAACGGTAGATTTTTTTTTACATTGTGAAAGCAGTACGTTTCTCTACGTGGGAAAATAGTATGATGTAAATTACATTGTCTGTGACATGCATAGACTAGTTAGGCTCTGGTAGTAATATCTGTGGAGGTAGCTTTGCGCACTATGCACTTTGACTTTAGTTTACCCACGGTGTGTTTACATTTTGGATTACAAGCGAAATTTTAATATTACACTATTTGCCCTATTTCTACACACTTTTCGTTAGTTACATCAAGGGGAATAATTAATGTTGCTTCGGACGCAAATCGAGTTACGTAAAAGGAGGAAAAGTTACTCTTCAGAGATAAGTATCACAAAGTTCTAATTATGCTTCCATACTATTTAGATGTGGTTTATGTGTTGATGAATACCGAGAAAGTGTAAATATTGTCTACAGATAATTTAGGTGACTGTATAGTCATATATTTACAAAAAAAGGTTTGGGTAAACTCAGCAATGCGATGTGTTGTGCCAATTAATCCACTGAATGTATACAAACATCGAATAAGTTTCTCCTGCAGGTAAAATTTATATTTAACAGTCTGTATAATAGTACTGATCTTCTAAACACACGCTTATCTTACAGAAGTCGCAATATTACTCACGACATGGAGAATGTTAGTTAGTTACAAGTTCCATAGATCATTGGAACGACCTCTTTATCGAAATGATGTGGGACGAGTCTGTTTACAGGGTATGTGTACATGATTAGATTTAATACTAACGAACATGTTACTTTTCAGTTCTCTTCATGCAAATACACTTAAAACTAGGGTTTTTTCAGGCTACTAGTTTTTAAATAAAACTTCGTCTATGGAAGAAAAGTTGTACCGAAGGAATCATTCTAGGTTACATTTGGAACTTGCTTTGCTACCTCTCAGACAATTTACGTTATTGGACAATTGGCCAAATTTTTTTGTTGATGTACAGGGTGACGCAGAATAACGGGAATGTTTGAAATGAGTAGTGGCAGCTATGGGCAGGTGGTAGCACTGCGGTTTCGTAACAGGTAGCGAGTAAACAGTCCGCCATTTCAGTAATCGTGGCTCAGTGGAACGGACAACAGCGTGCGTTAGCCATAAAAAATGTTTTATAAAAACAATGATAGTTTGGTAGCGGCGCAGAGGGAGTTTCGACGTTTTTATAATTAAGAATGTTATGATGCCGTTCCGTCGAAACACGCGATAAAATGTTGGATTACGAGCAATAACTCTGAAGAGACTGGATCTGCCCTCAAGAAGAAACCAACAGGACGACGCAGAAGTGTGCGTTCTCCAGCGAACATTGGTGTTGTACCAGAGTCTGTTTTACGGAGCCCATGGCGTTAAATATGTAAGCAAGCAGCAGTGGTTAGGATGTCCCAGGACAGTACGTGCAGAATTCTTCATCTTTATTTAAAATTTCATCTGTACAAACTGCAGATAGTGCAACAATTGAAGGATAACGATTACCTGTAACGATTAGGTTTCTGTTAACAAATGATAACAAAAATAAATAAACAATGACGATGAATTTGTAAACAAGTTATGGATGTCAGATGAGGCACATTTTCATCTCACAGGTTGTGTGAATAAACAAAACTACTAGTGACGTTCATGAGCGCCCTTTACACGCTAGTAAAGTGACAGTATGATATGGTGTTTCATCACATGGGATTATCGGACCGTATTTTTTCGCAAATTAACAGGGAAACACAATAACTGTCAATACCGATCGTTACGTGGAGAAGTTACGAACTTTCGTTACACCTGCATTGAACAACTTTCCAAACGTTCAAGAAACCTGGTTTTAACAGGACGGAGCGGCATCACACACTGCACGCAATCAATGGCGTATATGCGAGAATTGTTTGGGAACTGTGTGATCTCACGATTCGATAACATTCCCTGCCCCCCCCCCCCCCCCCCCCCCCCAGATCGCCAGATTCCTCCGTCTGTGATTCTTTTGGGGCTACCGCAAGAGCAAAGTATACACGACTCGGCCAAGAATCGTGGATGAGTTAAAACAGAGAATTCGGGGTGCAGTTCAGAGTATCCTAGCTGGGATGTTGCAGCGCTCAATGAGGAATCTCAATAGTAGATTTCACGAATGTATTCGTACAGGAGGACGCCATCTAAAGGAAATAATTTTTTTAAAAAATGATAAATGCCATCAATGTTTCGTAAATAGCAAAGTTATAAGGTTTCAATTACTATTAATGTAATTTATTTCCTTCATCACTTCTATTTTTATTGGATTGTGGAAATGATCTCGTTTTTCTGTGTCCCCTGTATACTGAACTCCTTTCTGAGCTTCAGAAGACTAATATTTAGTAACAAAGGACATTTTTTTTGTCCATATCGCTAGCAACGAAAAAGCAGATCAGTTACCGTACAAAATATTGGATTCAGCGTTATATTTCTTTCTCGTAGCCCCTGTGAGTTTAAAGCACTGTAATAGGTTCCGCTACAATGCAGTTTGCGCAGCACGCACGTATAAAATACGTTGCAGACCCACGCACATTCCTGCGATAAAGGAAATAAGCATACCGAGCTCCGACGTTGGAACAGCGTGATATCGGATTGCCTGAGCTATATGAAAACTATTTTTACATTGTGCACGTGATAGGTCAAACCTCCATTTAGTCTAGCAGTTCATCTTTTTAAATTACAGTGCAGCAGTTATGGTACATACGTAATTCTTCTCAATTTTAGACCTCTAAAATGTGGCAACACTAAAAAAGGGTGACACACCGAGTCACTGATTTGCGGGAAATATTATCGACAAATTAACAATTACACGTCGCGTACAGGGATAGTCAAAAGTAATGGACATCTGTGGAGTGGTTAGGCACCGTCGTTATTGCTAGCGAGATCAGGGCTCAGAAGACAGTCAGGAAACGTCGTCAGAAGGTGGTGAGTTCAGTGTAGGGACGAATGAGCAGTGCTCATGTCTCCGGAAGCAAGTAGGAATTTTTTACAGCCGATGTGGACAATAATATGAACGATACGAAGACTTCGTGAATATTGATTATTTCTGTAGGAATTTAGACTTCTGCAGACAAACAAAACCTAATATTGCTATGCATAGTTTCATTCCCCAGAAAAGTTCAACACGAACTATAAAACTTACCAACTAGCTATAAAAATCAGTATCTAAAGGAATTAAATTGGAGATGCCTCTAAGAACGAAGTGGGAGAACACGACATTAATCTAAAAGAAATGAGAGTGATGGAAAATAATTGATGTGGAGCATCCGACTTTATAGTTGTATTACTAGATGAATTCAATATAGACGCGGTTTCCTTCAAAAGTTGCCAGCTACTGAGGAGAAAGAAAGTAGCATAGGAAAGAAAATGTATCATTCACTTAGGTGTTTCTAAATACATCTAAGAGTAGTGCCTTTGTGCCTCACATTCTACTTGACCTACTTGATTATACTTTCCATACTGCAAAATTTTAAACTGTGTGTTATTAAAATTTGTAGTTAATCTTGAATATTCTGGATGACTAAAACTTTATATAATGCAACAATGTTAATTTGTATATGATTAGAATTTTTGTGATTTGAAACATTATTCTTGTATACTCTGAATGACTCGTACGAGGGAGTGCTGATAAGTAATAGTTATAGAAAAATTTGTTGCTCATGGCAAGTCAAATTGACTCACCATCGCTGCCAAATTTTTACCCTCCAGTGGAGGGCTATGTAAGAGGTCCATGACTGAGGAATTTATTGCTAGCGCACTCGAGCAGATGTAATTTCGATAGATTGCTGACGTGCTGTGTGCGATATATAAGCGACAAGGAAATCTCAGACCAGAGAGCAGTATTGGCTGCAGTAAGAGCATTGTCAGTAGGAGTAAGTAGCAGCTAGCAGTCTGGTGTATGGAGTTGGCTGGGTCGGTCGTGGGGAGCGATGGCGGTGCCTGAGCGATGTAGTATAAGGTAAAAGCAGCCGCGCGCATATGTAGTTTGTTAAACTAAATTTGTACTATCGTTATATCAAGTCCCATGCAAATGTTTCAAAAATCTTTTAATGATAATCTTTTTATATAATTAACTTTCTGACAATCATTCATCTGAATTTAAAGAATTTGCTAATTTCTCCAATCCATGGTCATCACGATTATCGTAAGGATTATCAGTTGTTTCTCTTTATACATGACAAATCTAGCGGCCAGCATTGCACTGGGCTGTGCAAAACAAATTTCTTATAGGTGCAGATATATACGTGTTATCTGGTTACTTCATTGAGGTAAGAATTTTCAATTTATTCAGTATGATCTTTCAGGGCCATGATGCAACACTGTTGACGTCCAAAATTTACCAATTTAAATTCACATTCAATTATTGAAAGCTTACATATGAGTCACATTTTATTGAGAGGTTAGTCACATTATTATTGCGAGGCTACGAAATAATAAACTATTCCGAGGTTACGGAATTAATTTAACTGTTGGGAGGTTACACTAAATGTGATAATATAATTATAGTTATACTGTTGGGAGGTGTTCCGTCGATCAGATCGAATGAGAGTGTCCGCACGTTCTAACACTGCAGGAGTCACAGCTGCGTGCTGTCTGCCGGCACGCGGGAGATCGGGCAGGTTTGCGCGACCTTGCGCCTCGCCCAACGATTCACTGTGCTTTTGTTCTCTGCCAGGTCTCCGTAGACGTTCAGCAAGCGTCTATGAATATCTGAGATGCTCTGGTTTTCCGCCAAAAATATTTAATGACAGCTCTCTGCTTCGAACGCACCTCTACATCTACATCTCATCTACATCAATACTCCGCAAGCCACCTGACGGTGTGTGCCGGAGGGTACCTTGAGTACCTCTATCGGTTCTCCCTTCTATTCCAGTCTCCTATTGTTCGTGGAAAGAAAGATTGTCGGTTTGCTTCTGTGTGGGCTCTAATCTCTCTCATTTTATCCTCGGGGTCTCTTCGCGAGATACACGTAAGACGGAGCAATATACTGCTTGACTCTCGGTGAAGGTATGTTCTCGGAACTTCAACAAAAGCCCGTACCGAGCTACTGAGCGTCTCTCCTGCAGAGTCTTCCACTGGAGTTTATCATCTCCGTAACGTTTTCGCGATTACTAAATGATCCTGTAACGAAGCGCGCTGCTCTCCGTTGGATCTTCTCTATCTCTTCTATCAACCCTATCTGGTACGGATCCCACACCGGTGAGCAATATTCAAGCAATGGTAGAACAAGTGTACTGTAACCTACTACCTTAGTTTTCGGACTGCATTTCCTTAGGATTATTCCAATGAATCTCAGTCTGGCATCTGCTTTACTGACGATTAATTTTATATGGTCATTCCATTTTAAATCACTCCTAATGCCTACTCCCAGATAATTTATGGAATTCACTGCTTCCAGTTGCTGTATCAAATGCCTTGCGGAAGTCAAGAAACACGGAATCTACCTGGGAACCCGTTTTTATGGCCCTCTGAGTCTTGTGGACGAATAGTGCGAGGTCAGTTACCTCCGTTATGGACCCATTTTCGAGGTTGTAGCTCCACCAGCTATCGGAACCTTACGAAACTATAAGATATGAAGTGGGAATATCCACGATATCCCACAGCAAATTCCGCTTTTTTTTTCAACCAATATTGCTCGAGAAAAATTTGTTGTAATAATTATTGAACGCCCTACGTACTGTGGTATTGTGTAATATGTGCCCTCATTGTAAACAAGAATACATGATTTCAGTTACTCTTCAACTAAATTACATTATCCATAGGCAACTAGCACTTCTACCTTCTCTCCTTTGATTCACATTTTACCCACACAACCTTCAGCTGAAGCCGGTTGACTTAACGACTGGAGTGCATTTTTCTTGTGGTTTCATTTGTTTACTGTCGACTGCAGCGAGTGGTCGAGTTACTTCACCCTACACAGTGTACTAGCACAGGAGAGCTAAAGGCAGTTTAGTACTACGTTTTTAATAACTCATGTTTACGTGAATGATATACTGCGATACGTTTTTGAACTGTTCTTGTGGAGATAGTGTGGATTACAGAATAATAAACCTAGGGCGCTGTTTAAAAAATACGTACTGCTGTCCTTATCTTCGTACAAGAGAGGGCAATTTTGGCTTGGTGCATTTTTTTTCTTCTGGACAAATGCGATACTTTTATAGGATTTGCAGGTGGATTATCTCCATTCTTGACTAACGCAGATACTTTGAGCGGATAAGTATTCCCAGAGAATGGGCAAGAGGACAGTTTGCACCTCTTTCCAAAGCGTGCAGCCACACTGTTCTGTGGAGTTTACAACAATACGTGACGTACAAAGCAGTTCCTACACCCCGTCCCCGACCTGCCCTACTTAACAGGCTAGCATATCAGGAGTAACAACTTCTCAACCTTCCTTCCGGGCGATACGATAAGGAAACTAGGACAGGCGAGGGCGCGTAATCAACGCAGAGTTCATTCTGCCTTAGCTGGAATGAGCATAATAGGTAATGAGATTTGATAGAACACCAACGTGATTTCTTTAAACGACAACTTACCTACAGTAAAATGTTCGGATAAAAATTCTAGGTCAAGATCGCTAAAATTCCTTCATTGCTTGCTAGTTTCAGCTCATTGGCGAGCCGCCTTCAGATCAGCAAAAATTGTTACTCAGTTCAATGTGTATCAGCCATCAGGCATTACACATACTCTGTTGAGCTGACTCGCTCTAGTCGTCATGTACATACTGAAGTAGGTTGTCATGGTTACATAATTTAGCCCGTTAGGCGTATGCATATCTAATGCTTGTATTGCCACAGTTTTCTTTAGATGCAAGGTGACTGTGATGACGGTCATATAGTCCACGTGCCAATGTAAATATGGAGTATCACTCACAATACAGGCCACAGGAACAAGGAAATAGCTTTTTATCGCTGTCAGAGATGGCTCGACAATGAGCTGAAACGAGTAATCAATAAAGGAAATTTAGCGAACTTGACTTACGACTTCCATCCACACATTTTAACACAAAAGATCGCCTGTCTCCCGTTCTGACAAAGTCAAATTACAACGTTACGTACAGTACTGCGTGAAGGATGACTGGTATGATATTTTTCAACGGGAGAGTAATTATTCCAATGATGGTTATTGACAAGAAGAGTACACAGAACGTATTATTCTGAAACGAGACAGACAAAATGGAACGGAAAGGAATCTGAACAACTAAAAGGGCCATTGTTCTCAGTGAAGAAAAGAAGAAAGACGTTAAGTTTTTTACTGACTGCAAATGGAGCTTTGTTTCTGCAGTTAATACCAGGTTGACAATTTCCCTTTCCAACCTGTACCACACAACGCTTTCATTAATTCACCTACAGTACAAAACTCTCCCACACTGCGAGGAACGGGGCCATTGTGCGTGAAAGGAAGCAAAGTTATTCCGTTTAGGTGACTGAACCTAACCCTCAGGGTCCCCACGCAACAATCTCGTACGATTCTTTCTGTCTTTTTTCTTTCCGCAAAAACGAAAATTATCCTCCGAAAGTAATGTGACTGATCTATGTCCGATTACGATAGATAATTCATCAATGAGACTTTGGTGAGGTTTCTTTACGCACAAATTCCCCGCGTGCAAGCCAGACGTACTCTGCTGCCAGGGAAACCACTTCTTTTGTGTAGACTCGCCTGACCTTCTTATACTGGGCCTTACAGTTCTCCAGCGGACATCCGAGGTCGAAACCAAAGAATTCCAATGGGTTCTGGGCAGCGTGCTGCAAATAGAGAGTAGTTCTATCATTGGGCGTCAGAGATTAATTACCTCCGCCTAATTTATCCCGCTGTCTGCAGGAAACCAGGGCAGCTTCAGAAACCTACGCATATTCCAGGAACTGTTTGAAAGAAAGGTTGAACTATTTTAAAAGTATTATGAACACAGTATATAATTACCAAGGATGATCGTTTGATTAATACACAGCCTCACAAAAAAAAGTGAACTATCTAACTTCGTTCACGTACCCACACTCGGCGGGTATGTAAATTATTAGAGTTGCAATTCTCTAGAGCAGGTAGAACCGCCACCAGAATGCATTTGTGGTGTCACCGCCAGACACCACACTTGCTAGGTGGTAGCCTTTAAATCGGCCGCGGTCCGGTAGTATATGTCGGACCCGCGTGTCGCCACTATCAGTGATTGCAGACCGAGCGCCGCCACACGGCAGGTCCAGAGAGACTTCCTAGCACTCGCCCCAGTTGTACAGCCGACTTTTGCTAGCGATGGTTCAATGACTTCTACGCTCTCATTTGCTGAGACGATAGTTAGCATAGCCTTCAGCTACGTTATTTGCTACGACCTAGCAAGGCGCCAGTATCCGTACTATTGATATTGTGAATCATGTACCATAAAGAGAGACGTTCGTCAATAATGGATTAAAGTTAAGTATTCCACCAGCTACGTCCGTTTTTCTCAATTCTAATTCCCTTGTCATGTTCCAGACCTCACGCCAGCCTGCGTGAGCTAAAAAGCGTGCATTTCGGCCTCCTTTAATAACACAGGGTTGGCTCTCCAGCCAACCACAACAGCATTAGTGTCGTTCGTGTTCGGTGTTGTTACCTGGCTCGGTAGGGCATATAACAAGTGTGAACAGCGTCATATGTTGAATGGTCGCAGTGAAGGACACAAGAGATGGCGAGTACCCGAGCGAGCGATATCAGCACATGACAGAGTTTGAAAGTGGTGGCATTGTAGGATTCCATTTGGCCGGCTGGTTGAACCGTACATGTCCAGATTTCATGGAGATTCGGATGTGACAGTGAACCAGGATGTGACAGTGACGGCCGGTTGTGGGACACCATGGGAAAGTGAGGGCAGGCATACCCGTTTCCAAGTTTTGGCTCGGCATTGTCTGACCGTCACAAAGGAGGATAGCCATATCGCATACCAAGTACGTCATAGCACCTTCACGTCTGCGCCTCCCATCTGAGAACAAGTAATGGACTCCCTGCTACATTCTATGGCATTCCGCACCATTGGTCGGAGACCAGCAGAGGTCGGACTAGTGAATTAGAGTCCTACACGTAAACTGCTGTTAGCACGGCAACGCAGCCTGCTGTACTGTCTCCGGGAAGCATGAATCGGTGATTAATGCCATCACATTGTGTTCTACGCTTCGCCAGATGACAATCGTAGATGAGTACAGACGCGAGCAGTTAAGAGGTCCGATTCTTCCAAAGTTGTGGAGAGGCCATCATGATGTGGGGAGCCATCGGGTATGACTTCAGGTCACGGCTGGTAGTGATTAAGGGGACTCTGAAGGCACTGCCATACGACAAGGACATCCTGGGTCGTCAGATGTTACGTCTTATGCGACACTAGCACGGTGCCACTTTTCAACAGGATAATGCTCAGATGAGCAGATACTTCAGTGGCGAACGAGAACCCTAGCTCCGTCCGCAGCAGAACAAGTTTGGGACCAGCTGGAACGTCAGGTCCTTGTCAGTATCCAGAACATCAAGGATCGTTCCAGCAGTTATAGCTGGCTAGCAACGGGAGACAAGGCAGCTTACTGACACCCTTCCCTACCGAATCAGTACGTGCATCAAGGCCACAGGGGCGCAACGACGTGTAAATTGTAAAATTGATTCGATTTTTTAATCACTGAAATGATATCACATACCCTCTAAACCCCTCTGAGTGCTTAACTTTATTAGTCAGGTGGCATATTTTCACTCTGATAATAATACTAAGGATACAAATGAATACGATCTGTTTGTGCTGTGGAAATACATGTCTTGTACTATGGACTGGATCTCTGTCGATTCTAATGGCAACTATAATTGGATTTCTTCAGAATGAAACGAACTATTTATTGTGCCATGGAAGCAACAATTATTAATTTCGATATCGGTCTAAATGGTGGAGGTTTTCTGTTTCGATAAAATATGTCACCTTGAATTTCTTCTGTGTAGGAGACACTTTTGGATCAATGCTGGCGTAGTTTTAAAATAAAGTCCGTCGTTAGGTCATCTTTTATCTTTCACAAACGTTTATGTATAAATGAAAATATTCTATACTGACTGTTGGCTGGCCCTGTGTTGCAATGTGAACAGTGTCGTAAAATAAAACTTTAAACTTAAAGAAATACTGAATTTGAAATAATGAAAATAAATCTAATTAAATCCCAAAAGAAACTAATAGTATGCTTAATGAAAACTATTTAACTGTAGCTCAGTACTGAAGAACGTTATGAAAGTTGCGTAACAGGAAGTGCAAAGTTTGACTTGAAAGATCCACGAAATAAAAATACTCCTCAACTCGGTAGAGAATAACAGTTTAATGTTACCTACACAGTTCATTCTAAATTAATCTGTTTAATAAGCGCAATACCTGAACATGCTTACTGTGTACTGTTTGCACATAAGGGTGACTGCTCTGAAAGAAAAATGACTTACCTAATCCACAGCATGCTGTTTTGTATCAGAGGTACTGACATTCTCAAAAGCAAATTGAAATAAGCAAGTACAGCAGCTAAAGAAAAGTAATCTACTCACTACAAATTTTTTTCTTTTTTGCTTTTCATAAACAATGTTTCGTAAGATGCAATGCACACACTACAAAATATTCAAAACTTTAAAAGAATGATGGAGGAAGGTTTTATTTTAAAGAAGGCCGATCTTGCAAAATTAAACTGTTTATTGTCATAAAATACTGTACAACATAAGAACACTAACAATTACAACATTCTCTCATTATTAAAAAATTACTGACATTTAAATTAATTGTGCTACTCGTGATATAAAGGGCAACGGCCTTGCCGCAGTGGATACACCGGTTCGCGTGAGATCACCGAAGTAAAGCGCTGTTAGGCGTGGCCGGCGCTTGGATGGGTGACCATCCAGCCGCCATGCGCTGTTGCCATTTTTCGGGGTGCACTCAGCCTCGTGATGCCAATTGAGGACCTACTCGACCGAACAGTAGCGCCTTCGGTCAAGAATACCATCTCACGACCGGGAGAGCGGTGTGCTGAACCCACTCCCCTCCTATCTGCATCCTCCACGGAGGATGACACGGCGGTCGGATGGTCCCGGTAGGCCACTCGTGGCCTCAAGACGCAGTGTACTCGTGATATAAAGGAAACAAAGAGATCAAATCAGGATTAACCATGAATATTATTAATTATCTAAGGAACAAAGATTTAATTCAGTCAATAGATCTGACAAACAAGCATTTCATTCTTAATTACCCTGAAATAATCCTTCCAAAACCTTCTCGATCAATCAGATATTTTTACAAACAAGTTTTCGTCTCCATAATAAAATATTTCAGATAATTTGTCGCAAATTCAAAAATATCAAATCTTTATCTCGCCGGCCGCGGTGGTCTCGCGGTTCCAGGCGCGCAGTCCGGAACCGCTACGGTCGCAGGTTCGAATACTGCCTCGGGCATGGATGTGTGTGATGTCCTTAGGTTAGTTAGGTTTAAGTAGTTCTAAGTTCTAGGGGACTGATGACCACAGCAGTTGAGTCCCATAGTGCTCAGAGCCATTTGAACCATTTTTTTTGTAAACTCAACTCCTCGCTATTGTGTCTCAAATAAGAATGCCTCAGCGCTGCATAACGGACATGCGAGCGAGCGAACCACAGATAAATTTAAACACTGAGTCAAAGATCTTAGTCCCAGTACAGTTAAAGGTGAATTATTTACGATGGGAGAAAACGTATGGTTCAAATGGCTCTGAGCACTATGGGACTTAACAGCTGTGGTCATCAGTCCCCTAGAACTTAGAACTAATTAAACCTAACTAACCTAAGGACATCACATACATCCATGCCCGAGGCAGGATTCGAACCTGCTACCGTAGCAGTCGCAGGGCTTCGGACTGCGCGCCTAGAACCGCGAGACCAGCGCGGCCGGCAGAAAACGTATGAAAAACTTACATATTTTCCAGTACTAGTGCACAAATGCAGTGCCTGGCAAAGAAAGTGAAGGAACCAGAAGGGAAGGAGGAAAAAAAAATGAAATAACACGGGTTGGGAGCGTATGTGATGCTATTTCAGTGATTAAAAAATCGAAACTTCCTGGCAGATTAAAACTGTGTGCCCGACCGAGACTCGAACTCGGGACCTTTACCTTTCGCGGGCAAGTGCTCTACCATCTGAGCTACCGAAGCACGACTCACGCCCGGTACTCACAGCTTTACGAGGTGCATTCAAGTTCTAAGGCCTCCGTTTTTTTTCTCCGGACTGGAAAGAGATAGAAACATGCGCATTGTTTTAAAACGAGGCCGCGTTCATTGTCAATACGTCCCAGAGATGGCAGTATCGTACGGCAGATGGAATTTTACCGCCAGCGGCGAGAATGAGACCTGTTTTAAATACTTAAAATGTCGAGGCTTTCCTTACTTGAACAGCGTGCAATCATTCGTTTTTCTGAATTTGCGTGGTGTGAAACCAATCGCAATTCATCGACAGTTGAAGGAGACATGTGGTGATGGAGTTATGGATGTGTCGAAAGCGCGTTCGTGGGTGCGACAGTTTAATGAAGGGAGAACATCGTGTGACAACAAACCGGAACAATCTCGGGCTCGCACAAGCCGGTCTGACGACATGATCGAGAAAGTGGAGAGAATTGTTTTGGGGGATCGCCGAATGACTGTTGAACAGATCGCCTCCGGAGTTGTCATTTCTGTGGGTTCTGTGCACACAATCCTGCATGACGACCTGAAAATGCGAAAAGTGTCATCCAGGTGGGTGCCACGAACGCTGACGGACGACCACATGGCTGCCCGTGTGGCATGTTGCCAAGCGATGTTGCGCAACGACAGCATGAATGGGACTTCTTCGTCGGTTGTGACAATGGATGAGACGTGGATGCCATTTTTCAGAAACAAAGCACCAGTCAGCTCAATGGAAGCACACAGATTCACCGCCACCAAAAAAAAAAAATTCGGGTAACCGCCAGTGCTGAAAAAATGATGGTGTCCATGCTCAGGGACAGCGACGGCGTAATCCTTACCCATTGCATTCCAAAAGGCACTACGGTAACAGGTGCATCTTACAAAAATGTTTTGAAGAACGAATTCCTTCCTGCACTGCAACAAAAAGGTCCGGGAAGGGGTGCGTGTGTGCTGTTTCACCAAGACAACGCACCCGCACATCGAGATAGCGTTACGCAACAGTTTCTTCGTGAAAACAACTTTGAAGTGATTCCTCATGCTCCCTACTCACCTGACCTGACTCCTAGTGAATTTTGGCTTTTTCCAACTATGAAAGACACTCTGCGTGGTCGCACATTCACCAGCCGTGCTGCTATTGCCTCAGCGATTTTCCAGTGGTCGAAACAGACTCCTAAAGAAGCCTTCGCCACAGCCATGGAATCATGGCGTCAGCGTTGTGAAAAATGTGTACGTCTGCAGGGTGATTACGTCGAGAAGTAACGCCAGTTTCATCGATTTCGGGTGAATAGTTAATTAGAAAAAAAATCGGAGGCCTTAGAACTTGAATGCACCTCGTACTTCTGCCAGTATCTCGTCTCCTACTTTCCAAACTTTACAGAAGCTCTCCTGCGAACCTTGCAGAACTAGCACTCCTGAAAGAAAGGATACTGCGGAGACATGGCTTAGCCACAGCCTGGGGGATGTTTCCAGAATGAGATTTTCACTCTGCAGCGGATTGTGCGCTAATATGAAACTTCCTGGCAGATTAAAACTGTGTGCCCGGGACCTTTGCCTTTCGGGGGCAAGTGCTCTACCATCTGCGCTACCGAAGTACGACTCACGCCCGGTACTCACAGCTTTACTCCTGCCAGTATCTCGTCTACTACCTTCCAAACTTTACAGAAGCTCTCCTGCGAAACTTGCAGAACTAGCACTCCTGAAAGAAAGGATATTGCGGAGACATGGCTTAGCCACAGCCTGGGGGATGTTTCCAGAATGAGATTTTCACTCTGCAGCGAAGTTAGTCTTATTGGTATACAGTTGTTAATGCTTTTTTTAAAAATAATTTAAATAACATAAGATATAAAGATTTCACTGAGCTTACAGCGAATTGAATGCTTAACAACTGTTAAAATGGTTCCATATAATTTGTTACTACATCGTTGTTCAGAATATAATTTATACAATGCAAATGCAAAGAAAAATTTTAAAAAAGTAAATGTAACACAATGAGCGTGACTGTAATAGTCACATGTCAGCGAAATTTGGTAACCACGTGAATGCGTTAATGCGGAATCAATTTACACTCGAAAAAAATTAGTTCCAATTTTGGTCACTAGGTGCAGAACCGGCGCTGTACAGCAATTAGTGGACGTCTACGGTGCTCATATCGAACAAACTGTGTAAGCGATGGTTAATAATAACATCAATATTGTCCCTTTTTCACTTGCTTGACCTTTTCTGCCCACGTCCTGATCCTAATCCATTGCGTGCGGAAACTTTTTTTTTTTCCTGCGTAGATCGATTCCGCATTAACAAATTAGTCAACAAGTTTCTCTGCAATACGATGATTTCGTAGCGTGCGAAGTCTTCCATCTAGGAAGCAGGTTCTTTCTGGAAATGGTGATCGAAGAAAGAGTGGTGGGAAAGACGCTTCCACTGTACGCAGTCTTGGGAACTAGAGGAACGTTACAGCTGAAAACGGTCGAATTTACATCTACATCTACATTTATACTCCGCAAGCCACCCAACGATGTGTGGCGGAAGGCACTTTACGTGCCACTGTAATTACCTCCCTTTCCTGTTCCAGTCGCGTATGGTTCGCGGGAAGAACGACTGACGGAAAGCCTCCGTGCGCGCTAGAATCTCTCTAATTTTACACTCGTAATCTCCTCTGGAGGTATAAGTAGGGGGATGCAATATATTCGATAGCTCATCCAGAAACGCACCCTCTCGAAACCTTTACAGGAAGCTCTACCGCGATGCAGAGCGTCTCTCTTGGAGAGTCTGCCACTTGAGTTTGCTAAACATCTCCGTAACGCTACCACGCTTACCAAATAACCCTGTGAAGAAACGCGCCGCTCTTCTTTGGATCTTCCCCATCTCCTCTGTCAAACCGACCTGGTACAGATCCCACACTGATGAGCAATACTCAAGTATAGGTCGAACGAGTGTTTTGTAAGCCACCTCCTTTGCGGATGGACTACATTTTCTAAGGACTCTCCGAATGAATCTCAACCTGGCACCTGCCTTACCAACAATTAATTTTACATGATCATTCCACTTCAAATCGTTCCGTACGCATACTCCCAGATATTTTACAGAAGTAACTGTTACCAGTGTTTGTTCCTCTATCATATAATCATACAACAAAGGTGGCAGGGAGCGAAAGGCTATTTACAATTTGTACAGAAACCAGATGGCAGTTATAAGAGTCGAGGGACATGAAAGGTAAGCAGTGGTTGGGAAGGGAGTGAGACAGGGTTCTAGCCTCTCCCCGATGTTATTCAATCTGTACACTGAGCAAGCAGTGAAGGAAACAAAAGAGACAGCAAAGGACTTGCAAGAGCAGTTGAACAGAACGGATAGTGCCTTGAAAGGAGGATATAAGATGAACATCAACAAAAGCAAAACGAGGATAATGGAATGTAGTGGAATTAAGTGGGGTGATGCTGAGGGAATTAGATTAGGAAATGAGACACTTAAAGTAGTAAAGGAGTTTTGCTATTTGGGGAGCAAAATAACTGATGATGGTCGAAGTAGAGGGGATATAAAATGTAGACTAGCAATTGCAAGGAAAGCGTTTCTGAAGAAGAGAAATTTGCTAACATCGAGTATAGATTTAAGCGTCAGGAAGTATTTGTATGGAGTGTAGCCATGTATGGAAGCGAAACATGGACGGTAACTAGTTGGCCAAGTATTTGTATGGAGTGTAGCCATGTATGGAAGCGAAACATGGACGGTAACTAGTTGGCCAAGAAGAGAAAAGAAGCTTTCGAAATGTGGTGCTACAGAAGAATGCTGAAGATTAGATGGGTAGATCATATAAGTAATGCGGAGGTATTGAATAGGATTGGGAAGAAGAAAAGTTTGTGGCACAACTGGATTAGGAGAAGGGATCCGTTGGTAGGACATGTTGTGAGGCATCAAGGTATCACCAATTTGCTATTGTAGGGCAGCGTGGAGGGTAAAAATCGTAGAGGGAGAGCAAGAGATGAATACACTAAGCATATACAGAAGGATGTAGGTTGCAGTAGGTACTGGCAGATGAAGCAGCTTGCACAGGATAGAGTAGCATGGAAAGCAGCATCAAACCAGTCTCAGGACTTAAGAACACAACAACAACATAGGATCCTTGTTTCTATGTATTCGCAATACATTACATTTGTCTATGTTAAGGGTCAGTTGCCACTTCCTGCACCAAGTGCCTATCCGGTGCACATCTTCCTGCATTTCGCTACAATTTTCTAATGCTGCAACTTGTCTGTATGCTACAGCATCATCGGCGAAAAGCTGCTGGGTAATTTATATATATTGTGAAAAGCAATGGTCCCATAACACGCCAGAGGTAGACGCCTCTCCATTGAGGACATTATGCATTCTGCGGTGGTGAGAGTGGTAACGAGTGAGGGCGCAGTGCCGATGCTGTATCGACCAGGGTGACGAGAGGGAAGGCAGCTGACGCGGGTCGTCCCACTGCGACTGAAACTGCGGCGCGGCGGGTCGGCCACTGTGCAGCCCCGAAATCGACCCCGCGGCGAGCCGGCCGGCTGCTATCGAACGGCGGCGGCCGCTGCAGCCGCAGACGCCGGCGGCGGAGGCGGAGGAGCTGCCCGCCGCGGGCAGCCGCCGGGCCCGGGGCTCGTCTCTGTGCGCGCTTCGAGCCGTGCTGCCCAGGCTCCACGCTGCTCTCGTGACGCTCGCTAGGGTCAACTTCACTGCATTCATACTCCCGCATTGCCGTCTCCTTTTCCCGCCCTCGGCAGTCCATCTCCCCCATCGGCTGTCCAGACCGGGGCCAACGATTGCGGTTCGCGTACGGTCCCTTCTCTCCGAACCGGAGTCCTTCCCTCTATCACCTCTACCTGCGGTCCGTTCACGTACGCCTCCATGGTGTACGCCTCGGCCGCAGCTTCGTCTGCACGTTTTGAATGGCCCTAAGAACTAACCTCGCCGCTCTCCGCTGTCACTTCCTCTCAATTCTGGACGTCTTCTGGGGCTCTGAAGTGGTTTACATCGACGGTTCAATGGCTGATGGTCACGTAGGCTTCTCATTTGTTCATGGAGGACATACTGAGCAGCACTCCTTGCCAATTGGCTGCAGAGGTGGCGGCCATATCTCGTGCTCTTGAGTACATCCGCTCATGCCATGGCGAGTCATTTCTCCTGTCTACTGGCTTATTGAGAAGCCTACGAGCTAACGACCAGACTGCATTCAGATCACAATACGGTAACTCGGACTAGTGACAGTGCAACCAGCGACTAAAGATAATCTTGGTGAGGCTACCTGACATCCAGCAAAACAAATGCAAGGTGCAAAACTACGCCAAAGCCAGAACCGGTGGTCTGGGCTCCGCCCACAGAATACTGTGGTTAGAGCGCCCAGAACAAGAAGGAATGACTACCACTAAGGTAGAAGAACGCCAACCAATTTACAGTCAAGAAGCTGTCAAACTTACACACATTAACTTCCTCCCCCCTCGCCCAGAGCAGGTAACTGGGGCATCAGCGGCCACCACCACCATCATCATTTAAGACTGATTATGCCTTTCAGCGTTCAGTCTGGAGCATAGCCCCCTTATAAAATTCCTCCATGTTCCCCTATTCAGTGCTAACATTGGTGCGTCTTCTGATGTTAAACCTATTACTTCAAAATCTTTCTTAACCGAATCCAGGTACCTTCTCCTTGGTCTGCCCCGACTCCTCCCACCCTCTACTGCTGACCCCATGAGTCTCTTGGGTAACCTTGCTTCTTCCATGCGTGTAACATGACCCCACCATCTAAGCCTGTTCGCCCTGACTGCTACATCTATTCCCAGTTTTTCTTTGATTTCCTCATTGTGGACACCCTCCTGGCATTGTTCCATCTGCTAGTACCTGCTATCATCCTAGCTACTTTCATATGCGTAACCTCAACCTTGTTGATAAGGTAACCTGAATCCACCCAGCTACCGCTCCCATACAACGAAGTTAGTCCAAAGATTGAACGGTGCACAGATAACTTAGTCTTGGTACTGACTTCCTTCTTGCAGAAGAGAGTAGATCTTAGATGAGCACTCACTGCATTAGCTTTGCTACACCTCGCTTCCAGTTCTTTCACTATGTTGCCATCCTGTGAGAATTTGCAGCCTAAGTACTTGAAACCGTCCACCTGTCCTAACTTTGTTCCTCCTATTTGGCACTCAATCCGTTTATATTTCTTTCCCACTGACATTACTTTAGTTTTGGAGATGCTAATCTTCATACCATAGTCCTTACATTCCTGATCTAGCTCTGAAATATTACTTTGCAAACTTTCAATCGAATCTGCCATCACAATTAAATCATCCGCATAGGCGAGACTGCTTATTTTGTGTTCACATCCAGCCAGTCTATTGTTTTCAACATATGATCCATAAATAATATGAACAATAGTGGAGACAGGTTGCAGCCTTGTCTTACCCCTGAAACTACTCTGAACCATGAACTCAATTTACCGTCAACTGTAACTGCTGCCTGACTATCCATGTAAAGACCTTTAATTGCTTGCAAAAGTTTGCCTCCTATTCCATAATCTCGTAGAACAGACAATAACTTCCTCCTAGGAATCCGGTCATATGCCTTTTCTAGATCTATAAAGCATAGATACAATTCCCTGTTCCACTCATAACACTTCTCCATTATTTGCCGTAAGCTAAAGATCTGGTCCTGACAACCTCTAAGAGGCCTAAACCCACACTGATTTTCATCCAACTGATCCGCAACTAGTAGTCGCACTTTTCTTTCAACAATATCTGTTAAGATTTTACCCACAATGCTGATTAAAGAAATACCTCTGTAGTTGTTACAATCTTTTCTGTTTCCATGTTTAAAGATTGGTGTGATTACTGCTTTTGTCCAGTCTGATGGAACCTGTCCCGACTCCCAGGCCATTTCAATTATCCTGTGTAGCCATTTATGACCTGCCATTACACTGTATTTGATGAGTTCTGACTTAATTTCATCCACCGCAGCTGCTTTATTGCACTGCAATCTATTGATCATTTTCTCCACTTCCTTAAATGTGATCCTATTTCCGTCATCATTCCTATCCCATTCTACCTCGAAATCTGAAACGTTACTGATCGTATTTTCACCTACATTGAGCAACTCTTCAAAATATTCCCTCTATCTGCCCAAGGCATCCACTGGATTCACCAGTAGTTTTCCTGACGTGTCCAAAATACTTGTCATTTCCTTCTTACCTCCCTTTCGAAGACTGCTAATTACACTCCAGAATGGTTTTCCAGCAGCTTGACCCATAGTCTCCAACCTGCTTGCAAAGTCTTCCCAAGATTTCTTCTTGGATGCTGCAATTATCTGTTTGGCTTTGTTTCTTTCTTCAACATAACTTTCTCTGTCTACCTGAGTTCTAGTATGTAGCCATTTTTGATAGCCTTCTTTTTCCTTTTACAGGCTTCCTTAACTGTGTCATTCCACCATACTGTTTGCTTCATCCTACTTTTACACACTACTGTTCCAAGACATTCTTTAGCCACTTCTAGTATTGTGTCCCTGTACCTTGTCCATTCCTTTTCCAATGAGTGTAATTGACTACATGCAACTAACTGGTACCTTTCTGAGGTCGCTGTTATGTACTTGTGCCTGATCTCCTTATCCTGAAGTTTCTCCACTCTTATCCTCCTACATATGGACCTGACCTCCTGCACTTTCGGCCTCACAATCCCAATTTCACTGCAGATTAAATAATGATCAGTGTCATCAAAGAATCCCCTGAATACACGTGTGTCCCTCACAGTCTTCCTGAATTCCTGATCTGTTATTAGCGGCCACAAGACAGAAAAATACCACTGGCTGAACTTATCAATGGAAGAAGCTGAAAGTAGTAAATAGTAATTAGAAGCTCAGGTAGGCTAATCAGATCCACCTTCCCCAGGTACTCCACTTGCTGCTTTACAGCTCAGCGACATTACGAGCTGCAACACGAACCCAAGTCACTGGAGAATCGCGAGATCTCTCAATGGTGGAGGTTTCTCTAAGCGAATTGCAATGCACTCAACTTAAACATGCAGGGTCCGGTTTCGACGAGCTTTTGCACCCTCCCGACCACCGCCCTTCGATCCGGCAGTCCATACACGTCGCCAGCGGTCCCAGCGTGTCGTTCTGCGCGGACCTCGCTGTTCCTGCGTCCCCAACCGAAATGCCACACTCACACCACAGGGAGCACCAGATCGCCACAAAGATAAAGCAGGACTTACTACATATCGATAAGGGCCGCTGCTGCCACTAGCGGACAGGCAACGCTTACGAAACCGTGTGGCGCCAGTGAACACGAGAAGAAGACAAACAACGCAAACATGCGAACTAAACGATATGATCTGGCAAAAACCTACACACAGAGAGGGAGACAGTACGCCGACTAACAGTCACGTAAGCTCCTTCTACTACAAATTCCGTACTAAATAAGACAAGGAATGTACATAGGCGTATGCCTCACATACCGAGAAGCGTTAGTGCGCTTGCTGTTGGTGAGAAATAGCGATGGGCTTGTCATTAACATTGTGGCAGACAATGGACGCACATGTCACTTTCCGTGCCACGCCGTATGCCACGGCTTGGAAGATGCCACTAACTTTAATTTTCATGTACCATTACGAACTGGTGCAAGTGATTACGTTGGCTAACTAAATTTCGCTGTTGAAACGCAAGCGCTGCAAAACCAGGAAAATTATTTTCGTTTGAAGTTCGTGCTCAAGTAAATTCGACGGGAATTGGTTTCGTAAGAAAGTGCTAAACGAGGTACGATATGTTCACTTTCTCTTGGAATTTCAGCAAATTCACCAACTCAGCAAATACTGTACTTCGACTGAACCTCGTTTTCAAGGAATTAAGTCTGTGTCCAGCATGTTCTCATAGTTTTCTTTGGGTTATTACCCGAGATACTACCATTTTTTGCGAATTTAGAGGGACTTTAGGTTGGAGTTATTCTCTATAATACGTTTCGTACAATCCTTTCTAGTTCTAACAATAACAAGAGGTTTTTGAAAGTTTTATTTTCATTTTTCTGAGAAGAAGAATTTGTACTGCTTTAGAGAATGTATTCACAACCACATATTATAACTTATTTGAAACACAACATTTTTATATAAAAGCAGTTTAAGATAAAAACATTAACAATACTTTATTGCTTTGAGACTTTGTACAGATCTTACCAACTTTGCATACAAAATAAGCAAAATAAAGCAGCTGTCGCGACATGAAACGCAATTTTCTGTCCATTCTGTTTTCAATGCCCTTCTTTTACCCTTCCATATTTTCTTGTTTCAATAGCCCAAATCTTTCTTTTTTACAGTGTAAAGGAACGATGATACCTATTGTAAAGCTGACTGTTCTGTTCTAACGAACGATGCACGCATTTGTCTGCTAAAGATACGTCCCAAAAAACTCGTCAAATTGAACCGATTTACTGATCTCTTCATACGCCGTTATCATCCTTGCTGTGTTTCAGTGATGCAAGATGGTGAAGCTTTGTCGCTGCTGTGCGTCATCTGGCGAATTCTAGTAGTCGTAAAATGTTTACCGCAAATTATGAGGTTCATTCAAATGAAACCTGGTCAGTGCGTCTACCTTTGCCTTACACGTAAGGTGGGACCACGGAACTGCGCGTATGGCGGCGCCATCTATTGGTAGAGAGACGGACGCCTGCGCACTGTTAGATGTTGCACAGCGCCAGTGTGTTTTCTCACCGAAGAGAAGGTGGTCACACAAGTTATCGTCCACTACCTGGATCCGACAGCAATCAACTAGCTTCTTCAAGGATGGAATCGACCGGCTAGTGTCGCAAGGGGATAAATGTGCCAACAGTTTTGGCGACTATTCTTGACTATGTGTACTATTCTTGAGTATATGTATAACTACATTTTTGAGTTAGTAAAATCGTTACCATTGCTTAACACTAGTGACCGGATTTCATTCGAATGCCGCTTATAACTGACGGAACTCCAAGTTCTGAATATACCTTACCTTGGGATCTATTTCACCGGAGTAGATGTGAACTGAAGGGTGACGTCAAATTTGTACTTCATTTCCGCAAGAAAGACCACTGTTTAATGTTCGTTGAAGTTGTCGCAAGCATATTCAGAGCAGTTGGACAAGAATACCGAAGGAAATCGACTGTGGCAGCATTGCAATAACTATCCTAGCATCGCCGAACGAGAAACGCAGCTGGTAAGTCGCTGTGGATAATGCCGTGTTGTGATCCCTGACCGGCCATTCTGATTTGAATGTTTAGTGTTTTTCAAATGAATACCGTGACGGCTCCCTGAACGAGGCCATTTCTTACCCGTTCTACCCAGACTGAGTTAGTGTTCCCGTGTAAGTAGGCTGTTTAGGTTTTTATATTGGTAACGCCACGTAGCGCTCTGTAAGAAAAACACTGACTGTGCTGTGTGCAGTCTGTGGCTGGTTGGAATCATTGTTGGAATATTCGTTTGTGTAGTGTTGGGCAGTTGGATGTGAACAGCGCGTAGCGTTGCGCAGTTGGAGGTGAGCCGCCAGCTGTGGTGTATGTGGGGAGAGAGGTGACAGAGTTTTGAGAACGGACGTTCTGGGGTGTGTCCGTCAGAAAAAGGAATTTTGAAAGGCTGGATGTCATTAACTGATATATATACATAGGAGTCAAAGCAGGAAAAGCACAGTGGGGTGTAGGGCTTTACATCAGGAAAGGAATGGAACCCAGCGTAGTTGCAAAAAGGTATGTAAACGAACAACTGATGTGGATAGATTTGATAGTGTCTAGCAAGGAAATTAGGATTGTGTCAGTATATTCGCATTGTGAAGGGACAGATCAAGATAAGATGGATAGTTTTTATGAGGCACTCAGTGATGTTGTTGTTAGAGTAAAGAACATGGACAGTGTTCTGCTCATGGGGGATTTAAATGCCAGGATTGGAAATCGAACAGAAGGGTATGAAAAGGTTATGGGTAAATTTGGAGAGGATATGGAGGCCAACAGGAACGGGAAACAACTCCTAGATTTCTGTGCCAGTATGGGCTTAGTAATCACAAACTCCTTTTTTAAACATAAGAACATTCACCGGTATACTTGGGAAGGCAGGGGAACCAGATCTGTCATTGACTATATAATAACAGATCAGGAATTCAGGAAGGCTGTAAGGGACACACGTGTATTCAGGGGATTCTTTGATGACACTGATCATTATTTAATCTGCAGTGAAATTGGGATTTTGAGACCGAAAGTGCAGGTCAGGTCAGGTCCATATGTAGGAGGATAAGAGTGGACAAACTTCAGGATAAGGAGATCAGGCACAAGTACATAACAGCGACCTCAGAAAGGTACCAGTTAGTTGAATGTAGTCAATTACAGTCACTGGAAAAGGAATGGACAAGGTACAGGGACACAGTACTAGAAGTGGCTAAAGAATGTCTTGGAACAGTAGTGTGTAAAAGTAGGATGAAGCAAACAGCATGGTGGAATGACACAGTTAAGGAAGCCTGTAAAAGGAAAAAGAAGGCTATCAAAAATGGCTACATACTAGAACTCAGGTAGACAGAGTAAGTTGCGTTGAAGAAAGAAACAAAGCCAAACAGATAATTGCAGCATCCAAGAAGAAATCTTGGGAAGACTTTGCAAGCAGGTTGGAGACTATGGGTCAAGCTGCTGGAAAACCATTCTGGAGTGTAATTAGCAGTCTTCGAAAGGGAGGTAAGAAGGAAATGACAAGTATTTTGGACACGTCAGGAAAACTACTGGTGAATCCTGTGGATGCCTTGGGCAGATGGAGGGAATATTTTGAAGAGTTGCTCAATGTAGGTGAAAATACGATCAGTAATGTTTCAGATTTCGCGGTAGAATGGGATAGGAATGATGATGGAAATAGGATCACATTTGAGGAAGCGGAGAAAATGGTCAATAGATTGGAGTGCAATAAAGCAGCTGGGGTGGATGAAATTAAGTCAGAACTCATCAAATACAGTGAAATGGCAGGTCATAAATGGCTACACAGGATAATTGAAATGGCCTGGCAGTCGGGACAGGTTCCATCAGACTGGACAAAAGCAGTAATCACACCAATCTTTAAACATGGAAACAGAAAAGATTGTAACAACTACAGAGGTATTTCTTTAATCAGCATTGTGGGTAAAATCTTAACAGATATTGTTGAAAGAAAAGTGCGACTACTAGTTGCGGATCAGTTGGATGAAAATCAGTGTGGGTTTAGGCCTCTTAGAGGTTGTCAGGACCAGATCTTTAGCTTACGGCAAATAATGGAGAAGTGTTATGAGTGGAACAGGGAATTGTATCTATGCTTTATAGATCTAGAAAAGGCATATGACCGGATTCCTAGGAGGAAGTTATTGTCTGTTCTACGAGATTATGGAATAGGAGGCAAACTTTTGCAAGCAATTAAAGGTCTTTACATGGATAGTCAGGCAGCAGTTAGAGTAGAGTTGACGGTAAATTGAGTTCATGGTTCAGAGTAGTTTCAGGGGTAAGGCAAGGCTGCAACTTGTCGCCACTGTTCATATTATTTATGGATCATATGTTGAAAACAATAGACTGGCTGGGTGAGATTAAGATAGATCAGAAATGTAAGGACTATGGTATGAAGATTAGCATCTCCAACACGAAAGTAATGTCAGTGGGAAAGAAATATAAACGGATTGAGTGCCAAATGGGAGGAACAAAGTTAGGACAGGTGGACGGTTTCAAGTACTTAGGATGCATATTCTCACAGGATGGCAACATAGTGAAAAAACTGGAAGCGAGGTGTAGCAAAGCCAATGCAGTGAGCGCTCATCTATGATCTACTCTCTTCTGCAAGGAGGAAGTCAGTACCAAGACTAAGTTATCTGTGCATCGTTCAATCTTTCGACCAACTTTGTTGTATGGGAGCGAAAGTTGGGTGGATTCAGGTTACCTTATCAACAAGGTTGAGGTTACGGATATGAAAGTAGCTAGGATGATTGCAGGTACTAGTAGATGGGAACAATGGTAGGAGGGTGTCCACAATGAGGAAATCAAAGAAAAACTGGGAATGAACTCTATAGATGTAGCAGTCAGGGCGAACAGGCTTAGATGGTGGGGTCATGTTACACGCATGGGAGAAGCAAGGTTATCCAAGAGACTCATGGGTTCAGCAGTGGAGGGTAGGAGGAGTCGGGGCAGACCAAGGAGAAGGTACCTGGATTCGGTTAAGAATGATTTTGAATTAATAGGTTTAACATCAGAAGAGGCACCAATGTTAGCACCGAATAGGGGAACATGGAGGAATTTTATAAGGGGGCTATGCTCCAGACTGAACGCTGAAAGGCATAATCAGTCTTAAATGATATATATATAATGACTATTGAACACTATTAAGGTAAACACATTGTTTGTTCTCTATCAAAATCTTTCATTTGCTAACTATGCCTATCAGTAATTAGTGCCTTCAGTAGTTAGAATCTTTTATTTAGCTGGCAGTATTGGCGCTCGCTGTATTGCAGTAGTTCGAGTAACGAAGATTTTTGTGAGTTAAGTGATTCATGAAAGGTATAGGCTGTTGTTATTCAGGGCTATTCTTTTTTAGGGATTATTGAAAGTCAGATGGCGTTGCACTAAAAAAAAGAAAAAAAACGAAAAATGTACTGTGTGTCAGTTTAGTGATGATCAGAATAAGTAAAGAGAGAAAACGTAAGAGGTTTATCAGCACAGTCATTTATAATTTTTCAAAGGGGACGTTACACCACCTCCAATCGTCTAATTATTGACGGTGCGTTGCATCCCGAAATTAGCCTGATGTGTTTAACGGAAAACATAAACATAGGTAGCCGAGTACCATTTCATTGTTTTACTAGATTGAACTTTGTGGTAATTTAGTAAATAGGTTACCTCTCCCTTTAAGAGAGATAAAAGTGACTTGGCCCTTCGCTAACGACCCTGTTACTACTTTTCCGTTTGTTTTGGCAGTCTTCCTGCTCTTCTTGGGTGCCGCCGTGAAGGACACTTGCCCATCTAGATCCTGGCACTCATTTCTCTGCTCAAATACGTACTCGGTTGCCATAATTTCATTTCATTTCATTTTGACACAGGAGGAAGAGCTGTTGAGATCTGTGGTATGGGGAACGTGTAGCATCTATTCTGTAGGTAATATATAAATGGAGAGTATATTCTGCAACCTGATGAAAGAGTGCGCAGTATCTGCAAATTGCTTTATCACTCCAGTGGCAGCACATTTTATTAATAGCCACTTGGCCACTGCCGTGAAGCGATCTATCACTTGTATTATACTATTTATTTCAATGACTTCCACTTACGGAGAATCTAAACAGAAGTAAATGTTTCAAGCCCCCATTACTCAAAAGAAGCTACTGCAAAATGATACATAAGTAAAAATAATACTGTCCGCTATGAAGAAGTTGGTTTGAACAGCACGTTGCTTCACTGGCCGTGGTCCTGTTTGAAGGTACGGTGCCTTCCATTGATCTTTCAATCGACTTATACAGTTTGTTGTAGAAAGACCTAACGTTAATCGTTGATTCCGAGTCACAGAGCAACTTGGGCTGTTTCAGATTAACAAATCATTGCCAAAGGTGAGACAAGTAGTAAGTTCCAGGTATCGAGCCTTGAATATTTGGATTAGCAGTGTAGCACTTAACTACTTTCTTAACATTAATAAAATACAAAAATGGCGGTATATTTTGTTAATAATCACTTGACCATTACGGTGAAAATATTTATCACATATGTTTTACTATTTATTTCAATGACTGCCAAGACTGGCCTCGACAGGCAGAGACGGTGGTAATGTGAGTGTGAGCTGTGTTTGTAGTCGGATTCAGAAAAAGACATTATGACCGAAAGCTTATTTGTTTAGAAGTCTTTTTTGTTGTGTCAGTCTGCGACGCAACATCTCCATTATATGGTGGTTAGCAATCTATTCTTTTCGTTATATTCTCAGTTTTAACTGCGACAGTCAGGCATTTAAACCATTAGTAAATTATTTTTCCCGTATATATTCCTTAAATGTAATTTTAAGCAAAAGTTGTATACCCTCCTGAGCCGTGGCGGCTTGTCGAAATGTGTCGATATCGATATGCTCTTATCTTTGGCTCTAAGATGTTGCCCAGTGAGTACAGCTCCCTCTGGCGAAGCCTGGAGTTCCGGCTTACTGGACTCGCAAGGGAGTTTGAGAGACTTGGTATTTTGACGAGAGTATTAGTAGAGCAACAAAGGGGAAAGGAGGCCTTTGCCGCCACCCACCTGTCTCTGTGTTGGCGTAAACTGAGAAGGATAGGCAATAGCCATGTTGGACTGTGTTTGGCTTGCGGCGCCGAGAAACCTCTGTAGTGGATTATTGGACACCCGCCAAGTTGTCAGACCCGTGTTTACCGGAGTTTCTGGATGCTCCTGTTCTGTTTATTAGTACTGAAGTCCGCGCCTACGTGGAATTTGCAGGTCGAATTGTATGCGCAAGAATTTGTGTGTCAAAAAGGTCTGTTAAATATTTTAATTCGATGTGTGCGTATTCCATCTTGCACCTGTGGTCTTGGGGTAGCGTCTTCGGTCCCGGGTTCGAATCCCACCGCTGTTTAAATTTTGATAAATAACCAGTATTGGCGGCCGAAGACTTCCGGCATAAGAAGTCACTCTCATCCTCCCAACGGCCTTGTCAAAGAGGGCGGAGGAGCGAATAGAGGTTCAGGGCACTCTCTTGTCCTAGGGGTGGGAAACTGCTACTAAAGATGGAAGAGTCAACACAGATCAATGGCATGAGGATGCAGAAGGCAAAGGAAACCATTGCATTAAAGACAAGTAAAGTGTATCCACAGGACATGTGAAGAAGTGTGATGATGATCTCTCCCTTAGCAAAAGATTCCGGGATAGTCCGTCATTCGGATCTCCGGGAGGGAATTGCCGAGGGGGAGGTTACTATGACAAAAAGATTGAATAATCAACGAAATAATAACATTCTACGAGTCGGGGCGTGGAATGTCAGAAGCTTGAACTTGGTAGAGAAACTAGAGAACCTGAAAAGGGAAATGCAAAGGCTCAATCTAGATATAGAAGACAAGGATTTGTGGTCAGATGAGTATAGGGTAATATCAACAGCAGCAAAAATCGTATAACGGGACTCAGATTCGTTATGAATAGGAAGGTAGGGCAGAAAGTGTGTTACTGTGAACAGTTCAGTGACAGGGTAGTTCTCATCAAAATCGACAGCAAACCAAACCGACAACGATAGTTCAGGTGTACATGCCGACGTCGCAAGCTGAAGATCAAGAGATAGAGAAAGTGTATGCGGATATTCAAAGGGTAATACAGTATGTAAAGAGATATTAAAATCTAACAGTCATGGGGGACTGGAATGCAGTTGTAGGGGAAGGAGCAGAAGAAAAGGTTACAGGAGAATATGGGCGTGGGACAAGGAGTGAGAGAGGAGAAAGACTAATTGAGTTCTGTAATAAACTTAAGCTAGTAATAGCGAATACTCTGTTCAGGAATCACAAGAGGAGGAGGTATACTTGGAAAAGGGCGGATGATGACTGGAAAGTTTCAGTTAGATTACATCACGGTCAGACAGGGATTCCGAAATCAGATACTGGATTGTGAGGCGAACCCAAGAGCAGATACAGACTCAGTTCACAACACAGTAGTGATGAAGAGTAGGCTGAAGTTTAAGACATTAATCAGGAAGAATCAATACGCAAAGAAAACGGATACGGAAGTACTAAGGAATGACGAGATACGCTTGAAGTTCTCTAAGGCTATAGATATAGCACTAAGGAATAGCTCAGTAGACGGTACAGTTGAAGAGGAATTGACATCCCTAAAAAGGGCGATAACAGAAGTTGTGAAGGAAAAAATAGGTACAAAGAAAATAACTGTGAAGAAACAATGGATAACAGAAGAAATACTTCAATTGATCGATGAAAGGAGGAAGTACAAAAATGTTCCTGGAGACTCAGGAATACAGAAATAGAAGTCGCTGAGGAATGAAGTAAATAGGAAGTACAGGGAAGCTAAATCGAAATGGCTACAGGAAACATGTGAAAAAATCGAAAAGAAATGATTATCGGTAGGACTGCCTCAGCATACTCGAAAGTCAGAACAACCTCGGTGACATTAAGAGCAAGAGGGATAACATTAAGAATGCAACAGGAATTCCACTATTAAATGCACACGAGAGAGCGGATAGGTGGAAAGAATTCATTGAAAGTCTCTATGAGATGGAAGATTTGTTTGATGTGATAGAAGAAGAAACTGGAGTCGATTTAGAAGAGACAGGGGACCCGGTATTAGAATCAGAAAGAGCTTTGGAGGACTTAAGATCAAATAAGGCAGAAGAGATAGATAACATTCCATCAGAATTTCTAAAACCATTGGGGGAAGTGGCAACAAAACGACTATTCACATTCATGTGTAGACGACAAGAGCTGACAAGAGCGAGAATTATCGGACAATCAGCTTAACAGCTGATGCATCGAAGTTGCTGACAAGAATAATATCCAGAAGAATGGAAAAGAAAATTAAGGATGCGATAAAGGCACGAGAGAGGAAATTCTGACGTTGCAGTTAATAATGGAAGCAAGACTAAAGAAAAATCAAGACACGCTCATAGGATTTGTTGAAATGGAAAAAGCTCTCGACAATGTAAATTGGTGAAAGATGTTCGAAATTCAGAAAAACGTAGGTGTAAGATATAGGGAGAGACAGGTCGTATACAATATGTACAACTGCCAAGAAGGAACAATAAGAGCGACGACCAAGAAGGAAGTGCTCGTATTAAAAAGGGTGTAAGACAAGGATGTAGCCTTTCGCCCTTACTGTTCAATCGGTACATCGAGGAAGCAATGATGGAAATAAAAGAAAAGTTCAGAAGTGGAATTAAAATTCAAGGTGAAAGGATATCAATGATACGATTTGCTGATGACGTTTCTACCCTGAGTGAAAGTGAAGAAAAATTACATGATCTACTGAACGGAATGAACAGTCTAATGAGTACAGAGTGTGGACTGAGAGGAAATCGAAGAAAGTCGAAGGTAATGAAAAACTGTAGAAATGTGAAAAGCGAGAAACTTAATATCAGGGTTGCTGGTCACGAAGCAGATGAAGTTAAGGAATTCTGCTACCTAGGCAGTAAAATAACGAGTGACGGGCAGAGCAAGGAGGACAACAAAAGCAGACTAGCAAATGGCAAAAAGGGCATACCTGGCCAAGACACGTCTACTAATATCAAATATCGGCCTTAATTTGATGAAGAAATTTCTGAGAATGAACACCTGAAGTACAGAATTGTATGTTAATTAAACGTGGACTGTGGGAAAACCGGAACAGAAGAGAATCGAAGCATTTGAGATGTGGTGCTACAGACGAATGTTGAAAATTAGGCGGACTGATAAGGTAAGGAATGAGGAGGTTCTATGCAGAATCGGAGAGGAAAGGAATATGTGGAAAACAGTGACAAGGAGAAGGGACAGGATGACAAGACATCTGTTAAGACATGAGGGAATGACTTCCATGGTACTACAGGGAGCTGTAGAAGGCAAGAACCGTGGCGGAAGACAGAAATTGGCTCTGAGCACTATGGGACTTAACATCGATGATCATCAGTCCCCTAGAACTACTTAAACCTAACCAACCTAAGGACATCACACAACACCCAGCCATCACAAGGGAGAGAAAATCCCTGACCCCGCCGGGAATCAAACCCGGGAACCCGGGCGTGGGAAGCGAGAACGCTACCGCACGACCACGAGATGCGGGCGGTAGAAGACAGAGACTGTAATACATCCAGCAAATAACTGAGGAGGTAGGTTGTAAGTGCAACTCCGAGATGAAGAGGTTGGCACAGTAGGGGAATTCGTGGCGGGCCGCATCAAACCAGTCAGAAGACTGATAACCCCCTCTCCCCCCAAAAAAGAAAAAAAATCCACCTTATTGGAAGTTTGATCAGTGAATTTTATCCGTCCGAGGCACCTTTAATTTGGGTTAATATTAGCGTCAGCCTCTACAAGTAAACTTGTTATGAATTTCCTTTGCAATGTAATGGTTATGTGTGTTAGGTGCGTCTGTCTGCGTATTATTTATTCTTGCCTGCCTTGAGGCTAACAATTATCAGCTGATATTAGTTCTGGCTCACGGACTTGACCGACGTTTAATATAATTACAGATTGTATGGCCCTGGTGCTGCGCGAATATTATCAGGGTTAGTGCTAAGATCCGTGTGACTTACATTTAATTTGAACATTTTGGATGAATTCCGTGCTAAATTTGTAGCTGTCGTTTGGTGGAACATTAACCGTCTTTCTGGTCTTGGCTCCACTATGTCTTCTTCGTTGAGGTTAATGTACTGCTTATTCTGCTGCAGATCATGTATGTCGTGTGTTTATTTTATGTAAGTGGTTTATATGGAAATTTTAACTTATTATAGGACACATTGTCCGTTCTGAGCTTGGCCTGGTCTGTGGACGTGCCCAGACCGTAGACTGTAAGACAATTGGATCTGGGTTGGTTTAATCATTTGTTCCAGCAGGATTTGGTATAATTACTTAATCCTGAAATTATCTTAAGCCAACTGTTAGAGGTGTCATAACATGTAAGCTTTCACGGCCGGCATCTTCATTAATTAAAACTTCCGGGCTGAATTGCCGTGGCCCATATATAAAACTGCTTCTCCTTCCTGACGTTTCGTTGCCCGCAGTAGGCAACGAAATGTCAGGAAGGAGAAGTTTTATTCAGGGTGTTACAAAAAGGTACGGCCAAACTTTCAGGAAACAATCCTCACACACAAGCAAAGAAAAGATGTTATGTGGACATGTGTCCGGAAATGCTAAATTTCCATGTTAGAGCTCATTTTAGTTTCGTCAGTATGTAGTGTACTTCCTCGATTCACCGCCAGTTGGCCCAACTGAAAGAAGGTAATGTTGACTTCGGTGCTTGTGTTGACATGCGACTCATTGCTCTACAGTACTAGCATCAAGCACATCACTACGTAGCATCAACAGGTTAGTGTTCATCACGAACGTGGTTTTGCAATCAGTGAAATGTTTACAAATGCGGAGTTGGCAGATGCCCATTTCATGTATGGATTAGCACGGGGCAATAGCCGTGACGCGGCACGTTTGTACCGAGACAGATTTCCAGAACGAAGGTGTCCCGACAGGAAGACATTCGAAGCAATTGATCGGCGTCTTAGGGAGCACGAAATATTCCAGCCTATGACTCGCGACTGGGGAAGACCTAGAACGACGAGGACACCTGCAATGGACGAGGCAATTCTTCGTGCAGATTACGATGACCCTAATGTCAGCGACAGAGAAGTTGCTGCTGTACAAGGTAACGTTTACCACGTCACTGTATGGAGAGTGCTACGGGAGAACCAGTTGTTTCCGTACCATGTACAGCGTGTGCAGGCACTGTCAGGAGCTGATTGGCCTCCACGGGTACACTTCTGCGAATGGTTCATCCAACAATGTGTCAATCCCCCATTTCAGTGCAAATGTTCTCTTTACGGATGAGGCTTCATTCCAACGTGATCAAATTGTAAATTTTCACAATCAACATGTGTGGGCTGACGAGAATCCGCACGCAATTGTGCAATCATGTCATCAACACAGCTTTTCTGTGAACGTTTGGGCAGGTATTGTTGGTGATGTCTTGATTGGGCCCCATGTTCTTCCACCTACGCTCAATGGAGCACGTTATCATGATTTCATACGGGATACTCTACCTGTGCTGCTAGAACATGTGCCTTTACAGTTACGACACAACATATGGTTCATGCACGATGGAGCTCCTGCACATTTCAGTCGAAGTGTTCGTACGATTCTCAACATCAGATTCGGTGACCGATAGACTGGTAGAGGCGGACCAATTCCATGGCCTCCACGCTCTCCTGACCTCAACCCTCTTGACTTCCATTTATGGGGGCATTTGAAAGTACTTGTCTACGCAACCCCGGTACCAAATGTAGAGACTCTTCGTGCTCGTATTGTGGACGGCTGTGATACAATACGCTATTCTCCAGGGCTGCATCAGCGCATCAGGGATTCCATGCGACGGAGGATGGATGCATGTATCCTCGCTAACGGAGAACATTTTGAACATTTCCTGTAGAAAAGTGTTTGAAGTCACGCTGGTACGTTCTGTTGCTGTGTGTTTCCATTCCATGATCAATGTGATTTGAAGAGAAGTAATAAAATGAGCTCTAACATTGAATGTAAGCGTTTCCGGACACATGTCCACATAACATATTTTCTTTCTTTGTGTGTGAGAAATGTTTCCTGAAAGTTTGGCCGTAACTTTTTGTAACACCCTGTATATGAACCACGGCAATTCAGCCCGAAAGTTTTAATTAATGTAAGTGGTGTCTTAAATTTTCTACGAACTTCTTAGAAGACTGTTAAATTTCGAGTATCCCTCCGTAAGAAATAGCATTGACTATTGGGAGCGTAATCATTATTTATTTTAATCTTGGCCGTTACTCGAGCAAGAACTCATTGGAGTTTATCTGTGCTGGAGGGAATTGTGAGAAGAGTGTTTGCGCTCTGGCTTCGGTGCTGTTTACCGATCCTCGCCAGGCCTACTCATTCTGGGCGCAGCCGGCTTACACAGCAGCCTGTTTACGCGATTCCGTGCACAAGCCTTTGGCAACGAAAGCTGGCGCTGTCCGTCTCCGGCAGGGTTACTTCTCCCAAGCGCAGCCGCGGTCTTTAATGGTGCTGTTTAAAGTTAAGTTGAAATTCTAAAGTAATTCTGAGCCATTCTATCTGTTAATTAAAAGAGGCCCCCTTTTTATAACCTTATTGCTTCTTTATATACACATTTTACTAGTGATTGAGATCCCAACCAAAATAGTTATTTAACATAAATTACAATTATTTGAATATTACTGTGAAACTCTGCAAGCCTTACTACCAAGTCTGTTTTATGAAGTTGTAAACCATTTTGTATTTAGCATAAAAAAAATTTGCCAGTGGCTTATTATGTGGCCGGTTCAGCATAATTAAAATTTTTGTTGACGTCTTCTGCTCGTGAAGTTTTGGTAATTTTTATGGCTGTTTAAATTTTGCTTGAACTTCGTATCATTAGTCTTTTATCTTACGGACTGGCAAGCAGCGATTGCGTGAGAGTTATAATTGGGACATTCTGGCATCAATGATTGTCGTTCAGTGCTCAAATTAATTGTTGTACGATTAAATTCTTAACTGGATATAATGGGATTCAGTCGATGCAAAATAAATTTGTATGTGGTACCAGTGAATGAACTATGCCAAATCTCGAACCTTTCCTTGTTTTCCGTATTTTCACATTGCACGAACATTGTGTTTTTGTTTCTTCCCCAAAATCGGTTTTAACAAAAAAAACAGGGAAGTTGTATTTATGGCTTATCGCCTTATGATTAGAATACTGCTACGGAAGCTCAATTGTCCGAAACTTCGTAAACGTACCCGCTTGTAGACTGAAACTACGCGAAATGCTGTCACTGAAGCTACTATCTTCCCAGATCCAACAGCATGAGAGGTCTCTCATACCCCTATACCAATGATGACGAGAGATTTACCCATGCATTATAAGCGACTCTCATTCCAAATCTAGGTTTTCATTGTCAGAAACAATAAACAAGGCTGAAGATGCGAGAGGGGAATAAGAGATTGACAGTGAGGGAGGGGAGAGGGGAACAGATATAGGGAAAGTGAAGGAGGAGATGGGCAGAGAGAGGGGGGGCAGGAGTTTGAGAGAGATAGGGGGAGAAAGGGATGGATAGAGAGAGGGAGAGGTGACAGACAGAGAGGGAGGAGGAGGAGGAGGATAGAGAGAAGGGGGACGGTGTGGCGGAGAGAAAGATAGGGGATAAGGTGTATCCATTCCGCATACCTTTTTAGCAATTGCAAGCATTATCGGGTTCACTAATAGTTGTATACAGGGTGGTCCATTGATAGTGACCAGGCCAAATGTCTCACGAAATAAGCATCAAACCAAAAAACTACAAAGAACGAATCTCGTCTAGGTTGAAGGGGGAAACCAGATAGCGCTATGGTTGGCCCACTAGATGGCGCTGCCATAGGTTAAATGGATATCAACTGCGTGTTTTTAAATAGGAACCCCCATTTTTTATTACATATTTGTGTAGTACGTAAAAAAATGAATGTTTTAGTTGGACCACTTTTTTCGCATTGTGATAGATGGCACTGTAATAGTCACAAACGTATAAGTACGTGGTATCACGTAACATTCCGCCATTGCGGACGGTATTTGCTTCATGATACATTTCCCGTTTTAAAATGGACCGTTTACCAATTGCGGAAAAGGTCGATATAATGTTGATGTATGGCTGTTGCGATCAAAATGCCCAATGGTTGTGTGCTATGTATGCTGCTCGATTTCCTGGACGACATCATCCAAGTGTTCGGACCGTTCGCCGGATAGTTTAAGGATCCAGGAAGTGTTCGGCCACATGTGAAACGTCAACCACGACCTGCAACAAATGATGATGCCCAAGTAGGTGTTTTAGCTGCTGTCGCGGCTAATCCGCACATCAGTAGCAGACAAATTGCGGGAGAATCGGGAATCTCAAAAACATCGTTGTTGAGAATGCTACATCAACATCGATTGTACCCGTACCATATTTCTATGCACCAGGAGTTGCCTTTATTCCAACAAAAACACTAGTTGCAAGTTCGGTACAGGCTGAGTGTTGGACGCACAACGCAAACGTCTAGCTGGCTGCTGTTACGCAAAGAATGAACGCTGTGAAATACTTCTGGTCCTTGAACAAAGTCCATCATAGCGTTATGAAACCTCTAGCCGGAGTCAAACACTAAACATAGTCCAGACTCAGAGCGTTGATCTAGAGTAAGGCGCTAGCCAGCGCGTATGTCGGAAGCATGTAATAGGAATACGACAATGACTTGTTGCTGCTAATATAAGTGAAAGCGCTGAACTACCAGGTGCAGGCTGACACCAAGCTCGCCGCACTATTTCTCCAATCGCAACTAGATCTATGGATCATAAGGCATAACGGGACGTGACTAATGTTAGTGTTCAGCTAATGACGTCGGCGTTTCACGCTGAGCAATTGGCGCAGTAACACTCAACACGCGCACCAACTCGGGCCATTGCAGGTGGGCATTGCACTGCTGGCGTGAGCAATTTTTTCGTACAATTGTGGGGCCGAGTTCTTGAAGCTCTGGCGAGGAGCGGCATTCCATACGTTTTCCACACATTTCGTGAATCATTTTAGTAGAATATCAAGAAGGTACTTTGACTGCAGTTTAAGGCGCAGCTTTGTACTGTCTGCAGCACCCGGAGCTTCCATTCCGAGGCGTTGCCCCACGGAACAGCAGCATGTTCCAGTATTGGCAACACCATACTGTTATGTAGGGTGAACCCTAGGTAACAAGAAAGTGAAGACGTTGAGCTTAAGGCCGACTGCACCAACACCGATTAAAAGTTAAGCGTAGTCAAGTCAGCTTTTAACCCTGATTAATTCGATATTCGGCTGCACCAACCTCGATCAAACTTAATCGGGGGATTTGATCCCGATTACGGTTAACCGAGCTTGAAGGGTCGATTATCTTGAGTTGATCGCCGTTAGCTCATTGTAAACACGTAATATGGCAGCGCGCTTTGACGTTTTAGATGGCATAGAAGACGAAGAAATGCTGTATCTTCAACAAATAAATCGTCGCATCCGTGTTGGTGTACTTGTGTAAAGAGGAAATCCTTTCGAAGATTACGGTGACCGGAAATTTGAAGAGGTTTCGTCTTTCAAAAGAAACAGTGTGGTGGTTATTGGATCACATACACTATAGGTTAGAGTTTCCAACTTAGCGAAACAATTCGGTCTCGCCCTTGAACAGACTGCTGATGACATTAAGGGCACACGCACCTGGAGCATTTAATATAGTAACTGGTGACAGTGATCATGTACTTTCTACAACGGCACAAAGAATTAGAAGTGAAGTGTCGGGAATCATAGCAACAATGTCTCGTCAATACATAGTTTCCTTCTCGAGCGGAAGTACGCTCTGTGATGAAACCATCCAACACACTGGCTGGATTTTCCTGGAGTCACTGGTACAGTGGATTGCACTCACATAAGGATTCGGTCACCTGGGGGACAGAATGCAGAACTTTTCCGCAATAGGAAATCATATTTCTTCTTTAGCTGTCAAACAATCAACGACCACAATTTAATAATATGGGACATTGTGGCTCGGTGGCCTGGTTCTACGCACGATAGTACAATGTTTCGTAATTCCGCTCGAAGCGTACAGTTTGAAAATGTTGAAATACCACTCGGTCACTTACTAGGAGATAGTGGCTATGCATGCAGGCCTTACTTATTGACACCACATTCATATCCACAGAGTGCGGCAGAGCACCGATATGATATGTTTCACATTACAACAAGGAACACTGTGGAGAGACAATATGGTTTGTGAAAGAGAAGGTTCCCCATTTTATTATGAGAATGAGGTTTAATCCACAAAAGACAATGGCAATTATAGTGAGGATGGTTGTCCTGCATAATATTGCAAGGAGCACAAGCAAGGAGGAGCCACCAGAAGAGGCGGAAATTATGCGGCTGCTGAGGCTATTACGTAGTGAGAGGGGCCCCTATATCGACGATAATGAGCCACTGCCTCTCGGTCAACACATGTATAGTGATGACACATTACCAGGACGAGCAGTTCGTCGCACTATAATTGATGAACATTTTCACTGAGTTAAACTGTTACTTAATACGTTAACATATGTAATTACTTTTATTTGAAATTATTATAGTGCACAAATAACTAAATGTTTTTTAAACATTTACATTACATTCGGTAGAATTCTTCCGCTTCCAATATTTTAATTTTCCTTTAGTGCCAAAATTTTGAGATTTTTTATTCTCATTTCTTTCATATGTTCTCTCTTCATCATTTCCAGCTGCTGCTCGAGTACTTCTACCCTCTTCTGCATCACACTGTCCAGTGCAGAGGATGAAGTTGGTTTAGGTCTCGGTGGCATCCTTCTCTGATTACGTTTCTTGTGTTCCTGCACTTGAAGGTTTGGAGAAGGGTTGCTGAACATTCTCGATAACAACCAGTGCTGGGATCAGGCTTTTGCCAGCTTCAGCAGCAATCGCAGTTTCATTGCTGTTTGCGGGACTTCTGGAATCGCCAACTGCTGCATTATCAACTACATCTACATTTAGATCCATTATTACACTGCACTCTGCATCCGAATCGAAGGTATTTTCCAGTGGCTTCAATGCTGAGCCACCTATTTCCAGTAGTTTTGCCTCGTGTGGACTCTTTTTAAGTACTGGTACTGCCTTCGCTTCTGCTGCTTTATGGACTTGAACGTTCTCTTCAGCCAAATCCCCCTGCAACCTCCTCTTCAAATTCTCGTAACATGTTTTAAACCTTTCAGGCCTTCTTTTTGTTACACCTAAAATGGATATATTTTGTAGTAGCTGATATCATTTTCGTTGTGTGTATCTTGAATTGTTATTCAATATTAATCTAAACACCATGAAAAATAGTGTTTTAATTTACATTAGCAACAGATATTTATTGATTTATGATTCAAATAAAATTTGAATTAAATTCTGTTGGAATATTTTCTCATGCATCCAGTTTTTCCCTAACTGTACAACCATCCGTTTTTTTCACATCTAATATACTTGAATTGGAGGCAACCAACTAAAAAAGTATGTCTACTTTGGATTTTTTTTAAAAATTCGGCGTCCTTTTCTTGTTCTCCATAGCACAGTAACAACGCTCACGTTACGCCAACAATATGAAAAGCGCGCGTAAATACCACAGCCAAGGCGGTTATAACACCCTTTCCACAGGCAGACAACGAATATCATCATCATCATCATCATCATCATCATCATCATCATCATCATCGCATGTATATGGGCGCTTTCCTTTGTAACATGCGGAGTTAACCGCAGTCAAACTCCCGATTAGCAAACCGCGTTTTGGTAATCGGCGTTTAACGTTGGTGCAGCACAGAGACAACTTCATCGCGATTAAGTTTTAATCGTGATCAAGGGTCCCTCGGTTATCTTGCTTTTTAATCGGCGTTGGTGCAATTAGTCATAAGAGGGGATCAAGTTTCCTCAATCTTTCGAATGCTTCCCTAATCTGGAGAACGTGTTGGCTCCCGTCCAACGTAACGCCAAGATACTTGGTGATAGGGAACCATTCTACGGGTTCGCCCCGCGCCTTTACTCTGCGTTCTTGTTGTGCGCAGGTAGCTTTATGCCGCCCCAGAGACCACGGGATCACGCCAAGTGACGTGACATGGCGGAGGAGGGCGTGTCTGCTCCACGGACGTGACGCCACTGGCTGTGGAAGCTACTAAATAGTCTCGCTATCTGAGTCGCTGGCTACAACAAGTGTTTATTTATTTATTTATTTATTTATGCATTTATTTTACCTGGCAAGATTAGGGCCTTCAGGCCCTCTCTAACACCTAACCAGGTATAATCAGATTGAACGAATTTCAGTTTCTACAGAACATTAAGGACATATAACGTCTTATAAAGCTTTAATGTTAAAGAAAAACATAGAGATTATAACAGTAGTACAATGATAATTACATCAGTCAAAAAAATAATTATAACAATCAAGAATAATAATAATAATAAAAATAATAATAGTAGTAATGACTATGTATATGAAAGTAAACATATTTTTCTTTTATGAATGTCAGTCCTATTGTTAGTTGGAAATGTTCTCGTTATGTTCTTGCAGCTTGTGAGTTATTCTCATCGAGCAGAGACATAAGACGATAGAATGGGGTGAAAGGGATATAGAAAAGGTAGAAAAGTTAGAGGAAGAGAAATAGAATGGTAAAATTCGAAGCTATGATGGAGAGGAGAAACAATGGTGGCTATACAGTCCCTAATATGTAAGTTTTGAGTTCCCTCTTGAATGTTGAGTGGTTCTGAATAAGACGCAGATCACAGGGGAGCGCGTTCCATAGTCGTATGGCTGAGATAGAGAATGACACGGAGAAACGTTTTGTGTTATGTAGAGGTACAGCCAAGGTGCCAGACGTATCCGATCTGGTATTGCGGTTGTGGATTGATGATAGGTGTTTAATGTGAGAAGATAAGTATTGGGGGGTACCAGTGACTAAGAAATCGATGAAGTAAGCACATCGTGTGGAGATAGCGTACCTTATGTGGGCGTATCCAACGTGGCTGGGAGTATAAAGGACTGATATGATCATACAACCGTATGTTGCACGCGTATCTAACGAAAGCATTCATCACTAGCTCGAGGCATCTCGAATTTTCACTATTTGTGCCGTGTTGAACTAAATCACGGTAGTAAAGGTTAGGCAAGACTAGTGTTTGGACCAATTTTTGTTTAACATGAGTTGGAAATATTTTTCTAAATTTTTGAATTGCATGTAGGGAGGAGAGCGATTTCCGGCAAGTTGTGACTGTTTGTTCTTCCCAGTTTAGGTGTTCATCCAAGATTATTTCAAAGTCTTTTACTGTTTTTTGGTATGGTAGTTGGTTACCATTGAGGATTATTTGAGGGACTGTTTCGCGAAAGTACCGGCTGATTACTTTTGGATGAGTTATAAGTATGACCTGGGATTTCTTGGGGTTTAGTTTCAGACCTAGGTACTGAGCCCATCGAGAAACAGAGCAAAGATCTGCGTTCATACTCGCTACTGCGTCAGCAATGTTCTTGGGGCTTGCACTTATGTACAGTTGGATGTCGTCGGCATATAGATGGTAGTTGCAGGAGTGAATCACTGAAGAAATATCATTAATGTACAGTGAGAAGAGTAATGGCCCAAGGACGGAGACTTGGGGAACTCCAGAGCGCACGTTTTTCCACGATGACTTTTCCGACCCACAAATGACTTGTTGACTTCTGTTTTTGAGGTAGCTGTCGAACCAGTGTATCGCGCTGTTTGAGAAATTCAGCTGTTTCATTTTAATTAGTAATATATCAAAGTCAACTGTGTCAAAAGCCTTGCTAAATTCAAGCAGTGTTAGGATGGTAGCTCCACGTCTGTCCATAGCATGTTTAATGTTATCAGTTACTTTTATTAATGCAGTTGCTGTACTATGGTGCTTTCGAAAGCCTGACTGATATTTGTCGTGGATGTTATGAGTTTTGATGTAATCCGTAAGCTGTTCATGGACGATGTATTCTAGGGCTTTAAATATTGCAGGTAGTATGCTGATCGGCCTGTAGTCACCTGGCGACTTAGGGTTGTCAGTCTTGGGTATAGGTTGAATTAAACTTTGCTTCCACTCAGTACGATACGTGCTACTGACAGGAGATAGGTTGAAGATGTCTGTGATAATTGGAATAACAGTGTCTACTACGTTCTTAATCATGCCAATGCTCACTCCATCATTTCCTACTGCCTCATAAGAGATTCTCATAATTGCCTTGTGTACTGTGCCGGTAGTGACATGGTTTAGGAAAAACTTGTCTCACGAGAGATTGATATCTCTATAGCACACAAAATTATTAGGTAATTCTGGTCTCCTCCTTACATAAATAAAATATCTAAAGGACCTTCATTTCTATTCGAAACACGTTTATTGAAAATTTGCTGTCTTTTAATTCCTTGTTTGTAATAATTGATGTGCTGTATCGACTGCTTATGTTCAAATGATAAACGATGAAGATGTTATTTTCGGCGGTAGCTGACAATAAGGTACTCCTTTGAGAATGTGTATTCTACTGCGTTTACTAGTGTTTTCCCGCTGGTAAGGAAATTTACGACGTAGATTTTTCTTACGTTTGGTTTAACTGTCCACTGTTTCTGCGGAGGTAGTGATTCTAGCTAGGCAGCCTCCCTGCTACATGCAACAGCTCTGTGCTCCACACGCATTCGCCCGTACTTCTGCCGCACTGTTAACTTATAGAAGGAAGGAAGGGAGATTAGACTTAAAGATTCCGTCGACATTGAGATCATTAGAGACAGAGCGCAAGCTCGGATTGTTTCAAGGGTGGGGAAGGAAATGGGTCGTTCCCTCTTAAAGCCTCAAGGGATTCAGGAAAATCACGGAAAACCTAAAAAAGTACGGTCGGACGCGAAATGGAACCGTCGTCCTCCCGAATGAGAGTCCAGTGTGCTAACCACTGTGGCACCTCGCTCGGTAGTTCACTTACAGAGACCAAGGATCAAACAAAGACAGTGCTGAAACTTTCTGGCAGATTAAAACTGTCTGCCGGACCGAGACTCGAACTCGGGACCTTTGCGTTTCGCGGGCAAGTGCTCTACCAACTGAGCTACCCAAGCACGACTCACGCCCCGTCCTCACAGCTTTACTCCTTCCAGTACCTCGTCTCCTTCTTTCCAAACTTTACAGAAGCTATCCTGCGAACCTAGCAGAACTAGCACTTCTGAAAGAATGGATATTGTGGTGAAGTGGCTTAGCCACAGCCTGGGGGATGTTTCCAGAATGAGAGCACTTACCCGCGGAAGGAAAAGGTGTCGAGTTCGAGTCTCGGTCCGGTACACAGTTTTAATGTGCCAGGAAAGTTTCATAACAGCGTACACTCCACTGCAGAGTGAAAATCTCTTTCTGGAAAGACAGTGCTCTAAATTCACACGGTCGACCGCAGTTGCAAATACTGCATACGGTAAGTACCTTGTAACTGTGCCGTTTGTAGACAAACTGTGCAGTGCCACACTCGTTTGTCCGATAAGCAGCGGCCATCAGACACAGGTAACGAGAATCGCCAAGGGCAGGGCACCACGTCGGTGATTGATGGCTTCCACAGGGTCGCCGAGTGGGCACATTTTTCACCATTCACGCTTACGAAACTTTCATTACAAGGAAACCGACTAACAAATGGAATAAAATTAAAGAAACGATGCAACTATTAGCCATTAACGTATGAATTATCGTAGAGAGTCGTACGGTCGGGTATTCGCAGGCACGCATTCCTTTGATTATGGTCACTATTTCTGCCACATGCTGGCAGTAGTAAGATCGATTTACACAGGACATCAGCGGAAGGGAACGGAAAGGAAGAAAACATCACCATGAAACGGAGGTGTGTTCACACTACACGGAACGTCAAACACAGTGACACTTCGCTTAAGCCAGAACCGACTGGAGAAAGTGAAGTTATGAGATAAAATCTTTGATATAAATAGTCGGAGTTAGTATCAGAATTAAAATGTTAGCAACGATAGAAGAGTTTATTAATGGCCAAAGCAAAATTAATAATGGATATTCTTGGCAAAGGTTGTATGGTAAACGTCCGACACTGATCACGCACACTCACACGCACACACACACACACACACGCACACGCACGCACACACACACACACACACACACACACACACACACACACACACACACACACACACTTCTAACTATATTTAGAAGCCAAAAAAGAAGGGTTTTCTCCTTGGTCATTGCGTTTTGTTTTGTTTGTAACTAAGTAACGAATAACGTTAACAGCATTTCTATTTCTCTCATTCAATACGGAATACTGTTAACAATGATTTTTAAAGAAAATTGTTTCTTCTACAGTGACGGAAAAAGAAAGTTTAGACCGTGAGTATCTTAACTGAACCCTACCAAATTAATACTCCAGAATTTCCATGCACGTGGGATATTTTGATTAAAATTTCATCCCAACTGACCTTATTTTCAGTAGAGAAAAAAAAGCCTTTCTTATAGCCGCATTTGACTACAGAACTACATTACTATTGAAACATCGTCCGTGTGGCCAATATCCAGTTGGGTAAATGTGATTTAGCATATGTCAAAATCGTAAAATCACTGACATGTTCGTATGTTGTCGTAATCATTTGCTGGCTCTTTTACTGTTGATAAAGTCTTCAACATGAATTACGCCAAATCATTACTCGTGTACACTATCTAGATGACAGCTGAGGTAGTTGAAAGAACATAAACATTCATTTGAGATGTAGACAGAGATTTGGTGTCACTTGTGTTAAAGATGTTACCGACGTTAAAAGACCTAACATGCAGATACAACTCCATGTAAAGATGTCAGAAGACTTTTCTAAAAATTTTGAGATATTCTAAAGAAAGATTACATTACCGATATGGCCGAAACTGCAATAGTGTAAATAAATAAATTATACATTCAAAGGCGACAACGATGTCATTCACAACATTTTACGTGACATGAACCCCAACTACGAGAAGCTAACCATTCCTACAATTTAAGAATGGTGTCAATAGACAATGGCTGTGCGTGTCTCTAAGGTTACTGGAACTTCTCAGGTCGAGATCGCGACACAGTGTACCTATAAACCATATAGGTGCAACTCGTCGCTACCTTTCGTACTTTGCCGGCCGCGCTTCAGTCCGGAACCCCGCGACTGCCACGGTCGCAGGTTCGAATCCTGCCTAGGGCATGGATATGTGTGATGTCTTTAGGTTAGTTAAGTTTAAGTAGGTCTACGTTCTAGGGGACCGGTGACCTCAGATGTTAAGTCCCATAGTGCTCAGAGCCATTTGAACCTTTCATACTTTGAGAAAGGTCGAATTATTGGCGTAAGGGATATGGCAATATCGTAACAACTGGCTGTGATTCAATGACTGTTGACGACATGGACATAAGATAACAGAGTGACAGTAGTAAAAGGTACGGATCCTTCTAGAAGGACTACACTCTAAGATATATAGGATTGTTAGACTGGATGTAGGTTAGTGTTTTTTTTTAACGTCCTGTCGACAACGAGGTCATTAGAGACGGAGCGCAAGCTCGGGTTAGGGAAGGATGGGGAAGGAAATCGGCCATGCCCTTTCAAAGGAACCATCCCGGCATTTGCCTGAAACAATTTAGGGAAATCATGGAAAACCTAAATCAGGATGGCTGGAGACGGGATTCAACCGTCGTCCTCCCGAATGCGAGTCCAGTGTGCTAACGACTGCGCCACCTCGCTCGGTCAAGACTGCCTGTAAAGAGTACCTGTAGACGGATAAGAACAGTTGAAATCCAGGCAGAGGTTACACTCAGTGTCACCACTAACCGTCGGGAAGAGATTACTGTAAGCTGGGTTGCCACGCATCGTCTGCCGTTGATCTCATACCACAGCCAACAGATACTTGCATATTGTACTGTCAAAATCAATTGGTACATTGAATGGCGTGCCACGGTGTTCTGGAATGAGCCTCACTTCTGTATGTGGTGATCAGATCGGCGCCATCGTATACATAGACGACCTAATGACAGATCACGGGAAGCAGAGATTTTTGAAACACAGACCTTTCGGAATGCTGGACATAATAGTATCGAGCGCTATTGCATATGGCAACATGATTGATTTGGTAACTGTTGAAGGAGTAGCTGATAGTTCGCCAGTATGTGGAAAGAATGTAAACCCCGTTGTAACAAGATTCATCACCAGGGAGCCAGATGGCATATTCCAGCAGGATAGTACAAGACCCCTGCGGTTCACATCACAAACGCAATGGAGAACGTATGGACTTTGACTGGACTAGACGTGTCCCTGATTTGCTTGTCTGGGATTCAATGGGAGGAGGCAGACTTTCATATTAGCTTCTAGCCAGCTCTCGTCGTGAAATAACAAATAATGTATTTCAGGCTTGGTAAGAATTTCCCCAATTTTTGGACTATTTGCTTCTATGCCACAACGAACACAAGTATGTATTAGGTGGTGTTGGCGATGGCGCTCAACCCTATGGTAAAGCATTTTGAATCCTGATGCGACAAAAACTTTTCACTGCCAATATCTGGCTGCAAGCGGAGGGGAGGTGGTGCTATAAAGTTCCTGATCACCAGAGCTTGCGCCAGTGTCCTAGTTTAAATGTTAAACATCTTGTGTAGTGAGGGCATGTGACGCTGTCGATGGTGATCCATTCATTGGAGGGGGAATGTTAAGCTTAGTAGCCCTCTTAGACCCATTATTTGATAGACATCTCCACAATGCTCAATAAATATCAAACTGATTTCTCATGCTGTAACACTTTCCATCGTTCTCGCCGTGGTACCTTGACGTTCTGCTTCATCCCGTTGATGGAATGTGTGAATGCCATTTGATATGGATTATGGAATGTTTTGTCGTTCTAGGACGTCCAAAGTGAATCGACCTGTAAGGTACTGAGGATCCAACGCTTTTTAAATTTTTTTCGAGATGTGTTGGAGCGGAGATATTTTGGAGAAGTAGTGTGTAAGTTAATATATGCCGTACTAGTGCTGGAGTTAAATATCTGAAACTTCTGATTCAAATGTAGCTGAGTTATAAAGGACAGTTAAGTGAAAACTAGATAGGTGGAAAAAAGTAAGTGAACTGTTTATTATTTCAAAAGTAATCGCCTTAACTGTAAAAACATTTATCCCACTGTGAGACAAGACGGTCAGTGCTTACGGTTGCCTACAGAACCTTGATTGTGCTCAGGCATGCACCTCTTTGTCCGAAGAAAATCAGTGGCCACGAATGGGTTCTTGTGAGCTCAGAAACCAAGGAAATCCCATGGGGAAAGATGGGACTATTTGAAGGATCTGTAAGGGCTTCACGGTGAAACTTCTACAGCATACTCTGAACAACGTCGGTAACATGCAGACGAGAATTGCCCTGCAACAGAATGTTGCTATCCACCAACATTCCAGGTTGTTTCGATTTGATGGTGCACTTCAGTTTTTGCAAAGTATCTACATACCACTGTACATTAACTGAGGCACTGTGTTCCACAGAGTCAATGAACAGCAGGTTGATGGACGCCAAAATTCTGTTACTGTCCGCGGACATGTTGGCAATGTCGTTTCGACTACGCTGCAGACGTTTCACTGGGAAGCCTTAGAACATCCTCCATACTCCAATCTCTCCAGATGTGAGGGTACAATGATGGTTCCGTAGACAACCGCAAATATTTTTCCATGAAGAGAAATAAATGTATTAACAGCTACAGCGATTATTTTTGAAATAATAAACAGTGTACTTATTTTTTTGCGTCTGTTGCTTTTTTATTTGAGTGTCTCTTATATGAGCAGCTCGGGGAACACAATGATAAGCGCCAAAATACAGTGGACTTAAAGTTAGAATTGACCTAAAAATCTGAATATTTTTTTCGAACATTGCTTTTATTCTGTAGTGCTTTTAACATCTGTCTTCCTCTATGCAGACATAAATAAAACTGAGAACTGACTAAAACAAATGAAATACACAAGAAGTATTACATTATGGTCGTGTAGATGCGATTCCGTTTTACAAACCACACATCATTAAAAATACATGGTGATAGAAAATTACTTACGAAAATTTACAGCAACTGTTCAACACTTCACTCAAACTACATTGTCATTCATCACTCTCATCACTGACGTGTTCTCTGTCCGAAAAAGTTGGCTTTAGTGACAGGAAAAAAGCCGTGATTGACTGGAGGTACATAATCTACGAGCGACAGGACGTCAGCAACTTTCTTCTTTACAATATGTCTTGGCCTGTTGTATTTAAGTCGAAGGGTACGAGCAGGACATTGCCTTCCACGTTTTCTGAAACTTATTTCGTGCCAGATGTCACGACGGTATGTCTCCCTTATGAATATGTTGTTGTTGTTGTTGTCTTCAGTCCTGAGACTGGTTTGATGCAGCTCTCCATGCTACTCTATCCTGTGCAAGCTGCTTCATCTCCCAGTACCTACTGCAACCTACATCCTTCTGAATCTGCTTAGTGTACTCATCTCTCGGTCTCCCTCTACGATTTTTACCCTCCACGCTGCCCTCCAATACTAAATTTGTGATCCCTTGATGCCTCAAAACATGTCCTACCAACCGATCCCTTCTTCTAGTCAAGTTGTGCCACAAACTTCTCTTCTCCCCAATCCTATTCAATACCTCCTCATTAGTTACGTGATCTATCCACCTTATCTTCAGTATTCTTCTGTAGCACCACATTTCGAAAGCTTCTATTCTCTTCTTGTCCAAACTTGTTATCGTCCATGTTTCACTTCCATACATGGCTACACTCCAAACAAATACTTTCAGAAACGACTTCCTGATACATAAATCTATATTCGATGTTAACAAATTTCTCTTCTTCAGAAACGCTTTCCTTGCCATTGCCAGTCTACATTTTATATCCTCTCTACTTCGACCATCATCAGTTATTTTACTTCCTAAATAGCAAAACTCCTTTACTACTTTAAGTGTCTCATTTCCTAATCTAATTCCCTCAGCATCACCCGATTTAATTTGACTACATTCCATTATCCTCGTTTTGCTTTTGTTGATGTTCATCTTATATCCTCCTTTCGAGACACTGTCCATTCCGTTCAACTGCTCTTCCAAGTCCTTTGCCGTCTCTGACAGAATTACAATGTCATCGGCGAACCTCAAAGTTTTTACTTCGTCTCCATGAATTTTAATACCTACTCCGAATTTTTCTTTTGTTTCCTTTACTGCTTGCTCAATATACAGATTGAATAACACCGGGGAGAGGCTACAACCCTGTCTCACTCCTCTCCCAACCACTGCTTCCCTTTCATGCCCCTCGACTCTTATGACTGCCATCTGGTTTCTGTACAAATTGTAAATAGCCTTTCGCTCCCTGTATTTTACCCCTGCCACCTTTAGAATTTGAAAAAGAGTATTCCAGTCAACATTGTCAAAAGCTTTCTCTAAGTCTACAAATGCTAGAAACGTAGGTTTGCCTTTTCTTAATCTTTCTTCTAAGATAAGTCGTAAGGTCAGTATTGCCTCACGTGTTCCAACATTTCGACGGAATCCAAACTGATCCTCCCCGAGGTCGGCTTCTACCAGTTTTTCCATTACACTGTAAAGAATTCGCGTTAGTATTTTGCAGCTGTGACTTATTAAACTGATAGTTCGGTAATTTTCACATCTGTCAGCACCTGCTTTCTTTGGGATTGGAATTATTATATTCTTCTTGAAGTCTGAGGGTATTTCGCCTGTCTCATACATCTTGCTCACCAGCTGGTAGAGTTTTGTCATGACTGGCTCTCCCAAGGCTGTCAGTAGTTCTAATGGAATGTTGTCTACTCCTGGGGCCTTGTTTCGACTCAGGTCTTTCAGTGCTCTGTCAAACTCTTCACACAGTATCGTATCTCCCATTTCGTCTTCATCTACATCCTCTTCCATTTCCATAATATTGTCCTCAAGTACATCACCCTTGTATAAACCTTCTATATACTCCTTCCACCTTTCTGCCTTCCCTTCTTTGCTTAGAACTGGGTTGCCATCTGAGCTCTTGATATTCATACACGTGGTTCTCTTCTCTCCAAAGGTCTCTTTAATTTTCCTGTAGGCAGTATCTATCTTACCCCTAGTGAGATAAGCTGCTACATCCTTACATTTGTCCTCTAGCCATCCCTGTTTAGCCATTTTGCACTTCCTGTCGATCTCATTTTTGAGACGTCTGTATTCCTTTTTGCCTGCTTCATTTACTGCATTTTTATATTTTCTCCTTTCATCAATTGAATTCAATATTTCTTCTGTTACCCAAGGATTTCTAGCAGCCCTCGTCTTTTTACCTACTTTATCCTCTGCTGCCTTCACTACTTCATCCCTCAGAGCTACCCATTCTTCTTCTACTGTATTTCTTTCCCCTATTCCTGTCAGTTGTCCCCTTATGCTCTCCCTGAAACTCTGTACAACGTCTGGTTCTTTCAGTTTATCCAGGTCCCATCTCCTTAATTTCCCACATTTTTGCAGTTTCTTCAGTTTTAATCTACAGGTCATAACCAATAGATTGTGGTCAGAGTCCACATATGCCCCTGGAAATGTCTTACAACTTAAAACCTGGTTCCTAAATCTCTGTCTTACCATTATATAATCTATTTGATACCTTTTAGTATCTCCAGGGTAGATTACGGAAATTCCACTTGCATACATTCCTTAGTTTGGCATCTCGACTATCAACTGTCTTCTTTCTTAAGACAAATGCATCTTTCGAGTGCCCTATTTGAAAGAAATTCTCTCTTTTCATATTTTACACAAAAAATAGATCTTCTTACCGGACTTCTGGATGATATCCAACCACTTATCTGGACTGAACACATCTTGTACTTGCCGGCGAACTTAATTTTCAATTGTCGCGAAATCTCTATCAGAGGGCAACTCTAACGGGGAAGTGGTGTTTAATCACACGAAATCTTCCAGTTCATATTAGATACTTCCAAAAGAAAACCATGTTCCAGTTCTTATATTCGCCGCAGCAGTTATGAGATATCGCGATGAGAGTGTCTCCTTTTATGTCGTTTTCTTCAAAGTAAGGTAAAAGGCAGCTTAAAATTTTCTCTGGTCCATGGGCAGCAGTAGTCTCATTTCACAAGAAGCAGTGCCCTGTGTTCTTGTCACAGCCATGAACATTCAGGACATATATACCAAAATTTTCCTTTTGTAAAAAGCTGGCCCACATCTTAACTTAGGAACTGGGAGAGTCTGCTGCAAATCAAAAGCCACAACATGACGATTACTGTCTGCTTCTACTCGTTTTGTTTGTATTCCAATGTTAGCCTGCCCGGCCTCTGCGCGACGTTGGTGTAATTCCAACTGACACTCAAAGACTTGCTTTCAGCTGGGGGTCAACAGTACTCTCAATTTTCACTTTCAGCATGGCACAGGTCTTAGACATATGTTACATTCTTCAGTGAAAATTCGCCTGTACTTGTCTGCAGATACAGGATCATAGGACATCTCCTCGCAGAAGACATTCTTATAGCGATCTAAACAGGAGGGGATTGTTGAGTCTGCGCCCAGGTGCAATCTGCCACCATTGTTTCAGCATCTGTAGTGACTCTTCGTATTTCGATATTTTATCGATGTGGTCTCTGACACGGTTAACACTCGTTTCAGAGTAAGAATGTGGTCGCACGGAATGCTTGCCGCGTATGTCCTGGGGTTGCGTGCTCAATGCAGATCAGATGTTCTTCCGTATATTATTATGCAGACCATGAGTGGGAAGAAAAGCTTTCTTGCAGACATTAATATCACTGCCACCAACTTTTACACAGTAAGAAATAGCAAAATTTCTTCGAGATTCACCAACTGCTTTTCAACGACGTGCAACAGCATTACATTTCATTGCACAAAATAAAAATTCGTTTTGTACGTTAAAATCACCTATTTCCCAAAATGTTTTGAACGTTTTCATCACATCTGAATATCCTGCTTTGTCTAAAAACTTACGAGGGCACACACTTTTTTTACTTACAGTTTCTCCTGTACGCGAACCATATTCTTCGAGTAAATTACGTTTCTTCTGTTTAATTTTGCGCTGAAAATCGAACCCCAGCCTTTTCCGAGACGCTCTCTTCGTCTCTTCTAGCGCCTCTTGTTGTCTTGTTTGTGCAGCAGCAATACACTGTTCATTGTTTTGGGCAATACGATCTGATTCACTATTAACCTGTAGGACAACAAAAATTACTATTATTGTTACCATTAATATAAATACATGTAATAATGTACTTGAAAAATGTGCATACGCACATCACTTAACCAAAAGAAGTAGGGATTCTAATATAACCTCAATATCGATGTACTTCAGGAACATAATGGTATGTGCTGTACATGCACTTACCGTTATGTTCGTGAAACGTACTAAATACAGTATATTTACAAATTAACATACCTCTGAGTCATCAGGAATATATTATGGATCCTTCTCGGAAATATCAGTATCACTGGAGGTATACTCGTCATCTTCTGTCATCTTCAACCTTGCCGTAATCTCAGAAGAGGTACACGGGTTGTTTTTTCTAGCCGCCATTTTCTCTGTCACTTACCATTATGTTTGCGCAACAGACGGACACTGGCGCTTAGAAATAAGCTTCGCCCTGCCATCTGTTGAGTGACTTCAGAGTTACTAATAATTGTACTGCATTGTGCACTGCAAATGTGGCATCAGCAGCCCTCTATCGCAAAATACACGGCGATAGCGCTTACCATTGTGTTACCCCGAGCTGCTCGTATATAGTGAGTGATTCACACTCTGACCTTAGGCTCACGAAGAGTGCATTTTTCAGCGGAAAACTGTGAATAGCCCTGCGTCTACGAAATTGGAAACGACGTCACAATTAATTACCCACAACTGGAATCAGTCATATCTTACACATATCTGGGAGTAGCAGTGCATGGGAAAGCACATGCAGGCTGTGAGGATAAGGAAAATGACAGTCCTTGACTTTTTTATGTGATACTGGCTGGGAATCTGCAGTTTATTTACTTCAAATGGCAAAATGGTTCAAATGGTTCTGAGCACTATGGGACTTAACATCTGTGGTCATCAGTTCCCTAGAACTGAGAACTACTTAAACCGAACTAACCTAAGGACATCACACACATCCATGCCCGAGGCAGGATTCGATCCTGCAGTCTCGCGGTTCCAGACTGATGCGCCTAGGACCGCACGGCCACACCGGCCGGCAGTTTATTTAGAAAAAAATTTGCTTTCAAACAATTGTCTCCTTCTATATTGGATTATTGCTAGAGTGTATGGGATACATGTCAAGTGGGACAGGGAAAAGAAGAGAATCACTGTTTAACAGTGCGACAGCAACGAAGTAATTATAACGAAGGTAGCAAGATTAGGGTTTAACGTCTCGTTAAGCCATTGGAGACGGAGCGCAATCTCGGCTTTGGGAAGGAAATCACCAGGTTTTTTCCTAAGGAATCATCCCTGTCTTTGCCTTGAGTGATTTAGGACAACTGCGAAAATCGTAAATCTGGATTACATATCTGGGATTTGAACTGTCGTGCCGTGTGGATATCAGTCAAGTACCGTAACTACAGCACCTCCTCACTCCATATATCAGCTCTCAAAGAGACCATACACAGTGGAGGGCATCGCAAATCGTCATTCCCTTACTTAAATGGAACGATAAAATGTTACAGAAATGCTGAATATTTTCAGATGGCGAGCACTAGAAAATAAACGCTGAATGTTTCCTAGTAACCTGCCCACAAATATTCAAACACCAATTTTCAATGTAATCATTTCCAAATGTTAAAATGAATTCAGAATAAAGCCAACAGTTATAGAAAATAGCTATTTTTCCCATTCTATATTAATGACTGGAGTTGGACAAAATCTTAATGAACATCACGAGCATGTAAATTGAAAGTGGAGGGGATGGGGGAGAAGGAAAGGAAAGGGGAGGGATCACTGATGTCAGCTGCATCGGGACATTAGGCGGAATCAGCGCCGACGAGTGAAAATGTGTACTGGACCGGGATTCCGCGATTCGAACCTGGGATCTCGTGCTTACCTGTACTGTGCGGACTATCGAAATAGATGACAGAGGGATAGAAAAACAATTAAAATCTCTCAAAAGAGGAAAGGCCGCTGGACCTGATGGGATACCAGTTTGATTTTACACAGAGTACGCGGAGGAACTTGTCCCCCTTCTTGCAGCGGTGTACCGTAGATCTCTAGAAGAGCATAGCGTTCCAAAAGATTGGAAAAAAGCACAGGTCATCCCCGTTTTCAAGAAGGAACGTCGAACAGATGTGCAAAACTATAGACCTATATGTCTAACGTCGATCAGTTGTAGAATTTTGGAACAAGTATTATGTTCGAGTATAATGACTTTTCTAGAGACTAGAAATCTAATCTGTAGGAATCAGCACGGTTTTCGAAAAAGACGATCGTGCGAAACCCAGCTCGCGCTATTCGTCCAGGTAGATGCAGTGTTTCTTGGCTTCCCCAAGGAGTTTGATACCGTTCCCCACAGTCGTTAAATGAACAAAGTAGGAGCATGTGACTATCAGACCAATTGTGTGATTGGATGGAAGAGTGCCTAGATAACAGAACGCAGCATGTCATTATCAATGGAGAGATGTCTTCCACACTAACAGTGATTTCAGGCGTGCCGCAGGGGAGTGTCGTAGGACCGTTGCTATTCACAATATATATAAATGACCTCTTGGATAACATCAGAAGTTCAATGAGGTTTCATGCGGGTGATACTGTAGTATGTCGAGAGGTTGTAACAATGGAAAATTGTACTGAAATGCAGGAGGAGCTGCAACGGATTGACGCAGGGTGCAGTGAATGGCAATTGAATCTCAATGTAGACAAGTGTAATGTGCTGCGAATACATAGAAAGAAAGATCCTTCATCATTTAGCTACAATATAGCAGGTGAGCAACTGGAAGAAGTTAATTCCATAAATTATCTAGTAGTGGGCATTAGGAGTGATTTAAAATGGAATGACCATATAAAATAAATCGTCGGTAAAGCAGATGCCAGACTGAGATTCATTGGAAGAATCCTAAGGAAATGCAATCCCAATACAAAGGAAGTAGGTTACAGTACACTTGTTCGCCCACTGCTTGAACACTGCTCACTGGTGTTTGATCCTTACCAGACAGGGTTGATAGAAGAGGCAGAGAAGATCCAAGTGAGAGCAGCACGCATCGTTACAGGATCATTTAGTAATCGCGAAAGCGTTACGGATATGATAGATAAACTCCAGTGGAAGACTCTGCCGGAGAGACGCTCATTAGCGCGGCACGGGCTTTTGTTGAAGTTTCGAGAACATACCTTCACCGAGGAGTCAAGCAGTATATTGCTCCCTCCTACCCATATCTCGCGAAAAGACCATGAGGATAAAATTAGAGCCCACACACAGGCACACCGACAATCTTTCTTTCCACGAACAATACGAGACTGGAACAGAAGGGAGAACCGATAGAGGTACTCAAGGTACCCTGCGACACACATCGTCAGGTGGCTTGCGGTGTATGGATGTAGATGTAGATCTTGCCACGCCTCAAGGACGACCCATATACCCACCGAGCGGCAAATATCCATAGTCCCTGTCCATTTCCTCCATGCTCGCTACTCTACGACTCCCGCAGGAGGTCGGATGTACTTGCAGAGCGCTACCGAAAATTGTCATAAAGAAGGAAATGCATGACAGTTATGTAGGCTGCGTGACATCAGGCGAAATCTCTCACCAGGCCCTCGTACTTGGCGAGAGATACAATGTTCTAGGCATCTATACGTCCTCAGTGTGTGCTCAGAACTGAAAAGAGCAACGTGACGCAGTCGGGATGCATACTAGAGGCGCTGACCAACACATTTGTGCAAACCTTTATCAGATTTTTACGCTGTTTTCCATTTGGCGCCCGATCGGACCTCACTTTCCGAACAGACCTCGTCCAGTGAAAAGTGTCTCCTCAAATGCACTTCATTCAGATCAGCAGTATTTAGAAGAGGGTATAGATGTTTGTTTCTACATTACCTTTTATTTCTGTAAGTCACTGTAGGTGAATATTGAGATGATTTTACAGCCTTCTCCAACTCATATGTGGTCCGTTTCTAAGGCCTTGAAATATGCCTCTGTTAGAGAAAACTACAAGAAGGAAAAATATTCCAATTAAACGAATATTCGCGTAGGTATTGAGCCGCATCAAGATGGCACATTCCAACAACGATGAGATTGTTTCTCTTTCTTAGTTTTCGAAATGGATTTTTTCTAGAAAATTTAGTTACTCGTGCATCAAATAATCTATTAGCTTACTTCCATTGCCTTTCATCTATATTTTATCTATGTGCAGGCCAGTGTACTGCGGAAGTCCCGTCGTTCTTAAGCGATTTTTAACCACATAGCTTCATTGAAATTGTTGCTGTTGTTGTTGTGGTCTTCAGTTCTGAGACTGGTTTGATGCAGCTCTCCATACTACTCTATCCTGGGCAAGCGTCTTCATCTCCCAGTACTTACTGCAACCTACATCCCTCTGAATCTGCTTAGTGTATTCACCTCTCGGTCTCCCTCTACGATTTTTACCCTCCACGCTGCCCTCCAATACTAAATTGGTGATCCCTTGATGCCTCAGAACATGTCCAACCAACCGATCCCTTCTTCTAGTCAAGTTATGCTACAAACTCCTCTTCTCCCCAATTCAATACTTCAATACTCCCTCATTAGTTATGTGATCTACCCATCTAATCTTCAGCATTCTTCTGTAGCACCATATTTTGAAAGCTTCTATTCTCTTCTTCTCCAAACTATTTATCGTCCATGTTTCACTTCCATACATGGCTAATCTCCATACAAATATTTTCAGAAACGATTTCCTGACACTTAAATCTATACTCGATGTTAATAAATTTCTCTTCTTCGGAAATGCTTTCCTTGCCATTGCCAGTCTACATTTTATATCCTCTCCACTTCGACCATCATCAGTTATTTGGCTCCCCAAATAGCAAAACTCCTTTACTACTTTAAGTGTCTCATTTCCTAATCTAATTCCCTCAGCATCACCCGATGAGCTTGTTACACCGAAAAAATTGAATATCAACGTATTTGGGCTTCGGTTCTGACGAAGACAGGCTCTTTCTGTAATGCGAGAGTGATTAACAATAAAACCGACATTAAGCTCAAATCGTCTCAGTAAAAAATGCGGCTGTACTCCTATTGAAGACGGCCTCCTGTAAAATACTAATATACGCTTCTGATTAATTAGTGACACGAAACAAGATAATTCAGATATTTCTGCTGACTGAAACAGCGTTATTTAAATTACATTTTACTCAGTCATCAATAAGCAGTGTTCATAAGAGAAATTACTTCGTGCATCTTCGCAGTGCAGGATCAGACAAGAGAGAGAGTTAAACTTGAAGTGACACATAAAGCGGAATAGCGTTTACTTGTTACAAACAAATGAAAAATGGTATAAGCTGCTCCACAGTATGCAAAGGAAATCTTTGACTAATTAATTACTTGTATACAATTTGGTTATAAGAAGTAGAAATCTGTTTCTCGAGTTAGAAATAGTAATTCTGTAGCCTACGTGTAGAGTGTCCAGGCATGTCTTCGTAAATCCGCACAGCACTAGAGGGGTCAGACAAACGGGTTCTTTCCACTTACTGACGGTAGCGGTCTGATTTTAAAGGCGTACATCACGGAGAGAGTTCGCGAACGCCACGCCAGCTGTCTGTGCCAGGAAGAACACGTCACAAGGCGGCCACGTCATTGCTTATGCTGAACGAGAAGATGTCTGCGTGCTGGTAGGTCGCTGACTTCCCAGCGGTCTATATTTAGCCGCACGGAAACCCGCAGTCTGCACGCCGACTCCCGGTGTTTCACAATAAATGTCTGTGTGAGTTAACATGCTCCATGACATCACGATGTCAGATCCGTCGCATACTCTGTTCATCGCAAAAATATTTCAGTATCGGATTTTGTGGATGATAGAATCATTTTCCTACTAATGATCTTATACTGTTTCTTTTGCATGTTTGTTCCGTTGTCTGAAGTTTTAAAACCTTTGACTGCCAGAACAACTGCCGAAGCTTACTTCACTCACAAAATATTATTTATAGTATTAATGTATACAATTATGTCCAATATGCTTTCTGTTCGAGTTTTATTTCTGTTTCGTCGAAACTTCTACATTGCCTGTCATATCGGACAAACCAATTCAGACAAATTGAAAGGAACTCATCATATAAAACAGAAAAATACGGTTCGATGATTAGCATTTCGTAATCATGAATTCAAATATATCTTCCGAAAGCTATACATATAATGTCGAAGTACAAGCATCGTTGTTGTTGCTATTGTGGTCTTCAATTCGTAGACTGACTTAATGCAACTCTCCACTCTGCAACGTCTTCATCCCAGCCTATTGTAGCCTGCATCCATTTTAACGTGCTTATTGTACTCAGGTTTTGGTTTCTCTCTGCAATTTTGCTCCCTACACTTCCCCATATACCAATCTCACCTTTTACTCAGGTCGCGCCATAATTTTCTTCACTGTTCAGCACCTCCTATTTTGTTAACCAATCTACCAATTTAAACTTCAGAATTTTCCTGTAACGCCACATTCCCGAAGTTTCATCGTTGTGTTGAACAGAGGATTAATCATATGCATGACATTCAGTGTTTGTACCTTAACATACAGCGTGCTTATAATTAAACTTTCGCTACTTGAGCCAGTGCAGACGGAAAACTGTTTACAGTATGGGTACCCGACTATGTAGGAACGATATTCAGATTCCTTTCAGTATATTGTGGGTGGAAAATTTGTCTCATGTCGGACCTGTCCAATGTTAAGCCTATGTAACTTCGTTCTAGGATACGACTGAAACATGTGTAGATTGAATTGTCAAAACAAACTATAGTACAACATGTCCAGTGTATGCGATGGCTGTACAGGCACGTCCCGAAGGGCAGTAAATAAAAAAAAAAAAAACTTTTTTTTCAGGCTGTGCTCTGCAGGATTTGCGTCGTTAGCAGTGCTAGTGTCTTTATTTGCCGTTAGGTGCCGTTACTGGTTCGACGACGTCGGGCTCAACACAAGCATATTCGGCGCGTGTTGCAGTAAACAAGGGTCTGGACAATGGAAATAGGGCTTTACTCTTGAAGCTGGTTTGTCAAAACGACACCAAAAAATTGCGCCACAAGTTGTTGAAGTAATTACTATTGCCATGATAAGCGATCTTCAAGCGGTGCACAAGATGTGTGAGAACAGTTGAACATTCCAATGTTGTTCGGGAAACAGTAGAACAAGCTGTAGTACGATTCAAGTCGGTCGTGGGTGCAGAAGGTCGTCACATGAAGCAACGTTAGTAACCTGGAACTTAAGCATGGTACGCAATTTACTAATGTTACCCTCTCACATCTAAATTGAAATGTGTTTATTTCAATGGTTTACTCGTTATTTCTCTTCCGCATGTCCTTACACATGTTTCCACAAAGTTACGTTGCCCTACGAACACTCGTTTGTCACGGGGACGCTCTCAAATAGCGACCGTTAACCCTGCTACTCTACTGGTGGGCCTCCCGAACCATGACTTCTGTGAACGATTCGTTTTCGTTAGGTTCACAACACTGCACACGAGCAGCGCTCCTTGTAGCTTCCTACCTTACACAGCTGTGCCATTTGCTCGTCAAGTGACGGCGGAAGTCCACTTTCTAGGAGTGCTTGTAGCGTGTTTGGGTCTGCCAGACCGACCGTAGTAAGTAAGAAAGTAATTGTTGGGGCTGTAGGACCCAGAGTAGAAATGATGGTATCGTTTGTACCAACACAAATACGTTAGTAGCACACATTCAAATTGCTGAATCAGCCTATTTATTTCAGACGGGGGCTATAATGTATGTAACAGAAGATCTGTGTAGCGATGCACTGCGAAATGAAATCTTAAGTGGCGAATCAGCTGACGAAGGTGGAGACGTAAACGTCGAACTATATAATGAACACGATACGGCAAAAGACCAAAGTGGGGATGGCAATGATTGATATCAGAACAATAAGAAATATTTTGTTTGTAAGGACAAGCGTACTAAATGGATGAAAGACATGCCTGCTCCTCGCATCAGAACGAGGACACACAATATTGGGTCACATACTCCTGGTGAGGGAAATGGCAAAGAATAAAAGGACACATGTAGAAATACGGCGGCTGTTTTTGACGGATGAAATAATGGATGAAGTAGTGATAGACACCAACGAATGTATCGAATACGCTAAGTCGAGATAACCTTCGTCTCAGACCTTCATTCATGAGACAGATAAAGGTGAAAATGAATCATTTCGTGGTCTGTTGTATCTGGGTGGAATGTACAAGGGTGGTAGCGTTAATTTAAAAGAACTCTGGGGCAGAGATGGAACAGGGCTGGAATTATTCTGCTCTACAGTTTACAGAGATTCAGGTTTCTGGCACAGTGTCTGAGATTTGGCGATTAGTCAACGAGGTCAGACAGGCGAAAAGAGGATAAATTGGCTCCTATACGAAATATATTTGATTCGTTCACCAAAACCTGCATAGCACACCATTCTCTCGGAGAATAGGTCACTGTATTCGAAATGCTTGTCAAATTTCGAGGACGATGTAGTTTTAGAATGTACATTCCTTCCAAACCTGGCAAATATGGAATAAAAGTGTTCAATCTAGCCGATGCAAGAAAGGCGTACACGTCAAATTTTGAAGTTTATTTAGGTGAGCACCCAGATGGACAATATAAGTTGAGTAATTGTGCAGCTGACGTCGTCAAAAGTTTGTGTAATCAAAAATAGTTCAAATCACTCTGAGCACTATGGGACTCAACACCTGTACTCATCAGTCCCCTAGAACTTAGAACTACTTAAACCTAACTAACCTAAGGACATGACACTCATCCATGCCCGAGTCAGAATTCGAACCTGCGACCGTAGCGGTCGCGTTGTTCCAGAATGGTTGTGTAATATTTCCAAAACGTCAAGGAACATAACGATGGATAACTGGTTTACGAGCTATGAAATGGCCCTGTCACTTCTGAAATGCAAAAAATTATCAGTTCTGGGAACAGTAAGGAAGAACAAGACGGAAATTCCCCCAGAATCGGTGAACACAAGAAGTAGAAATGCTTTAACAAGTATCTTTGGCTTTCAAAAGACGTTCACATTAGTTAGTAATGTACCAAAGAAAAACAGGTACCTACTTCTAATGAGTACTATGCACCATGACAACAAAATGCATGCAACAACTGAGGAAGAAATGAAGCCGGAGAAAATAACTGTATTATGCGACTAAGGGTTGGGCAGATTTAGTAGATGAGTTGTGTGCCACCTATGATGTAATAAGAACAACTAGAAGGCGGCCGTTGGCGTTATTCATTTGCGTACTGAATGTAGCAGGCATAAATAGTCTTGTCATCTTCAGAGTTAACAACGATGGGGAGACCACGAGGAGAGACTTAATGAAAACGCTTGGGAAGGCTCTTGTCAGAGACCAGTTACTACACAGGGCTGGCAGTAATCATATCAAGCGACCTCTCAAAAGCTCTGTCAACAGACTGGAGGGGGTCGAACAGCAAGACGATGTGAATGTGAACTAGAGTACGGTACTATGGGTGTGATGATAGCAAAACGCAATATATTTGTTACAAATGCTCTAAATTTGTGTGGCTCAGAAAAACACTCAAGTTCAATTTCTAATTACAGTATGTAGTGGCCTGGTGTGGTAAAACGACTTGTGGAAACAGTACGTTCAAAAGACATTGTGGAGTCTCTCCGTTTACTTACGTTTTCGTATGTTTTCTCCTCATCTGTTCATACCTGAGTTTGGTTTTCGTAGCTTTCATTGTTCTACTTTGTGTGCTATGACACACGACAGTCACATTGTGTGACCATTTTTGTCCTGTACGGTATGTAAATGTTAGAATCTTTGTCTAATCTGCTTACGTAGTAATAAAGGACAACAATTTACTCAAACCCAAAGCAAAACGTTTTTGCGGTTGCTGAGCGGTTCTAGGCGCTTCAGTCCGGAACAGAGCGACTGCTACGGTCGCAGGTTCGAATCCTGCCTTGGGCATGGATGTGTGTGATGCCAGTTTAGGGGACTGATGATCTCAGATGTTAAGTCCCATAGTGCTCAGAGCCATTTGTAAACGTGTTTGTTTACTTCATCTAGATAATATACGAGAATGTGAAGCTCTTTTGTGCTCTCTATCCTTAACAAATCAGACTGATACGCTGGTCGGGTCTGTGAGACTCCTCGTAGCAACGGTGGTACAAAGGAACACAGCAGCAACCGCAGGGTTAAATTACTTCCACTCTGTAGATTATAACAACTTATCTGCAAGCGCCGGCCGCGGTGGTCTCGCGGTAAGGCGCTCAGTCCGGAACCGCGCGACTGCTGCGGTCGCAGTTTTGAATCCTGCCTCGGGCATGGATGTGTATGATGTCCTTAGGTTAGTTAGGTTTAAGGAGTTCTAAGTTCTAGGGGACTGATGACCTAAGATGTTAAGTCCCATAGTGCTCAGAGCCATTTTATCTGCAAGCAAAATTGTACCAATCTATGTCTGTTGTTAATGCTTTTACAGATCACGATGGTGCGTAGAGAAATGAGTCATCATAATCTGCGCCAGTTTTTCAAGTGAACAGGGCAAAACTTTTTCTTCATATATACAGTAAAATCTATTTTTACGTTCCCAGATTTTAGATTTTCCCCTCATTTACATTACTGTATTTGGGTCCCTAATGCCTCTGTGAATTTTTTATCTGCCATTGAAAACTGTCTGAGTACATAAAAATAAATTTTAATGTTTGTTTCGTATAATATTCACTGCTCGTGCGGTTTACGCAATTAGATTTAAATTAACAGTTGGTAAAGAATAACAAATCATTACATTCAACTCTGCAAATTCGGCCACTTCGAATGACTGTTTCAAGTGAAGTTGTCCCATGATGGAGTGCGTGCGTCCCGAGTGACCCCTTCGCTGTTTCAGACAAGATACAGAGGCTGCAACTGCTACGGGACGCCTAACAGACAGCGTAACAGGCCCCGCACTTCATTACGGATGCTGCGTCGCCCACGAAGCTGGTACCCCATCATTCCTTCAACGATAGAAGACACTGCCAGCAGTTTATTAGGTTTCCTGCCGTACGTCTCGAAAGCAGCACATCCGGAGACGTATCACAGGAGTGAAGCCTAGAAACACAGGTAACCCGCATGGATACTAAGGCACTGAAACCACTCATTCGCAAAACATTTTTACATCTGCATCTATATACATGGATACTCAGCAAATCACAATTAAGTGCCTGGCAGAGGGTTCATCGAAGCACCTTCACAATTCTCTATTATTCCAATCTCATTTAACACGCAAAGAGAACGAACACCTATATCTTTCTGTAAGAGTTCTAATTTCCCTTATTTTATCGTGGTGATTGTTCCTCCCTATGTAGGTCGACATCAACAAAATATTTTCGCATTCGGAGGAGAATGTTGGTGATTGGACTTTCCTGAGAAGATTCCGTCGCAACGTAAAACGCCTTTCTTTTAATGCTGTCCAGCCTAAATCCTGTATCATTTTTCTCACACTCTCTCCCATATTTCGCCATGATACAAAACGTGCTGCCCTTCTTTGAACTTTTTCGATGTACTCCGTCAGTCCTATCTGGTAAGGATCCCACACCGCGCAGCAGTATTCTAAAAGAGGACAAGCGTAGTGTAGGCAGTCTCCTTAGTAGATCTGTTACATTTTTCAAGTGACCTGCCAATAAAACGCAAACTTTGGTTAGCCTTCCCCACAACATTTTTCTGTGTGTTCCTTCCAATTTAAGTTGTTCGTAATTGTAATACCTAGATATTTAGTTGAATTTAAGGCTTTTAGATTAGACTGGTTTATCGTGTAACCGAAGTTTAACGGATTCCTTTTACCACTCATGTGGATGACCTCACGCTTTTCGTTATTTAGAGTCAACTGCCAATTTTAGGACCATTCAGATATCTTTTCTAAATCGTTTTGCAATTTGTTTTGATCTTGTGATGACTTTATTAGTCGATAAACGACTGCGTCATCTGCAAACAGCCGATGACGGCTGCTCAGATTGCCTCCCAAATCGTTTATATAGATAAGTAACAGCAAAAGCCCTATAACACTACGTTGGGGAACGCCAGAAAGCACTTCTGCTTTACTCGTTGACTTTCCGTCAATTACTAGGAACTGTGAACTCTCTGACAGGAAAGCACAAATCCAGTCAAATAACTGAGCCGATATTCCATAAGCTAGGAATTTCACTACTACCTGCTTGTGTGGTACAGTGTCGAAAGCCTTCTGGAAATCCATAAATACGGAATCGATTTGAAAACCCTTGTCAATAGCACTCAGCAGTTCATGTGAATAAACAGCTAGTGGGGTTTCACAGGAACGATATTTTCTAAACCCATGTTGAGTGTGTCAATATACAGTTTTCTTCGAGATAATTCATAATGTTTGAACACAATATATGTTCCAAAATCCTGCTGCATATAGACGTTAACGATATGGGCCTCTAATTTAATGGATTACTCCTACTACCTTTCAACCTATCGCATCCAAGCCATCATTATCTCCGCAGTCATCAGTAACTAATCAGTTACCATTATATCATGTCGATCAATGTCTGGATAGTTAACGCCATACCCTGGCATGCAATATTGAAATAAATGCCAACTAGCAATAGTCATTTGAAGTTTACGATGTGCGCATCTCGTGACATGAGAACTGGGAGGGACTTTTTCGCTCTCTAGCAATAGGCCTGCCATCCTCTAACCTGCTGAGCCCGGACAAAGTCATCGAACACCCCGGATATTTGGCTCAAATCGGATTATGTACCCGGACATGTACAGGGCTGGACAAAAATATGGAATCACATCATATTACGACGCCGAGTAAGTTGCGGGAAACCTGGTGGCATTCAAAACAACTTCTAGATGCCACAGAATGGATAAATACAGGTTCTGTACGGTTTCAAAGGTACTCTCATACCATTTCTCCTGCCAAATAGTGGCAAGTTCAATACGATGATGGAGGTGGATAGCAATCACACACGTCTCTCTCCACAGCAACCTCTGGATCACAGAATCCTGAGTTCGATTCCCGCCTGGGTTGGGGATTTTCTCGGCCCGGGGACTGGATGTCTGTGTTGTCCTCATCATTCCATCATCATTCATGAAAGTGGCTAGATAGGACTGTGTACGGATTGGGAATGTGTACGGGCGCTGATAACCGCGCAGTTGAGTGCCCCACAAACCCAACATCATCATCATCATCATCATCATCTCCATAGCAGGCCACAATGGCTCCATAATATTGAAATCTGGCGTCTGTGGAGGCCGTGGGGGGGGGGGGGGGGGCAAAACTTCATCCTCGCGGTCTCAAACCACTTGGGGAGGATGCAGTCTGTGTGAATAGGGGCTCTATCGTCTCAGAACACAGAATCGCCACTGGAATACAAATATTGCGCTATGGGATGGACCTGATCAGCCAAAGTTTATACTTGGCAGTAACGCTACCCTTGGAGTACCCATGGAATACCAGGACATCGCTGCCCAAACCGTCACCGAACTCTCTACATGTTTCGCTACTGGGACGGAAATTCGTACAGAAGATGGTAACAGTGTGAAACGATGCTCATCCGATCAAATGACTTCCTTCCCTTGCTCCAAAGTCCAGGTTTTATGACTTTAGCATCGCGTTTTCCTATTAAGGGTGTATGCATCGCTGACGGGGGGGGGGGGGGGGGGGTTGAAATTCCAGCTCCCCCTGCAGTTCCCTGCTTATGGAGGTCCCTTCATATTATTTTGGTACTGATGATAGTCTCGCGAGTACGAGTTTCAGACGTGCAGCGACTTCTGCAGCTCACTTCCTCTTATTTGTCGTCAAATCCTCTTTAATGACCGTCTGTCACGATCGTTCAACTTTCGCCCGCGTTGTGACTTAGCGGATGATATTTTTCCGCTTTCCATGTGTACGGTATAAATTTACGATACTGTTCCTCTCGAAACAAAGAACTCTTTGGCTATCTTCGTTACGGAAGCACTTACCATACGAGCACCAACAATCTGCCAACGTTCGACTTCACTTAGCTCCGACATAATGCACCCAAAACTACACTGATCTGACCAAGACCGACAATTGCAACATATTGAGAACATTACGAAGGTACCGTTCGTGGTCACATACAACAGTGCAACTTGCTTGCAGGCCTGACTGTCACTTGTGTTTGTGTTAAAGCATGCACTTCTCGGGATGTTTCCATATTTTTGTCTAACCCTTTACTTGCTGTTGAGGATAAGTTGGCCGAAAATTAAAACTATAACGAGTTAAAAAAAATCTTAACATATATGATACATACCTAACGTAAGTAGATCTACTGCAGTGTCGAGCTCATGTTTGCAGGATGGACGTATGGAGTGAAACGTACACATTCACAAGCACACGCTTCTCATTCAATGTAGCAGGGAAAATAGGTGCATAGGAGAGCGTCGAAGCGTGCCTGTCGCTGTTTTTTTTTAAACGAAAGAAACTACCTAAGGACCAGTCCTTATTTAGTGAATTTCATGCGTAAAATTTACTCCACAGGACTTCCGCAACTGCGCATCGTGGAGTCAGTTTTATTGGTTTACCAGTTTATTATCTGATTTGGTAAATTTTAACTAAGATTTGTTGAAATCTATTTATTCCCACTCAATCGAATTTCTCCAGACACTCACACAAAAACATTATGCGGGTTTACGATAAACAGTTGTATAAAAACCCTGCCAGGACGCCCTTGAACGCCCTCTAATCTAGAAAAAATCCGAGAAAACCCGGACGTATGCTAGCCCTAACCGGAATTTCCGAGACGGAACTCCCACCATGGCTACCCTTTTTAATAAGTCAGCCCACAAATATAGTATTTTTGTGTCTCAATCGATCGGCAGCTTTATTTCATTTTTATAGTTTATTAGTAATGCCCAGAATTTGTTGACGTGTAAACTTTCTTTCCTTATGATCTAAGCATTGGTCATAAGCAGTAAAATCTCGGATATTCTCACTACACGATGTCCCAGGAGGAACATTCAGGGTTATGACAGGATCTCTTATTTGAAGCAAAAAACTTCTTATGAACATATGCCTTCTCCGAATGGTTACCGAGATATACCTCATTTAATGTACATTTGGTTTTGGGCTGGTGGGACGGCGATATGTGAGCTGGATTGGTCGTAGTAGTTTAACTGAGTGGCCAGCAACATTGCTCGATCTTACGCCATCAGATTTTTGTTTTTAGGTTTGGATGAAGTTCACAAATGGTTCAAGTGGCTCTAAGCACTATGGGACATAACATCTGAGGTCATCAGTCCCCTAGACTTAGAACTACTTAAACCTAACTAACCTCAGGACATCACACACATCCATGCCCGAGACAGGATTCGTACGTGCGGCCGTAGCAGCAGCACGGCTCCGGACTGAAGCGCCTAGAACCGCTCGGCCACAAAAGGCCGGCTTGGATGAAGTCTGAGGCGCACAAAGGAAGGGTGAATACGAGACATGAACACCTTTGCTGCATCATGGACGCTGTTGCTGTCATTAGGAAACGTGCAGAAGCACTCAGACAAGCCACACAACATGTTCTCCCAAGAGTGCACAAATGCAGTTGAGTGAAGTTGAATGTAGGGCATTCTAACATTTATTGCGAACTGTGCAACAGTCTTAATCTGACGTGCACGATAATGCTTCGACGTGAATGTATTAAAAATACGTATTTCTCAGTTGATACTTTGCAAAACACATGTTTTAATGTTTACTATCTGTTATTCATGTGTAAACCTAACAATGTATTGAGTAATACAGAAAATGAATAACAATGCACGTTAAATGCGCCCTGTCTCGGAAATCATTCGGAATAGACCATATGTCCATATGAAGTTCTTAGCTGGAAGTAATCGTTCCTATCATACACCTGAATATTGATTTTTCGTCTTGGAAAACGACGTAGAAATGTAAATTTAATTTTGTCTTTTTCAAGGATGATCTGTTACTAAGACCTCATTTTTTGCATGTTTGGGTTTAATGTCTAGTTATGACACAACAGTTTACTCCTTTAATGTGGACAAGAACGAGGAATGCACGTGTCTATAGGAAAAATGCAACAATATTGCTTCATGTTCAAAGTAAATTGATGGTTTACCTGCTTATTACTATTGCCGTGACCTTTAATGTTGTACCAATGTAAGGTGTCTATAATTTCGCACCTTACAGACACTAATCTACATACTTTGCCGTGATTCACAACCGGAATTAGATATCATTTGATAGTTTGTACATCGTATACATGAATATTTAAATAAGACTGACATTGTCACATACATCTTGTAAATACTTGTTAACGCAAGTTGCATGAAAGGTGATGGAATGTCTTTGTTACCAAAATGGCGTAATAACTGATACTAGTAGAGGTTGGAACGCCAGTGGAAATGAAACGGCAGGCGAAACTCAAGCCCTGGGTGGAAAAGCCCGAGCCGGTGTGTTGATCCTGCGTAACGCAGGAAGTAGACGAGACGGACCGTCGGACCCATTAGCGCTGAAGCACAATACTGCGGCGGCTGGCCGGTTTTGTAGCGGGGCTTGAAGGATAACCGGATAATACTTCAGAAACACTGAAAATCTTGGACGCAGCAGAGAGGAACGAGGAAGCGTTACCTCGGAAATCACGCAGGCTGGGTCATTTCCGAGCATTTTTACTCTGAGAAGCGTACCATTGTTTGTATTCCTAATTAACGAGGATAGGTATTTCCTCGCAAACTATCCGTGCTGGGCGATAGAAGACTAAAATATGGTTGGTCGGCGTTCGGAAGAATCTGTAGAGAGGGAGAATATTCCGTAGTTTCGAGAATATGATTCGCCTTCTGCAGTTATGAGGGAGGAGAGCCGAGCTTTGCTGGGAAGCCAGCGGTGGAGAGAAAGAGGTCTTCCGTTTTGAGCGCCCATGTCTATCAGCTCTTGCTGATACAGACGGACTTCCTGCCTTTCCTCTCAGCAGATTTTACAGTCAGAACGGTTAGGCACTGTACTGTTGCGAAATTACAGACTACAATTCTGGACTTCGCCTCTGGGTAGGGAGTCGTCGTTGAGTACGGAGCGTTTAGTGATTGAGAGCACTTCGTCTGTCTATTATCACATGGAGATGTTATCTGAATTCCGTCCTTGTAGCTGGGAGCTCGCGTTTCTTGTCTGTAGAACACAGAGAGAAGACAGTATTAGATTATACTAGTCAGAGTACCGCCTTCTGCCGTCCTACTGTTTGAAAGAGTTCTTATTTTGTGGCTGGAGTCCTTCCATCGCCGCAGATGTGTACGAGAACCATATCTCCAACGCACTGGACGCAGTACATACGGTGATATTGCTAATGGCCTCGGCTTATTAAATCTATAAAGTTCAACAGATGTGATCACGTAACTTTTATTTCCAGTGAAGTTGTGCACCACTGTATATCATATTTGAAAATAGTGTCTTCTAGTGTTTGACACGTAGATGATGCCAGTCATTTCGCGTTATTTATATTAGATTGTGTAGCCATAAAAAGGGACAGATTTGGGCAATTGATCAGTAATATTAATTAGGAAATTCATTTGTGTCTCTTTATGTCCATTGGACATTAATATATAAACATTTGCAATATATAAAAGGGGTTTTAATCTACAATAAATGTATAAGCAGAAACAGCAAAACAGAAACAGCATTTATTATTTTGTAGTTACTCGTTCGATTAATCACTCATTTATGTTTATGTTGTAATTTATATGTTAAAGAACAAGAAGGAGGAGATAATATCACCATTAATCATTCATTTATGTTTATGTTGTAATTTATATGTTAAAGAGCAAGAAGGAGGAGATAATATCACCATTAAGAGATCCTAAGATCTGCTTCAGGGGGTAGTCAGACAGGACCAAATTTTCATTTTCGCGTTCAGTATTTTCCGTAGCGCACATTCATTTTACACCCTCCTGGAGTAGCATCTTGGAGCAGGTACGGGTATTGCAACAAAAATATCGATGTTCAAAAATGATTCAAATGGATCTGAGCACTATGGGACTTAACTGCTGTGGTCATCAGTTCCCTAGAACTTAGAACTACTTAAACCTAACTAACCTAAGGACATCACACACATCCATGCCCGAGGCAGGATTCGAACCTGCGACCGTAGCGGTCGCGCGGTTCCAGACCGTAGCGCCTAGAACCGCTCGGCAAATATCGATGCTGTACCAAACATAATGTCCATCGGTGAAATATCGATATTAATGTGTTGACTTTTTAGACATGTTTTTGAAACTAAAGAAAAACTTTAAAGTGCACGCTCCAGTGTTTTCAGTAAATGCTGAAAGAATTTCTAACGATAAACACGTGTTGTCTGACAACAGTTTTCCACACTTTCGAAAACCTCTGTATGCTGTCACACTGTAATAGCTCAGTGATGATTATACAATAATTCCCATACATCTTCAAACAATGAGATTTATTAAAGAAAAACATTGCGATTTTGAACTAATTCTCCTTTCCGAAATTTCAGTTGCAACCTCCACTCTCGCCGGGGGTTCAAGTCCTCCCTTGGGCATGGGTGTGTGTGTTGTTCTTAGCATAAGTTAATTTAAGTTAGTTTAAGTAGTGTGTAAGTCTAGGGACTGATGACCTAAGCATTTAGGTCCCTTAGGAATTCACACACATTTGAACATTTGAAATCCCTCTCCCAGTACAAACTATCATTTGGGCGCCCTTAGTAGCAGGATAATACGCGGTGTTCACCGGATGTCATCTTGTATGTACCTCTTCAAGAAGGTAGGCATTTTAGCTACATTTTTATTCGCTATGAATTTCGTCATAATAATCCATCACAACTTGAGAACAAAAAAATGGCTCTAAGCACTATGGGACTTAACGTCTGAGGTCATCAGTCCCCTAGAACTTAGAACTACTTAAACCTAACTAACCTAAGGACACCCAGTCATCACGAGGCAGAGAAACTCCCTGACCCCACCGGGAGTCGAACCAGGGAACCCGGGCGCCAACTTGAGAACAACAATGATGTCCATACCTATGAGATGAGAAGGCAAAATGAAATTTATTAATTATTATTAAGGCTGACAGTGGCTCAGAAAGGAGTTAAAAGTGCGCCAACGAAAGATTCTGGTCATTTACCCAGTAACAAAAGTCTGACAAGCTGCAAAGCAAATTTCGTACCTAGCATGAAAACTTTTTCTGTTCTACTGACCAGTTTTTATTAAAGAGGGACAGCTATTTAAAAAATCTATTTCTTAAGCATTGTTGCATGTAGACTAAAAAGTAAAATATTCATTAACGTTAAAATGAATAATTTATACATACCGTGTAAACTATCTTGTTTCAAAAGTTCAGGTCATCTACGGAACGTGGAACAAACTAACTAAGCAACAACGAACTACACATGTTTATTGATACATACCAGTTTCAATCTCAAATGTATAAAATTGACATTATTGTATCACAACATGTTATCAAAGTTGTTTTACCTGACTACGCTGGGTGATTTCACTAAATGGGGACAAACTGCAAGAAACGATCCCTAAGAGGATAAGGAATAAAACAGGTAATAGGGACAGAAATGCGTTCCAAGGAAGGTACATCCACCTGAAGACTTGGCAGAAAATCCTAAGAAATTTTGGACTTATGTCAAAGCGGTAGGTGGATCAAAACGAAATGTGCAGACACTCTGTGACGAAAATGGTACTGAAACAGAGGATGACAGACTAAGCGCCAAAATACTAAATGTATTTTTTCAAAGCTGTTTCACAGGGGAAGACTGCACTGTAGTTCATTCTCTAAATTGTTGCACAGATGACAAAATGGTAGATATAGAAATAGATAACAGAGGGATAGAAAAACAATTAAAATCGCTCAAAAGAGGAAAGGCCGCTGGACCTGATGGGATACCAGTTTGATTTTACACAGAGTACGCGGAGGAACTTGCCCCCCTTCTTGCAGCGGTGTACCGTAGGTCTCTAGAAGAGCGTAGCGTTTCAAAAGATTGGAAAAGGGCATAGGTCATCCCCGTTTTCAAGAAAGGACGTCGAACAGATGTGCAGAACTATAGACCTATATCTCTAACGTCGATCAGTTGTAGAATTTTGGAACACGTATTATGTTCGAGTATAATGACTTTTCTGGAGACTAGAAACCTACTCTGCAGGAATCAGCACGAGTTTCGAAAAAGACGATCGTGCGAAACCCAGCTCGCGCTATTCGTCCAGGCAGATGCAGTGTTTCTTGGCTTCCCCAAGGCGTTTGATACAGCTCCCCACCGTCGTTTAATGAACAAATTAGGAGCATATGGACTATCAGACCAATTGTGTGATTGGATTGAAGAGTTCCTAGATAACAGAACGCAGCATGTCATTCTCAATGGAGAGAAGTCTTCCGCACTAACAGTGATTTCAGGCGTGCCGCAGGGGAGTGTCGTAGGACCGTTGCTATTCACAATATATATAAATGACCTCTTAGATAACATCAGAAGTTCACTGAGGCTTCTTGCGGGTAATACTGTAGTATGTCGAGAGGTTGTAACAATGGAAAATTGTACTGAAATGCAGGAGGATCTGCAACGGATTGACGCAGGGTGCAGTGAATGGCAATTGAATCTCAATGTAGAGAAGTGTAATATGCTGCGAATACATAGAAAGAAAGATCCTTCATCATTTAGCTACAATATAGCAGGTGAGTAACTGGAAGCAGTTAATTTCATAAATTATCTGGGAGTAGGCATTAGGAGTGATTTAAAATGGAATTACCATATAAAATAAATAGTCGGTAAAGCAGATGCCAGACTGAGATTCATTAGAAGAATCCTAAGGAAATGCAATCCGAAAAAAAAGGAAGTAGGTTACAGTACAATTGTTCACCCACTGCTTGAATACTGCTCAGCAGTGTGGGATCCGTACCAGACAGCGTTGATAGAAGAGATAGAAAAGATCGAACGGAGAGCAGCGCGCTTCGTTACAGGATCATTTAGTAATCACGACAGAGATGACAGATAAACTCCAGTGGAAGACTCTGCAGAAGAGACGCTCAGTAGCTCGGTACGGGCTTTTGTTGAAGTTTCGAGAACATACCTTCACTGAGGAGTCAAGCAGTATATTGCTCCCTCCTACGTATATCTCACGAAGATACACGCCACGCACCGCCAGGTGGCTTGCGGAGGATGGATGTCGATGCAGATGTAGAAGTAAAAGATCTGTGACATTGAAGGTTTCAACGATTGCAAGCACACATGAAGACATACCAGGCAAGTGGAAATTTATTTTAGCGTCACACTGATGAGGGCAGTGAGCTGGAGCACCTAAATGTAGCTGGCACATTACCCTTCGCAGCATCAGAGGCACGTCTTCCGGCAGGGTCACCCGCAGGAAGCACAGGTATCCCTCGCCTGTGAGGCATTGTGTAAGGATGACCGGTCCCACGAGGCAGTCGCCAATAATCGCCGCCCTCGCATTGAGGCTGAAGCGGTGCTGATGGTTATCTGCCATTCTCCATAGTCCACAGGTGAGTGTAGTGAACTTTGACGCTTTCGCCCCTCGCAAAGGTAGCCTTATCTGTGAGTAGGACAGATGACGAGAATCCCAGCGCAGTTATTGCCTGTGCGACGAACCGGTGACAAAAGCATCGCCGCGGAGGCAAGTCCCTAATAACACCCATGTTCCGTGGAACACCGTTTGGTAAAGGTAAGAGTCGAGTGAGTGCTGGCAGTGCAACCAGCGAATGCGGCCTACAAAATAAGAACATCTTTACGTTTCATATGTTTTTAATCGCTATTGCCTCTCTCCAGGACTGGTTCCTCTGCTTTTGGTCAGAAGTATTTCCTGTTTATCCCAACAGTCCATGCTATTGCAAACTTTTTTTTTTGCCATCACATTACTTTATGAATCTTTGTCCTCCGACATATTGCCGAGACTTTCCTAGGATTATGGATAAGCTCTAAGCTTGTGCATTAGCAGTTTGCTGTACGCTAGAAGCGGTTGTCATGCCCTTTCCTCTCATGCGAATTCTATTGGTAGCAAAATCAAGGCAATGTGCCATCGTACTAATTGCTCTTCGGATTCAATTTTTTCCTCTTTCTTGACACACAATGTGCGAAATAATACCAAATCCGGGTAGAATTAGAATGTAAACAGTGATAACTCTTTTTTTTGTGTGGTAGGAAAGGTAGTGGCGAACGCTTTAGGGTAGCAAATGTTTCCCTTTCCCTGTGTGTCACCTTGGTGATTACTGTTTGCAGTTTTATCCATGGAGTCCACACTGGTGGACAGAACGACCGCTTTTAAGAACTCTTTTACAACGGCCGATTCCTTGTCCCAACTGATTGCTCGTTGCAAGTGAGTCTACTATAGCGCTCTGGTGTATTATTCCTGTACTGAGACTCCCTTGTCACGAACTTCTTTTCCTTTTCTTTTTTTTTTTTCATCGGCGCCAAATTGAATGCATTGAAAGCGTTATCCTCTGTGACATTGGGACTGTAAGGGGTTGTCCTTCTCATAAAAACTGGAATGAAGTGACATAATTAAGATACTATAGAGGTGTGCAAATTAGAAGAAGACTGCGTGATATGTTCCGCACAAAGAGGGTTTGAGAATAAATGGTTCAAATGGCTCTGAGCACTATGCGACTTAACTTCTGAGGTCATCAGTCGCCTAGAACTTAGAACTAATTAAACCTAACTAAACTAAGGACATGACACACATCCATGCCCGAGGCAGGATTCGAACCTGCGACCGTAGCGGTCGTTCGGCTCCAGACTGTAGCGCCTAGAACCGCACGGCCACCCCGGCCGGCCGTTTGAGAATACTTTGCGTTGTGCTCTGTCTCGGTTCCACGCTTCACACCTTAGCCTTTGCCAACCCTGGTAATTGCCAACACAGTGGTAAGTGCCACTTCGGGCCATTGCTTGTACTTCTCACTCTCCTACAACAAGCATGAACAGAAAATTATGATTGTCGCCTCTTCTAGTAATAGGTCTAGTTGTTCTGTTTGCCGATGCTACCCATTATGGACACTACAGTCGCTAAATAACCTCACCATACTAGTAAAGCAGTCAGCAGTCTGAAGACTGATTTGAACACCACAGTGCTTTACTGGGCATGCCATGCTCCTGTGGAAGGTGGTATGTTGTTGCCTTTCTCCGTCTACTGAACCGACTTACCCAGTCAATTATACAGGATCCACAGTTTCACGTTGATTCCAAACCACGGAGCAACTCCCTTTAACAGTTTTAAAGAAAACTGCAGTGGGACAGTCTTCCGTCCTCCGACTAAAAATATGACATTACTACCAGCGAGCAACCAAGATCGCCTCGGACTACGTACGGCTGAGTCATACCGAAGTCACATGCAGTATTGGCCAAATAGTGTTCACAGCCGAAGTCCGCCCCAGTGGCTGGGTGGTCAACGCGACGAAATGCCACGCGAAGGGGCCCGGGTTCGATTCCCGGCTGGGTTGGGGATATTTCTCCTCTCAGGGACTGGGTGTTGTGTTGTTCCCATCCTCGTCATCGTTTTATGTTGTCTTCATCCTCATCTCATCCACCTGGGTGGCGACATGAAGGGCATCCGGCCACCCCTTAAATTAACCTTGCCAAATCAAACCATAACATGCCGACCCTGCGACACTGCGGGCACAAGGCTGAAGGAAAGAGAGAGAGTGTTCACAGTCGAAGATCGCTGTCATGAACACCAGCACCACACCCATTTAAGGCAGCTAAAACAAGTCGGCGATACAGAGCACTGCCAGGCAACGTCGAAACGAGGCACACTCACTACAAAGTGAAATATTCAGCCTTTACATCAAACAATATTTAAACACTGCACATAGTCCCTTCCTGCGATACCCTTTGTGTTTTGGTTTCTTTTTAAGGGCCAAATAACACCCGAATCTTGTTTCCTCTGTGGATAGAGTTGACAGATGAAAACGAGACAGGGGGTAAAAACTAAGAGAGCTGTTTATTATTTCAAAAGTAATCGGAATGATTGTTAACACATTTATCCCACTGTGAGACAAGACGGCTTTTGCCTTCGGAGTGCTACAGTGACGTCGACATTCCGTTCAACTTCTGCCTCTCCGTCAGATTGTGGGGAACTCACTGAGCACGGATATTCCGGAACTTCAGATGCTCTGTCATGGTGGCGTGAGCCGCACCGTGAATGATGCCCAACATGAGCCGTACGTCTTCCACCGTCCGCAGTCGGTCAATTCTGACGACAGCAATGGCAGAAGGGACAATGGCACGATGAGGCAGTTCTTTCCGACTGCTCTCTTTCAGCGATACCCGACCTTCTCGAAATAATTTATTCCACGCAAACAGACGGGCACGTGACATACTGTGTTCGCCATATATATCAGACATCCAAACACGAATTTCACTTCCTTACACTTCTTACGCAGTAGAAAACCGCACTGCGCCTCGCTGTTCTTCTTTCCTCGTCTCCGTAGTGAAGTTGGACGCAAACTTGACTAGCTGACCTCACTTCCAGCAAGTCTAACACAGAGCCTTCCTGATTCTCAATAGAGTTATTTGGTAAGCGTGATAGCGTTTCGGAGATGTTTAGAAAACTCAAATGGCAGACTCTGCAACAGAGGCGCTCTGCATCGCCGTGTAACTTGCTGTCCAGGTTTCGAGAGGGTGCGTTTCTGGATGAGGTATCGAATATATTGCTTCCCGCTACTTATACCTCCCGAGGAGATCACGAATGTAAAATTTGAGAGATTCGAGCGCGCACGGAGGCTTTCGGCAGTCGTTTTTCCCGCAAACCATACGCGACTGGAACAGGAAAGGGAGGTAATGACAGTGGCACGTAAAGTGCCCTCCGCCACACACCGTTGGGTGGCTTGCGGAGTGTAAATGTAGATGTAGATGTAGAGAGTACTTATAGACACACACCTATTTGCGTTGTCATTTGACTATCCCTTGTATTTACGTTCTTATCTACCCACAGTCCGCCCCCGGTAGCTGAGTGTTTGCCGGCACGGTAGCTCAGCCCTAAGGGCCCCGGTTCGATTCCCGGTTCACGGACTGGGTGTTGTGTTGTCCTAATCATCATTATTTCATCCCCATCGACGCGCAAGTCGCCGAAGTGCTTTCAAATCGAAAGACTTGCATCCGGCAAACGGTCTACTCGACGGGAGGCCCTAGTCACACATTTTCATTTACATCTATGCAGAGTTTAGGGGTGCTCTATGTAAAACACACATTTTTGCTATCAAACCTTCGGTTTCTCTCACAGAAGAACACTCCCAGGAAAAACAACAAATCCGAATGCAAGCTTCGCAATATGTCACGAAACCAAATCAAACAATAAAATAAAAATTAAGAAGACACAAAATTCATTATTGTGACATGAGTGAACACTGCAAGAATTAGCTAAATTCCGATGTCATCAGAAGTCACGATCCTCTGTTTCTACGTGTTCAGTGTTCAGCATAGAATTCGACGCTCAGGAAAATCAGTTGACCATTGAGTCACTGATTCGCAGCGTGGCTGGCATCTGATTTACTCGCAGGAACGTGACGCATACCGCAGACAAATATTTTTTTTACGATTCAAAGTATGAATGACTTGTGGCTCATATGCATTATGTGGAGAATTCCACACCACTCCACAGCATTCAGAATAAAATGCCTTTATTGTTTGCTCACACACAGGGAACTATTGGGAGTATTACAGTGCCGTCTTCTTTCTTCCTGTCTCTAAAATGCACCATGTTTCCACTATTACATCATTTGTGGTGTCTTGTCCTCTCTTGTATCTATTCATTGAGCCCTTCTCCACAGGCTACCCCATCTGCACTCGTATAATTTCTTCTTTATTTCTGAGTATAGATGTGATGCCCTGTCTTCAGTTTCCTCCCGCTGTATAAATAACTAGACACTTTGACCTAGTGCTTATGTCACAAAATATTTCGCCTACGCTCCAAGTAGAAGTACAGGTAATTTGCATGACGTTGTCGTATCTGGATTTTACAGAATTTTTGATGTTTTCCACTTTTATTCCGGTTTTTTCGATATTTTTACATACCGGTATGTACATTTACAGGTGCATATATGTTCTTTTTGCTTGTTTAACCTCCTCTGTATGCGAAAATATTTTAACGTAGGAAGAAATGATCACTGTAATAATAAAATAAGAAAAAGTGAAGCTCGTACGGAAAGATTTAAGTGTTCGTTTTTCCCACGCGGTGTTCGAGAGTGGAACGGTAGAGGAGTAGCCTTGAACCCTCTGCCATGTTCTGAATTGTATATTACAGAGCAGTCAAGTAGGTGCAGAAAGGCAGGTTCTATTTAAGTTGCGTAGAAGGCTAAGGATGACATGAACGTGTCAAGGGAGTCTACAATGGACGATAGGGACTTAGCAAGTATTAAAACAGGAAAATTCCATTAATGGGGAACTCACTGAATTTCATTATCTAAGAAGCTCTGATACAACTGACATGAATATTAGAAAGTTGAATTCAGTACTGACTGAAGGGCCAAAGGTGGTCTGTAGCACAATCAGAATACAATAAAGTCACCATCCTTAGGAGGTACAGAGACAGGGCCATTTTAAAAGATGACTGGGGAGAGGAAACATGAAACAAGAACACACAAGCGAATTATCTGCTGTGACACGAAGGAATTGTTAATCGTATGCTAGAAGAAACTACTGGGGCGTGTGTCTACAGAAGATCACAATACTGGTGGATATGGGAGTACTAAAACAGTGTTTTGCGTATGAAGACTTTATCTTGCTTTCTACTAGTGGCATTCAAACACACTGCACACCGAAATCACACTGATTAAATACGGTAATGAAACACTCTTGTGGAGCGGGTGGTATTAACCGTTCAGTGTATCCATTTGTTAGTGCAGACAGCACAACGCAGGGACACGTCATACGAGTAAACATATGCATTACCGAAGCGGAAAGGCTAGTGAAACCAGTTTCCTACAGATTAAACCAACAACAATCGTATGGCATTAATGTCATTGTGTGCGTGTGCGTGTGCGTGTGCGTGTGCGTGTTTGGGTGTGTGTGTGCGTGTTTGGGTGTGTGTGTGTGCGTGTTTGGGTGTGTGTGTGTGTGTGTGTGTGTGTGTGTGTGTGTGTGTGTGTGTGTGTGTGTGTGTGTCCATTGTAACCATACAGTACTCCGAAAAGTATGGAACCTAAATACACATAGCGAAGTATAATTCACATGCGTTGAAATTATAGTAATTGTAATGACATGTGCGTAGGTGTAGTTACACACGATACAAAAAACCAAGAAAGCATATTCTTCGCTATCTTAAACTGTATCAGACGTTAAACCACAGTTCGACAGTCTTACACAACATCATAAATCCTGAAACGCCGCTGGCCTTGGGGGTGGGTGTACGATATCTGCAGTCTGTAAAAACAGTGAGTGGTGTATGTTTCACTTTACGATTGCTGGTATTACATTCTTAAATACTCTAATTCGAGGATGCTTTGTTCTACTTCAGTGATCACGTCGAAAGCTGATTCTTACGTTGCGATTCGATAGGACGGTCTCATGGTAGTCTAGTGTTTGTTATCCGTTTAATCTATATGCGTTACAAGAACATTAAAAACACGTTGACAGCATGGTATGATCATAGCTGTATATTTCTAATATTCCTGAGTAGTCTTAGGGTTATGTTAATTCTCTAAAGTGATATATGTCTGGTCTATTTTGAGATTTCTCTACATAAAGCAATACAATATTTTTATGTATGTTGAGGTGGTTTATTAAAGTTTCCACATTAGTCTTTTAAAGAGACAGTCTTCACTCCTTCCGATCTGATCATGTAAGCGTCGAAAAGATGTGGAATGATTTCAGAGAGATAGTATCGACAGCAGTTGAGAGACACATACAACATAAATTAGTAAGTGATGGAGCTGATCCCCCTTGGTACACAAAACGGGTCAGATCGCTGTTGCAGAAGCAATGAAAAAAGTATGCCAAATTTGAAAGAACGAAAAATCCTCAAAATTGGTAAAGTCTTGCAGAAGTTCGAAATATAGCGCTTTCGTCAATGCGAGATGCTTTTAATAATTTCCACAACGAAACACTGTCTGGCAGAAAATCCGAAGAGATTCTGACCATACATAAAGCACACCAGTGGCAAGATGCAATCAATACCTTCACTGCACGATAACAACGGCGAAGTCAATGATGACAGCGCGACTAAAGCAGAGTTATTAAACACGGTTTTCCGAAACTCCTTCACCAAAGAATGCGAAGTAAATATTCCTGAATTCCAATAAAAAAAAAAAAAAAAAAAAAACTGCCAAGATGAGAAACACAGAAGTAGCAAAGCAGCTTAAATCACTTAATAGACGTAAGGCCTCGGGTCCCGATTGTATAGCAGCCAGGTTCCATTCAGAGTATGCTGATACAATAGCTCCATATTTAGAAATTATATACAACCACTCGCTCGCAAAAAGATCCGTACCTAAACATCAAGTCGCACCAATACCGTAAAAGGGAAGCAGGAGTAATCCGCTGGATTACAGGCCCATATCACTAACGTCGATTTGCAGTAGGGTTTTGGAACATATACTGTGTTCTAACATTATGAAGTACCTCGAAGAAAACAATTTATTGACACATAGTCAGCACGGATTCAGAAAATATCGTTCTTGCGAACCACAGCTAGCTCTTTATACTCGTGAAGTAATGAGTACTATCGACAGGGGAAGTCAAATTGATTCCATATTTTTAGATGTCCAGAAGGCTTTCGACACCGTTCCTCACAAGTGTCTTCTAATCAAACTGCATGCCTATGGAATATCGCCTCAGTTGTACGACTGGATTCGTGATTTCCTGTCAGAAAGGTCACAGTTCGTAGTAATAGCCGGAAAGTCATCGAGTAAAACAGAAGTAATATCCGGTGTTCCCCAAGGAAGTGTTATAGGCCCTCTATCGTTCCTGATCTATATTAACGACATAGGAGACAATCTGAGTAGCCGTCTTAGATTGTTTGCAGATGATGCTGTCATTTACCATCTTGCAAAGTCATCAGATGACCAAAACTAATTGCAAAATGATTTAGATAAGCTATCTGTATTGTGCGAAAAGTGGCAATTGACCCTGAATAAAGAAAAGTGTGAAGTTATTCAGATGAGTACTAAATTTCGATTACGCGATAAGTCACATAAATCTGAAACCTGTAAATTCAACTAAATGCTTCGGGGTTACAATTACAAATAACCTAAATTGGAACGATCGCATGGGAAATGTTGTGAGTAGAGCAGACGAAAGACTGTGATTTATTGGCTGAAAACTTGGAAGGTGCAACAGGTCTACTAAAAGACTGCTTACACTACACTTGTCCGCCGTATTCAGGAGTATTGCTGTGCAAAAAAATGGCTCTGAGCACTATGGGACTCAACTGCTGTGGTCATTAGTCCCCTAGAACTTAGAACTACTTAAACCTAACTAACCTAAGGACATCACACACATCCATGCCCGTGGCAGGATTCGAACCTGCGACCGTAGCAGTCCCACGGTTCCGGACTGCGCGCCTAGAACCGCTAGACCACCGCGGCCGGCTATTGCTGTGCAGTGTGGGATCCGCATCAGGTGGGACTGACGGATGACGTCGAAAAAGTACAAAGAAGGGCAGTTCGATTTGTGTTATCGAGAAATAGGGGAGATAGTGGCACAGACATGATACGTGAATTGGAGTGGAAATCATTAAAACAAAGGCGTTTTTCATTGCGACGGGATCTTCTCACGAAATTTCAATCACCAATTTTCTCCTCCAATTGCGAAAACATTCTGTTGGCACCCAGCTACAGAGAGAGAAATGATCACCACAATAAAATAAGAGAAACCAGGGCTCGCACAGAAAAATTTAAGTGCTCGTTTTTCCCGCGCGTCGTTCGAGAATGGGAAGGTAGAGAGACAGTTTGAAGGTGGTTCATTCAACCCTCTGCCAGACACTATAAAATGACTTTTATCTTAATAATATGAATATTTATATATGTGTTTGGTGAGAGAGATTGATTTTTGATTGAGATTTTTACTTTAAGTCGTAAGTGGTACCTGAATTTTGGTTGCTTTCTCCTTGAATGATCAGCTTCTGCAACAGTTGGTGACGTATTATAATTTGGAGGAAGTTATTGTTCTTTAAGGTTTAAAATACGGCTCTGTTAGTTACTTGGCCGTATTGCGGATAGCTTTGAGCACAAGTTTCCGTAGATTTTCATACGTAAGGGACCACTGTTGTAAGTAAATAAGATCAAACAGCAATCTGTTTTTCCTGAGAAAAGGAGATTGTTTAGCACATAAACTTCCTTCAAACTACACGTCCTGTTGCATCAAAATTGGTCAGTGGAGTTCAACACCACACTATTATAGAAGAACATAATCCAATTACTGCAACTAAGAAATTATGAGAGGTTGTCACGTATTGAATGAAAACTATAGAGAATGCGTTTCCTTTCCTGTATTTTAGTGAACTTTGTACACTTACAGTTCTGTCGACTGATAGCCGGCGACGATAATGGAGTTCACATCATTTTCCAAAAATACAATATATTTCTATTCTTCACTTCTATTGCACATGCTTTACTCGGTTTTACCACTGAAATAGTAATTTTCATTAAATGTAACAATGCGTTCAGAGAGACGGTCTAGCAACACGTCGTCTTTCCGCAAGATACAGATTAATAGTCCTCTTTTTTTTAATAAATCAATTGTCTTTTTTTAGAGTCCATACTCAAGGATTCACAACTACTATCGTTACGGGGATTGTGCGCTAAAGTGCTTCTTGCTGTCCATCTGCGCTTCACTTCACTTCAAGAACTTTTTGAATCAGATTTACATTTACGGTATTTACATTACATTACTGAGCTTCTCAGAATAAAATCAGGCACAAATTAGTTTAAAAAAGAAGGGCAGTGAGGCTCACATAACATTACAGCACTTTGTGAATAGCATAGTAATCACGTAATTGTAGATGTAGAGAAAGTGGTGTTGGGCTAATGATTTTTATTTTTTTCGAAGCTCCACGTGGTGAGGAGGAGATCATCAATTTATAGTGGCGTGACTGAGGGATTTACTGCTGAACGTAAATAAATTACCTACATCAGTATGTATATGTGTATGAATTATATTACGTGACATATGGAACATAATGTAAATGACATTGTTTTCATTCCACAGTATACCAGCTTATCAGCGAAGATGTGGCTGTGTCAGCGTTAAACTGTTGCGGCATAAGAGCTAGGAGTATGACGGGTAATGCAGCAGCATTAAACTACTGCTGCGGCGACGCATTTGTATCGACAGTTACATTAGTCGCCTATGGCGGCGTTACAGGTTTTGAGGGACTGTGTTGCTGCAGCTGCAGCTGCAGTGTGGAGCTGTCTCCCGCCTGCAGATGCTGCTGTTGTAAAACACTGACAGCAATAATAGCTACTGTGTAAGAGTGGAAATAAAACAAAAGGTCCAGATGCGAGTAAGACTTGCGCTCTGAGGACTCTGTGCAAACTTAATTACGTATATAGAGAGTTCATCGATCCGATGAACTCAGAACATCAACGATTTTTGTCTGTTATCGACTTCGATACAGGTAAGATATCGGTCCCACAAATTCCAAGACTTTCGAGAAAGTTTTAATTTTAAGTTTGAAGTCAGGTAACAGAATGACAAAAATATTTTTTTTTATGTTGTATAAATACAAATTAAGACTTTCCCGGATTTTTTCCCTTACTTGCACTCTTAAATCTTGGTCCTCTCCAAAATACATGATTTTAGGTCAACGGTAAGTATCCTATACGTTTGAGGACTAGGTTTGCGAGTATCAAAAAGTCACATCAATGACTTTATCTTTTGATCACAATGACTTAGAAGCTTATGGTTTTTACACCGCCAAGGTACCATAGCCCTAAGTATGTAACACAAATTTATAAATATCTACTTGAAATGTATACCCATTCCCGAGAAGACATTGGTCTTAATAGACGGGGAGACAAACGGACAGTCAGATAACAAATGACAAATTTTTTCGTGTAATATAATTACAAATTAACACTTTTACGATTTTTCCGTTATTTGTACTGTGAAAGCTTAGTTCTTGCCAAATTTCATGATACTAGGCCAACGGTAAGTACCCTATACGTTTTTACGAGCGAGTTTTCTACTACCAAAATACGAGTATGTGACATAAATGGCCCGTATCATTTAACTGCATTGACTTAGAAGCTTGAAAATTTTACACCTTCAAGGGACCGTAGACGTTAGTGCTGACATAAATTTCAACTTGATACATCTATCCATTTCTGAAGAAAAGGGTTTTTAACAGTCAGACAGACAACAGACAGCAGGACAACAAAGTGACCCTATAAAGATTCCGTTTTTACGGATTGTGATCCGGAATTCCAATTAAGCAAAGTACGTAAGTAATTTATTCATACAGCACCACATACATTATTGGCGTTGCAGATATGAAATATAAATAATGAGCAACCTGTTGGCTTACTCAGTCTGGTGACTGAGCTCAGCAGTAAATGTTCCAGGCCACCATTTGTCACGTCTGTTAACTGTTCCGAATTTAGGATTGTATGCATTCACACCAATATGTGAGTTTAAGATGTTCACTCCAAAAGTAACTGTTGATAACGTACTATATAAATGCAAGTAGCACTGACAAAGCACACAGTTAAACTATATATATACCACCAGAAAAATGCTCCTGACATGTACAAAACGGCGAATATGTTCCTCTTTAAAAGACTGTCAGAAAAGTGGGGAAGCAGCTGCCTCAATTCTCATCCCGCCTTCCTCTCAAAAGATTTTGCCATGCCAACTTGTATTTGGGCTCTTTTAACACAGAACACTATAAATCCTTTTAAGCAGACAGTCTTTGTGGTTAAGCCTTCCGACCCAACATCTCCCTCCTCTCACTGCCACTGTCTAAACATGTCTCTCTTTCACTGTCTCCTTCTTTCCCCATTGATTTATAGTATATCCCACTGCCACTTTCTCCTATATCTCTTACACTGTCTCCTTTTGTCTCTCTTTCCCACTCCCAATGTTTCTACCATACCACGGGAGCTCAAAAAATCTGGGAGGGGACAACTTATTTTTTCCTCTGTACCCACGTATTTAAAATTTCGGTCCAAACGCGCACTCCCCTATACGTAAATGATAAAGTTCACCCATCTGGTAGAGTCCAGATTTCCCAAGCCTGTTTATGATCTCCACTCATTTATATTTTTCATATCCATTGTCTCCTCTCTCTTTTGTTCCCACTCTCTTTCTCGTTAACTGCCAGTGTCTCTCACTGATCATCAATATCTTACTTCTCTCCTTAGCTGGCCCTGCTATTATCTTCATCCATCACTCTTTCTCTTTAACTGTGCTCCCACCATCACTGTCTTCTCTCTCTTTCTTACTCTCCCACTAGCACTGTCTCGCCTCTCTTCCACCGTCACTGTCTTTCTGCTATTCTCTTTCAGCATAAAAAAGCAAGAATATGTTCGCAAGTCAAAATTTTTAGTGAATAAGGCGGAATAAGGATGGATACATCTTTTTCACCTAACAGCAGCATTTTCCCGCTGGTTCCTTTCATTCCCTGCTGCAGCACTGTGTGCTGCTTCATAAGACACGAATTATACAGGTCAGAAAAATTTCTGACTGTCTCTTTACACAGGATGCTCAGGAACAGTCTGAAAAGTTTGTAATGGTGTTACAGTGTAGGTTGCGCTGAGAGATAATTTTTAAGAAAAAAGTTATTTACGTTGCGCGGTCCCGAGTTAATAGGAATTGAAGTTAGCCAATCAGGAAGTGCCCCACAAATTCAAGCAGCCCGCCCGTCAGAGATGGCGTGGCCAAACGAGTGCTTCGTATGGTTTCCTAAAACCGAACAAAAGAGTGGTACAAAAACGGGACATGAGACGGAGTAAGGCTCGAAGCCGAGCTAAAGGCTGAGCTGTCTCGTGCTCTATCATCTGCGCAGTGAGGAAAACTGACACTAATTGTATCTGGCGGGGCGCTTGAATTTGAGCGCTCAACGACCTGATTACCTAACTTCAATGCTAATAATCTTGTAAAAGGCGCAAGTTATCGAATTTTTTCTTAACAATTATTTCTCAGCAGAATCTACACTTCAACACTCTTCCAAACTTCTCAGACTGTTTCTGACACACAAAAAACAAATAAGTACACATAATAAAATTTTACGTATTACTGTTTCCTTTAAATTTTTTCTGGATGCTTTGCTCACTGATCGCAGTTCATCGAAAGTGCCCAGCTTATGATTTGTGTTTTAAAAGTGTAAAAATCTTATTAGAAATGTTTTGTTGAATTTGCAGTCTTTCGAGTTTTACGTAATTTTTGGCAGTGACTTTAAGTTACTTCCAACCATCTTAAAAGCATTCTTGACTTTTTTTCTCACTGAACTAACACTTTGGTCGTATTTGCATAGGCGTGAAATGCCCCTTATACAGAGACAAGGAGTCATGAAATTTTGTTGAAAATTCTAACAATACAATTTGGTGACCCAGAATGCTTGTGATGACCCTAGAACTCTTGCCATGTGTCCACTATGTCAGTGAAAACTAAGTTTACGCCTCAGACCGGATATTACGTCCATATTTAACGTCCGTAAATTAGGTACTTTTGAGCCTCTGAACTCGGTAACTGATGTTGTTGTTGGGGTCTTCAGTCCTGAGACTGGTTTGATGCAGCTCTCCATGCTACTCTATCCTGTGCAAGCTTCTTCATCTCCCAGTACCTACTGCAGCCTACATCCTTCTGAATCTGCTTAGTGTAGTCATCTCTTGGTCTCCCTCTACGATTTTTACCCTCCATGCTGCCCTCCAATACTGAATTGGTGATCCCTCGATGTCTCAGAACATGTCCTACCAACCGATCCCTTCTTCTGGTCAAGTTACAAACTTCTCATCTCCCCAATCCTATTCAATACTTCCTCATTAGTTATGTGATCTACCCATTTAATCTTCAGCATTCTTCTGTAGCACCACATTTCGAAAGCTTCTATTCTCTTCTTGTCCAAAGTATTTATCGTCCATGTTTCACTTCCATACATGGCTACACTCCATACAAATACTTTCAGAAATGACTTCCTGACACTTAAATCTATGCTCGATATAAACAAATTTCTCTTCTTCAGAAACGCTTTCCTTGCCATTGTAGCTCTACATTTTATATCCTCTCTACTTCGACCATCATCAGTTTTTTGCTCCCCAAATAGCAAAACTCATTTTCTACTTTAAGTGCCTCATTTCCTAATCTAATTCCCTCAGCAACACCCGACTTAATTCGACTACATTCCATTATCCTCGTTTTGCTTTTGTTGATGTTCATCTTATAACTTCCTTTCAAGAGACTGTCCATTCCATTCAACTGCTCTTCCAAGTCCTTTGCTGTTTCTGACAGAATTGCGATGTCATCGGCGAACCTCAAAGTTTTTATTTCTTCTCCATGGATTTTAATACCTACTCCGAATTTTTCTTTTGTTTCCTTTACTGCTTGCTCAATATACAGATTGAATAACATCGGGGAGAGGCTACAATCCTGTCTCACTCCCTTCCCAACCACTGCTTCCCTTTCATGTCCCTCGACTCTTATAACTGCCATCTGGTTTCTGTACAAATTGTAAATAGCCTTTCGCTCCCTGTATTTTAACCCTGCCACCTTCAGAGTTCGACAGAGAGTATGCCAGTCAACATTGTCAAAAGCTTCCTCTAAGTTTACAAATGCTAGAAACGTAGGTTTGCCCTTCCTTAATCTAGCTTCTAAGATAAGACGTAGGGTCAGTATTGCCTCACGTGTTCCAGTATTTCTACGGAATCCAAACTGATCTTCCCCGAGGTCGGCTTCTACTAGTTTTTCCATTCGTCTGTAAAGAATTCGAGTTAGTATTTTGCAGCTGTGACTTATTAAACTGATAGTTCGGTAATTTTCACATCTATCAACACCTGCTTTCTTTGGGATTGGAATTATTATATTCTTCTTGAAGTCTGAGGGTATTTCGCCTGTCTCATACATCTTGTTCACCAGATGGTAGAGTTTTGTCAGGACTGGCTCTCCCAAGGCCGTCAGTAGTTCCAATGGAGTGTTGTCTACTCCGGGGGCCTTGTTTCGACTCAAGTGTTTCAGTGCTCTGTCAAACTCTTCACTCTTCCGTTTCCATAATATTATCCTCAAGTACATCGCCCTTGTATAGACCCTCTATATACTCCTTCCACCTTTCTGCTTTTCCCTCTTTGCTTACAACCGGGTTTCCATCTGAGCTCTTGATATTCATACAAGTGGTTCTCTTATCTCCAAAGGTCTGTTTAATTTTCCTGTAGGCACTATCTATCTTACCCCTAGTGAGATAAGCCTCTACATCCTTACATTTGTCCTCTAGCCATCCCTGCTTAGCCATTTTGCACTTCTTGTCGATGTCATTTTTGAGACGCCTGTATTCCTTTATGCCTGCTTCATTTACTGCATTTTTATATTTTCTCCTTTCATCAATTAAATTCAATATTTCTTCTGTTACCCAAGGATTTCTACTAGCCTTCATCTTTTTACCTACTTGATCCTCTGCTGCCTTCACTACTTCATCCCTCAAAGCTACCCATTCTTCTTCTACGGTATTTCTTTCCCCCATCCCTGTCAATTGCTCTCTTATGCTCTCCCTGAAACTCTGTACAACCTCTGGTTCTTTCAGTTTATCCAGGTCCCATGTCCTTAAATTTCCACCTTTTTGCAGTTTCTTTAGTTTTAATCTACAGGTCATAACCAATAGGTTGTGGTCAGAGTCCACATCTGCCCCTGGAAATGTCTTACAATTTAAAACCTGGTTCCTAAATCTCTGTCTTACCATTATATAATCTATCTGAAACCTGTCAGTATCTCCAGGCTTCTTCCATGTATACAGCCTTCTTTTATGATTCTTGAACCAAATGTTAGTTATGATTAAGTCGTGCTCAGTGCAAAATTCTACCAGGTGGCTTCCTCTTTCATTTCTTTTCCCCAGTCCATATTCACCTACTACGTTTGCTTCTCTCCCTTTTCCTACTACCGAATTCCAGTCACCCATGACTATTAAATTTTCGTCACCCTTCACTATCTGAATTATTTCTTTTATTTGATCATACATTTCTTCAATTTCTTCGTCATCTGCAGAGCTAGTTGGCATATAAACTTGTACTACTGTTGACGCCTAAAAATGTTTCGAAGGTCCGCGAGAACATCATCTTAAGAAAACATGGCAAAAATGTAGACGATCTGCCACGAATAGAAATCATAGAAGTGGCCATACTCACAACTCATTCTTTTAGAGCCCAATATCACGACTCTTCCGGGTTATCTCAAGAACCGACCATGGAAAAATGGCGCTTTTATAACCCGCCTAAGGTGCACCCTAAATCACACATATTGGTAAAGAATTAACCGATTTGTTTAATTTGCCTTGGTTTACCTCTTTTCTTGGATTTTTACCTAAATGAATTGTTATACAATCACTCATATGAGGGGCGTTTGAAAAGTACGTGCAAAAATAAAAACTACTTACGTGTTTTGGGTAAACCTTTTTTATTTTTCGACATAGTCTCCTTTCAGACTTATACACTTCGTCCAACACTGTTCTAATTTGTTGATCCCTTCGGAATAATAGGAATTTCCAAGTCTGCAAAATAGGTATTAGTTGCTGTAATCACCTCGTTTGAATAAAATCTATGTCCCACCATCCATTTCTTCAAATTGGGAAACAAATAGTAATCCAAGGGATCCAAATCAGGACAATAGGGGGGGGGGGGGATGAAACGAGTTGGAATCTTGTTTCCAATATGTATGTCTACAGAGTTTGCTGTTTGATATCATGTGGAGCAATCTCGCAAACACTGCTATTTAGTTTAATTATTTTGCAAGTCAAATCCCATGATTATAAATTAACAGTCTGTTACACAGTTGGTGAACTTCCTTCATTACCATACTCACTGGCTTCACACCCTTACCTTGCATTGAATGAGAAGTATAAAAAAACGAAATTGTGGTGGAATATTGTTTTGCTATACATCGATAATATATGTGATTCTGTTCTTTTGGACATGTTTGAAAGAATAGACACCATTTTGATTCTGCGGCCACTATGAACCCAGACAAGAAGGAGTTAAAGACATTAGTTGCCAGTGGGCATTCATTTATATGAATGGGACAAGTTGAAAACTTGTACCAGACCGGGATTCGGAACCAGGTCTGCTGTTTGCTAGGCAGGTGAGCTGAACATTGCGCCGTCTAGACACAATGGTTGCCGCAACTAGGCCGACGAACCTAGCTTGTCCCCCGACATTTCTGATGTAGTGCCCCTGCTCATTAGGCCCATTACTCGTGACATCTCCTTGATACCCATAAGATTTCGAGGCTGGTGTGCATCTGCACTGAAGGGATCATTGGCCGTCATAACCTTAATTATATTTGTGGCTTCTGTTCTTTGTGACGTATCCAAAAGAACAGACACCACATGTAAATTAAGGTAAAAACAGCTAATGATACAAAAGAACAGACGACACATTGTAACCTCCCCACAAAATAAAATAATATGAATAATAATACTCTCATTTATCGTAACTACCCAACAGTGAAAATATAATACGATGTGACAAACCTACAACCTTTCAATAATTGACAGTCAATGTAACCTGGTAAATTTTAGACGTCAGCAATGCTACGTCATGGCCCTGTTACATCATTCTGAATAAAATGAAAAATCTTACCTTAATTAGATCGCCGGATAACGCGTATATATCTGCTCCTATAAGAAATTTTCCTGGCGCAGCTAAGTGCAATGCTGGCCGATAGATTTGTCTTATAAAAAAAGGAAAGAACTGACTTTTCTTTTCAATAATCGGGATTGCCAAGGATTGGAGAAATTAGTGAATTCTTTAAATTGAGATAAATGTCAAAAGTTACTTTTTATGAGAAAGATTATTATTAACAGATTTTTTTTAAAACATTTCCGTGGGACTTGATGTAACAATACTATATATGCGCGAGGCTGCTTTTACCTTATACTACAAGGCTCAGGCTCCGCCATCACTGCACATGACCGGCCCAGCCAATACGATACACCAGACCAGACTGCTCCCTACCAAGAACTTACTCGTACTGCTGCACAGTTCCTACTGCAGTCAATACTACTCTTTGGTCTCAGAGTCTCTTCTAGCTTACATATCGCAGACAGTGCGTGAGCAATACGTCAAAATTACATCAGCTCGAGTGCGCTAGCAAAAAGTTCTCTAATTATGGACCTCTTACAAAATGTACAGGGTGGTCGGGAATTACCGTTACATACTTCCAGGACTTGTAGAGGGGAGTGAGTACATCTTATTTTGCATAGGAACCTATGCCCGGAAACGTCACCCAGCGAGACTACAGAGCGTCGAAGTTATAGGCACAGAAGTCTGTAAATGTACGTATTACACGGGGTGATTCCGTGATGATGTTAGAGACTTTCTAGGATGATGGAGAACGATAAATTTATTAATTTGAAGTATCCCTGAACCGGAAACGACCGGGCCACGATTTTCCTATCGCCTAGGGTCTAAGTGATACGGCCACAAGCCCAGGAGAGGCGCTGCAGGCGACGTCGTGCTGTTAGCAATGGCTCTCGGGTCGGTCGTCTGCTTCCACAGTTCATCAACGCCAGATTTCGCCGCCCGGTTATTTCCCCGCAGTGTTGCCTGTCTGTTAGCACTGACAACTGCAAACGGCGCTGTTCTCCGCAGTTAAGTGAAGGCCACCGGCCACTGCGCTGCCTGTGCTGAGAGACAATGCCCGACATTTGGTAATCTCGGCAGAGTCTTGCCACTGTCGATATCGGAATGTTGTATTCAGTATAGATTTCCGAAATGGAAAGTCCCATGCGTGTGGCTCTCCAACTACCATTTCGCTCTCAAAGTATGTTAATCCCTGTCGTACGGCCACAATCAAGTCGGAAAGCTTTTCCCATGAATCACCCGAGTGCAAATGACAGCTCCGCCAATGCACCGCCCTTTTAGACCTTGTGTACCTGACACTACCTCCACCTGTATATGTGTATATCGCTATCCCACGACTTTGTCACCACAGCGTAGACTGTTAATTTGCAACAGGCCGCTAATAAACTTCCTGACAGATTAAAACTGTGTGCCGGACGGAGACTCGAACTCGGGACCTTTGCCTCTCGCGGGAACGTGCTCTGCCAACTCAGCTACCCAAGCACGACTCACACCCCGTCCTCAGAGCTTTACTTCTGCCAGTACCTCGTCTCCTACTTTCCAAACTTTACAGGAGCCCTCCTGCGAAACTTTCAGAACTATCACTACTGAAACAAAGGACACTGCTGGCCATTAAAATTGCTGCACCAAGAAGAAATGCAGATGATAAACGGGTATTCATTGGACAAATATACTATACTAGAACTGACATGTGATTACATTTTCACGCAATTTGGGTGCATAGGTCTTGAGAAATCAGTAACCAGAACAACCACCTCTGGCCGTAATAACGGCCTTGATACTCTTGGCACTGAGTCAAATAGAGGTTGCATGGCGTGTACAGGTACAGCTGCCCATGCAGCTTCAACACGAAACATTTCATCGAGAGTAGTGACTGACGTATTGTGACGAGCCAGTTGTTCGGCCACCATTGACCAGGCGTTTTCAATTGGTGAGAGACCTGGAGAAGGTGCTGACCAGGGCAGCAGTCGAACGTTTTATGTATCCAGAAAAGCCCGTACAGGACGTGCAGCATGCGGTCATGCATTATCCTGCTTAAATGTAGGGTTTCGTAGGGATCGAATGAAGGGTAGAGCCACGGCTCATAACACATCTGAAATCTAACGTCCACTGTTCAAAGTGCCGTCAATGCGAACAAGAGGTGTCCGAGACGTGTAACCAGTGGCATCCCATACCATCACGCCGGGTGATACGCCAGTATGGCGATGACGAATACACGCTTCCAATGTGCGTTCACCGCGATGTCGCCAAACACGGATGCGACCATCATGATCCTGTAAACAGAACCTGGATTCACCGAAAAAATGACGTTCTGCCATTCGTGCACCCAGGTTCGTCGCTGAGTACACCATCGCAGGTGCTCCTGTTTGTGATGCAGCATCAAGGGTAACCGCAGCCACGGTCTCCGAGCTAATAGTCCATGCTGCTGCAAACGTCGTCGAACTGTTCGTGCAGATGGTTGTTGTCTTGCAAACCTCCCTATCTGTTGACTCAGGGATCGAGACGTGGCTGCACGATCCGTTACAGCCATGCGGATAAGATGCCTGCCATCTCGACTGCTTGTGATACGAGGCCGTTGGGATCCAGAACGCCATTCCGTATTATCCTCCTGAACCCACCGATTCCATATTCTGTTAACAGTCATTGGATCTCGACCAACGGGAGCACCAATGTCGCAATACGATAAACCGCAATCGCGATAGGCTACAATCCGACCTTTATCAAAGTCGGAAACGTAATGGTACGCATTTCTCCTCCTTACACAACGACGTTTCACCAGGCAATGCCGGTCAACTGCTGTTTGTGTATGAGAAATCGGTTGGAAACTTTCCTCATGAGAGCACGTTGTAAGTGTCGCCACCGACGCCAACCTTGTGTGAATGCTCTGAAAAGCTAATCATTTGCATGTCACAGCATCTTTTTCTTGTCGGTTAAATTTCGCGTCTGTAACACGTCATCTTCGTGGTGTAGCAATTTGAATGGTTTGTAGTGGATATTGTGGATATTGTGGAGACATGGCTTAGCCACAGCCTGTGGGATGTTTCCAGAATGAGATTTTCACTCTGCTGGTTCGCAGGAGAGCTTCTGTTAAGTGTGGAAAGTAGGAGACGAGGTACCAGCAGAGGTAAAGCTGCGACGACGGGGCGTGAGTCGTGCTTGGGTAGCTGAGATGGTAGAACAGTTACCCGAGAAAGGCAAGGCCCCGAGTTCGAGTCTCGGTCCGGCACACAGTTTTAATCTGCTAGGAAGTTTCATTTCAGCGCACACTCCGCTGCAGAGTCAAAATCTCATTCTGGGAACAGGCCTTTGTCTATAAGGAGAGGGGGCTCTTCTGGGAACGCAGATTTTCGTGTGTGTTGAGGGCGGCCGGCGAAACCCCGCGCTACACCTGCCGGTCGATAGCAGCCCCCGCCACGGCTTGATTGATTGGCGGCTGTGGTCCAGCGTCTGTCTGCCGCGGCACCTTTCGTTAGCGTCTCGCCTCACCTCTCAACCGTACCACAGGACATCCTCCCTCGATTGAAGAGTTCCTTGAGTTTGGATTTAAGAGTTCCTAGATAACAGAACACTGCATGTCATTCTCAATGGAGAGAAGTCTTCCGAAGTAAGAGTGATTTCAGGTGTGCCGCAGGGGAGTGTCGTAGGACCGTTGCTATTCACAATATATATATATATATATATATATATATATATATATATATATATATATATATTGTGATATATTATATCCTTTATCATTTAGCTACAATATAGCAGGTCAGCAACTGGAAGCACTCAATTCCATACATTATCTGGGAGTAGGCACAAGGAGTGATTTAAAATGGAATGACCATATAAGATTAATCGTCGGTAAAGCAGATGCCAGACTGAGATTCGTTGGAAGAATCCTAAGGAAATGCAGTCCGAAAACAAAGAAAGTGGGTTACAGTACACTTATTAGCCCACTGCTTGAATACTGCTGACCCGGGTGGGATCCGTACCAGATAGGGTCGATGGAAGAGATAGGGAAGATCCAACGGAGAGCAGCGCGCTTCGTTACAGGATTATTTAGTAATCGCGAAAGCGTTACGGAGATGATAGATAAACTCCAGTGGAAGACTCTGCAAGAGGGACGCTCAGTAGCTCGGTACGGGCTTTTGTTGAAGTTTCGAGTACATACACTTCTGGAAATGGAAAAAAGAACACATTGACACCGGTGTCTCAGACCCACCATACTTGCTCCGGACACTCCGAGAGGGCTGTACAAGCAATGATCACACGCACGGCACAGCGGACATACCAGGAACCGCGGTGTTGGCCGTCGAATGGCGCTAGCTGCGCAGCATTTGTGCACCGCCGCCGTCAGTGTCAGCCAGTTTGCCGTGGCATACAGGGCTCCATCGCAGTCTTTAACACTGGTAGCATGCCGCGACAGCGTGGACGTGAACCGTATGTGCAGTTGACGGACTTTGAGCGAGGGCGTATAGTGGGCATGCGGGAGGCCGGGTGGACGTACCGCCGAATTGCTCAACACGTGGGGCGTGAGGTCTCCACAGTACATCGATGTTGTCGCCAGTGGTCGGCGGAAGGTGCACGTGCCCGTCGACCTGGGACCGGACCGCAGCGACGCACGGATGCACGCCAAGACCGTAGGATCCTACGCAGTGCCGTAGGGGACCGCACCGCCACTTCCCAGCAAATTAGGGACACTGTTGCTCCTGGGGTATCGGCGAGGACCATTCGCAACCGTCTCCATGAAGCTGGGCTACGGTCCCGCACACCTTTAGGCCGTCTTCCGCTCACGCCCCAACATCGTGCAGCCCGCCTCCAGTGGTGTCGCGACAGGCGTGAATGAAGGGACGAATGGAGACGTGTCGTCTTCAGCGATGAGAGTCGCTTCTGCCTTGGTGCCAATGATGGTCGTATGCGTGTTTGGCGCCGTGCAGGTGAGCGCCACAATCAGGACTGCATACGACCGAGGCACACAGGGCCAACACCCGTCATCATGGTGTGGGGAGCGATCTCCTACACTGGCCGTACACCTCTGGTGATTGTCGAGGGGACACTGAATAGTGCACGGTACATCCAAACCGTCATCGAACCCATCGTTCTACCATTCCTAGACCGGCAAGGGAACTTGCTGTTCCAACAGGACAATGCACGTCCGCATGTATCCCGTGCCACCCAACGTGCTCTAGAAGGTGTAAGTCAACTACCCTGGCCAGCAAGATCTCCGGATCTGTCCCCCATTGAGCATGTTTTGGACTAGATGAAGCGTCGTCTCACGCGGGCTGCACGTCCAGCACGAACGCTGATCCAACTGAGGCGCCAGGTGTAAATGGCATGGCAAGCCGTTCCACAGGACTACATCCAGCATCTCTACGATCGTCTCCATGGGAGAATAGCAGCCTGCATTGCTGCGAAAGGTGGATATACACTGTACTAGGGCCGACATTGTGCATGCTCTGTTGCCTGTGTCTATGTGCCTGTGGTTCTGTCAGTGTGATCATGTGATGCATCTGACCCCAGGAATGTGTCAATAAAGTTTCCCCTTCCTGGGACAATGAATTCACGGTGTTCTTATTTCAATTTCCAGGAGTGTACATTCACCGGGGAGTCAAGCAGTATATTGCTCCCTCCTACATATATCTCGCGAAGAGACAATGAGTATAAAATCAGAGAGATTATAGACCGCCTAGAGGCATACCGACAATCCTTCTTTCCACGAACAATACGAGTCTGGCATAGAAGGGAGAACAGATAGAGGTACTCAAGGTACCCTCCGCCACACACCGTCAGGTGGCATGCGGGGTATGGATGTAGATGTAGATGTAGATGTAGACGCTGACCGAGACGGAACGTCTCTGAGGATGTCAATAGTGCAAGAATCAGTTACTAAAAAACCCACTGCAACCTGACAGTAACTTTTCTATTCCCTTTCTGTTAAGGCTGTATCAAAGCGAAGGGTGATGAGATTCAGCGGATACCGTTTTCTTCTTCTTCTTTTGGTTATCAGTCTTATGACTGGTTTGATGCGGCCCGCCATTACTGCCTCTCCTGCGCAAACCTCTTCGTCTCAGAGCAGCACCTACACCCAGCGTCCTCAGCTGTTTGCTGCAGATATTCCAACCTCTCTCTTCCGCCGTACACTGATGTGACCAAAGTCATGCGATAGCGGTGTGGACATACAGATAGAGGTAGTATACAAAGTACATAGTGGTGCACGAAGTGTGTGACCATTTTGTTTTTGAATATAAACTTTATTGTCAATACAATCTGAAAGGAACATATACTACAATGAAGAGCCGTCCATGGAGATTTGTTCTAACTCAGCAGATGCTCAATATGTCCACCATTTCGTTTCCTAACTTCCTTCAAACGAACACTGAAGTTAGTGATTACCCTGCGGCACATGTCTTCCGTAATTTCACTGCAAGCTTGAACAATAAGTCTTCTGAGCTCCATTAAATCACGTGGACGTTTCGGAAAAATTTTTTTCCTTTAGGCACCCCCAAAGAAAAAAGTCACATGGATTGAGGTCTGGACTATTGGGGGGCCAATTTTGTCCGTCATTGAAGCGACCTGGAAACCTGAGTGAAATGATCCGCATGTCGAAATGCTCGCGTAAAAAAACTCCAACACAGTGTTTGCAGTATGTTTCCTTGCTCCATCTTGCATGGACCACTGCGTGTTGAAGGGCAACGCAGTAGCAAGGAGCTGTGAAATGAAGGTATTGCGAAACATGCTCAAATAACGCTCGGTGTTCGCAGTTTCTTCAAAGAAAAAGGGTCCAATAAGTCCGTGACTGGAAATTGCTGCAAACGCTGTAATCCTCAGGGCATAATGTTGTCGTTCATGAAGCGCTTGTGGGTTTTCAGTGGCCCGAAAGCGTACATTTTGTTTGGTAACCACACCGTCTAAATGAAAATGCGCCTCGTCTGAAAACCAAACGTTGCTGAGAGTTTCTTCCCTATCCTCCACCCACTGAGCAAACAGTAGTCTCTGCTGCTTGTGTTCTTCAGTGAGCTTCTGTGCACAGGTCATCTTGTATGTGTACATATGGAGTTCACTTTTAAGAATGCGTTGAACGGAGCGTCTGGATATTCCCAGTTACAGTGCTGCCTTTCTACACGATTTCCTACACTGGACTCGCATTCGGGAGGACGTCGGTTCAATCCCGTCTCCGGCCATCCTGATTTAGGTTTTCCGTGATTTCCCTAAGTCGCTTTAGCCAAATGCCGGGATGGTTCCTTTGAAAGGACACGGCCGATTTCCTTCCCCATCCTTCCCTCACCCGAGCTTGTGCTCCGTCTCTAATGACCTCGTTGTCGACGGGACGTTAAACACTAATCTCCTCCTCCTCTACACGATTTCCCGGGACTTCTCTGTACAGCAACTCGTACCGCTTCAATATTCTCCGGCGAACAAACAGGCTTAGGCCGAGGTCGCTTCGCTCCCAATACTGTTCCTTCCTGTACAAATTTATCGTACATCCTGTAGATGGTCTTCTTGCAAGGCACCTATCGTGTGTTAAATTTTTGTCGAAAACGCCTCTGAGTCACAACAAGGCTTTTCGTTTCATTAAAAAGTAACATAATTGCCTACCGTTGCTCTGTCGTCAGTCTTCCGTTGTCAGCCATTGCTGCTTAGTAGTCTCCTAGCGGCAGTATCGTAAATTACATGCCATTTCGTAACTCATTTGTTTTTCCAAGCTCTGCTGGTACTGCTGTAGAGATCGCAGCGGGATATCTGACGTGCGTCGTAAATTGTGAAAGAAACAATTGATAACACATTTCGTGCGCCACGGCAGTGCCTTGCCAGAACTGTCATTTGTACTCGGGTGATACATATGGAAAGGATTCCGACGGGAATTAACAGACCTCGAACGAGGATTTATAGTAGGAGCTAATATATGGGACATTCTATTTCGGGACGTTACGGCATTCAAAATTCCGATATCCGCAAAACCAAGAGTGTGCCGATAATACCAAATTTCAGGCATTAGTCCTCGCGACGGACACCGCCGTAGCGAGGGCTAATGCCTGGAAATTTGCCTTCATTTAACGACAGAGAGCAACGGCGTTTGCGTAGATTTGTCAGTGATAACAGACAAGCAACACTGCGTGAAATAATCGCAGAAATCGATGTCGGGCTTACGACGAACGTGTCCGTTGGGACAGTGCGGGAGAGTGGCGAGATTTGGTGTTAAGGTGCTATGGCAGCAGATGGCCGACGCGAGTGCCTTCGCTAACAGCACGACATCGCCTGCAGCGCCTCTGATGTGCTCGTGACCGTTGGATCCTAGACGACTAGAAAATTGTTGCATTTTCAGATGAGTCCCGATTTCGCTGCTCGTACGGTTAGAGTGCGGCGCAGACCTCATGAAGGCATGGACGAAAGTTGTCTACAAGGCACCGTTCAAGGTCCGCAGCTCGTGGTCGTGCGGTAGCGTTCTCGCTTCCCGCGCCCGGGTTCCCGGGTTCGCCTCTCTGGATCCACGCCATGACGGCACACGCCATCGTAGCGCGGAGGCAGACCGACCAGCTGGCATTCCTGACGGACCTCTGGGAGGAGAACAAGACAGCCCAGCAGCACAGGCGATACCACGAGAACTTCAAAAACTTCCTGCAGATTCCACTGCAGGCAGCGATCGCCAGACTCCTTCCCAGCCTGTGACCCTCAACACCGCCACCAGCGACCTCACCACAAGAAGAACGTCTGCAGTGATAGTGAACGAGTGCAACACAAAAGATAAAGTGCTTTCTCTTCTCGCATCAAATAGTGAAGTATAGTAGTATAAAGTGTTTCTTCTTTGTGAAATCAGTTTTTTTTTAACTTTTCTTCCATTATTTGTACTATACTGACTAGGAAAGAAGCATCACTTAGTGGAAAGTGCCAACTACTCCTTATTATTATCCGATATTTTTTAAATGATTTCCTTTACTTTGTGCCTATAAAATTCTATTGATTACTCACACTCTCCTTTCTGCTTCTCTTATGTAATATGACAAAATTTTCTCTCTTCTTCAATTTAGGTACATTCTGTAGTATATGTAAAAAAAAAGTTTCTTCCACTTCTGCTCCACCTATCATGATGACGTTTCCCTCCTACTGTCCCACTTAACAGTGTAACTAGAGGAAGAGATCAAACCAGAATACACAATGTGCCTGTGGCATCACAAGTGCATCACATACAGAAACATAAACTCAAAATCAATGCATCGATGCCATATATAAACTGTTATGCCAGTCCTGCAATGTCTACTCCCTCAAAAAAAAAAAAAAAAAAAAAAAAAGGACGACAAATGGCCATGTAAAAGGGCTTAAGGTACAACAATAAGAGAAAAACGAAAAAAGGAAAATATAAAAACGAAAACATAAAATGACAGTAATATTAACCAACACTAGGAATAAAATAGGTTAATAGAATAAAATGTATTTTTTTAATGTATCGTTGTTAATATATTTAAATAAATACATATGGTTACAAAAAAAAAAGAACAAAAGATTCCCGGTGGGGTCAGGGATTTTCTTTGCCTCGTGATGACTGGGTGTTGTGTGATGTCCTTTGGTTAGATAGGTTTAAGTAGTTCTAAGTTCTAAGGGACTGCTGACCGTATATGTTAAGTCCCATAGTGCTCAGAGCCATTTGTACCTTTTTTTTTCTTGCACTGTGCACGCTGGTTGTGGCTCCATAATGGTGTCGGCTGTGATGGAATGGACTCGTCCTCTGGTCCGACTGAACCTATCGTTGATTCGAAAAGGTTATGTGCGGCTACTTTGAGACCATTTGCAGCTATTCATGGGTTTCGTGTTTCAAAATAACGATGGAATTTTTCTGGATGACAATGCGCCTTGTCACTGGACAACAATTGTTAGCGATTGGTTTGAAGAACATTCTGGACCGTTCGAGCGAATGATTTGGTCACATAGATCGCCGACATGAATCCCAACGAATGTTTACGGTGCATAATCGAGAGCTCAGGTCATGCACAAAATCCTGGACCGGCAATACTTTCGCAATTATGGACGGCTATAGAGGCGTATGGTTCAATATTTCTGCACGGGACCTCCAACATGTTGAGTCCATGCCATGTCGAGTTGCTTCACTACGTCGGGGAAAAGGAGCTCCGACACGATATCAGGAGGTATCCTGTGACATTTGTCACCTCAGTGTGGTTTTTACCCTGTACGGGTCACTCTAGTACCTTGCAAGCTATTCCTAACACATACGCTATCATCCTGTCCCTTTTTTTTTGTCTGTGTTTGTTGTGGTTGGCAGGAGAGCCAACCCGTATAAGTAAAGGAGGCCGAAATGCACGCGTTTTAGCTCACGCAGGCTGGCGTGAGGTCTGGAACATGACAAGGGAATTAGAATTGAGAAAAACGGACGTAGCTGGTGGAATACTAGACATTAATCCATTCATGGAGAACGTCGCTCTTTATGGTACATGATTCACAATATCAATAGTACGGATACTGGCACCTTGCTAGGTCGTAGCAAATAAAGTAGCTGAAGGCTATGCTAACTATCGTCTCGGCAAATGAGAGCGTAGAAGTCAGTGAACCATCGCTAGCAAAATCGGCTGTACAACTGGGGCGAGTGCTAGGAAGTCTCTCTAGACCTGCCGTGTGGCGGCGCTCGGTCTGCAATCACTGATAGTGGCGACACGCGGGTCCGACGTATACTACCGGACCGCGGCCGATTTAAAGGCTACCACCTAGCAAGTGTGGTGTCTGGCGGTGACACCACAGTGTTCACTTTATGTTCGTTTCCTAGCCCATTGTGTGCAGAATATCCCCATTCCTTATGTTACCAGTTCACTTTCTTTTCAGCAACCTTCTGCGTCAACACTCTCAAACGCTTTTATTCTCTTCTTTTCCGATTTGCGTCTGAGACAACTAGGGAAAGCCTAAATGTTTTATTTAAAAAAATGGTTCAAATGGCTCTGAGCACTATGGGAATTAAACATCTGAGGTCATTAGTCCCCTAGAACGTAGAACTACTTAAACCTAACTAACCTAAGGACATCACACACATCCATGCCCGAGGAAGGATTCGAACCTGCCATCGTAGCAGCGGCGCGGTTGCGGACTGAAGCGCCTAGAACCGCTCGGCCACCCCGCCAGTGTTTCATTCCATTTTTACACCTGATGATGGTGATGGAGACAGCTATCAAAGTCCCATAGTGCTCAGAGTCATTTTGAACCTATTTCCTATATTTCTGATTTTTATTTCTAGTTTCGTGCTTTTCCAGTTTCCGCACAGCCCATGATTCAAATTAAAGTCTTCTCGGTTTGCAAACTTCACTCCAAACATACACTCTCAGAAATTTCTTCCTCAAACTAATGTCGACGTTTGATGCTAGTCGGCTTTTCACAAAAGAGGAATATATATATATAAAATAAACGGCTGGCCGCTGTGGTCGAACGGTTCTAGGCGCTTCAGTCCGGAACCGCACGACTGCTATGGTCGCAGGTTCGAATCCCGCCTGGGAATGGATGTGTGTGATGTCCTTAGGTTAGTTAGGTTTAAGTAGTTCTAAGTTCTAGGGGACTGATGACCTCAGATGTTAAGTCCCATAGTGCTCCGAGCCATTTGAACCATTTGAAAATAAACGCAACGATATGATTCACTGAATAACACATGACAGAAATAGCAAGGACAACATGATTAGCAAACTAGCGCTATTATTCTTTCAGTCTGAATTTTAATCCCACTCACACTATTCTCTCTTGAACCGTACCTCTGTTTCCGTCACTGCTTCTTCGATTGCTAGATTGAAGAGTAGGGGCGAAACTCTGCATTCCTTTCTTGCAACCCTTTTAATCCCAGCTCTACGGTTGCTCTAGCGGTAAAGAGCATGCCTGGAAACCAAGAGGTCGCGGAACAGAAGGACGGTCGGACCACCGATTTTTCGATCTGCGTTTTAACGTTCCCTTCACGTTTCAAAGTTGTGAGGGGTCGCCAGAAACGACACGTGGTTCGGATTCCGCGTTAAATTGTAGGTCCCCTTTCCCCGGTTCAATAACTGAGAATAATTAGAGACACGCAAGTCACCATATAGGCGTCCGATCAACAGACCTGCACCAGGCAATTGAGCCACACGAAATTATTGTTATTTTTCCCTCTTTGTTTCTGTATACGTTCTGTACTAACGAATCCGGCAACGCTTCAGAATTACTAAATATGTATGGGAATTTGATATGTATCCTAATCTCTTCCTCCCCCTCTCTCTGTCCATCACCATCTCCCCAGTCTCTCTGTCCAACTCCTTCTCCTCTCTCTCTCTCTCTCTCTCTCTCTCTCTCTCTCCCTCTCTCCATTTCCTCCTTCCCCTCTCTCTGTACATCTCCCCCTTCTCCCTCTATATGTCCATTTCCTCCCCCATCCACTCTTTGTCCATCTATTCCTCTCCCTCTCTCTTGAGTCTTGTTTATTGGTACTGCAAACTCAGATTCCGTAGCAGCATTCTAATCACAAGCTGATACGCAATAAATACGACTTCTCTGTTTTCTGTGAAAGCTGAGAGTGAGGAAGAAACCAAAACTGCACAATGATGTGTACGCGATTTTTGTTTGGAAGTGTATGCAACGAGGGAGAATATGTACATGAGAAGCAATTTTTCGAATTGTTTAAATGTTCTGCTATCGTAGCTAAAACTTGCGAGAACGTAAACAAAACGTCTAATATTCATACCAGAGCAGAGCACAGCATTTTCTTTCTCGGTTTGAACAAAAAGCCTGCACATCACTGTTTTAAAAAGTATGTAGCCTATGTCCATATGAATGTTTATTAAAGTGTCCTGCAAAAATTTGAAGTAAATGGGAAAAAACTTTTAGAGTTTTTTTGCTAACAACGTTTTCCCACCATATACTATATATAGATTTATAAATTATATATATTAAAATATGTCCATCCGAACGTTTTTCAGATAACGTGAAAAATTGTTAAGTAAAACGATCAAGTGATTTTCGAGACTTTTTTTCCAATTGAAAACGGTGCTCCTTCTGATGTGCGAGGTGCATTCAAGTTCTAAGGCCTCCGATTTTTTTTCTCCGGACTGGAAAGAGAGAGAGACATGTGCATTGTTTTAAAATGAGACCGCGTTCATTGTCAATACGTCCCAGAGATGACAGCACCGTATGGCAGATGGAATTTTATCGCCAGCGGCGAGAATGAGACCTGTTTTTGATATTTAAAATGGCGACGTTTTCCTTACTTGAACAGCGTGCAATCATTCGTTTTCTGAATTTGCGTGGTGTGAAACCAATTGAAATTCATCGACAGTTGAAAGAGACGTGTGGTGATTGAGTTATGGATGTGTCGAAAGTGCGTTCGTGGGTGCGACAGTTTAATGAAGGCAGAACATCGTGTGACAACAAACCGAAACAACCTCGGGCTCGCACAAGCCGGTCTGACGACATGATCGAGAAAGTGGAGAGAGTTGTTTTGGGGGATCGCCGAATGACTGTTGAACAGATCGCCTCCAGAGTTGGAATTTCTGTGGTTTCTGTGCACACAATCCTGCATGACGACCTGAAAATGCGAAAAGTGTCATCCAGGTGGGTGCCACGAATGCTGACGGACGACCACATGGCTGCCCGTGTGGCATATTGCCAAGCAATGTTGATGCACAATGACAGCATGAATGGGACTTTCTTTTCGTCGGTTGTGACAATGGATGAGATGTGGATGCCATTTTTCAATCCAGAAGTAAAGCGCCAGTCAGCTCAATGAAAGCACACAGATTCACCGCCACAAAAAAAATTTCGGGTAACCGCCAGTGCTGAAAAAATGATGGTGTCCATGTTCTGGGACAGAGAGGGCATAATCCTTACCCATTGGGTTCCAAAGGGCACTACGGTAACAGGTGCAACCTACGAAAATGTTTTGAAGAAGAAATTCCTTCCTACACTGCAACAAAAACGTCCGGGAAGGTCCGCGCGTGTGCTGTTTCACCAAGACAACGCACCCGCACATCGAGCTAACGTTACGCAACAGTTTCTTCGTGATAACGACTTTGAAGTGACTCCTCATGCTCCCTACTCACCTGACCTGGCCCCTAGTGACTTTTGGCTTTTTCCAACAATGAAAGACACTCTCCGTGGCCGCACATTCACCAGCCGTGCTCCTATTGCCTCAGCGCTTTTCCAGTGGTCAAAACACACTCCTTAAGAAGCCATCGCCACTGCCATGGAATCAAGGCGTCAGCATTGTGAAAAATGTGTACGCCTGCAGAGCGATTACGTCGAGAAGTAACGCAAGTTTCATCGATTTCTGGTGAGTAGTTAATTAGAAAAAAAATCGTAGGCCTTAGAACTTGAATGCACCTCGTATTATAAGATAGCGCTCCAGTAGGTGTATGAAAATACGCGGATATTCCAATGCAACGTAGTGTCAAAATCTGAAAACAAACGGCGAAGAACTTTCGATGATTTAAAATTTTGAACAAACGAACAATTTCAATTTTATTTATACAGATAATCCGTCTTTCTCTGAAGCTTACACCTATTTTTCTGATAATATTGACCATATTACTCCATTTTACATTGTCTAACGGTTTTTGTAGGTCAACAAATCATTTTATTTACAAATCACTAAATTTTACACTAGCTGTCCTAAAATAAACAAGAAATATATACTCAACGAGTGGTAGGTGAAAATTTGTCGTTCTCTCGGTAAACGTCTAATTATGTAAATAAAAAATACCCAATGGTTTTTTCGAAAGTGTCATGTTTTTTGTCAGTGTTTTGGACAAATGAATTTCTACTGATTACATTACATCCATGAAGGGCGATACGGAAATCTCCTACGAGGAACACCATAAACTGATCAGCAGACGCGATATGTTTTCCAGTCTCAAACTTCTTCAGGTGTCAGTATACATAAAAGTTATAAGCTAGCAATTTATTTTGATGGTTTATAATTCATACATCTCTTCACTCAATGTTACCATTTTCAAAGCACCTATTCGGGCCTGTCCCTTTATGAATTACGATTTTTTTCCTTTCTACTTCAAACCAGGCATCTTCCCTTTTACCTTTCATCCAAATATTCGAAAAATTTTGAATATTTCTCCATCCTTATTTTTTTTCCTTCTGTACGTGAAGACACCGGCAGTAAACTTCCAGCAATGGCAACAACTTCCCATTCTTTGGTACGATGACAACCGCATACTACCTCTTCTTTGATTCGTTTCTGACTCCAAGTGATGGACCCATTCTATACTGCTACATAAAGATAAAACGTTGTTTAACATTGTCACGAAAATCAGGAAAAGTTATTGACAATTTTCTTCGAATTTTCACTAAAAACTCAGGTCGACATAGGCCACGTTCTTTTTATATAGATAAGGGGGAATGTTTCTACAAAAAAGTCAAAAAATTCTTGACCAATTTATTTTGAATTTTTACACAATGCTCTAGTACACACTCTGACTGACATAAGCTATATATTTTTAAATTATACGATATGAATATATCAGAGAAACACTGTTAACAAAAACCTCGAAAAGTTCTTGAACGATTTATTTGTAATTTTTACACGTTACTCTAATAAACATTCGGACGGACACATGCCAGATATTTGCTATGTATGTAATATATAAAGTGGAAAAGTAGTTAGCAAAACCTGATAGAGTTCTTGACTGATTTACTTCAAATTTTTAGAGATACCCTAACAAACATTCAGGAGGACATAGGCTACATATTTTTTTTTTAAGCAAGAGTGTAAAGATTTTTTTAAAAAACTGACAACGAGAAAGAAAAACCTGTGCTGTGTTTTGCAAATTTATCGTTTGGCTTTCTATCTCGCCTTCATTTTAATAGCGATAGTAGGGAACATAAACCATTACACAATTTGTTTACACTATGTACGCACACATTGTTTTTGCTGTTAATCAAGAACTTTATACACAACAGTGCGCTGTTTGTCGTTGGGCGAGGAGTCTGTCATCACCGCTTCAGTGTCTGGCAGACTTGTCTGATCTTCCGCGTGCCAGGAGGTCGCACACAGATGTGACTCTTGCATGTTGGAACGTGTGACAGCCTCATTCGAAGTGAGCGGCGGATGGCAGTTAAACATTTCTCTCCTCAACTTCTTCTTCTCCTCCGTGACAAAGCTACGTCTACCCAAGTCTGCGCGCCCGAGAGGAGCTCACAAAAGTTCACTGTTCCTCCTTATCTACCCTACAGCCCGGTCTCCCTGTTTGGCCCAATGAAGGATGCACTCCACGAGAAGCACTACGTGGATGATGGGTAGATTATTCATACAGCAAGACGTTGGTTCCGACGTAGACCAGTAGAGTGGTTCCTTGTGGCCATACAGGCCTTCCCAGTAACGTGGCGTAAGCATAGATCGTAGATTATGTCGAGAAATATGGTGGGGAATAATATGGTTTTGGAATTCTGAGTAAAATTAACCTGCTTTTAGAAAAAAAAATGTGTTGCATTTCTTATTGAACACCGAGCGAGGTGGCGCATTGGTTAGCACACTGGACTCGCATTCGGGAGGACGACGGTTCAATCCCTCGTCCGGCTATCCTGCTTTAGGTTTTCCGTGATTTCCCTAAATCACTCCAGGAAAATGCCGGGATGGTTCCTTTGAAAGGACACGGCCGACTTCCTTCCCTAATCCGATGAGGGGGATAACCTCGCTGTTTGGTCTCTTCCCCCAAACAATCCAATCCAATCCAATCTTATTGAACGCCTCTCGTATTTCCCAACAAACTGAATTTTCCTTCAACATGTCTTCCTCTAATTCCTAGGTGATGTGCTGCTGAGAATTTAGCAAAAAATGGTTCAAATGGCTCTGAGCACTATGGGACTTAACATCTATGGTCATCAGTCCCCTAGGACTTAGAACTACTTAAACCTAACTAACCTAAGGGCAGCACACAACACCCAGCCATCACGAGGCAGAGAAAATCCCTGAACCCGGGAACCCGGGCGTGGGAAGCGAGAACGCTACCGCACGACCACGAGATGCGGGCGAGAGTTTAGCAGCTTACATGGTTTCAGTATGACGAGGCGCCGACATACCTTCCACTGGATGTTGGCGAAGCAGACTATAGAATACTTTGGACAACAGAGGATTAGTCACAATGGTCTTCTTGCACTGCCAGGTCAGCTCCCCGACATGACACCACCAGACTTACATGGTTACCGTACGACAGCATGCCTTCCACTATATGTTGGGGAGGCACGCTAGACATTTGACAACATTGGATTAGTCATGATGGCTCTGTTCATGGCCTTGTCAGCTACCACACATGACACCAACTGACCTCCTCTTCTGGGTGCGTTTGATAAACTTCGTATATGAGACTCTGATAGATACTCACTAGGAATTGGTTGCTAGGATTGTTGCAGAAGTGAGAGTAGGACGCTAAACGCTTCAGATACTTGAGCGTGTAGATACAGTCGAAAGTGTGTCGCTGTACACACTCGTTATTAGTCGTCGGCATTTGAACCACACCTGCAAGCAAGCAGTTCTGCATTTGCTACGTACTGTACTGTGCTCTGACAGGACTGACCGACCACACTGTGCTGAAAGTGCATGTGTCTGACCTGAGAGTCGTGGCTTTATTGTGTATTTTATATGGTAAATTACGGTAAGAGCGTAGAGAAGAAAAGGTAAATCGCGTAGCAATAAGAATATACCATTATTCTAGACTTAGGTGACAAAAGTCATGGTATATCTCGTAATACCGCGTCGGACTCCTTTTGTCCATCGTAGTGCAGCAGGGCGAAGTCTCATGGACTCAACAAGTCGTTGGAAGTCCCCTGCGAAAATACTGAGCCATGCTGCCTCTATAGCCGTCCACAACTGCGGAAGTGTTGCCGGTGCAAAATGTTGCACATGAACTGACCTTTCAATTATTTCCCATAAATCTCCGATGGGATTCGTATTGGGCGATCGGGCTGTCCAAATGATTCGCTCGAATTGCACAGATTGGTCTTCAAACCAGTGGCGAACAGTTGTGTTCTGTTGACATGTCGCGTCGTTGTTTGGGAACATCATGAATGGCTGCAGATGCTCTCCAAGTGGATGAACATGACCATTTCCAATGAATGATCGAATCAGTTGGACCAGAGGACCAGTCCATCACATGTAAACACAGCCCACACCGTTAGAGAGTCAACACTAGCCTGCACAGCACCTTGTTGACAACTTGGGTCCATGGCCTGTCGACTCTGCCACACTCGAACCCTACCATCAGCTCTTACCAACTGAAACCGGGACTCATCTGACCAAGTCATGATTTTTCAGTAGTCTAGGGTCGAACCGATACAGTCAAGAGCCCAAGTAAGGCGCTGCATGCGATGTCGTGTTGTTAGCAAAGGCACTCGCGTTGGTCTTCTGCAGCCATAGCCCATTAACGCCAAATTCCGCCGCACTGTCCTAACAGAAGCGTTCGTCGTACGTCCCATACTGATTTCTGCGTTTATTTCATCCTGTGTTGCTTGTCTGTTAGCACAGACAGCTCCACGGAGACGCCACTGCTCTCGGTTTTGGACCAGAAAGCCATCGGCCATTGCGTTGTCCGTGGTGAGGTAATGCCTGAAATTTGTTCTCGGCACACTCTTGACTATATGGCTCTTGTAATACTGAATTCCCTAACGATTTCCGTAATTGATTTCCCATGTGTCTATCTCCAACTACCATTCCGCTTCCAAAGTCTGTTAATCCCCATCGTGCGGCCATAATTACATCTGAAATCGTTTCACATTAATCACCTGAGTACAAATAACAGCAATGCCAACACACTATCCTTCATACGAGGCATGTTCTTCGAGTAAAGTCCATTTGAACATAAGTACACAACGAAAGGTTATTTCAAAAAAGTACATTTATTTTCAGAAAGTACATACTCCACTCTATTTTTCGACATACACTTCTGGAAATGGAAAAAAGAACACATTGACACCGGTGTGTCAGAGCCACCATACTTGCTCCGGACACTGCGAGAGGGCTGTACAAGCAATGATCACACGCACGGCACAGCGGACACACCAGGAACCGCGGTATTGGCCGTCGAATGGCGCTAGCTGCGCAGCATTTGTGCACCGCCGCCATCAGTGTCAGCCAGTTTGCCGTGGCATACGGAGCTCCATCGCAGTCTTTAACACTGGTAGCATGCCGCGACAGCGTGGACATGAACCGTATGTGCAGTTGACGGACTTTGAGCGAGGGCGTATAGTGGGCATGCGGGAGGCCGGGTGGACGTACCGCCGAATTGCTCAACACGTGGGGCGTGAGGTCTCCACAGTACATCGATGTTGTCGCCAGTGGTCGGCGGAAGGTGCACATGCCCGTCGACCTGGGACCGGACCGCAGCGACGCACGGATGCCCGCCAAGACCGTAGGATCCTACGCAGTGCCGTAGGGGACCACACCGCCACTTCCCAGCAAATTAGGGACACTGTTGCTCCTGGGGTATCGGCGAGGACCATTCGCAACCGTCTCCATGAAGCTGGGCTACGGTCCCGCACACCGTTAGGCCGTCTTCCGCTCACGCCACAACATCGTGCAGCCCGCCTCCAGTGGTGTCGCGATAGGCGTGAATGGAGGGACGAATGGAGACGTGTCGTCTTCAGCGATGAGAGTCGCTTCTGCCTTGGTCCCAATGAAGGTCGTATGCGTGTTTGGCGCCGTGCAGGTGAGCGCCACAATCAGGACTGCATACGACCGAAGCACACAGGGCCAACACCCGGCATCATGGTGTGGGGAGCGATCTCCTACACTGGCCGTACACCTCTGGTGATCGTCGAAGGGACACTGAATAGTGCACGGTACATCCAAGCCGTCATCGAACCCATGGATCTACCATTCCTAGACCGGCAAGGGAACTTGCTGTTCCAACAGGACAATGCACGTCCGCATGTATCCCGTGCAACCCAACGTGCTCTAGAAGGTGTAAGTCAACTACCCTGGCCAGCAAGATCTCCGGATCTGTCCCCCATTGAGCATGTTTGGGACTGGATGAAGCGTCGTCTCACGCGGTCTGCACGTCCAGCACGAACGCTGGTCCAACTGAAGCGCCAGGTGGAAATGACATGGCAAGCCGTTCCACAGTTCTACATCCAGCATCTCTACGATCGTCTCCATGGGAGAATAGCAGCCTGCATTGCTGCGAAAGGTGGATATACACTGTACTAGTGCCGACATTGTGCATGCTCTGTTGCCTGTGTCTCTGTGCCTGTGGTTCTGTCAGTGTGATCATGTGATGTATCTGACCCCAGGAATGTGTCAATAAAGTTTCCCCTTCCTGGGACAATGAATTCACGGTGTTATTATTTCAATTTCCAGGAGTGTAGTTGCCAAGTTTGTTCAATCACATATCATATCTCTCAGCCAAATTTAAAATACCGTCTTCATAAAAACTTGTCAGCTGCTCCGATAACCAAGAGTTCATTGCCATATTCACATCGTCGTGTAACGGTTGCCACCGAGGTGTTGTTTGAGGTGGAGGAACAGATGGTAATCGCTCAGCTTAAGATCAGTACTGTAGGGTGGATGGTATGAATCTTCCCAGCCAAAACTGTCCAGTAAATCGCAGGTCTGACCTGCAGTGTGAGGTCTTGTGTTGTCGTGGAGAAAGACAATTCCCTTCGTCAGCATGCCACGTCTTTTGTTTTGAATCACTCATAGCTTTCTCAGTATTGCTTCTGCATTGATAGTGGTTCCTCGTTGCATGAAGTCGACCAACAAAACACCATGTCTATCACAAAACACTGGCGCCACGATTTTGCGCCGGACAGAGTCTGTTTACCCTTCACCTTTCTCCATTCCATGCTCCGTTGCTTTAATTTGGGCGTGATACGCGAAACCTATGTTGCGTCTCCAGTTACGATCTGACTAAAGAAGCCATCACCTTCTCTGTAATAACGACTCAAGAACTTCGTCGCACACTCAAATCTTCGGTTTTTGTGGTCTTCTGTTAGGAGTTTTGGGACCCAACGGGAGAGCAGTTTCCCAAACTTTAGGTGTTCAGAAACAATTTTGTAAAGCACTGATCTCGACATGTCAGGAAATTCGTTTGAGATCTTGTTATTGTAAAGCGCATTTTCTCACGAATCCTCGCTTCAACTGTAGCCACCAAATCGTTTGTAATCAATGAAGGGCGACTGGAGTGGTCCTCATCATGGACGTTGTCACGGCCATCTTTGAATTCTCGCACCCTCTTACGCACTTTGCTTTCACTCTTAACTGTACAACCGGACACTTCGCAAATCTGTCCACGAGTTTCTGCAGCAGACAGGTTCCTTGCTGACAAAAACCGTATCACTGAGCGAACCTCACACGCGGCGGGCGAGTTGATAGTCTTAAACATTTTGAAAGCACAGAACAGGACCGTACAGGTCAGCAACAGACATGAGACTGAGCACAGTTGTTTCCCAGGCATGCCGGTACCGCGACGCAAGCGCTCATTGCGGTATGCGCCCGAACTACTAGTGTCTACAACAAAACGGACCTTACTTACAAAACACGCCTGTACTTTGTGAACGCTACACTACCGCCATTTGTATATGTGCATATGAGTTTCTTTTTACACCTCAATGTACACTCCTGGAAATTGAAATAAGAACACCGTGAATTCATTGTCCCAGGACCTGGGGTCAGATACGTCACATGATCACACTTACAGAACCACAGGCACATAGACACAGGCAACAGAGCATGCACAATGTCGGCACTAGTACAGTGTATATCCACATTTCACAGCAATGCAGGCTGCTATTCTCCCATGGAGACGATCGTAGAGATGCTGGATGTAGTCCTGTGGAACGGCTTGCCATGCCATTTCCACCTGGCGCCTCAGTTGGACCAGCGTTCGTGCTGGACGTGCAGACCGAGTGAGACGACGCTTCATCCAGTCCCAAACATGCTCAATGGGGGACAGATCCGGAGATCTTGCTGGCCAGTGTAGTTGACTTACACCTTCTAGAGCACGTTGGGTGGCACGGGATACATTCGGGCGTGCATTGTCCTGTTGGAACAGCAAGTTCCCTTGCCGGTCTAGGAATGGTAGATCCATGGGTTCGATGACGGTTTGGATGTACCGTGCACTATTCAGTGTCCCTTCGACGATCACCAGAGGTGTACGGCCAGTGTAGGAGATCGCTCCCCACACCATGATGCCGGGTGTTGGCCCTGTGTGCTTCGGTCGTATGCAGTCCTGATTGTGGCGCTCACCTGCACGGCGCCAAACACGCATACGACCTTCATTGGGACCAAGGCAGAAGCGACTCTCATCGCTGAAGACGACACGTCTCCATTCGTCCCTCCATTCACGCCTATCGCGACACCACTGGAGGCGGGCTGCACGATGTTGTGGCGTGAGCGGAAGACGGCCTAACGGTGTGCGGGACCGTAGCCCAGCTTCATGGAGACGGTTGCGAATGGTCCTCGCCGATACCCCAGGAGCAACAGTGTCCCTAATTTGCTGGGAAGTGGCGGTGTGGTCCCCTACGGCACTGCGTAGGATCCTACGGTCTTGGCGGGCATCCGTGCGTCGCTGCGGTCCGGACCCAGGTCGACGGGCACGTGCACCTGCCGCCGACCACTGGCGACAACATCGATGTAGTGTGGAGACCTCACGCCCCACGTGTTGAGCAATTCGGCGGTACGTTCACCCGGCCTCCCGCATACCCACTATACGCCCTCGCTCAAAGTCCGTCAACTGCACATACGGTTCACGTCCACGCTGTTGCGGCATGCTACCAGTGTTAAAGACTGCGATGGAGCTCCGTATGCCACGGCAAACTGGCTGACACTAACGGCGGCGGTGCACAAATGCTGCGCAGCTAGCGCCATTCGACGGTCAACACCGCGGTTCCTGGTGTGTCCGCTGTGCCGTGCGTGTGATCATTGCTTGTACAGCCCTCTCGCAGTGTCCGGAGCAAGTATGGTGGGTCTGACACACCGGTGTCAATGTGTTCTTTTTTCCATTTCCAGGAGTGTATTATTGGTCTGTAACTAGCCACCAGAGACCACAAATTCCTTTTATCAAAATGTTCCTGAACAACCTCTGAAGTTTTATGGGTGGAGTTCCGATTCACTCTGTATTTAATACAACTAACTAACATTCAGCGAGTGTCATTTTTATCTGGCTAACTGCATTGAGGCAAGTGTAACAAACTGACTAGCGTGGTGCTGTGCGACTCTTTCACTGTTGTAACTAATGGCGGTCGCAGAGCTACCATTATCATGATGACGTTGTTATTTTCATAACAATTTCAGACATCTGACAGCCGCGCTAGATTGAGTCAGCGACAGACGAGGCAACTAGAAGGAAGGCCGTTGGTGGCGGAGTGCGCTGGCAGCTACCGTGTCCGACAGGTACGGATGGCAGCTGCCTTGGCACGATTAAATACTCGTAATATTAGAGCGCGAATGTGAGATTAACTGGCTGTTGGAGCGGCCTCAAGACAGAAATACACTGCGCGGGGCTATCGGGTTTCACGGGAAGCGCAGCTGAGCCTCGTCAGCCGCACACATCACGCCTGCTTAGCCATCGTGTGACAGGGAGGACGGGTCAACGGGTCCACAGCAGCCGCTCTCAAGGACGACTCTACCCTGCGCTCCTTCTCAAAGGAAACACGCGCCACCCACATTGCCGCACAGACACAGTTCGACAAGACACTCGAATAAGTCGAATGTTTGCCACTACTGGGATGCAATTAGTTTTTACAAATGTGTTTGCTCGCACAGTTTTACAGGCAATACGCTAGATTGTGAGACAAGGAGATGGGCCAGACCAGGATTAAACGCGCATGGTGACTTGGTCTCGTGCCTCAATGATGGATTTTAGGTGTCCTTACTTGATCGTTTAATCATGAGGTGCGCTACTTTTCAACCTCCGTCCAAGAAACTACAATACGCAAACAGTTAAAATACGTTAACACTCACGGCAAAGCTATCATGATTATATACTCTACTGGCCATTAAAATTGCTACACCACGAAGATTATGTGCTGCAGACGCGAAATTTAACCGACAGGAAGAAGATCCTGTGATATGCAAATGATTAGCTTTTCAGAGCATTCACACAAGGTTGGCGCCGGTGGCGACACCTACCACGTGCTGACATGAGGGAAGTTTCCAACCGATTTCTAATGCACAAACAGCAGTTGATCGGCGTTGCCTGATGAAACGTTGGCGGTTAAGGCGCTCAGTCCGGAACCGCGCGATTACTACGGTCGCAGGTTCGAATCCTGCCTCGGGCATGGATATGTATGATGTCCTTAGGTTAGTTAGTTTTAAGTAGTTCTAAGATCTAGGGGACTGATGACCACAGATGTTAAGTCCCATAGTGCTCAGAGCCATTTGAACCATTTTGATGAAACGTTGTTGTGATGCTCGTGTAAGGAGGAGAAATGCGTACCATCGCGTTTCCTACTTTGATAAAGGTCGGATTGTAGCCTATCGCGACATTTCTGGTCGCGTTGGTCGAGATCCAATGAGTGGAATCGGTGGGTTCAGGAGGGTAATACGGAACGCCGTGCTGGATCCCAACGGCCTCGTATCATTAGCAGTCGAGATGACAGGCATCTTATCCGCATACCTGTAACGGATCGTGCAGCCATGTCTCGATTCCTGAGTCAACAGATGGGGACGTTTGCAAGACAACAACAATCTACACGAACAGTTCGACGACGTTTGCAGCAGCATGGGCTATCAGCTCGCAGACCATGGCTGCGGTTACCCTTGACGCTGCAACACAGACAGGAGCGCCTGCGATGGTGTACTCAACGACGAACCTGGGTCTTTTTTTTTTTTTTTTTTTTTTGATAAATGCAGGTTCTATTCACAGCATCATGAGCGTGTATTCGTCATCGTCGTACTGGCGTATCACCCGGCGTAATGGTATGGGGTGCCATTGATTACACGTCTCGGTCACCTCTTGTTTGCATTGACGGTACTTTGAACAGTGGCTCTACCCTTCATTCGATCCCTGCGAAACCCTACATTTCAGCAGGATAATGAACGACCGCATGTTGCAGGTCCTGTACGGCCTTTCTGCATGCAGAAAATGTTCTACTGCTGCCCTGGCCAGCACATTCTCCAGATCTCTCACCAACTGAAAACGTCTGGTTAATGGCGGCCGAGCAACTGGCTCCTCACAATTCGCCAGTCACTACTTTTGATGAACTGTGGTATCGTGTTGAAGATGCATGGGCAGCTGTACCTGTACACACCATCCTAGCTCTGTTTGACTCATTGCCCAGTCATGTCAAGGCCATTATTACGGCCAGAGGTTGTTGTTCTGGGCAGTCATTTTTCAGAATCTATGCACCCAAATTGCGTGAAAATGTAATTACATATATTTGTACAATGAATCCCCGTTTAACATCTGCATTTCTTCTTGGTGTAGAAATTTTAATGGCCAGTAGTGTAGTATAGACTTTCACGGACAGTGTTTACTTCAGTAACAAATTTCGAGCTGATAGGCTGCGGTCGATATATTAATTTATTTCTTGGTGTTTCGCCTCCGACAGCAGGAGACTTCTTTGGAGATAAAATTAGAACTGCAAGGGTTGGAGGGGCGTTCGAATTTATAGAGCTCCATCATTCGTCAAGAAACGCTGAAAAAGAAGTTAAAATGATTCGCTTGTCACCTTTAGGTTAAGTGTTTACTGGCGATAGTAACGGCATCCGGCCACAAAGTTAAAATAAAATTAATTAACCAAATAATGACAACAGGGGGCCCCGTACTGTCATGTCCTGACGCAGCTGGGAGAGGGAGGAAAGGGGTTGCTGGTCAGCCTGCGCTCCCGAGCGGCACACAGCAGAAGGCAGAAGGACAACTCGCAGTGAAGGCATTTGACTGTTTTCTTCTATATGAGCCAACGATGGTGCAGGCATTTACTAGAAATGCAGGTGGTGAGCCTCGATAGGGAACTCGCTGTGGAGACTCTTTGACAAACGGGGTTTTGAAATAGTTGTTTATTCCAGACAGGACTAACCAATACACTGGAGGCTAGTTCTAGGATTAGATAAAGCATGAATAACACTGTTACAACAGAAGCCAGTGCAGTAGTCCCAGGAGTGGAAGCTAACCACAGTAGCAAACACTAGCAGCATCTTAAGGCAACAACTTAATTTGCAAAACAAAACATACTGAATGTGACACTGTTCACTGAGGCACTCCAAGTGAGAGAGCAGACTTAAGCGGAGCTGGACCGAGGCTGGAGTCGACGGACGCGGATTCGGCGCGAAGATCGTCTGACTGAGAGCTCCGCCGAAATGCGGATTCAAGGGATTCTAATGAGTCTCGTGTGGGCACTGTTTTTCCCACTTAAACCACCGAGCCAATCCCGCAGGTCTCTTGCAGGCGCCTGCCAATTACGGTTTAGTTGGGTCCCCTCTACTGCCCCTAAGGCGGGGATGTTAATGCAGTTGCACTAAGTCCGTATTTGGTATCAACATTGTTCAGCTGAAAGCGAAACGTAACTGCTCTGCCAAATAAGGCTTGCAGCATTATTCTTATACGTCATTTAGCCCCGCCCCTCGGGCTCCCCGGATTGGCGTTTTCGCTCTCTTTCTAACCCTTGTGAGCCTACTGACGTTGCTGTTCTCAGGGCTGGTATCAAGCTGGCTTTATACGCTACTACGAGCCTGTTGGTTACAAAGTTCTACGGTGGCAACCTACCACAGCGTCTAGACGACATATGAAGTTACATGTTAGTTCCTTGAACAGTAACTAACGCCTTGGGACCGCGTCTGGGGGCGTCTGCATTTTCGCGACGCTCTCCCCTTACGGCTTACTTCATGTAGCAATATATCTCCTCGTTTCGTCTGCCCTCAGCATCGTCTCTGCTTCTGCGCCTTGGAGCGCCTGTCCTCCTTTCTCACAGCTTCAAGATAACACTACAGTAGCAAGGAATAATCAATATATTACAGTGCGAGAGAATGCTTTTTCGCTCGTGAGAGGGGGGATGTACATTAAGTTGATACAGGGTGTTTCAAAAATGACCGGTATATTTGAAACGGCAATAAAAACTAAACGAGCAGCGATAGAAATACACCGTTTGTTGCAATATGCTTGGGACAACAGTACATTTTCAGGCGGACAAACTTTCGAAATTACAGTAGTTACAATTTTCAACAACAGATGGCGCTGCAAGTGATGTGAAAGATTTAGAAGACAACGCAGTCTGTGGGTGCGCCATTCTGTACGTCGTCTTTCTGCTGTAAGCGTGTGCTGTTCACAACGTGCAAGTGTGCTGTGGACAACATGGTTTATTCCTTAGAACAGAGGATTTTTCTGGTGTTGGAATTCCACCGCCTAGAACACAGTGTTGTTGCAACAAGACGAAGTTTTCAACGGAGGTTTAATGTAACCAAAGGACCGAAAAGCGATACAATAAAGGATATGTTTGAAAAATTTCAACGGACTGGGAACGTGACGGATGAACGTGCTAGAAAGGTAGGGCGACCGCGTACGGCAACCACAGAGGGCAACGCGCACCTAGTGCAGCAGGTGATCCAACAGCGGCCTCGGGTTTCCGTTCGCCGTGTTGCAGCTGCGGTCCAAATGACGCCAACGTCCACGTATCGTCTCATGCGCCAGAGTTTACACCTCTATCCATACAAAATTCAAACGCGGCAACCCCTCAGCGCCGCTACCATTGCTGCACGAGAGACATTCGCTAACGATATAGTGCACAGGATTGATGACAGCGATATGCATGTGGGCAGCATTTGGTTTACTGACGAAGCTTATTTTTACCTGGACGGCTTCGTCAATAAACAGAACTGGTGCATATGGGGAAACGAAAAGCCCCATGTTGCAGTCCCATCGTCCCTGCATCCTCAAAAAGTACTGGTCTGTGCCGCCATTTCTTCCAAAGGAATCATTGGCGCATTTTTCAGATCCGAAACTATTACTGCATCATGCTATCTGGACATTCTTCGTGAATTTGTGGCGGTACAAACTGCCTTAGACGACACTGCGAACACCTCGTGGTTTATGCAAGATAGTGCCCGGCCACATCGCACGGCCGACGTCTTTAATTTCCTGAATGAATATTTCGATGATCGTGTGATTGCTTTGGGCTATCCGAAACATACAGGACGCGGCGTGGATTGGCCTCCCTATTCGCCAGACATGAACCCCTTTGACTTCTTTCTGTGGGGACACTTGAAAGACCAGGTGTACCGCCAGAATCCAGAAACAATTGAACAGCTGAAGCAGTACATCGCATCTGCTTGTGAAGCCATTCCGCCAGACACGTTGTCAAAGGTTTCGGGTAATTTCATTCAGAGACTACGCCATATTATTGCTACGCATGGTGGATATGTGGAAAATATCGTACTATAGAGTTTCCCAGACTGCAGCGCCATCTGTTGTTGACAATTGTAACTACTATAATTTCGAAAGTTTGTCCGCCTGAAAATGTACTGTTGTCGCAAGCATATTGCAACAAACAGTGTATTTCTATCTCTGCTCGTTTAGTTTGTATTGCCGTTTCAAATATACCGGTCATTTTTGAAACACCCTGTAGTATCATAATTCTGAAATGCGGGCTAGACCAAAACACGAACTGGCCTTTCGCCAGAAGTGCTCTATCAACCGAGCAATGTGAGTAAGTCTTTACGAACCGACTTCCTAACAGATACATCAGTGACTCTTCTACGCTATGCAGCTATAACCTCCAAGGGAATGTATGTAGCGGAAAATTTGTTTTTACTCAACCGAGCACTGTCCATGTCCTTGAGTCCTCGTATAACGCACAATTTCAACATAAACGCTTACCCAACACGGCTTATGACTTGCCAAGAGTAATAGAACTACATCTCACATAGCCTAGCGTTGTTGTGAAGTGTTCTCCGTTGTTTACTAAGGCGTTGCTTAATACCACAGCAACACCTTTACTCTCTTGAATACGAGAGTGAATCTTCAAGACGTGTCTCGGTAGGATAAATATTTAGTCTGGACGCAGGAAACTTATGATATTCTCTGTTTTTGTATATTTTGACTATGGAAAGACACTCGAGAAATCAATGGACATCTAAACAGGGCTGCTTTAGCTTCATAAAAAGGCTCTGCCTGATTTAAGGCTTGATGCTGTTGCTCGTAATAAGCATTTTCCTGTGCGCCACAGTGCTGTTCAAGGGCTATGTAGATTATTTACACACATTCCAATATACTGTTAATGAAATTCGGATATCCAGAAAGATCTGACGGGTGGCAGCCTCTGCGCAAAACATTTCCCGAGAATTTCTCAAAGACTTCTTACTGATCTTCGCTCGGTGAACAAGCAGACTCCATCATTGCTGTAGTCTAATTCTCCACGATCTGAGAGAGGGGTTTATTTGAAGATGGATGTTTTCGTTCTAGCAGTCAGGACCCACTGTACGACAGAAGAATCACATATGTCGGTTTCTTATCTCTGATGCACCGTAACCCAGCCAGCTGCCGCTGGAATTCTTAAATTGGCGCCTATAGCCATTCAGACCACTACTTCACGCATGCCACCATGTTTTCAACAAAGTGACGTGCTCCTCATTACGATGGGTTCGTTGTCAACTCGTCAACTGGCGATCACGAATGCTTACTAGCTGAACCAACCTTCATCTGAGGAATCTTCAAGGACCACAGTTGATAGTCTTGATCAACATATTCGGCGCACAAATTCAAGAAATGTTCGTTGCATCTCTGCAGTCTGACGCACGGTGTATGATGTGGTCGGAATACAGCGCACGGGCTTGGAGACTGTATACTGGCGACTGTATACTGATCATACGATGCAGGTTTTCATAACCGGTTTTAACTTCACGTAAAACTTTCGGGCTGACAGGCCATGGTAGATACTTAAAATTTCTCCCTAAAATTTCGTCTCCGTCTGCGGGTGACATCCTCTGAGGATGTACTGGGAAGAAACAAACATGCCAGATGGCTGAGAGGTAGGTCACTGTGTAACACTACAACCACTGATTCATATGCTTTTCAGCTGCTTGATTTCACGAATGTAAAACCAATTTTTGTAACTATTTAAAATTCCCCTTAGAAAAATTAATGAATGACTATGCTGATAAACCCCTTACGTTATTTGATTTTCAAATAGCTGAGCAGAACTGAACGTACTCAGACATTTCGCTCTTTACTTATTCTGATCAACACTAAACTGACACACAATATTTTTAGCGCAACGCAATTAGACTTTCAATAATCCCTACAAAAGAATGGCCATGGCTAACAATAACCTATACCTTTCACGAATCACTTACCTCACAAAAATCTTCGTTACTCGAACTACTGCAATACAGCGAGCGCCAATACTGCCAGCTAAATAAAAGATTCTAACTACTGAAACCACTAACTACTGATAGGCATAGTTAGCATATGAAACATTTTGATAGAGAACAGACAATGTATTTACTTTAATAGTGTTCAAAAGTCATAATATATATATATATCAGTTCATTACATCCAGTCTTACACATTTACTGTCTCTGATGGACACACGTCCAGATCATCCGCTCTCAAAATTCTGCCACCTCTCTTCCCACATCCACCACTGCTGGCGGCTCACCTCCAACTGCGCAACGCTACGCGCTGTTCACATCCAAGTGCCCAACACTACAATAGCGAATATTCCAACAATGCCAACCAGCCACAGACTGAACACAGCATAGTCAGTGATTTTCATACAGAGCGCTACGTGACGTTACCAACATAAAAACCTAAGCAGCCTACTTACACTATATGCACTTACGAATTTTGTGAGAAATTAGTGTTTATGAAAATGTGATGGACATTCAACGAATAAATAAGAAATAATATGTCAAATCGTTGTAGTAAACACGCTATCAATATCAGCGAAATTTATATTGTACGAAACATAAATAATATATTTCGTCTAACAATAACATCGTTGGTGTGAGAGTGCACAGTCTTAAAAGCCAAGGCAGAGTTGCGTTGCGAATCATCTGTGGTGTGGTACAGACGCATACGTTGACGCGCAAATGTAAAATGAAAATTGTGCTGGAAACGGCGCTGTAATATGTAGCAAGGTAAAATATAAGTGAACGAGTATGTCTGTGGGCTCAGTACACGGTCGCAAGAAGGTTTTCGAATTAATGAAGAACGCTGTGTGTCCAAAATTTATTCAAGCTGCTCGCTAATCAAGAAGAGCCTGTTGCCCATCATGAATTTCATGATGAGCACTACACCACACCACAAGCAACTCATCACGAAGTAAGACCCAGCCAGAATTTTTATAGCTGTGTAATAGGCATGTCAGCGTAACAGTAACTCTTTTGGAACATAAGAATGTGTTTAGCCAAAGCTAATAATCAGCAGGATCCTATCATCCTCATCATAGCTTACGAGAAAGTCATGAGTGAAAGGCATAAACGAAAACATATCCATTAAATTTATAGCCAATTTTCAATCAATTGAGTATAGTAATAAAACGCAGTAGTAAGTATAGTTGTTCATATAGTGTTGCACTACTACTGCAGACAATCAGTTCACATTAAAAGTGATTTAATTACAATTCATATTTCAACGGAAAAGAAGTCTGGCTCTTCTGTAGTCAAATAATTGTGTGATTTTTTTTATTTTGTGCGTTGTAAACGATATTACGTGTTTATGTCTAAGTAACATTAATATTGACAGTTAGTTGTTGCCATGAATGGAAATTTTTACGGCATTAATTTGAATAGCAATCATCTGCAAAGTAATTATTAAAGAATAGTAGTCAGTCTGGTTCACGATTAAGCATATTTTCAAACAGTCAGCATTTTCGTGAGTTACCTATCACAACACTGTTTCCGTGAAGTGTTGCTAATCACTGCATGCTGCTGGTGGTAACAATTATATTTAACATCATTGATTCCCATTATCATTCTCGCACAGTATTACCATTAATCAAGAAGAAACGTTTTCAGTTTATTTCCAAATTTTGAAGTTCCCACGCTATTTATTATTTCCTCACTGTGTGTTTGACATATCATTGATGAAGCACAGCTAGATGTGCAGAACTGAATATGTTGTGCCATTGTAAAATTCAAGATGAGACCATTCGCAGGAAACCACTCAATTATACTTTTAAGAAAGTTGCTCGCCATTTCTTCTGTTTCTATATTATGCTTCGATTGGTTCAATGCAAGGGTCATCTGCAAAAAGAACTAACTCTGATTGTTGTATATTACACTCATGTTCATAAATTAAGGATAATTGCAGAATGTGGTGTAACACAACATGGCACTACACAAAACTGGTGCTAATGGCATAGGCACACAGGAAACACACGACACAGACCTGTTAAGTCCACGGTATTGGAGATAAGTTGAGAAAACCGTCCCTAAACGCATGTGCTACTAAACGCCAGTGTTTCCTGCTCATGTAACCTGTGATCAGTATGGGATTTGATCACCATGCACCCGTACACAGGCCGCACACTGGGTTGGCATACTCTGGATCAGGTGGTCGAGCAGCTGCTGGGGTATAGCCTGCGGATAAGATGCCTGTCATCTAGACTGCTAGTGATACGAGGTCGTTGGGATCCAGCACGGCGTTCCGTATTACCCTCCTGAACCCACCGATTCCACATTCTGCTAACAGTCATTGGATCTCGACAAACGCGAGCAGCAGTGTCGCGATACGATAAATCGCGATAGGCTACAATCCGACCTTTATCAAAGTAGGAAACGCGATGGTACGCATTTCTCCTCCTTAAACGAGGCATCACAACTACGTTTCACGAGGCAACGCCGGTCAACTGCTGTTTGTGTATGAGGACTCGGTTGGAAACTTTCCTCATGTGAGCACATTGTAGGTGTCGCCACCGGCGCCGACCTTGTGTGAATCCTCTGAAAACCTAATCATTTGCATATCACATCATCTTCTTCCTATCGGTTAAATTTCGCGTCTGTAGCATGTCATCTTCGTGGTGTAGCAATTTTAAGGGCCAGTAGTGTAGAAGAAATCGCCCTACAGTGCCGTCAACGTCCTGACTGCACCAAGCAGGCCACACATTCGTACAAAGCTGGTGGGACGCCACAAAACTGGCACTGCTCACTAGACAGTTATTTTATAACATTTCATTTTCATAAAACCTGCTTGCATAATTATGAAATTTGCCAAAGCAGCACGCAAAAAGTTGCAGAAAATTAATTTTACGGGAAGAAAAGGCGGGAGTGCAGCTTTTGGTAGTTCTGTTGTAAGGTGTCAGGCAAATCCAACACCTTCCATGAAAACCCTGACATGATAAGCAAATCCAACAATATCTCACATAGCTCCGAATAAATCGCGACATTAAATTAACCAAAGTAATACGATTAACGAGTGAGCAAATGGAATACCACAGACTAACACAAGAATGCCTAAATGCTTGTCATACCTTCCCACTGTGAAACAGACGCAGTTCCGAGGGTAGAAACGAGAACAGAAGCTGAAAGCAGTGTTAAGCTAGAAGCTAGAAGGCCCTACGATAAGGGACGGACACCCACGTCGCCAGCCAACGGCCAAGACCACCCCCCAGCCAATGTTAAAAGATAGAGCCCTCCAGAAGAACAGTATAGATCTTACGATAACACTAAAAGGGGCACACCAGCTGCAAGTTTTAGCATGAGACTTTTTCGCGTCTCTGTTACGTTGCAAACGTTAAAAACATTGCCCCACCACGAAAAGTAAAACGTTTCTCATTGGATAGACAGAATTGTTGTAGGCGGAGCTTAAGGTTAACATTGAGACCCTGATTGGTCAGATGAAAACACAGCCAGACAGTTTTTTTTAAACCAACTTCATTAAATTGTAGTAAGGAGAAGTTAGAAGAGAGTTGCTTCCGAGACGGCGAGTTGTATGGAGCTGCGCCGCCCGCCGCCCCCTGTCGCTGCCTAACCAACGACAAGATAATGAACGCACGCAATGCCGCATAACAGCGCATAAAGTTTCACTCAGAACTGCAGAAGTCTCATCTGTTACACCCCCTTTTTACGTAATACTAGTGTCGATCGTAAATTAAATCTCATGGTGTTCACATTTGCTACTTGAAGTAAATATCTGAAACGCGATGATTTTTCTGTTATATAATTATTGAGAAGCCACATCAGCCACTGTAATTTACGACAAGTTATATGAGTAATTAAAGATAATTGAGGGTCACAGTAGAGCATTTTGATAGTTTTCTCTTTTGTGAAACTTAATTTAAACCTAGATTATAGATGTGATATGGCATAGGTCATCCTTCGATCCATTGTAGAACTTGGAAACCCATTCAGGGAATACTAGTTTACACTTTTGTTGAACACAGTTGGTTTTTATCATCCTGTATTAAAACACTTCCTTTTATCAATAGTGCAATTTATAAACAATGTTTTATGAGTAGAATAAAATTTCCAATGGTAAACTTAACTGCTTTTTCGACGTTATTTTACCAGATAACTAACAATAGGAAAGCCTTGAACCCCTTCCACTAAATTTAGTTAGTATTAAGATTCTTTTACAGGGAGTGCAGTGGAGCTGACGCTGAAATCATTAAGTATTTGGTTATATCATCGCTAGTCTCACTGAACTCTTCTGAACTCTACATATCATGTGTGGTCTGGCGTCTCCTTACCAGCAACAGGTCCCAGGTTCAAACTAGTCAATTCCCTAAAAAACACGCTCAGAGCGTCGTTGCGCGTTTCCGAGGAGCGTGTTTCATATGATGTAAACTACGTATGTGGACAGCGTTATCAGCGTTATATTGAAAAGCTTTGGGCCAGTTTTACATGGTAATAAAACGGTCAAATGGCTCTAAGTACTATGGGACTTAATATCTGAGGTCATCAGTCTCCTAGACTTAGAAATACTTAAACCTAACTAAAACTAAGGACATCACATACATCCATGCCCGAGGCAGGATTCGAACCTGCGACCGTAGCAGCACCGCGGATCCGAAATAAAACGCCTAGAACCGGTCGACCACAGCGGCCGGCTAATAAAAAGCATTCTCTGGTTATCGTCCAAGGTGACTCCAGAGCACAGATGGAAAAGAAACGTAATGAAGCTTTAGCCCTGGGCCACCGCTGGTTCCTGTACAACTAATGCGTGTGGCAGAAATTTATATGTTCGTGGAGAGTAAATTACCTAGAACATGCAGTCCGACCATAAGGCTAAATTATGTGCCAATCAAAGGACAATAGGTGTTAGGTATGTTAGCCCCTATACTAACGAGCGTTTGATGTTTAAAAACCATGCATAAGCGCGATCAGGCCGAACCTAACAAAATTATGCATAAGGTAGCCAATATCGCAACAGTTCAGTACAGATGGCCACGCGACACAGTGAGGAAGTATCATCCAGTCCAGATGGCTATAGTTTCGTTCGGAGGTAGTACCATGGCACATCAGCTGACGTGCAGAAAGCCGGTAAAGCTTCTGAGAAAAATACGAAGTGGAGTATTCTTATTACTGACAGCTGCGTACAGAATGATGCCAAGGAATCACTACTGCTGATCTTGAGAACGCACCCACAAATCTACAGAGACGAAGGAGAGAAACCGTGTGCAGAATACGAAGAGAAAATATAGAATGGTTGGTTCAAATGGCTCTGAGCACTATGGGACTTAAAATCTGAGGTCATCAGCCCCCTAGAACGTAGAACTACTTAAACGTAACTAACCTAAGGACATCACACACATCCATGCCCGAGGCAGGATTCGAACCTGCGACCGTAGCGGTCACGCGGTTCCAGACTGAAGCGCCTAGAACCGCACGGTCACACTGGCCGGAAGAAAATATAGAGAAAATACAGAGAGAATCCAGAAAAAGGTAGATGAAAACCTTGTGTGTGGTGACATTGGAAACCTTGAATACGTCATTTCTCATTGTAGAGAAACAGATCCCGATTATGAGAGCTACAGATATGTTGTTACAGGAAAAACATGGATAACTGATAACACATAATTTTCGCTGAATAGATCTGTGTTGAGGGCGTTCTCAAGGATATAGAACATGTGATAAATCAAGAATACACAATAAGTATCTACAAAAGAAAACATATAATATATTGTCCCTCCCTCTGATCGTAGGTGAAATCGCCCTCATGGAAGTGGAATAAGTAAAAGCAGTCTTAAACATATTTTCACTTAAGATATAATAACAAACTTGTCACGAACAAGTAAATACAGATATTGTATATTGAGGTGCGCAACATAATGCTTAGGCTAATGTAGCCATGCATCAGTATACAGAAAGCAGTCTACAACACTTGTTATTTGATATTGTCACTGTATTAATAATGTATACATCAACTGGTTCTACTAAGAAATTCGTCAGTGGAGTAGAAATCGATCACCACGCTGCTTTTAAACACAACTGCAACGAAATGGTCTTCATCGATGTGGGATAAGTCAAACAAATCTCAAACATGTTTTCACGTGAGAGGGAATAACAAACTTTTCAAAAAACACGTTTAATTTGAAATACACTAAAGTACTTACGGTAATTCTTAAGCTACTGCAGCCATTCAGCATAAAAGAGAAAATCAGTTTACAACACTCATTTCTATTGATTACACTATTGCACTGAATATGCACAGAAGTTATGTTTTATATAATAGCCGCATTACTTGATATTATCTGTAACATCTACACATAAGTCGGTTTTACTAAGGTAATCGTAAATAGAGCACAACTTTATTAATAGTTAAACATTTTATAGTTGCTGGAAAGTTATTTGAAATATGTGATTCTGAATAAGGGATACCTCTCTGGACCAAAGAATGTGACTTTATGTGGTTGGGAAAGTTTTATCTTATATCTAGTATGTGATCCATGAAATGAGATGCTGGTTTCAAAAAAGAGATACATTTTAATGACAAATTTCATTAAGGAATAAATATATTGGGAAGCAGTAATCAGTATTCCTAGTTCCATAAACGGGCCTGTTCAGGGTTTCTTAAGTTCACACCACAAACAATTCTTTTCATACGTTTTTGGACTCAGAAAACGTTGGTTTAGCTTGATGAGTTACACCAAAAATGATCTCAAATGATATGAATGTATGGTATGACAGTAAACGAAGTGTGCTTGCTTTTTCTAAAAAAAAATTTGTGTCTGATAACATCAGAATTGCAAATAAAGATATGCTTAGGTTTTTCAGGAGTTCTGTGGTAAGCTACACCCATTTGAATTGATTATCAAGTCTTAATCCCAACAATTTAACTCTACCAACCTCTTGTATCTGATATTGGTCATAATTTAGGAGCGGCAGGGGGGGGGGACACCTCTAACACTATCTCAACTATATATATTATTGTCTTTTCAATGTTGAGTGACAAAGAATTGGTAAAGTACCATTTATTTATTTCCATGAAAGTATCTTTATGTCCATGAAACTATCTTTCTAAAAGTCAAGCTAATTTGCTATTTATTGCAATGTTTGTATCACCAGCAAACGAAACAAATGTGACTTCTGATAATGTTACAGATGAAAGGTCATTAACATACGCAATAGAAAATAAGAACCCTAGGATAGAACCTTGTGGGACACCACATGTTGAGTTCTCAACTGAATGATGAGTCACAGCATAAGAGGATTCTTTCCTGTTGACACCCTCCATTTACAATCAGAGGGCAATGACTTGAATCATTCTGTAGCATTTATTCTAAGTTACTTATTCTGTGATTTACACAGTCAGCTGCTTTTGACAGACCACAGAATATGACAGTGGCCTGTAATTTATTGTCTACTGAATTAAGTATATTCTCACTGTGAATGTGTGAATAGCCTTTTCAGTACCGGAACGATTTAGAAATCCGGTATGTGACTTTGACGACATATTATTTGCAGTCAGATGGCCAAGAAGCTGCTTGTATATTACTTTTCCTAAAAGTGCCGAGAATGCTACGAAAGTGACATTGGACGGAACCTTGACAGTATTTCTTTATCTCCTGTCCACATGCGAAATGCTGTTTTCCAGGGAGAAGTGTAAAATTTGGTTCATTGCAGACAAGTAGTCGCAAAAGCAACTGCTGGCGCACACCTTTCCAAGATTTATAACATGATATTCTGACGACAGCCACGTGCGACGCCGATGGGAAACTCAAGTACCTGCTACTGCAAAGACGCCAGGAAGTCATCGCGGACAGCCGACAGGAGAATCACACGCCCAAGAGTAAAATGTTCCCTTTCTCAATCAATTTAGGCAGCCGCCCGTGGTGGTGTTAATGCTCAATCAGGCTACAGTAATTTGATCTCGTGGACATCTGCCAAAGGGTAATTCCGAGGATATTTGTCCCGGGAAGCAGATGGAGGCCGTCTCTACACGAGTTGGTAGCTTGAGTCAAACTTGTAAGGGAGCGAAGCGCTATGAAGAGGACAGCTGTGGATGGAGATATCTGGCTCTGTACCGGGTGTGCACGTACCCTGTCGAGTCACTTTTTAGTTCAGTGCAGTAGAAGCATAACATGCAATGGCTGCAAGATACATTCCATCCGGGTCAGCGTTGAAAATGATTTCTAAACGTAACATTTGCATATAAGTATTTCGTCCTTAGAAGACGGTAACATGAGGAATTCGACTAATGAACACAAATAGAACTGTTCACTGTATCCGTCACTTACGAGGCGTTTCGATGATTTACGTTATCATCTACATGTGGAGGAACCAAACAATCTGCATCTAATGGTGGTGGTATGAACCATCGAAACACGACACGAAGGGGTACAATAAACATATCACTGTCGCAGTAAACTGTTGTTTTTATTTAATATTTGCATATCTTTTCATAAGCCTGGCACACGAGAAGTAGGACCCAAAAAACGTAATCTTTTCTACAAGAAAGTTAAACGGTAATAAATATCACATAATTAGTACCAAATCGTACATTATTTGTAATATACCAACATAGTTTATACAAGCAGTTGATGGGTTCTGGTATCTAGGACAGTTGAAGACAATGTTGGATGAACAGTAAATGAGATAAATAAAAGATGACCTGATCCACTTCTGGTAAACTACACAGGGTTTTTAAAACGAAGCTTCCAATGTGTATCACGAGGAGAGTTTTTCAATCAGTCTCGTTTCTCTTATGGGAATACCAATCAATAGTTGAAGGTTGATGAACGAGTGATGAGGAGATGCATGTTGATAATCAGCAGGCGAGACAGGTACAGGAACACTAAGATGAGGAAACCTACTGGACCGGAAGGCGCAGTTAGAACTGTAATGAAAACGAATTGGCGGTGGCCGGGAAAATAGTAGGACAAATGGATGCTAGATTGATGAAAAGAGTTCTTTACTGGATTCTAAGAGATAAAAAAGGACCTAGGCGTCGAACTATTGTAAAATGTATCGCAATGCAAAACACGCAGGTGCTTCATGGATGCGTATAGATGAAGATCATAACGCATGCTAAAGTGTAGAGGAGGCAACTGTCTCCAGACACCCCCGCGTAATGTGTAACTGACCACTAGATGTCACGAGAGACGGATCTGCTAGTACAAATGATGGGGGATTTGTGTTGTCGCTAGAGGAACAGAGCCAGTAGAAAGGGTCGGTGAGGACATCTCAGTGACTTTGAAAGTGGACAAATCATTGGCTGGCACCTGAGTAACAAATCCATCAGGGACACTTCGACGCTGGCCAAGTTGATTGTTGGCGTTGTGCCTATAAAGTGCAAATGCAAAGGAAAAACAATGGCAAAACGAAGACCAGACAGGGAGCGTCGAGCACTGCGGAGGGATGGCTGTAAAGAACCACGTAAAGTCAAATCACGCTGTACCCTGTGACAATTCGATGGTAGGGTTTGAGTTTGGCGAATGGCTGGAGAACGTTATCTGTTCAAATGGTTCAAATGGCTCTGAGCACTATAGGACTTAACATCTGAGGTCATCAGTCCCCTAGAACTTAGAACTACTTAAACCTAACTAACCTAAGGACATCACACACATCCGTGCCCGAGGCAGGATTTAAACCTGCGACTGTAGCGGTCGCGCGGTTCCAGACTGTAGCGCTAGAGCGTTATCTGTCATCTTGTGTAGTGCCAGGATGAAATGCAAAGGAGGTGGTGTTACGGTATGAGGGGGGGGGGGGGGGGGGGGGGGGGGGGTACTTTCCATGGTTACGGTGTGGTTCCCTTATTGCATTTAGCGCTAAATATGGAAGGATATTCATCATTGTTTACTGCATATAGTAGAGCAGCAGTTTGCAGATGATGACTGTCTGTATCAGCATGTCAATATGGAAGGTGTCAATACAGATGTTTAACATATCCCTAACATGGTATGAGTCTGATCCCTGGTGACCCGTAGGGAAAGCAAACTCCCCGTAAGATCATGTGAATTCCCTGTCCTATACCTGCTTACGAGCCGCTTTCGGTGGTGAACAAATTTATGACGCCCTGGGCTTTCTAAGTTGACTTCCATATCACGAGCCAACTAAAGAAGATTCCCAAGGCTGCAGAAAATAGCAGGTGTGCCTCACCGTAATAAAAAGGAAACCAGAAGAAGAAATAATAAGCTGCGCAGTCTTTGGCAGTAGTTAATATTGCTGGATATGAGGTCCGCCAATTATGCACAACACTGTTTTTCTCAGTACCCAAATATGTTTCGACACCACTGTGCCATCATAAGTGGGTTTTCGTTTTTATTTATTCTGCAGTGTGAACATTTTTGTTAAATGACTATAAAATTATGTGCAGCTTTAGTTCAAACAACAAATCGTTTCTTTTTGTAAATACCTTTACATTTGGTGTGCATGAATGTTCATTTCGGTATATTCACTGCGGCATACGGCACGCGCGGCTAACAATCATACGACACTGCGGAGAGACTTTTTGAACACCCCGTATAATACAAACATGCGAAAGAATGCACGTCTATCAACTTCGTTGGACGCCAAGGCAGGAGACGGTCGCGAGCGGCACAGAGAGAGCCGTCGGTGTGTCGGCGGCTGCTGAGCCTCCGCTGTGACAAGTGAGTAGCAGGTGGGCTGAGTCAGCTCGCCACTGCTCGGCTCGGCTAGCCAGTAGTGGCCGCTCGCCAGCCCGCGTCACGGCCGATGTCTCGCTATCAGTTCAACGCTCGCCTCGCCTCGCCACGCGCTGCGGAAGCTCTCCCCCCCCCCCCCCCCCCCCCTTCCACCCCTTCTCCAACATCCTGGCCGCCGTCCTCGCGCACTGCTACTTTTGTACGCCTGCGGTAACAGAGGCTGCGGCGCATTTGACGGCACTCCTGACTCGTGTTTACACTGCCGTGTTTACAACTCCACTTCAGACATTTGTTACGACCTACGCGCTAGACGAATCATTTAACGGTCATTGCACGAGCCGTCAGCGAAAGCGTGCAGGGAACAACGATTTTACTGCTGTTTATACAGGTTCCTCTACGGATGTCATTTTATGCAACCCTCAATATCGTATGTGGCCTTCAAAAACCACGCGGCAGTTTTTCATATTCTCGCGATCGCTAAGTGCAAACTACACTGACAAAAAAAAAAAAAAAAAAAAAAAAAAAAAAAAAAATTTTAGCACCAAGAAAGAGATTTGGTACATGAACGAAAGTTGGTTCAAAATGGTTCAAATGGCTATAGGACTTAACATCTGAGGTCATCAGTCCCCTAGAGCTTAGAACTACTTAAACCTAACCAATCTAAGGACATCACACACAGCCAGGCCCGCGGCAGGATTCGAACCTGCGACCGTAGCAGGAATATTGGTAGGCGTATCTGAAAGGAGATGCCCATCTAAATTTCGCATAAAAGTGGCGCTAGTGAGGAGGCAAAACAAGACCCTGTAAAGGTCATGAGCGCTAGTTTCCTTTGAGACTGGACGTCGTCGGCTGATGTTTGTCAAGAATGCTTTTAAGACGACAAAGACGCCGCTATTAACACCTCACGAACTCGTGTAATAGGGCTACGAGAAGTTGAATGTTCCCTCTCTAATATTGATAAAAGATTGGCAAGAATGTAGCCACTTACATAATTGCCTGTAGCGGTAGTCACGAGAAAGCACGGTTGCAAGAATACAGGGCTCCTGACGGTCGGCTGAGCGGTTCTAGGCGCTCAGTATGGAACGCGCTGCTCCTACGCTCGCAGGTTCGAATCCTGCCTCGGGCATGGACGTGTGTACAATACTGGCCATTACAATTGCTACATCAAGTAGAAATGCAGATGATAAATGCATACTCATTGGACGAATATATTATACTAGAACTAACATGTGATTACATTTTCACGCAATTTGGGTGCTTAGATCCTGAGAAATCACTACCCAGAACAACCACCTCTGGCCGTAATAACGGCCTTGATACTCCTGGGCACTGAGTCAAACAGAGCTTGGATGGCGTGTGCAGGTACAGCTGCCCATGCAGCTTCAACACGATACATTTCATCGAGAGTAGTGACTGATGTATTGTGACGAGCCAGTTGCTCGGCCACCATTGACCAGACGTTTTCAGTTGGTGAGAGATCTGGAGAATGTGCTGGCCAGGGCAGCAGTCGAACAATTTCCATATCTAGAATGGCCCGTACAGGACCTGCAACATGCGGTCGTGCATTGTCCTACTGAAATTTAGGGTTTCGCAGGGATCGAATGAAGGGTAGAGCCACGGGTCGTAACACATCTGAAATGTAACGTCCACTGTTCAAAGAGCTGTCAATGCGAACAACAGGTGACCGAGACGTGTAACCAATGGCACTCCATAGCATCATGCCGGGTGTTACGCAAGTATGGCGATGACGAATACACGCTTCCAATGTGCGTCCACCGCGATGTCGCCAAACACGGATATGACCGTCATAATGCTGTTAGCAGAACCTGGATTCATACGGAAAAATGACGTTCTGCCATTCGTGCACCCAGGTTCGTCGTTGAGTGCACCATCGCAGTCGCTCCTGTCTGATGCAGCGTCAAGGGTAACAGCAGCCATGGTCTCCGAGCTGATAGTCCATGCTGCTGCAAACGTCGTCGAACTGTTGGTGCAGATGGTTGTTGCCTTGCAAACGTCCTCATCTGTTGACTCAGGGATCGAGACGTGGCTGCACGATCCGTTACAGCCATGCGGACAAGATGCCTGCCATCTCGACTGCTAGTGATACGAGGCCGTTGGGATCCAGCACGGCGTTCCGTATTACCCTCCTGAACCCACCGATCCCATATTCTGCTAACACTCATTGGATCTCGACCAACGCGAGCAGCAATGTCGCGATACGATAAACCACAATTGCGATAGGCTACAATCCGACCTTTATCAAAGTTAGAAACGTGATGGTACTCATTTCTCCACCTTACACGATCATCACAACAACGTTTAATCATTTGCATATCACAACATCTTCTTCCTGTCGGTTAAATTTCGCGTCTGTAGCACGTCATCTTCGTGGTGTAGCAATTTTAATGGCCAGTAATGTAGTTCTAAATCTAGGGGACTGATGACCTCAGATGTTAAATCCCATAGTGCTGACAGCCATTTGAACCATTTGAACTCCCGACGGTCATGTGCTGCTACCGAGAGTGAAGAAATTGTGTTCGGCGTGTGACTCTGGCGCATCGTGCTGCACCTGCAGCAGTAGTTTGAGTAGCAGTCGACACCATAGTGACACAACGAACTGTTACTAGGCAGTTAGTTCAACGAACTGTTACTAGGCAGTTAGTTCAAGGACAGCTCCGAACCCTGGAACGTGCAGTCCACTGATCCCAAAACACGGGCATCTGCGACTTCTGTGCTGTCAAGAGAGAGCTCATGTTGGAGGCCTGTTGTGTTCTCTGATGAAAGCCGACTCTACTTCGGTGATGGTCGCTATGTTGGTTAGAAGGAAGTCAGTTGACGGCCCACAACCAAATTGCGCTGGACGCAGTGGATCTTCCTACACCTGCTGTTGTGGGCTGGGGTACAATTTCGTATGACAGCTGGAGCACTCTCGTTGTTATCCCACGTACCCTGACAGCAAATTTATACATCAGTCTGGTAATTTGAGCTATTGAGCTGCTGTCACGAACAGCATTCCAGAGGGCTTTTCCCAACAGCGTAAGGCTCGCCCAAATACCACTATTGTAACCTAACATGCTCTACAGAGTGTAGAGATGTTGCCTTAGCCTGCTGGATCACCAGATCTATCTCCAGTCGAGCACATTCTGAGACATCATCAGGCGACAAATCCGGCATCATCGAAAAATAGTACGAGGGGCGTTTGAAAAATCCGTGCAAAGTCCGAGAGATGGCACAGCCGGCGCGTATCGAGGTTATGTTTAGTTAGTAGCATCTTTGGAAATAACGCACACCAAGTTTCAGCCATATTGGCCCATTTCTTTGTGTTTGGCATTCGTGTGAATCAAAGAAATCGAGTGATTGTCAAAAAATTGACGAAAAAGAATTTCGTGTGGTGATTAAACATTACATTATGAAAGGCAAAACGCCTCAGGAGACTAAAGACAAGCTTGATAAACATTACGGTCACTCTGCACCTTCGATTAGAACCGTTTATAAGTGGTTTAAACATTTTCGGTGTGGCCGTATGGGCACAAGTGATGCTGAACGTTCTGGACGCCCTGTGGACATTACGTCTCCAGAAATCATTGATAAAATCCATGATCTGGTGATGGATGACAGAAGAGTTAAGGTGCGTGAGATTGCTAGTGCAGTGGGCATCTCGAATGAACGGGTACATAGTATTTTGAATAAACATTCGGGCATGAGAAAGCTATCCGCAAGATGGGTTCCGTGATTGCTCACGCTTGACCAAAAACGCAATCGTATGAAGTGTTGCAAGGATGGTTTGCAGCTGTTCAGGAAGAAGCTGCGGGACTTTAAGCGTCGTTTTGTCACTGTGGTTGAAACATGGATACATTATTATACTCCTGAGACCAAACAACTATATGGGTAACCACGGGAGAATCTGCACCAAAAAAGGCGAAGACCATTCCTTCGGTTATGGTGACTGTCTTTTGGGATTCGCAAGGGATAATCCTCATCGACTATCTCGAAAAGGGTAAAACTATTACAGGTGCATATTATTCATCGTTATTGGACCGTTTGAAAAGCGGGTGGCAAGAAAAACGCCAGCGATTGGACCGCAAAAAAGTCCTTTTCCATGACAACAGTTCACCAGCACACACCTCAGCAGTTGTGGTTGCAAAATTAATGGAAATAGGATTCCAACTCGTTTCACATCCCACCTGTTCTCCAGACATGACTCCCTCGAACAACTATTTGTTCTCCAATTTGAAGAAATGGCTGGTGGGACAACGATTTTATTCAAACGAGAAGGTGATTGCAGCAACTAATAGCTATTTTGCAGACTTGGACACTTCCTATTATTCGGAAGGGATCAACAAATTATAACAGCGTTGGACAAAGTGTATAAGTCTAAAAGGGGACTATGTCGAAAAATAAAAAAGGTTTGCCCAAAACGCAGAAGTAGTTTTTATTTTTGCACGGACTTATCAAACGCCCCTCGTATTAACCGTCCATGTATTGACCTACCAAATGTAACAGGCATGGAACTCCATCCCACAAACTGTCATGACGCACTTGCATTCAACGAAATAGCGCTTAAGACGGTTATCAGTGTACCAGCATTTCACATTTGCAATATCCTATCTCGCGCTTACATCAACCTGTCATTGATATTGCTATGTTAATTACTTAAATATGTTACCTAGAAAAATGTATTCATTACTCTACTTTTTTTGGACCTTTTTTTGTAGGAAATTCAACGTAATTAAACTTTTTACTCTGATTAGTTTCCGCTAAAGGCTATAGTTTTCGGGTTATTCGAGAAAAACGTACAAAAGTCACCTTCAAACTCACCTCCATCTCCACACTCAACCACCACCGGTCAGGATTTCTAGTATGTTGTTCATGGCACTCCCTTCCACCGCAGTACAAAAACTTTCACCTGCGCGAATTATTTTCCGCTTTCGACTTTTTTCGTCTTCATTGACTGGCCTTTTCAAGCCACCGACGTAGCCAAGCATTTACAAGTTGCAAAATTAACGATGCTGTAAATTTCACCTAACAGTTTTATGAATTTGAACAGGTTAAAATTAAAACTATACACTGACATAAAACTTATCTGACTATCATGCCACAGCAGAAAGTAAAAAACTTTGCTGGAGAAACCAGTTGTAATAGATCCAAAAGACGACCGCAGTAACCGCGGACGAAACGTTGGTTTCTGTAGCACAGTTTTCTTGGACGCGGAACGATACTCAGAATACTTTTATATCAACTGACCCTGACCACGGAGGTCTATGAAATTACAGTTCCATCGTCATATTCACCAGGTCTTCTGACTTCGAAACTACTGTTCTTGCAAGGATTAAGTCTGAATCGAATAGTCAACGTAATTAGTTTCAGCGTAACGTTTACATAAGTTGTTTCCCTTTCATTTTCGTCACGGGCACGTTTAAATTAATAATATTAACGAAATAGCCGAATATACTGTTGGTGTAACAACCCATCAATGGAAACCAAACAAAGTCGAATATCGAGAATTGCACGTGTAGTCGTAAATTTTTGAACAGTGTTAGAAGCGAGTGTCATGAACAACATACCAGTTACCCTTACTGGTGACGTATAAGTGTGGGAGCGAAGGTGCGTTTGATGGTCACTTTTGTACGTTTTCCTTGAATAACTCGAAATCTGTCGCCTTCAGCGAAAATATATCTCGGAACAAAATTTAACTACATTAAATTTCCTACAGAAAGGTCCTTTTCATTTTTTCTGAAAAACTAATAGTTTGCGCGTGCCGAGCGAGAATATACAAAAACTACGCAAGTGGTTTTGAAGTTCAAGTGTAACAATGTGGGTTGCATAAAACTACATCAGTAGGGTCAGCTGAATCACCGTTTATAAGAAAAGAGTTAGGACAATTTTATGATGACGACTCCAAATATGTCCTCGTTTTGGTTCTTTGGCTCTAGCTTTTTGGAGCATGTACATTTTGTACAAAACTGCACATAAAACCGAAAAATAAAACATGAAAGATTTCGTTATTAAAAACAATGTAAAATCATTATAAAGTGAATATATGAAACTGGAAGTGAAAGTGGATTGTGTCGTACATCAAGTTCAAATCCTTGTATTAGAAATCTATGACCGTTTGATTTTCTCTTGTGCAAAGTAGCAGGAGAATCGTGTTGCAGGCTGCAGCTGTAGTCTAACAACATGCGCCTGTCTCATCTATCCTGATATGTTTCGTCTAGCATTTTCATTAAATGATGTACACGACCAATCCACTGCAGAAAGTTTATTGTACATTTTGCAACCGATTGGTTGCATGCGTCATTTATTGAGAGTTTATGAGCGGTTGCTGCTCTCAGCCATGCTTGAAATTTCTTTCTCTATCACTTTGACGTCTTGGTGGAACATCTCTCCTTCATCCTCACCGAAAGTCGCTAATATTACCAAGAAATTTTTGTAGATGGTAGTGGAAAAATGTACGTCATCCTAGTTCCAGTAGCTCCCAAATTCTGAAAGTTGGTAAATGTGTTGCAGAAAAAATCTTTTTTTTTTTTGTTTATTTGGCTTGAGTTTATTGAACAATACTGCCAACGACTTTGAACAAACATAAGATCGTGTATACAGAGAAATCATTATATAGATAGTCTGATGAATGAATTTAAATTATTTGACAATTTCCACATAGGTTCAATACTTACACAACTGAATCGTGACATATTGGTTATAGACAAAATAGAATATTAAAAATAGTGTTTATGCAACCATAAATAGACCACCAAATTTCAAATAGACCCGTTACAACCTCGTAGAAAACTAAAGAAGGACTTTGTGTATTTGGTGATCTTCATGATCTAATAAAACATTTGTATTTGTGGTAAGGAACACTTCAATTTCTGCACCATTTACAGCAAGCGATTTTGTTGTGCTTTGAATAAATTGCAGGCAAACAGCAACTGGTTGACATCTCCTTGTTCTTTCTTCCGACAGTACTAGCAAGGATTATCTTTGATGCCTTCGCGATATAAGTGGGAAGGATTTGAATCGTGATTGTTATGCATTCGTGACAAGGTAGCTATCAGAAATCTAGTTGTGTGTTTTAAGGTTGCCCGAGACGTTCCTTACAACAGAGACAAAAATGTTCCCGTCAAATGCTTCATAGTCTGACATTACTACAGTGAAATTGCAATCATTGATAAGCTAGCAAATTTGAGAGCCATCGAAGATTCTTCATTACTGAGTCCATGAAAAGGTCTGCAGATATACTTCCAACAACTTCAATTTCTTTCCAAGACCTTTCCAAATTGCGTCGTAAGGCCTAGTTTTATGTGCAGTGATGGGATAATTATTGTTTTTCCAGTCAACCTAAAGTTCATTTATGATGCTTGCTGCACCAGCTGTGATGTTTTCTCTTGTAGGCCATGTTACCTTTCTTCAATGATCCTGTTGCGCTCTACTATTCCACATGCATATGAAATATGGTACCCACATTGCTGTCCGAGTGAGAAGCTTACAGTCCTGAGAGAAACACACACAGGCCACTTGTGCTGAATCACTTGACATTTTCATTTACCTCATACAGTTTTATTGAACAGGTAATTGGAATAGAAGCTTAGCAATTGCCATTGTGTAATAGCACAACTTTCAAGGTTGCCTATCAGTGCATAAGATAATTTTCATTGACGTTTGGAAGAAGACCCTACTCTCTAGTCCGATGAATTGTAATTTTAGCAGAAGCTTTATACAAGTCGTGTAGCCCAGATGGCAATTTCTCAGAGAGACTGAAATAAAATGAAACGATCTTATGGCATCTTCGGACGGGATGTCCCATTCGGGTTCAGCCGCCAAGTGGAAGTCTTATTTCATTTGTCGCCACACTGTTCGACTTGGGGCCGATGATGAGGATAACACAACACTCAGTCCCCGAGCGGAGAAAATCTCCAACCCGACCAGGAATCGAACCTGGGCCCAGTTGATGTGAGGCAAGCAGGTTACCACCTTTTTTTTTCTTTTTCATTTTGTTCGTTATAGTTCGTTGCGGTTAGTCTGGGCGCATGCCACAAGACATCCGTTCAAGTTGATTGTTGATTCCTTTACTCACTTTTTTTTTTTACAGAGGGCAAGCAGCCCTCTTACCGAACATGGTGACTTACCATGACGGCTACTCACCCAGTTAAGCAGGCGGACTCGGTAAATTGATGTTTCGTATCAGATCATCGAGTTCTTCCTGATGAGTGTTGAAGCATTTCCTACAAATTCAGAAGCACTGCTACTGCTACAACCTAACTCTCCGATACCTCGAAACAGAATTTATAGGCATGTGTTAGACACTGGTACAGGAACTTTTATGCTTTGTGTCGCAGGTCGTCTCGATGACTCCAGACCTCTTTACTCCCACTTACATATTTTATATGTATTGAATTTATATATATTGAAGCTTTTTATATTCACAACACACATCACTGACATTTGATAATTCAGTTTTTTCCATTGCCAGTTGTCTACTGTCTTAGACATCACACACAACTGTTACAAACTTTATGGGAAGCCTATCGCTTACCTTGATCCCCAGTACCTCTGCTTGACAAAGTCTGTGAAATTCTTCCTGTTAATTTGGAGAGTGTATTCGCCACAAATATAACAGTAGTTCTCGGGGTAGTTTAAACAAGCTCTTCGTGAAGAACTCATATTTCAGCAGAGATTAAGAACATGATACTACTTCAAGCAACATATTAGCGATGAACTCCTACCCCTGTGAAAACAGAAGCAGAAAAATGTAAATCCATGATTAGAAATGTAATAAAATAGAATTTTAGCTGCCACAATATTACAGGAAAAAAAACAAAAACAAAAACAAGCCTATAATAAAAAGATAGAACCTGAATTGATGATACAGATGTCTTCAGAGGTGAGAAATAAGCAAAAGATAACAACCAAGATCACCGTAATACCATCACCGGTCAGTTGAAAGAAAAAAAGTTGGTCCCCGCTGTCTCCACAGTACCCAGCTAAGAGTTCTTAGTCTACGCTAGCTGATGGTGAGAACTCTCTTTCACACAACGTTGACCAAAGCGGTTTATTTTTGGGGCGGCTGCTTCACTTAGTCGAGGTATTAAAAGTTGGCCCACGACCATTAGTCAGTGGCCAATGGTCACCGAAAAGCCCAGTATCAGTACTATTATTGAGATGTTCTGCTGGCAGTCAAATGTTCTCGGATCCTGTGTTTTGTCTGACATGAGCAACTGCCATTCCGACGAGCCATGAAAGGTCACCGAACTTTTGCTGAGACGATGATTGTCACTCGCTGCGCTGCTATTTTCGAATGTGGAGCAAGTGATAATTGACTGTTATTTTGCCTCTGTAAGCATCGTAATCATATTGCTGTGATTCCTACATCAACATCGATTCTTCAGGTTTAACCGCCACCTTCTTGCGAGGTCAACTTTACCTTTTTGAAAACGATTCTAACTTAACCTCTACGAGCATCTATATTAGCACATATTACACAATAAAAATACACACATCAAATAAAGTTTTGCATCACCCCGGTTACCAGAACTCCTGCAGATAAGCGTTGACTGTGGATATTGTATTACAGACACACTCGCTTTGACAGTTGAGAGATGTCACTAACCCCCCCCCCCCCCCTCTCCTCAAAGATGTAAACAACCATGCAAGAGCAGGGCCTATTAGACGGAGGGGTCCGACAGCCGATCAGTTCCAGTCATTCCACCAGGAAGAAAGCACAAGGCTCGTGTTGTCTGTAGTTCAGACATGTCTAGACGGTCAATACCGCGGTTCGAACGCGTCGGCATTGTTACTTTGTGCCAGGAAGGGCTCTCAACAAGGGAAGTGTCCAGGCGTCTCGGAGTGAATCAAAGCAATGTTGTTCGGACATGGACGAGATACAGAGAGACAGGAACTGTCGATGACATGTCTCGCTCAGGCCGCACAAGGGCTACTACTGTGGTGGATAACCGCTACCAACGGATTATGGCTCGGAGGAACCCTTACAGCAACGCTACCATGTTGAATAATCCCTTTCGTGCAGCCACAGGACGTCTTGTTACGACTCAGACTGTGGCCAATAGGTTGCATGGTGTGCAACTTCACTCCCGATGTCCATGGCGAGGTCCATCTTTGCAACCACGACACCATGCAGCACGGTACAGGGGGGACCAACAACATGAAACGTCCCCTTAGAAAACTTATACAAGACTGTGCTTAAACTGACACACAATATTTTTAGCGCAACGCAATCTGACTTCCAAAAATCCCTACGAAAGAATGGCCCTGACTAGCATTAAGCTATACGTTTCACAAATCACTTACCTCACAAAAATCTTTGTTACTCAAGCTACTGCAATACATCGAGCGCCACTACTGCCAGCTAAATAAAAGATTCAAACTACAGAAGGCACTAACTACTGATAGGCATAGTTAGCAAATGAAAGATTTTAATAAAGAACAAACAATGTATTTACCTTAAAAGTCAAAATATATATAGCAGTTCATGACATCCAGTCTTACAAATTTCAAAACTCTGCCATCTCTCTCCCCATGTCCACCACTGCTGGCGCCTCACCTCCAACTGCGCAACGCTACGCGCTGTTAGCATCCAGCTGCCGCTGCCCGACACTACAATGGCAGACAACAATGCAAACTAGCCACAGACTGCGCACAGCACAGCCAGTGATTTTTCATACAGAGCGCTATGTGGCGTTACCAATAAGAAAACCTAAACAGCCTACTTACTTAGCCCCCATGCTCCCCACAAAAATTTTTTACAAATTGTTTAGGGCAATGGCCAATAATGATTTGATAAAATTTTTCATAATTACTATAACAAAGATATCAAATGCACACACTTATTGATACAATGTTGGTCAAAAGCTAAAATTTTCTCACAGTCCATATAGACAGTCCCGATCATTCATCACAGTAAAATAGTAGTGTTTTTCTCAAAGACTGAGCAATGAAAGAAAATGCACATGCAAGTAGGGGATTTCCATGCAGTCTTGAAGAAGTAGTGTTGTCCTTACAACGGAAAGACAGTGCTGACTCTTGACATGTAGACAGGTAATGGGCCACAACAGAGCCAGTCAACGTTGAAGACTATCGGTAGGTAGGTCATCACAGAGCAGACTCACTGTAGTCCTGGTAGAGATTACTATTGGTGGGCCACCAGAGGTGCAGACCCATTGCAGTCCTTGTAGAAATAATGGTATTGGTGGGTCATCAAAGGTGTAGACCCATTGTAGTCCTTGTAGAGATGGCCAGCAGCCATCTGTTTGTCTGTGCAGGCGCACAATCACCATTGAAGAGTCTTGCGGATAATATAACAAGTTCATAACCACCACTTGTTCACTCAGAAAAATTGTTTTTGAAATGTCCTTAGAACCAGCAATGCTGTTATCCAGTCTCTTACTGAGTTATTAACACACGTGCAAGCACTATCAGTCCCTACTTCTCACATATTGTCCATATACTATGACCAACAGAAATGTGTGCAGTGAAATGTAATTTACAAGTTACTTAATTTGATGAACTGGTGTCAATTACAATTTTATAACATAAGAATACAATAACAAAGGTACAAAATACATCTTTAAAGAACATAACAATACAGATAACATTTGCAGTAGTACAGGCTTTACAAAAGAATCGAAATAGCAAATACATCAGTGTTACAAAAATTACGACATAAGTACATACATAAAAGATCAGAATAACTTTTGAAACATCAACTTCACACATGAGCATTAAAACAAAACACAATAAATAATGTCTGAACATATTTACAAAGAAAATAACATAGTATTTGAAAAATTCTACAACATAAATCTTATTAGCTAAACACATAAAGACAGGAAAAAGACAAATACACAAGGTTACATAAACACATAGAGGGATAATACGAAAGGAAAGGACAGGGTTTGTTTTACTGCAGTATTTTGCATAGAGATCTCCCTTAGTTCATCATTATTCCCAAAAAGTCCTATCTAAACCTGCTTTCTGTATTCTGTTCACATCCTCTTTCAAAAATAGTTTTCCTCCACTGTACACTACTTTTTTGGCCAAAACATTTTCTTATAGCTTCTCAATGCTTTTCTTTCAATTCATCATAGTTAGTTTCTTATATAGTCTACCCCCTCTTAAGCTAACTTAAAGCTACTCAGCTCAGATGCTAAACTAAGGGACGAGGCAATGCAGCAGCGCAAAACAATTTATACAAACAACAACGAAATAAAATGGAAGTTGTCAAAGAAGCAGCAATATTAAAACTAATATAAGGCAATGCACAGCAAACAAGAAAAATAAATCCGTAGTAAAACTGGCTTAACAGAGTAATACAAAGTGAAATTCAGTAGCACTATGCCTGGCACACAGTAGAAGCAAATGCAACAGCTTATAACTAAACATGACAAAGCTCAAGCAGGAAAAAATATTACAGTAAAGACAACAATGCAGAAAAGGGAGATGTCGATTCACATCTTAATGTCTATACAATTAAAGTGGTGCACCACAACTTATTCTAGCATAAAAATTACCAAGTACTTGAAAAGAAAATTATGTATGCAGTTCCTGTGAAGGGAAGTCTTTTTGTGCTCCTTCGTTTTTTTAAGTACATCATAATTATTTACTGGATCTGTAGGCATAAAATATCTATATTAGTACATCCATTAAATTTTATTGTAACCAATGCTACAGTGTAGCTAGAAACTAGATATTAAACAAAATAGGCAAAGCAAGGCGTGAAACGTCGTTCGCTAGCCATAAGGCATTTCATAATGCAGTAAACAATCTTCCAACTAGCAAAACAATAGACATGAAACGTTGCTCATCATTTCATTTCAGTAAATATCATAAATTAAGAACTCTACAGTGTAATCATGTTTTCAAGTTTGAGGGTGTCGTACTTACTATGCTTTCTACAAAGTAATGTCAATAGCGAGGATAATGGCTTCTTCTTTTTTTTTACCTGTGCCTCTGAAAGGCACACACTAATGGCTTTTCTCCCAGGCGACTGTCGCACAGCTGGGTGCCCACGACGCATTATGTGCAGGTGGTCACTTACCTTTCTTACTGAAAAATTTACGACAGCAGTTTCCGCTACAGTGACAGTCTCATATAAAAAAAATTCACAGGTCAAGAATTTGCGTTACAAATATGTAGAAACAAAATCCTTTAAATAGAATAGTGTCCAAAAAATTTTCGCCAGCATAGTGATACATTCACGCATATACACTCATTACATAACTTTTAAAGTACGATTCTCGGTTTCCAACATCCTTTTTCACAAACCAGAGTCCCTAACCACTATCCATTGTTCCTTACCTTATTCATCGACACTTCTTCAATATTTCATCATAACAGATACGTAGCATAATCAAATAACTCATACAGCAACAGCTTATTGATCATAAACATACCACAACAGCATAATACACATGGTCATCGTAATAATAACATCATAACACCTCAGTTAAATTCTCAAAATCGTCGTAGCTTCTTCCAATAATTTCAAAACCTAAAAAAAATTTTCTGCTCATGTCAAAAGTGTCATCTACCTCAAACGTACTTTAAAAATCATGATCCCATACCAAATACGTCATTCTAAGCTCTCATAGTATCACAATGGTTCCGAAAAAATATGAACAGTTCACAAATTACAGAAAAAAATACAATTTCGTAAGTGTGAAGTTATCCAACTGTGTAATTACGTAAACATCTGTCACTGATGTAGTATAATAAATGTTTGTTTCTCTCAGTTAAATGATTAGATAGCTGTGTAATCTATGTGTTAGATAAATATGGTACCGATGTGTAGAGTTGTATAAGCAAATACCATATTAGCTATTGCTTCTTGTGCTTGCCAAACACATGGTACACAAAGTAAGCGTGTACCCCCCTGAGGATTAATGTAATTATATCCTCAGGTGTTACAGATTACAGCAAGGTATCACGGAAAACCTTTGCATCATTTTACTTCAAATATCTTTAAAAATAAATGTTTTAAGTACAAAATTAATCACTCAAATACGTGTACTGTAGCGCTAAACTGTGCGTCTTGTTGTAAGATAATCTCTGTGCTGTGGAAGTGTCGTAGTTACCGTCCTCCGAAAGCTAAGTTCTGCAGAAGTCAATGTACTTACCTCATGATAAACAAAAGTGAAATGCTTTGCGTATAGATATCGTAGTTACTACGCTTATTGCTTTGATGAAGTAAGTACTGTACTATAACGTATTGTTGTGCTACAGAAAAGGCTGTCTCATTGTAGCTATACCACAAAGTTACTACTAAAACATGTTTTCCTTTCCAGAAGAATTCAGAACAACTGTGCAGATATAAAACAGATACACCGCAAAAGCACAATGTAAATTGTGTCACACATTAGTAGCGTCGTGATATAATCGTGTAGCTATCAAAAAAACCAAATGCTAGGTCATCTTTAATCTCACAGAAAGTACTTCAAATAAAGAATGTCTTTTCAACTAAACCAAAATGTTGCATTAAAACCTCATTAATAGTATATGTTCTAAGTATGTAAGCCTTATAGTCTTTACGTAATCATGCAACTAACAAGCAAGAATGTACAAATAACAACACTGGGTCGTCTGTTCACTATAACAATGCATTCGTAATTTCTGTTTAAAAATGTTCCATAGGTTCTAGACTGGATAGTTAACTTCAAAACATTGTTGCATGTTAACCGATTCTTAGTCGGACAAAGTATACTAGTGACGTGATGTGAACAGCTTTATGGCAAAGACAAAGTTAAACAGCAGATTATCTTTCAATAAACGGTTTTACATGTGAAATGTAGTACAATCCTTTACTCTTCCTAGTACACAGACTGTCAACTGAAAAGTAATTATTATGATTTATACGTCGGTAAGGAATGCAAATTCTTTTCTCAAGGTTAGTGTCTCTGTTATTTTTCTCTGAGCCAGCAGGCGCAGGTGGCTGCCTGCGGTGCGAGTCATTGTCTGCTTCTTTGTTGGCGCGCGTCGTTATTGGGATTAGGAGACCTAACTTCTACAAATTCACCTTCACGAGGAGGCCCTGCCCTGTTTGAAGCTCTCCAGTTCTGATGCAATTCAGGTCTGTCGTTACGATCATATCGTCTGTCATCATGTCGGTAGATTCCATAGTTTCTTTCTTGTCGGCTACGTGGTGGAGAATTTCTCCCTGAATCGTAACTGCGCGCTGGAACGTTGCGTCTGAAGTTGTTCTGTCTCCCGTGATAATAATAGTTCTGGTTGCCAAATTGTCTGTTTCTATGATTGTCTCTGTCATGTTCATTATTACGGAAATACGATTTTTCTCTGTAGCTATTACTCTGTCAGTGGTTGTCATACGGGTGGTGTCTGTTTTGGTCACGATTTCTGTTGTGAGAATAGCCTTGTCATGTCCAGTTGTTATTTCTTTCATCGCGGAATTGCGTCGGATATGACCTGTAATTGTTGTGCTTCTGTTTTTGCGTTCCGCGGTTGTCAGTGTCAATTTCCAGTTCTTGTAAGAGTCGCTGAAAAGCTTCAGTGTCGTCTTTGCAACGTCCTACCAAAATAATGTGTCGTAAATGTTCAGGTAATTTGATTAAGCAAATGTGGATGAGTTCTGAGGGGCTGTATGGGTTTGAAAGATACTGATTCTTATGTAACATGTCTTCAAAATATTTGAAAAGACTGGAAAATTCAGATTGTTCGAAATGTTTCATCATTATGATGCTATGTTTTACTCGGTCTTGTGTAGCTTGAGACCAATATGCTGAGAGGAAGGCATGATAAAATTCTCCTTCACTGTGACAATCGTGAATGACCGATCGCATTCTTACAGCTGGTTCATTCTCCAAGTAGCCACACATAAATTCTAATCTGTGCTCTAATGACCAGTTGGGAGGAAAACAATGAGAGAATTGGTGGAGCCACGCTTGTGGATGAATGTCGTTGCCAGAATTCTTAAATGTTTTGAATTTACATGCAGTAATGAACAGCTTATAGTCAAAATCATCGTGTCGGCGGGTAGCATATCGGTCATTGTTACATCGTGTCGGCGGTTCCATCTCAAAATTCGGTGCACCTTGCCAATTTCTTTCATAATTTCCGAAATGCCCTGTGTTATTATCTTGTGGCTTTCCCGTATTTATAAGTCCCTCTTCCCGTGTTGGAGCGCGAGTGTCCTCTGAAATACGTAATTCTTGTATTACCTGTGTCAGCTGATCTTGCACTTCCCGGGTTCCTCTTTGGTGTTATGTATTAATTTGATTCTGATTTTGTTTGAATTTCCTAATTTGTTCGCACTGTTCTGTATCATTCAGATCATCATCTACCTTTGTAGATAAGTTAATGAACTGATCTGAAAGTTCGGCTACTTTCTCCGATAGTGAACACATTTCCTCAGTGTGTTTTTCTGAACCAAGTTTCAGAGTGTGCATTTGTGTTGAAATCAAATCTACTGTGTCCTTTAAGTTTTCCTGAGTTCTTGCAAGTTGCGTAACCTAATCGGTGGATGCAACTGAGTCTATTTTAGCTTGCAAGGTGTCGTGATTTTCACGAACAATAGTTTGCAATTCTTTTATGGCTGCTTCATGATTCTGTAATGCATTTTCATGCCGGGAAAAAATAGGTTGAAAATGCTCACAAATTTGTGTTCTTACCTCATTACAGATTTTTTGGCATTTCGATTCAATATTATGTAACTCAGTAGTTAAATCTTCACGTGTTTATTCAAGTGTGGTGTCTAACTTTTGAAGCTTTTGCTGTGTTTGTCTCTGATTTTGTTTCATTGTGTCTAACTGTTGCTGTGTTTGTCTCTGGTGTTGTTCCATTGTGTCTAACTGTTGCTGTGTTTGTCTCTGGTGTTGTTCCATTGTGTCTAACTGTTGCTGTGTTTGTCTCTGGTGTTGTTCCATTCTCTCCAACTTTTGAAGATTATGTTCCATTGTGTCTAACTTTTGAAGCTTTTGTCCCATTTGTTGCACTAATTGTAATAACAATGCACTGGTGACTGAAACATGTTCCTTAGTGCTATTCGGCAATGCATTTGCACCGGCAATATTCGCAGTTTGAAAAATAGAAAATGTGTCTTGACTTATTTGAGAAAACGGTGAGGACGCAAAACCTGAATCTACAGTATTTGCGAGATTGTATCCTGTCGTTTCGGAATCCTGAGGCGAGCTGTTGCCGACCGATCGATCGATAACTCTTTCCTGTTCACTAATTGTTTCACTGCCTACACCATTATTTGCAACCCGCTCCATTTCCCTATGCACAATTACCAAATTACTACTTTGAACATTAGTTAATTCATTACATGGTGGCGCTAACACACTGCTTTCGTCTTCACTGTCATTTCTCAGTTTACTTTGGAGCCTACTATTACGTTTTTCACACGCCATTATTGTCACAATATTTCACACGACAACACAAAAAAGCACAATTTGAAAAGCAAAAATAAAAGAACACATTAACATATCACTGAAAATAATATCTAGTTAATTGCAAGCGCAGCTGCGAAATACTTCGTGCAAAACTACATGCATGCCACAACTATTATACTGTACATCAATGAAAGACTGCAACTACAAAGGAAAAATTTATACAAGACTGTGCTTAAACTGACACACAATATTTTTAGCGCAACGCAATCTGACTTCCAAAAATCCCTACGAAAGAATGGCCCTGACTAGCATTAACCTATACGTTTCACAAATCACTTACCTCACAAAAATCTTTGTTACTCAAGCTACTGCAATACATCGAGCGCCACTACTGCCAGCTAAATAAAAGATTCAAACTACAGAAGGCACTAACTACTGATAGGCATAGTTAGCAAATGAAAGATTTTAATAAAGAACAAACAATGTATTTACCTTAAAAGTCAAAATATATATAGCAGTTCATGACATCCAGTCTTACAAATTTCAAAACTCTGCCATCTCTCTCCCCATGTCCACCACTGCTGGCGCCTCACCTCCAACTGCGCAACGCTACGCGCTGTTAGCATCCAGCTGCCGCTGCCCGACACTACAATGGCAGACAACAATGCAAACTAGCCACAGACTGCGCACAGCACAGCCAGTGATTTTTCATACAGAGCGCTATGTGGCGTTATCAATAAGAAAACCTAAACAGCCTACTTACAAACATGCCGAATGAACCGCTCAGGATTGGCATCACATTGTCTTCACCGATGAATGTCGCATATGCCTTCAACCACACAACCGTCGGAGACGTGTCTGAAGGCAACCCGGTCATGCTGAACGCCTTAGACACACTGTCCAGCGATTGCAGCAAGTCGGAGGTTCCCTGCTGTTTTGGGATGGCATTATGTGGGGCCGATGTACGCCGCTGATGGTCATGGAAGGTGCCGTAACGGCTGAACGATACGTGAATGCCATCCTCCGACCGATAGCGCAACCGTATTGGCAGTATATTGGCGAGGCATTCGTCTTCATGGACGACAATTGGCACCCCCATCGTGCACATCTTATGAATGACTTACTTCAGGACAAAGACATCACTCGGCTAGAGGGGCCAGCATGTTCTCCTGACATGAACCTTATCGAACATGCCTGGGATAGGTTGAAAAGGGCTGTTTATGGACGACATGACCTACCAACCACTCTGAGGGATCTACGCCAAATCACTGATGAGTAGTGAGACAATCTAGACCAACAATGCCTTGATGAACTTGTGGACAGTATACCACGACGAATAGAGGCATGTGTCAATGCAAGAGGACGTACTACAGGTATTAGAGGTACCGGTGTGTACAGCAGTCTGGACCACCACCTCTGAAGGTCTCACTGTATGTTGGTACAACATGTATGTGTGGTTTTCATATGTTGTTGTTGTTGTTGTCTTCAGTCCTGAGACTGGTTTGATGCAGCTCTCCATGCTACTCTATCCTGTGCAAGCTGCTTCATCTCCCAGTACCTACTGCAACCTACATCCTTCTGAATCTGCTTAGTGTACTCATCTCTTGGTCTCCCTCTACGATTTTTACCCTCCACGCTGCCCTCCAATGCTAAATTTGTGATCCCTTAATGCCTCAAAACATGTCCTACCAACCGATCCCTTCTTCTAGTCAAGTTGTGCCACAAACTTCTCTTCTCCCCAATCCTGTTCAATACCTCCTCATTAGTTACGTGATCTATCCACCTTATCTTCAGTATTCTTCTGTAGCACCACATTTCGAAAGCTTCTATTCTCTTCAAACTAGTTATCGTCCATGTTTCACTTCCATACATGGCTACACTCCAAACGACTTCCTGATACATAAATCTATATTCGATGTTAACAAATTTCTCTTCTTCAGAAACGCTTTCCTTGCCATTGCCAGTCTACATTATATATCCTCTCTACTTCGACCATCATCAGTTATTTTACTCCCTAAATAGCAAAACTCCTTTACTACTTTAAGTGTCTCATTTCCTAATCTAATTCCCTCAGCATCACCCGATTTAATTTGACTACATTCCATTATCCTCGTTTTGCTTTTGTTAATGTTCATCTTATATCCTCCTTTCAAGACACTGTCCATTCCGTTCAACTGCTCTTCCAAGTCCTTTGCCGTCTCTGACAGAATTACAATGTCATAGGCGAATCTCAAAGTTTTTACTTCGTCTCCATAAATTTTAATACCTACTCCAAATTTTTCTTTTGTTTCCTTTACTGCTTGCTCAATATACAGATTGAATAACATCGGGGAGAGGCTGCAACCCTGTCTCACTCCTTTCCCAACCACTGCTTCCCTTTCATGCCGCTCGACTTTTATGACTGCCATCTGGTTTCTGTACAAATTATAAATAGCCTTTCGCTCCCTGTATTTTACCCCTGCCACCTTTAGAATTTGAAAAAGTGTATTCCAGTCAAAATTGTCAAAAGCTTTCTCTAAGTCTACAAATGTTAGAAACGTAGGTTTGCCTTTTCTTAATCTTTCTTCTAAGATAAGTCGTAAGGTCAGTATTGCCTCACGTGTTCCAACATTTCGACGGAATCCAAACTGATCCTCCCCGAGGTCTGCATCTACCAGTTTTTCCATTCGTCTGTAAAGAATTCGCGTTAGTATTTTGCAGCCGTGGCTTATTAAACTGATAGTTCGGTAATTTTCACATCTGTCAGCACCTGCTTTCTTTGGGATTGGAATTATTATATTGTTCTTGAAGTCTGAGGGTATTTCGCCTGTCTCATACATCTTGCTCACCAGCTGGTAGAGTTTTGTCAGGACTGGTTGTCCCAAGGCCGTCAGTAGTTCTAATGGAATGTTGTCTACTCCGGGGGCCTTGTTTTGACTCAGGTCTTTCAGTGCTCTGTCAAACTCTTCACGCAGTATCGTATCTCCCATTTCGTCTTCATCTACATCCTCTTCCATTTCCATAATATTGTCCTCAAGTACATCGCCCTTGTATAAACCTTCTATATACTCCTTCCACCTTTCTGCCTTCCCTTCTTTGCTTAGAACTGGGCTGCCATCTGAGCTGTTGATATTCATACACGTGGTTCTCTTCTCTCCAAAGGTCTCTTTAATTTTCCTGTAGGCAGTATCTATCTTACCCCTAGTGAGATAAGCTTCTACATCCTTACATTTGTCCTCTAGCCATCCCTATTTAGCCATTTTGCACTTGTTTGTAGTAGCTTACCCACATTCCTATTTTCCTATTCATTATTAAACCTATTTGATTTTGTGTTTATAACCCTGTAGTCACCTGACCAGAAGTCTTGTTCCTCCTGCCACCGAACTTCACTAATTCCCACTATATCAAACTTTAACCTATCCATTTCCCTTTTTAAATTTTCTAACCTACCTGCCCGATTAAGGGATCTGACATTCCACGCTCCGATCCGTAGAACGCCAGTTTTCTTTCTCCTGATAATGACATCCTCCTGAGTAGTCCCCGCCCGGAGATCCGAATGGGGGACTATTTTGCCTCCGGAATATTTTACCCAAGAGGATGCCATCATCATTTAATCATACAGTAAAGCTGCATGTCCTCGGGAAAAATTACGGCTGTAGTTTCCCCTTGCTTTCAGCCGTTCGCAGTACCAGCACAGCAAGGCCGTTTTGGTTAATGTTGCAAGGCCAGATCAGTCAATCATCCAGACTGTTGCCCCTGCAACTACTGAAAAGGCTGCTGCCCCTCTTCAGGAACCACACGTTTGTCTGGCCTCTCAACAGATACCCCTCCGTTGTGGTTGCACCTACGGTACGGCCATCTGTATCGCTGAGGCACGCAAGCCTCCCCACCAACGGCAAGGTCCATGGTTCATAAGCAAAAAAAAGGTCAAAATGATGTTTATGTTGATCTCTACTCCAATTTTCTGTACAGGTTCCGGAATTCTCGGAACCGATATGATGTGTGCTCTTTGTGGCAGAAATTTTATAAAAGACGTTTTCCAATTTTTTTGTCGTTACTGTGATACTTTTACATCTATTTTCAAAGAAGTTGGAGAATCGTACACACCCAATTATATTGAACATTTTCCCATCTCCTTAACGTTCCGATCAAACATTCGTAAATTTCTCTGTCTTGTAGGGTTCGACTTTCTAGATTTACTGAATTTATTTTATCGTATGGCTAGGACCCTCCGTCGTGTAGACCGTTCGCCGGGTGCCGGTCTTTCAATTTGACGCCACTTCGGCGACCTGCAGTCGATGAGGATGATAGGATGATGATGGTGATGACAGCACAACACCCAGTCCCTGGGCGGAGAACATTCCCCAACCCAGCCGGGAATCGAACCCAGGCCCAGTGGACTGACAATGCGTCACGCTGTCCATTCAGCTACCGGGGGCGGACGATTTACTGAAGATAATAGACGACGAATTGTTGACAAAGATACCATCTAAGATAATATCTCCTCATTATTACGTCCACACAAAAGAACAAGACCGGATGCGCCACTAAGAAACTATTTGCCACAGGGTAATAGCATGCGACTACTATGTCACCTTCAACTGTGACCTGACTGTGAAAATTTTGACCTGACTGTGAAAATTTCCATCAAAATCGATCACCGCAGCGCCAGTCGACGAACAGTTTGTTACAGGAGTAATCCTGCACTTCTCCGGAAACCAAAGACGACGGAGATCCTCTGTAGCCTAGCGAAAAACGCATGCAGAATTGTTTCGATAAGTGACAGAAAAGAATACAGACTTGTGCAGACTGAGATATGTCCTACTCTGAAGGCGACCTCCTTCTCACGAAAGGAATTTGCCATGTACACCATTTTCTAGTAAAAGTCTCCATTCTCTTGTGCCAGTTCGCTTGCACAGTTTGCGGTGGAGGGCAAGAACACGACTGTAGTAATCTGTCGCTTCACTGCCACTGAGTTGATCGCTTTCCGTTCATCTACATCTACATGGATACTGTGCAAATCACATTTAAGTGCCTGGCAGAGGGTTAATCGAACCACCTTCACAGTTATCTATTATTCTAATCTCGTACAGCGCCCGGAAAGAATGAACACCTATATCTTTCCGTGCGAACTCTGATTTCCCTTATTTTATCGTGGTGATCGTTGCGCCCTATGTAGGTCAGTGTCAACAAAATACTTTCGCATGCGGAGGAGAAAGTTGGTGATTGGAATTTCGTGAGAACATTCCGTCGCAACGAAAAACGCCTTTCTTTTCATGATTTCCAGCCCAAATCCTGTATCATTTCTGTGACACTCTCTCCCATATTTCGCGATAGTATAAAACGTGCTGCGTTTCTTTGAACTTTCTCGATGTACTCCGTCAGTTCTATCTGGAAGGATCCCACACCGCGCAGCAGTATTCTAAAAGAAGATGAACAAGCGTAATGTAGGAAGTCTCCTTAGTAGGTCTGTTACATTTTCGGTTGAGACTTATCACAACTTAAGGACACAGTTCCGTGTTATTTTTTTAACGGCTCGCCGTCAACTACTTCCTTAATAATATGAAGTGAATAATTTCTTTTATGTTAAAGTAGTATCTCTTCGGGTGTACCTTTGTTATCATTGAATATTGTGGTATATTGTCAAACGCATTTAGAAAAAGTAGATAGACTGTAGTTGTTCACAAGCTAGCTGCCTTTCGTAGGCGTAGTGGTTCATGATCTCGTGCTGTCGTTTCGGCTGAAACTCTACGAATGTCATTACGTTTCTGCTTGGAATATGCAACAGTCCTACGTTTCGCCTGCTGATATGTAGTTCTGTTCTTCCGTTCATTTGCTACTCTTGTAAACCCTTTTCCACAACTGTGGAAAGTTCGCTTCGGGATAGAGTCTCTATAAACATCAAAATATTGGCGAAAGCTGCTTCGTGACTTCCCATCGACTTAAGAGGAGTGGGAACGACGACCTTTACTGAGGTACATTATTCTGGTGACACAAAGAGACCTGGCCACCTGCCCCCCCTCCCTCCCCCACAGTATTCAAGGCTAGGGCCACTGCCTCCGGCGTGCATTGTGCGCTTGGGTGTCGCTCTGCTTTGTGCTCGGCAGACGTCCCTTGGAACCTAAACGTCCTGCTGCCGCAGAGGAGAGCACTCGCTACGCCGGCTGCCCCTCGATGGCAACTTCCTGTCGGCGAAGAGGCTCCAGGACTCCAGGACTATGTTGCTTCTTGTTGCCGATAACGTGTTAATGTCGGCAACTTCAGAACTTTCAAATGTGTGTGAAATCTTATGGGACTCAACTGCTAAGGTCATCAGTCACTAAGCTTACACACTACTTAACCTAAATTATCCTAAGGACAAACACACACACCCATGCCCGAGGGAGGACTCGAACCTCCGCCGGGACGAGCCGCACAGTCCATGACTGCAGCGCCTAAGACCGCTCGGCTAATCCTGCGCGGCAACTTCAGAACCTCCAAACACTGTAATATGACTTCCAGAAGTGAATACATTCCACTGCAAAGAAATACAGGTCTAGCTTCACTTCACTTCATAATTGTGTTGTGTTCGAACATCATGAATTACCTCGAAGAAAATGGTCTATTGTTACACAGTCAACATGGGTTTAGAAAACATCGTTCCTGTAAAACACAGCTAGCTCTTTATTCACATGAAGTGTTGAGTGCTATTAACAAGGGATTTCAGATCGATTCCGTATTTCTGGATTTCCGGAAGGCTTTTGCCACTATGCCACACAAACGGCTTGTAGTGAAATTGCGTGCTTATGGAATATCGTCTCAGTTACGTGAGTGGATTTGTGGCTTCCTGTCAGAGAGGACACAGTTCGTACTAACTGACGGAAAGTCATCGAGTAAAACGTAAGTGATTTCTGGCATTCCTCAAGGTAGTGTTATAGGCCCTTTGCTGTTCCTTATCTATATGAATGATTTGGGAGACAATGTGAGCAGCTATCTTCGGTTGTTTTCAGATGACGCTGTCGTTTATCGACTAATAAAGTCATCGAAGATGAAAACAAACTGCTAAACGATTTAGAAAAGATATCTGAATGGTGTGAAAAGTGGCAGTTGACACTAAATAACGAAAAGTGCTAAAAGGAACTGGTTAAACTTCGGTTACACGATAAATCTGTCTAATCTAAAAGCAGCAATTTCAACTAAATACCACGGTATTACAATTACGAACAACTTAAATTGGTAGGAACACATAGAAAATGTTGTGGGAAAGGCCAACGAAAGACTGCGTTTTATTGGCAGGACGGTTAGAAAAGATAACAGATCTACTAAGAAGACTGCCTACACTGCGATTGTCTGTCCTCTTTTAGAATACTGCTGCGCGGTGTGGGATGCTTACCAGATAGGACTGACGGAGTACATCGAAAAAGTTCAGAGAAAGGCAGCACGTTTTGTATTAGCGCGAAATATGGGAGAGGGCGTCACAGAAATGATACAGGATTTGAGATGGACGTCATTAAAAGCAAGGCGTTTTTCGTTGCGACGGAATCTTCTCACGAAATTCCCATCACCATCTTTCTTATCCGAATGCGAAAATATTTTGTTGACAGCGACCTGCTTAGGGGGAAACGATCACCACGATAAAGTAAGGGAAATCAGAGCTCGTACGGAAAGATACAAGTGTTCCTTCTTTCCGCGGGCTATACGAGTCTGGAATAATAGAGAATTGTGCAGCTGGTTCGATGAACCCTCTGCCAGGCACTTGAATGTGATTTGCAGAGTACCCGTGTAGATGTAGATAAAAACATGGATAACCCACATGGGCGCTATGGCCCGGAATTCAATAACCACTACTTGGTACGATTTAATAATTTACTAGAATTCGTATTCAAATGCAGAATACCGAAATGTAGCTGCAGTAACTTAGATGCATCAAGCACGATTAGACAATGGGCTGTAGTGATAATGTGTAACATATCACATTCATGGAACCACAGAGGCCACAGTCAGTGCGCTTCCTGCCCCACGTCATTGTGCAGTAACTGTAGTACAAGTGTATGATTGTATCAGTAGCGTCGTTACGATAGTCATGCCATAACACGTTAGTACTCATGTTTGCACCATGTCAGTTATTTGAATGAAGTCGCATTGCAGTCACGCTAAAGCTGAAAGCGGCTATCAATGCTTCGCTGTACACGTGGATTACATCGCTTCACTGCTGCCAGCTGTTGTCTCGGAAACATTTCCCTAGCATGGATCAGGGTCTGCACTCGGTCATGGTAAAAGACGCCTCCCAAGACTGTGCGAGCAGTGGACGGCATCCATCATCATCCTGGGAAGAGAGTTGCGCAGAGATGCATCTGGGAAGTCAGCAAGCATCATAGGACATCGTCTGCTTGGGGTAAGTCTATTCTCCACTAGCTATCATACGGTGTGTGGCAGAGAGTAATTTGCGTGCCACAACTCCTTCCCCCTCTCCTTTTCCAGTCGCGAATGGTTCGTGCGAAGAACGATTGTTGGTAACCGTTCGTGTGAGCCCATTCACAGCCGGACCGGTTCGCCGACCGACCCGTTGAGAGGGTTGTCCCCGACCGGCTCGCCTGTGTGTGGGCGATGGGTTCGCGCTCGTGTCCGAAGTTGGGGTGCGTCGCCTCCACCGGCGAGTCGCTACCTGCTTCCCCGACCGCCACCTGCAGAGCCGGGCCCACAGCTGAGGCCGGCCGCTTCCTCCGAGCCCACATTCAGTCAGTACGGTGTCCGGCTCTCTGTTATTCACTACTTCTTTCGTTGCCGCTGCTTTTATGATAATGTCGTTCGAGGAAAACAAAGACTTTTGGGAGTGTTTCATCACTGCTGCAGCCACAGCAAATTTTCCTTTTTGTTTTGGCATCGTGAGCGCTGCCACACTACTGTGTGCTCGCAGGTAGGGGCCTCCCAGTGGTCGGGGGTGTGTACAGAGAATGGCCATGTTTGTGGGAGATAAAAATCAAAGGACTACTCCAGTAGGAACATGAGGAACAAAGCCTACATCTACATCTACATGACTACTCTGCAATTCACATTTAAGTGCTTGGCAGAGGGTTCATCTCTCTACTATTCCACTCCCGAACAGCGAGCGGGAAAAAGGAACACCTAAACCTTTCTGTTCGAGCTCTGATTTCTCTTATTTTATTTTGATGATCATTCCTACCTATGTAGGTTGGGCTCAACAAAATATTTTCGCATTCGGAAGATAAAGTTGGTGACTGAAATTTCGTAAAAAGGTCTCGCCGCGACGAAAAACGTCTATGCTGTAATGACTTCCATCCCAACTCGTGTATCATATCTGCCACACTCTCTCCCCTATAACGCGATAATACAAAACGAGCTGCCCTTCTTTGCACCCTCTCGATGTCCTCCGTCAATCCCACCTGGTAAGGATCCCACACCGCGCAGCAATATTCTAACAGAGGACGAACGAGTGTAGTGTAAGCTGTCTCTTTAGTGGACTTGTTGCATCTTCTAAGTGTCCTGCCAATGAAACGCAACCTTTGGCTCGCTTTCCCGACAATATTATCTATGTGGTCCTTCCAACTGAAGTTGTTCGTAATTTTAAGACCCAGGTACTTAGTTGAATTGACAGCCTTGAGAATTGTACTATTTATCGAGTAATCGAATTCCAGTGGATTTCTTTTGGAACTCATGTGGATCACCTCACACTTTTCGTTATTTAGCGTCAACTGCCACCTGACACACCATACAGCAATCTTTTCTAAATCGCTTTGCAGCTGATACTGGTCTTCGGATGACGTTACTAGACGGTAAATTACAGCATCATCTGCGAACAGTCTAAGAGAACTGCTCAGATTGTCACGCAGGTCATTTATATAAATCAGGAACAGTAGAGGTCCCAGGACGAAGTTCTTATAGCTAAGTGCAAAAAGATAAATCGTGCAGCAGACAAGGCATTTGTTATTAAAAAAATTAGTTGTAATTTCTTAGACTTTCCCGGCGATTTGATGACATCTCGTGGAAATCGGGCTTTCTGCCGGATATCAGCGTCTTCCAAACACGATATTTCGACGTCATTACTTGACGTTTTCATCAGGTGTTCCCTGAGACTGGGGAACACCTGATGAAGACGTCAAGTAATGACGTCGAAATATCGTGTTTGGAAGACGCTGATATCCGGCAGAAAGCCCGATTTCCACGAGATGTGAAAAAAATTAGTTCTCTACGAGCGTCTTTCCGGCGACAGTTTATAAAAATACAGGACGCTAAATCTGCAACTGGAAGCGCTGCTGAAAACGTGCCAGAACCGACGCTTTGGTACTACGATCTCCTGCAGTTCACCCTGGATCAAGAAGACGTGCGATGTGGGATATCGTGACTAACACAGGGGAGGACTCTGGAAGATGTACAGATTGAGGAAGTAAATGATGAGTCAGATATTGATGTTGTATGTATACAGACGCTTTTATTTATTAAGTATACAAAGTATAAATAAATGTTGCTCTGGACACAATCTATAAATCATCGAAGTTTCTTGAAATTCTAATTCATTCACGTCACTGAAATATTGCTTGTATTTTCCTCGCACTTCCTGTGCAGTAACTGTGCTGATTTGTCGTTTCGTATCGAGTCTTAACATTTGTTGCCTACCTGACTGCAAGTTTTTATCAGTAAGGTTTACAGTTTGTGAGTTATTGCAATCAGCGGTAGTATGAACGTAATTACGGCATTTCTTCCTTAAAAAGCTGTACAAAACTGTACATGCAAGAACTATTCTATCAGCAGTTTTTACGTCAACCGCTGATGGCATTAATAACACTCTAAATCTGTTTACCTTTATTCCAAAAGCGTTCTCAACTACCAGCCGAGCTCTTCTAAGCCTGTAATTGAAGATCTTTTTCTCCCTTGTTAAGTTCCTTTGAGGATACAGTTTCATTAAATTCGGCATCAAAGGGATAGCTTCATCACCTACGAACACAAATGGCACTGTAGAATCCACTCCTTCCAGATAAACGGGATCTGGTAAATTTAGAGTTCCAGATACTAGTGAACTGTAGAAGTCTGTAAGCTTTAGAATTCCACGATCTGACACTCGACAGTTCGTATCGGTGTGAACATATATAAACTCACAGTTTGCATTTAGATTTACAACAGCGAAAAGGACTACACTGAAAGTACCTTTGAAATTATAGTAATAGGAGCCACTACCCTCAGGTTTTTTAATCCTTACTACTAGTCGCTCCTCTGCAGTGATGGTAGCTCTTATATGCGTTTCTTTCTTCTCGATTTTAGGCCGTATGAGATCCAGTAATTCACAAAAAGTACTGTCATCCATACGTAAGAAGTTTTTATAGTCCGTAGGCTCTTGAACTTGGAAGGCATGTAACAGATTTATGTGAGAAAACTTGGATTTATCTCTAAACCATTCTTTCATCCATAAACGTTTCTTTTTCTTGTCTTCATCTACACATAACATCACTGCCGCAGCCACAGCAAGTTTTCCTTTTTGTTTTGGTACGGAGAGCGTTGCCACACGACTGTGCGCTCGCACGTAGAGCCACCCAGCAGTCGGGGGTGGCTTGTCGGCGATAGCGTTAGCGAGGGCCGCGAATGGGCTGCTTATCTGTGCGGTCTTTCCGCGAGGTGCACACAGAAAGAAACAACAAATATTTTCGGAATTTTGACAGCCACATCGTGATGCAGAGCGCATCTCTTGCAGTGTCTGCTTCTGGAACTGGCTGAGAATGTACGTGATGCTTTCGTGCTTAACCAACGGACCTGTAACGAAACGCTGTGCTTCTCTGCTTTTATTTCGATCTTCTCCATTTTCTTTACATGTCCTCTCTGGTGCACATCCCAGACTGTTCAGCAATATTCAAATGTTGCTCGAACAAGGATTTGGTAAGCTACCTTAGTTGTGTGTAACTACATTTCTTGAGTATTCTTCCAATGAATCTCAGTGTGCCTCAGTTTTATGTGACCGTTCCATTCCGAACCACTCTGAACGTTTTTTCAGTCTTTTCATTGGGCTGACGTGGCCCGCAACAAATTCCTATCCTCTGCGAAACTTATCACCTCAGTGTAACACTTGCAACCTACCTTCTCTATTATTTGCAGGATGTATTCCGATCTCTGTCTTCGACTACAGTTTTTACCCTCTGCAGCTCTCTCCAGTACCACGGAAGCTATTCCCTGATGTCTTAAAAGGTGTCCTTTCATCCTGTGCCTTCTTCTTGATAATGTTTTCCATATCTTCCTTTCCTCGTCATTTCTGTAGAGGACCTTCTCATTTCTTACGTCTTCAGTCCACCTAGTTTTCAATATTCCTGTGCAGCACCACATCTCAAATGCTTCGTTTCTTTTTTGTTTCCATTTTCTCTCACTCCATCTTTCACTACATACAATGTTGCGCTCCAAACGAACATTCTCATAAATTTCTTCCTCAAATGAAGGCCTATATTTGATACCAGTAGAGTTCTCTTGGCCAGGTATGCTCTGCTTGCCATTGCTAGTCTGCACTTTATGTCCTCTTTGTTCCGTCCTTCATGGGTTACTTTGCTATCTACACTCCTGGAAATGGAAAAAAGAACACATTGACACCGGTGTGTCAGACCCGCCATACTTGCTCCGGACACTGCGAGAGGACTGTACAAGCAATGATCACACGCACGGCACAGAGGACACACCAGGAACCGCGGTGTTGGCCGTCGAATGGCGCTAGCTGCGCAGCATTTGTGCACCGCCGCCGTCAGTGTCAGCCAGTTTGCCGTGGCATACGGAGCTCCATCGCAGTCTTTAACACTGGTAGCATGCCGCGACAGCGTGGACGTGAACCGTATGTGCAGTTGACGGACTCTGAGCGAGGGCGTATAGTGGGCATGCGGGAGGCCGGGTGGACGTACCGCCGAATTGCTCAACACGTGGGGCGTGAGGTCTCCACAGTACATCGATGTTGTCGCCAGTGGTCGGCGGAAGGTGCACGTGCCCGTCGACCTGGGACCGGACCGCAGCGACGCACGGATGCACGCCAAGACCGTAAGATCCTACGCAGTGCCGTAGGGGACCGCACCGCCACTTCCCAGCAAATTAGGGACACTGTTGCTCCTGGGGTATCGGCGAGGACCATTCGCAACCGTCTCCATGAAGCTGGGCTACGGTCCCGCACACCGTTAGGCCGTCTTCCGCTCACGCCCCAACATCGTGCAGCCCGCCTCCAGTGGTGTCGCGACAGGCGTGAATGGAGGGACGATTGGAGACGTGTCGTTTTCAGCGATGAGAGTCGCTTGTGCCTTGGTGCCAATGATGGTCGTATGCGTGTTTGGCGCCGTGCAGGTGAGCGCCACAATCAGGACTGCATACGACCGAGGCACACAGGGCCAACACCCGGCATCATGGTGTGGGGAGCGATCTCCTACACTGGCCGTACACCTCTGGTGATCGTCGAGGGGACACTGAATAGTGCACGGTACATCCAAACCGTCATCGAACCCATCGTTCTACCATTCCTAGACCGGCAAGGGAACTTGCTGTTCCAACAGGACAATGCACGTCCGCATGTATCCCGTGCCACCCAACGTGCTCTAGAAGGTGTAAGTCAACTACTCTGACCAGCAAGATCTCCGGATCTGTCCCCCATTGAGCATGTTTGGGACTGGATGAAGCGACGTCTCACGCGCTCTGCACGTCCAGCACGAACGCTGGTCCAACTGAGGCGCCAGGTGGAAATGGCATGGCAAGCCGTTCCACAGGACTACATCCAGCATCTCTACGATCGTCTCCATGGGAGAACAGCAGCCTGCATTGCTGCGAAAGGTGGATATACACTGTACTAGTGCCGACATTGTGCATGCTCTGTTGCCTGTGTCTATGTGCCTGTGGTTCTGTCAGTGTGATCATGTGATGTATCTGACCCCAGGAATGTGTCAATAAAGTTTCCCCTTCCTGGGACAATGAATTCACGGTGTTCTTATTTCAATTTCCAGGAGTGTAGATAGCAGAATTCCTTGACAACACCTACTGCGTGATCCTGAATTTTTATGTTAACCTTCTCGCGATTTTCGCATTACTTTCGCCTTTCTTCTATTTGCCCTCAATTCATATTCTGTACATATTAAACTGTTCATTCTATATAAAAGATCCTGCAATGTCATCAGAGAATCTTGTCATTGATGCCCTGTCAAACTGAATTTTAATCTCGCACTTGAATCTTTCTTTCATTTCCGTCATTGCTTCTTCCAGGAGTAGATTTTTAATCCGAGCACTTCGTTCTTGGTCGTCCACTCTTATTATTCCTTCTTGACTCTTGCACATATTGTATATTACTGTCTCTGTCTATAGCTTACCCCTTTTCTTCTCATAATTTCGAATATCTTGTACCATTTTACATTACTGAATGCTTTTTGCAGGTCTACCAATCCTATGAAAGTGTCTCGATTTTTCTTCAGTTTTGCTTCCAATATGAACCGCCACGTCAGAGGTCTCCCTGGTGCCTTTACCTTTCCTAAGGCCAAACTCATCGTCTTCTAACACACCTTTAAAAAAATGGTTCAGATGGTTTTGAGCACTATGGGACTTAAAATCTATGGTCATCAGTCCCCTAGAACTTAGAAGTACATAAACCTAACGCCATCACACAACACCCAGTCATCACGAGGCAGAGAAAATCCCTGACCCCGCCGGGAATCGAACCCGGGTACGGGTAGCGAGAATGCTACCACGATCTGCGGACTAACACACCTTCAGTTTTGTTTTCCATCCTTCTGTGTGTTATTCTTGTCAGTAACGTGGATGCTTGAGCTGTTAAGCTGATTGAACGATAATTCTCGCGCTCGTCGGCTCTTACAATCTTCGGAACGGTGTGTATGATGTTTTTCCGAAAGTTTGAAGGCATATTGCCAGTCCCATACATTCTACACACCAACGTGAATAGTCGTTTTGTAACTTCCCCTTAGAACAATTTATAGACGACTGTGCTTAAACTGACACACAATATCTTTAGCGCAACGCAATCTGACTTCCAAAAATCCCTACGAAAGAATGGCCCTGACTAGCATTAACCTATATGTTTCACAAATCACTTACCTCACAAAAATCTTCGTTACTCAAGCTACTGCAATACAGCGATCGCCACTACTGCCAGCTAAATAAAAGATTCAAACTACTGAAGGCACTAACTACTGATAGGCATAGTTAGCAAATGAAAGATTTTAATAGAGAACAAACAATGTATTTACCTCACTAGTCATAATATATATAGCAGTTCATGACACCAATTCTTACAAATTTCAAAACTCCGCCATCTCTCTCCCCACGTCCACCACTGCTGGCGGCTCACCTCCAACTGCGCAACGCTACGCGCTGTTAGCATCCAGCTGCCGCTGCTCAACACTACAATGGCAGACAACAATGCAAACTAAACACAGACTGCGCACAGCACAGCCAGTGATTTTCATACGGAGCGCTACGTGGCGGCGGCGTTACCAATAAAATATCCTAAACAGCCTACTTACAGTTTTCTTGCACTTCCTCCAATGATTTTAGAAATTCTGATGGAATGTTACCTATCCATTCTGCCTTATTTGATTTTGAGTATTACAAAGCTCTTTTACATTCTGATCCTAGTACTGCGTCCCCTATCTCTTCCCTATCAACTCCTGTTTCGCCTTCTGTCACCTGTTCAGACAAGGCCTCCCCCTCACAGAGATATTTAACGTACTGTTCCCACGTATCCGCCCTCTCCTCTCTTTTAACAGTGGAATGCCCATTGCAATATTAATGTTACCTTTTTTTTTTAATTTCACCGAAAGTTGTTCTGACTTTCCCATACGCTCTACACTTAAATTCTTAGATATATCATGGATTTGACTGTTTCCAGTAATCGTCCGCCCGAGGCTCTCTGCCTGTTTACACACATTTTGTTTATGCCGAGGGTCATCTGCCAATCCCTGCACCAAGCGTCCTGCATTTCCGTACGATTTTCAA